>NC_139995.1:38877786-39537324 GCF_964263955.1 Coregonus lavaretus
CAACAACCTGACTCAACCTGAGAGGAATGCTATTTATGTTAGCTGACTAAGGCTATCCAACACTGCAACTTTTCCAAGTCGAAGTAAGCTTTCGGTTTTATTAGTTTATTGCCACCGGGGCCCGCCGGTGTAACTGTTAAACTGCTTGCTGTACACTGTACTGTGTGATTGTACACATGGATTAGATTGTGGGTTTACTAATGCGTTAGTTCTAGTTTGTTGACTATAACGTTAATATGGTGACAAGGATGTAGGTTGTGTAGCGGTTTGGCTTGGAGAGGTTTTTGATCCAGGTCACAGACAGCAAAAGGGAAAAGGTGAGAGAAGGAGAGCGCAAATATGCGAGAAATAATTATACAACAGCAAAGTGATGATGCTGTATGTGGCTGTGTGTGCGCTGTGATCAGGGATGTATTCATTCCGCCAATTCTGTTGCAAAACGTTCTTAAACAGAAGCAAATGGAACGAAACAGGGAGAGACCGACCTGAATTTATCCAATAGAAAACTTTTGTTTTAGACTAATGTTTTCACCCCAGATCAGCTAGATGCAGGCAAGAGTGTGCAAGGTGGTATTGAATGTGTCACTGTCTGTCACCTTGATTACTCCTATTTGTCTCTCAACCTGTCTCTCAAACTTTGATTTGTTGGCTAGGTTGTAGCAACCTCATGATGGGTAATTATATAGGGCAAATTCGAGTATCATGTAATAGCCTAAACCTATCGATGTTACATTGAGCTGGGTGAATGGAATATGACTGACAGTCATCCAATATGCTGTAATAGAATAAGGCAATGCTCATGAAAAAGAAATCATCCTCCCTAATCTTGAATGGCACAAACCGTGACGTGTGTGTTTTTATGTGTGTGTGATGCCCAAAAATCGAAGATTCCTGTAAGAATGACTTACCCTCGTGTTACAACACTGTGCACAGCCCCCTCCCCCAAACACACACACTCTCTCTCACACATACACACACTGCATGCGTTTCTGTTTAGCAGTGACACTATAAGCAGCAGTGAATGAGGCAGAGCGGTGTCATTGGATTACATAATGGAGGGCAGTAGTAGCAGACTGTGTGTGTGTGTGCAACACCAGCGGACTGATTGTACATCGTATGTTCTCCAAGGCCACACTAACAGAGCTTCTGCTGCTGCAGGACTGGACTTTCAGCACTGGAGCAACAATGGGCTGAGCTCTGTGTGTGTAGTAGGAGGAGCATGCTCCCAGCAAGGTGTTTTTGTTGGTGTGTGTGTGTGTGTATGTGTCTGAGGAGAGCGAGAGAGAGAGAGAGAGAGAGAGAGAGAGAGAGAGAGAGAGAGAGAAGAGAGAGAGAGGAGAGAGAGAGAGAGAGAGAGAGAGAGAGAGAGAGAGGAGAGAGAGAGAGAGAGAGAGAGAGAGAGAGGAGGAGAGAGAGAGAGAGAGAGAGAGAGAGAGAGAGAGAGAGAGAGAGAGAGAGAGAGAGAGAGAGAGAGAGAGAGAGAGAGGAGAGAAGAGAGAGGGAGAGAGAAGAGAGGAGAGAGAGAGAGAGATGAGAGAGAGAGAGGAAGAGAGAGAGAGAGAGAGAGAGAGAGAGAGAGAGAGAGAGAGAGAGAGAGAGAGAAGTAGGCTGTTGTGAGTGATGCATAATGTTGCGAGTGATGCATAATGTTGCTCAATGCTACCATCTAGCTGTGACTTCTGTTTAGTCCCACTTCTTTCTCTGTCACTCTTTCTAGCCCTTTTTCTCTCTCTTTGCTCTCTCTCTCTCGCTGTCTTTCGGTCTCTCCACCATTCTTTCCGTCTATCCCTCTCTCCACACCTCCCTTTCTCTTTCACTCCTCTCTCTCTCCCTCTCTCTCTCAATATCAGCAGCCAGGGTGATATAAATAATGCATCAAAACACATGAAAAACATTTACTGGTGATGAATGAAAAGGGAGGAAAGGAGGGAGAGAAGGGGAAAGGGTGACTGGGCCTTAAACAAAGGAGTTTTATAGTGCATTGAGAGATTTAGCATACCTGGACTTTTTACATTGAGGAAGAGATGGTAAAAATACAGTAATATACCAAATTGTTCCCCTAATATTGTCAGCCTCTAGTAGTTTACTGTGTTTACTGGTCGTTTACTTTAGAGCCAAACATGGCTTTATTGAGCTCCATCTCATCCAAAGTGCTGCCTAGTCCACTAACCATGGATTTCATTCATTACGGTGTAGCACTCAACAGTGTTTTTGTTTTGGTTAGTCTGTACATTGTAAATGCAACAAAGTGGGAGAATTGCAGAACCACCCTTTCATACACTACCTGACAACACGCATGCACCAACACACACACACACACACTTCTCTCCCTCTTTCCCCTATGTGGCACATCTTTCCAGCTCTCCTCAATCTCCCTCTCCTTCTTGCTCTCTCTTCCCCAACTTATCTGCTTCCCTCTCCCACCCTCACTCCCCCTCTCCCCACTCTCTATTACACCCCCCTCCCTCCTGGCACTGTGGCGATTGGCATTATTAAAAATTGATTGGCAGCGAGCATTTTGCAGCTTGCATGTATTACTGAGCCAGAGAGTGTTGGGAAAGCAGCCAGGATTGACAGACAGGCAGTGGAGGAATGGAAGGAGGAGTGTAAAGGAGGAGTATAAAGGAGGAGTGTAAAGGAGGAAGGAAATTATTAGTGTAAAGGAGGAAGGAAATTAGGAGTGTAAAGGAGTAGTGTAAAGGTGGAAGGAAATTAGGGGTGTGAAGGAGGAATGACATTAGGAGTGTAAAAGAGGAGTGTAAAGGGGGAATGAAATAATGGGTGTAAAGGAGGACTGTAAAGGAAGAATGTAAAAGAGGAAGGGAAGGAGGATTGTAAAGGAGGAGTGTAAGGGAGGAATGAAATGAGTAGTGTAAATGAGGTGTGTAAAGGATGAATGAAATGAAGAGTGTAAAGGAGGAGTGTAAAGGAAGGATGGGGAATGGAAGGAGGAATATAAAAGAGGAGTGTAAAGGAAGGATGAGGAATGGAAGGAGGACGGCCTGGGCCGGCGGGGTGTAAAGAGGGCTCACATGCAGGTGAGACTGGGTGTCTAGATTAGTTAGACAGATAGACGGACAGATAGATGAAGGGATGGACAGACAGAGATAGAGAGAGACAAGCAAGCAGGCAGGCAGGTAGGCAGGCAGGCAGAAAGGCAGACATAGTCAGATCAATTCAAAACTATATACAGTGGGGTATTTAGTCAGCCACCAATTGTGCAAGTTCTCCCACTTAAAAAGATGAAAGAGGCCTGTAACTTTCATCATAGGTACACGTCAACTATGACAGACAAAATGAGAAAAAAAAATCCAGAAAATCACATTGTAGGATTTTTAATGAATTTATTTGCAAATTATGGTGGAAAATAAGTAATTGGTCAATAACAAAAGTTTCTCAATACTTTGTTATATACCCTTTGTTGGCAATGACACAGGTCAAACGTTTTCTGTAAGTCTTCACAAGGTTTTCACACACTGTTGCTGGTATTTTGGCCCATTCCTCCATGCAGATCTCCTCTAGAGCAGTGATGTTTTGGGGCTGTCGCTGGGCAACACGGACTTCCAACTCCCTCCAAAGATTTTCTATGGGGTTGAGATCTGGAGACTGGCTAGGCCACTCCAGGACCTTGAAATGCTTCTTACGAAGCCACTCCTTCGTTGCCCGGGCGGTGTGTTTGGGATCATTGTCATGCTGAAAGACCCAGCCACGTTTCATCTTCAATGCCCTTGCTGATGGAAGGAGGTTTTCACTCAAAATCTCACGATACATGGCCCCATTCATTATTTCCTTTACACGGATCAGTCGTCCTGGTCCCTTTGCAGAAAAACAGCCCCAAAGCATGATGTTTCCACCCCCATGCTTCACAGTAGGTATGGTGTTCTTTGGATGCAACTCAGCATTCTTTGTCCTCCAAACACGACGAGTTGAGTTTTTACCCAAAAGTTCTATTTTGGTTTCATCTGACCATATGACATTCTCCCAATCCTCTTCTGGATCATCCAAATGCACTCTAGCAAACTTCAGACGGGCCTGGACATGTACTGGCTTAAGCAGGGGGACACGTCTGGCACTGCAGGATTTGAGTCCCTGGCGGCGTAGTGTGTTACTGATGGTAGGCTTTGTTACTTTGGTCCCAGGTCTCTGCAGGTCATTCACTAGGTCCCCCCGTGTGGTTCTGGGATTTTTGCTCACCGTTCTTGTGATCATTTTGACCCCACGGGGTGAGATCTTGCGTGGAGCCCCAGATCGAGGGAGATTATCAGTGGTCTTGTATGTCTTCCATTTCCTAATAATTGCTCCCACAGTTGATTTCTTCAAACCAAGCTGCTTACCTATTGCAGTTTCAGTCTTCCCAGCCTGGTGCAGGTCTACAATTTTGTTTATGGTGTCCTTTGACAGCTTTTTGGTCTTGGCCATAGTGGAGTTTGGAGTGTGACTGTTTGAGGTTGTGGACAGGTGTCTTTTATACTGATAACAAGTTCAAACAGGTGCCATTAATACAGGTAACGAATAGAGGACAGAGGAGCCTCTTAAAGAAGAAGTTACAGGTCTGTGAGAGCCAGAAATCTTGCTTGTTTGTAGGTGACCAAATACCAAATCCAAATGAATTGCAATGTACTTGAACAGAGCTTGCACAACATCACTCTCCCAAACATGCAAGCACACATCCTCTCCCTCTCTCTCTCCATCCTTCTTCATCCCTCTCTCTAAATTCCTGTACTATCAAATCTCAAATATCCTTCTCTCCCAACCTACACAATTACATTTCAAAACATATTTACAAGTAGTGTTGCTTATTTGCCAACGCTGTCAATGACATTTAGGAAATGGTGTGCAGCTATATCTTGATGTTGAGTAAACAATCCTAACATCTCTCTTCTCTGTCTTCCCTTCCTTCCTTTCTTTCTTTCTTTCTTTCTTTCTTTCTTTCTTTCTTTCTTTCTTTCTTTCTTTCTTTCTTTCTTTCTTTCTTTCTTTATTTCTTTCTTTCTTTCTATTTCCCTCCTACCCTCTCTATTCTCAATCTCTCTCTCCCTCTCCAGATGAACAGGCCTATCCAGGTGAAACCTGCGGACAGCGAGAGTCGAGGAGGTAGTGCTCCACTTCTTGAAACATAGCTGCCAACTGTCCCACATCAGTGTCACTATTACCCTTCTCTGTCCCATACAAGCGCGCACACACATCAGAGGAGGCTGGTGGGAGGAGCTATAGGAGGATGGGCTCATTGTAATGGCTGGAATGGGATTATGGAACGGTATCAAACACATTAAACCTATGGAAACCCTGTTTGACTCCATTCCGTTTCAGACTTTACAATGAGCCTGTCCTCCTCCTATAGCTCCTCCCACCAGCCTCCACTGACACAAATACGCACACACGCACACACACACATCCTCTCACTGACCCCTCCCAATGTTCACGTTAATTGCTCAATTCTCAATCGTTTGCTTTGTCTCTTATTCTTTTTTTTCATGCAACACATATTTAGTTGTGAATTAAGCATACGCAAGTTTGAGAGTTTTGAATAGCATCAGCTAGAGAGAGAGAGAGAGGATGGGAAATAAGTAGAGCATGCAAGGAGGAAAGGTTGGAGGAAGAAAGCATATCGAGTGAGAGAGAGAGGTGTGACCGTGTGAGAGTGAGAAAAGTAGAGAATGGCGGAGGAGAGGAGAGAGGGAGAGGAGGAAGAGAGAGAAAAATAGAGAGCGTGTGAGGAAAACATTTTTAGAAAGAGAGGTAAAAAGGTAGAGAGAAAGAGATGTAGAGTGTGTGTGAGAAAAGGGTAGAGAGAGAGAGAGACAGAGAGACAGAGAGAGAGAGAGAGAGAGTTACTGAGGGATTGCATGACTTCCTCCCTGTTTATTCTGGTCCTCTAACTGTGATTGATAGAGCTGGGGAGACAAGAGAGAAACAATCGGTGGATGAGCTGGAGAAGGATTTTTACTTCTCTCCCTCTCTCTTCCTTTAGCTCTCTCCATCCCTCCTGTTTCCCACCTCTCTCCCTCATTCTTCCTCCACCTCTCCAGCTCCCTTTCCTCTACCTCTATCCATCCCCCCTGTTTCTCTTAGTGCCTCATTCTCAAATCCGGGTCTTGCTCCACTGCTGGTTTTCATTATTCCCCTCTAACCAGGAACTGATTCAGACCTGAGAACACAGGCCTCTCAGTTTATGTCAATGTAGTGAATGAAGCCCTTATATAAAATTGAGGTGTTACATTAGTGACCGCTTTCCTGAGCACAGATTAAGTCTAGTCCTGGACTAAAACATTATTAAAATGGAGATTGTCCAATGAGAGTGGTTTTTAATCCAGGAGTAGGGTTCATCTGTTTAGGGAAACTGTCCCTAAGTGAAATTCTCACCATAAATTTGGTTTGATGGACATACTCTGGTCGACAACATGTTTATGGTCCTACAGACTTGGTCTGTACACGGTGCATCACTTCAAAAATCCCCACCCCTGGGAGTGAAACACTTATTGGTTCCTATCGATTTAATCTCCAGCTGAATATTATAGTTTATTGTGTTACAAGTTGCTTCCTGGAGAGAGTTGTGAGAATTAATGGTGCCATCCCATGAGAACTGTGAAGGCTTTAGCCATCAATGAGAGTGAGTGAGTGAGTGAGTGAGTGAGTGTGTGTGTGTGTGTGTGTGTGTGTGTGTGTGTGTGTGTGTGTGTGTGTGTGTGTGTGTGTGTGTGTGTGTGTGTGTGTGTGTGTGTGTGTGTGTGTGTGTGTGTGTGTGTGTGTGTGTGTGTGTGTGTGTGTGTGTGTGTGTGTGTGTGTGTGTGTGTGTGTGTGTGTGTGTGTGTGTGTGAGTGAGTGAGTGAGTGAGTGAGTGAGTGAGTGAGTGAGTGAGTGAGTGAGTGAGTGAGTGAGTGAGTGAGTGAGTGAGTGAGTGAGTGAGTGAGTGAGTGAGTGAGTGAGTGAGTGAGTGAGTGAGTGAGTGAGTGAGTGAGTGAGTGAGTGAGTGAGTGAGTGAGTGAGTGAGTGAGTGAGTGAGTGAGTGAGTGAGTGTGGAAACCTTTACTCCACTACATTCCTAAAGAAAATATGTACTTTTTACTCCCATACATCTTCCCTGACACGCAAAAGTACTCGTTACATTTCGAATGCTCAGACAGGACAGCAATATGGTCAAATTCACGCACCTACATGTCTCAATATAAGTACGTTGGCATTTATTCTCATGAATCTTGCCCTGGAGGCAGCTCTGCACAGTGGTCACTAGCTGGCATAGCCACACAGGGTGGCAGAATGAATCAGTTGGATGGGCATGTGATTTCTTTAGGCGGGCCCGTTTTTTCCAAGGGACCTGTTATAATTGTTTTAATGGGTGTTAGAGTAAAGACCATAGGCGGCTTGTGAGTTTCAAGCTTGGGGAAGCTTACAATTTATCCTACCATTTCTACCTATCTGTGTGCCAGTTATGATTATTTTTATATGAGCATTTTTTCATGGAACAGTTTCATTTCAATAATAACGTTTTTGTTTCTCAAAATCATTGTCAAGTGGTTAATCATAAAAATCTGAATTTAAAAGATCAAATGCAAGAGCACCAGCCTCTGCCATATGGACACATTGATACACCGTGATCCAATGGCAGCTAAAGAAATTAGCGCATATAACTTACATCGCCAACTAAGTAAAATGCATAGGCCTAAAGCCTACAAATAAAAACTGTAGAAAATATCCTGATGACAATGTTCTTTCAATCGCATTAATTTCTCTACTCCGCCTGTCTGCCCCCCTTTCTATCTGTGTCCCTTTCTATCTGTCTTGACATGAGCTATCGCTAGTGAAGGGCAACATTGTAAGCTACCAAATCAATCAACTGGATCTAGCCCGAAGCTGTCACTAGCTAACTTGCAACATTGTATCAACTAGCCTATTTCGGGCCCTCAGAGTTTCCCGCCCCAGTGAGCTCGGGACAGACAGCTGTTTTATGTGGGATAATCAGATCATGATATTTTGCTCTTTCACAACGAGGCCTGGTGATTATCAAGGCCGGGAGTGTTGGAAAGATTTTCCAACGACTGTGAGGAACTGTTATTATTCGCAATGGATGTAAAAACTGCGAAGCTCAGCTTATTAGCGGTGGACGTGGTGAGTTAAGACAATCAGAAATCAGACATCCCCAGATGGGCACTCCTACATTCGGGCACAGCCTAGGCCTCCTTCTAAGTGTGCTCAGGCGCACGCTCCCTTAACGTATCAGGACAGATAAACCATGCTCATTGCTCACATCGATCACTCCAAACAAAAGACAATGAACAAATTGACAAAGTTCATAAATGATGGCTATGAAATAAACCAACACTTGTTTCTCACAAGTGTAGCAGGTTGTGAACTCTGCAAACAACGTTTTACTGTAATTAATACATGCATTAATGGTACATTTACTAGGCCTACTGGTGACATATGTAATGGGGAATTGATAAAAAAGAAACAATCAAAGGTCAAACAATTCACACAATGAATGTGCAATAATTTTCGGGAGACAGCTGAGAACATTCTGGAGAGACGCTCCTTATCTTTGCCACACACCCCTCCCCTTCTTCTTGTCTCAACATTTTAAATTATACTCAAGACACATTATCTTTACACATATTTTAGATGCTTTTCACTGACAGCCGCAACTGAATAATCTGTTAGGCCTATTGCCACGCCCACTGCCCAAATTGCGGGCTTCCCAATAAAATAGTCATAGGCCTACGCACCTGTGATTTGAAACAATCCTCAGCTATTTTTTTTAAAGAAGCTAATGATCCTCTGTGGCTAAATCATGCTCTCTGGTGTAGGATTTTGAATGATTTTATTTAGACAGGAGTAATTATATAATTTTGGCAAAACATCATTTTACTTAAGGGGAAGGGAAGCCAGCATCCGAACAGTGCACTGTGCAACCGCCAACTTTCCTTTACAATTTGCAAGTGCACTGAAACCAGAGATCTGTATATAATGACGAGATGCTCATGTCTCCGCCCTAACAATGGGAGTCATTGTCCCAAATGCGGGAAGGCAGGCGAAAAGCTTAGGTCTGCATATTATACCCATAGAAACACATTGGGCTTATTATGGACAGATTTTGGCGAGAGTGAGCCCTCTCGCTTCGCCTCTTCCTCTCTGCTGGAGCTTTCTCACCAGAGAAAGCATCCGAGTGAGCGAAACAGCGCCCCTCTGTCTTGCTATATGTAACCCATGTATCTGATGCTGTCTGGACAAAATCGCTTAGTTCTTCCTCCAGTGCAAGATTCATGAGAATAACCGTAAACCTGCCCAATATAATGCGTTGTCATCCCTACTGCCTCTGATCTGGCGGACTCACTAAACACAAATACTGCGTTTATAAATTATGTCTGAGCCTTGGTGTGTGCATAAAAAATAAAAAAGCAAAATTGTGCAATCTGGTTTGTGGAATATAAGGAATATGATGTATAGCATTTAGTTTGTACTTTTACTTAAGCATGACAATCAAGTACTTTTTCCACCACTGTACTTAAATGCATTTAAAACCAGATACTTTTAGACTTTCACTCAAGCATTATTTTACTGAGTGACTTTCACAAGTATGACAATTGAATACTTTTCCCACCACTCTGTGTGTGTGTGTGTGTGGGCGTGGGCTTGTGTGTATGTGCGTGTGTGTCCTCCACCCCTGATCTTCGTGCCACACTTGTTAACATTCCCCCCTGTGCAAGGCCAGAGCCGAGATTAGTCTTGTTGACTCGGCAAGGACAGTCTGTCAGGGAGAGGCAGCAGGGAGAGGAGCCCCTTAACCCACACACACACACACATAAATCCTTGCACACTTGAACACATTCACAGACCCACACACTCAAACAAACCGCGCACACACATACCTGTTCATGACCAGTTCTTCTTTGTTTCAGAAGACAGAAAACTATTTGTGGGCATGCTCAACAAGCAGCAATCTGAAGACGATGTGCGATGTCTCTTCGAGTCTTTCGGCAGCATTGAAGAGTGCACCATCCTTAGAGGTCCTGATGGAAACAGTAAAGGTCAGTGCCTGTGGTTCCAGCTTCTCATCGCTTTGTTATGTTCATCTTCACGCCATATCATTAAGGACATTTATTTATTTATCTATTTATTTGTATTTATTTGAGTTTGAACAATTGACACCTTGAATAAGAATCCTTGAATCCTTTCCGGCATGTATCTTTAGATGGGCAATAGCTTATGTCTGGCTAACAGTGACCTTTTAGGAAGCTTTACCATCCTCTTCATCAGGCTCGGGGTGAAGTTTCCCATAGGTACAGATCTAGGATCAGCTTCCCCTCCCCCAATCCTAACCTGAACTATTAGTGGGAAGAATGCAAAACCCTACATCAGTGCGCTTTATTGGCAGGCTTCAGTAGTAAACCTCATTAGCTTCTTCAGTGCCGCTTCATTGCTTCACTTCATTATCAGCGGGCTGACACTAATCAATAGGCTCCATCACAACTAAGCCCAATAATTACTGTACGCTTGATCATTCACAGTCATCAGTAAGCCTCATCAGTGAGCTCCTTCAGTGAGTTGAATGGGAACGACGGCATGGGGATGCCCAATATTTGCTGTGAGCTTGATCATTTAGACTCATCACTAGGTTTAATCGATAGTCACGCTTCAGTGGTAGTAAGGCTTATACTGTAAGTGTAGGCATCATCGTTAGGCTTCATCAGTTAACTTCTAATGAAAGTGGGTTTGAATGATGTGGGTACCCACTGGGCACAGATGTCAATTCAATGTCTATTCCACGTTGGTTCAACGTAATTTCATTGAAATTACATGGAAACAACGTTGATTCAACTGGTGTGTGCCCCATGGGTAGTGAAAGACTGTCTGACTATCTTTTCTCTCTCTCTCTCTCTCTCTCTCTCTCTCTCTCTCAGGTTGTGCGTTTGTAAAGTACTCCTCTCACACTGAAGCTCAGGCAGCTATCAGTGCACTACATGGCAGCCAGACAATGCCTGTGAGTTCAGTATTCAATATGGTGAGTGTATCAGCTAGTGTGTGTCCTTGGTAGTGTGTGTGTGTATGTGTTAACATATATACTCCTTTACTCTCTGTGTGTGTGTGTGTGTGTGTGGCAGGGTGCATCCTCAAGTCTGGTGGTGAAGTTTGCCGACACAGATAAGGAGCGCACCATCCGGCGCATGCAGCAGATGGCTGGTCAGATGGGCATCTTCAACCCCATGGCCCTGCAGTTTGGGGCCTATGGGGCCTATGCACAGGTAGGACACACCAGGGGAGAATGACTGCCCCCTCTCATTGAAGCCACGGAAATTCAAGGCCGACCACGTTACTGCAGGCATTGTTAGCAGAAAACAGGATCCCCCATTATAGTGAATGGACAAATGGAAATCTTCATGGTCAATCTTAGTGTAAATAAAAAACATTTAGAAGACAATCATGGTACCAATAATTGCTTCTAATACACCAGATGTATGTCCTTGAACCAATAATTTGTTTTATTGCACACAGAAGAAGTTATAAGGATAATTTATTTGCTAATGGCAGCCTGCAGTACCCTGGTCAGCCTTCAACTTCAGTTAGTTAATGAGAGGGGGAAGCACCAATGTTCCCTCTAAGCTGCGCATGTGAGCGGGCGCGCAGTAGCCCGAGACTGCCGTGCAGCTCCCCGGGACTGCCACGCAGAAGAAATATCAGTCCACAGAGAGAAGCACGAGATTGAACTTCACTTTCTAGAGCAGTGGTCAGCAGCGGTCAGCAACCGGTCGACCCCAAGGCATTCCTAGTCGATCGCCAAACATTTCTGTAAAAACCCAATGATAAAGCCTTGTGTTCCTATTTTTTTTTATTGGTCTCAGGCTGTTGGCGGTAGGTGAACTGTTGCCATTTTGAACCATTTTGAACCATTTCATGTTCTACCAGCTGGTCCTCTGTAGCTCAGCTGGTAGAGCACGGCGCTTATAACGCCAAGGTAGTGGGTTCGATCCCCGGGACCACCCATACACAAAAATGTATGCACGCATGACTGTAAGTCGCTTTGGATAAAAGCGTCTGCTAAATGGCATATTATATTATTATAAGGTACAAACTCTGCTTTCCCGGCGGGCCCGGAGAGCAACTCAAGCGCACTATAGGCTTACCACTTGCCAATCGGATGGCACATATTACCGTGTCTGCAGTTACGTAGCAGGCGTAAAAGAAAGCTACAGCAAAGTTGATACTGTGAGATTTCAAAACGTTTAAAACCAGACTAGAGAGAGACTGTCAATGAATACAGCAAAGAGCTGCTGTTTTTATGAGTGAGTTCATGTTTAAGTTCTTACTGAGCACTGTCAACACTTTGTATTGAACACTTTTAGAATCCATAAAATGCGCATTCTTGTTATTTCCACTCAATGCTACAACAAGCACTGCAGCAGTAATGAATGAGTAGGAAAGTGTATCTATAGGCTTGCGTTGTTGTTGTCATCAGCGGCTTGGGTCTTTTTTAATATCGAGGAACATTTCACTTTCTCGGTTCATAGGAGTAACAACATGAATTTGTGCACGAGGCAGAAATAATGCGGTGCGACTCGAGTTTCGCCATAAGCTGGAAGGCGGTGTCCCTTTTTGGTCAGTGTCAGTGAAGGAAAGGGAGAGCGGAGGGATGTTGAGAGGCGGACCGTCAGTCTGCTGCTCTCTCCCTCCGCTGAGACTGGCCATCAGATGCAGGCACCATCAGCCCAGTAAAATAAAAATATAATTATTTAACTGTATGCTCACTCAGCTGTGCCTTACAAGTAATACAACAACAGATATTTTACTGTGCTCATATAGCCTACCTCAAATGTTTTAATATAATTAAAAAAAAGGCCTGAACAACAATGTATTAGCAGGGCAATTCAAGCAAAGACAAAATGCGGTGATAATGTATTGGGCCTATAGCTTACTGCACAAACCTTATTGCTACAGTACTGTTTTTAATTGGTTAATGTTGCATAGGCTTACATTTTTTAAGTCATGTTAAAAAAAAATCTTAGCAGTAGATCTCAGCTTGCATTTTGACTCAGAAAACGTTGATGACCACTGTTCTAGATTTTTCCCTGTTAACACTATCAACGTTTCCCCTTTACTGTGGCAATTGTGATCGAATCAACTCAACATTGGCCACTTTCAATGCAACATACCGAAACAAAACAAACTATGCAAGAGATTTTGTTGTAGGTAGAACGCATCGGAGTAGGATTCTATTGCATTGACACGCACGACTCAGCCTGTACTCTACACAGACCGGTGTGGCATAAACAATCAGAGCTGCAGTAGGCCTATACAGTGCCTTGCAAAAGTATTCATCCCCCTTGGCATTTTTCCTATTTTGTTGCATTACAACCTGTAATTTCAATGGATTTCTAATTGGATTTCATGTAATGGACATACACAAAATAGTCCAAATTGGTGAAGTGAAATAAAAAAAATTACTTGTTTGGGATCATTGTCATGCTGAAAAACCCAGCCACGTTTCATTTTCAATGCCCTTGCTGATGGAAGGAGGTTTTCAATCAAAATCTCACGATACATGGCCCCATTCATTCTTTCCTTTACACGGATCAGTCGTCCTGGTCCCTTTGCAGAAAAACAGCCCCAAAGCATGATGTTTCCACCCCCATGCTTCACAGTAGGTATGGTATTCTTTGGATGCAACTCAGCATTCTTTGTCCTCCAAACACGACGAGTTGAGTTTTTACCAAAAAGTTCTATTTTGGTTTCATCTGACCATATGACATTCTCCCAATCCTCTTCTGGATCATCCAAATGCACTCTAGCAAACTTCAGACGGGCCTGGACATGTACTGGCTTAAGCAGGGGGACACGTCTGGCACTGCAGGATTTGAGTCCCTGGGGCGTAGTGTGTTACTGATGGTAGGCTTTGTTACTTTGGTCCCAGGTCTCTGCAGGTCATTCACTAGGTCCCCCCGTGTGGTTCTGGGATTTTTGCTCACCGTTCTTGTGATCATTTTGACCCCACGGGGTGAGATCTTGCGTGGAGCCCCAGATCGAGGGAGATTATCAGTGGTCTTGTATGTCTTCCATTTCCTAATAATTGCTCCCACAGTTGATCTCTTCAAACCAAGCTGCTTACCTATTGCAGATTCAGTCTTCCCAGCCTGGTGCAGGTCTACAATTTTGTTTCTGGTGTCCTTTGACAGCTCTTTGGTCTTGGCCATAGTGGAGTTTGGAGTGTGACTGCTTGAGGTTGTGGACAGGTGTCTTTTATACTGATAACAAGTTCAAACAGGTGCTATTAATACAGGTAACGAGTGGAGGACAGAGGAGCCTCTTAAAGAAGAAGTTACAGGTCTGTGAGAGCCAGAAATCTTGCTTGTTTGTAGGTGACCAAATACTTATTTTCCACCATAATTTGCAAATAACTTCTTAAAAAATCCTACAATGTGATTTTCTGGATTTTTTTTCTCTCAATTTGTCTGTCATAGTTGACGTGTACCTATGATGAAAATTACAGGCCTCTCTCATCTTTTTAAGTGGGAGAACTTGCACAATTGGTGGCTGACTAAATTTCCCCACTGTATACAGTAATTTACACACACACACACAAGCAAGTACACACACTCACAAGTGCACACACACAAAGTAAAATATGAGCTGAAGTACAATTTTTTTTCAATTTGTGCAGAATAAAGAAAGTCACACTCTCCCCATATCTCACTCTCGCGCCATCTCCCCATGCAGGTGCAGCAGCAGCAGGCAGCATTGATGGCGTCAGTAGGTCAGGGGGGCTACCTTAGCCCCATGGCAGCCTTTGCCGCTGCACAGATGCAGCACATGGCCACCATCAACGGCCTCCCAGGGGGGCACATGACCCCCACGTCAGGTGAGGCCAGGGGTCAAGGGATTAACTTCTCCACCTGTCAGGCAACCATATTAAGATATTATCAGCTGTCGGGGGGGGGGGGGGGGGACTTAGTTGTCAGTAAAAAACACCCTCAGTGGTCAGTTGTCAGACCAAACTTTGTCAGTTAACTGGCCTGACAACTGACAATGTCCCTTGCTCATCTCTTTCTTTCTTTCTTTCTTTCTTTCTTTCTTTCTTTCTTTCTTTCTTTCTTTCTTTCTTTCTTTCTTTCTTTCTTTCTGCCAGGTGGTAGTACCCCCCCTGGTATTGGCGCCCCCACAGTGACCAGTATCCCCTCGCCCATCAGTGTGAATGGTTTCACTGGGATGCCTCCCCATCAGTCCAACGGGCAGCCCCCTACCGAAGCTGTGTACACCAACGGGATACACCCCTATCCTGGTAAGCCCCCCACAACCACCCATCCACACACCACAAGCATTCAGCACAACACACACTGCAGAGGACACATACTTGCTAAAGGATATTTAAAGATAGCACACACTCGCTGTGATACACGTGTAGGGCAGCCCCCGAAGTGACTCTTCTTTTCACTGTATGCAAGAATTTCCGCTGTGTTGTCTTAGGAATTCAGCATTCTTTGTGTTGATTTTGCCAACCCCCATTGTCTCACCACTGAGAAGCAGATTATGTAGGTATCTCTCCACAGCTAGTCAGGAACAAATAAGAGAAAGAACAATGAATTTATAAGCATCTGAGTTGTTTGGATTCAACATCTGAGTTGTTGACCAATAGTATTACTCTAAAGTTAACCGCCAAATCAGACAGACCTACAGGATGTAACCTCTGCTTCTCAGAGGTGAGACAATGGGGGTTGGCAAGATCAACGAAATCAATGAATTCCTAAGACAACACAGAGGAAATTCTTGCATTCAGTGAAAAGAAGAGTCACTTCGGGGGCTGCCCTACACACATTCGCAACAATGTGCACTGGCTTAACACATGGAGAGTAGAACGCAGAATCGCCACAAAGCACACAAGGTGCAACCAATTATTGACATATACAGTAGGCCTACATGCAGTACATGGATAGAACAAGAGCCATGTATAATATACAGTGCCTTCGGAAAGTATTCAGACCCCTTGACTTTTTCCACATTTTGTTACGTTACAGCCTTATTCTAAAATTGATTAAATATTTTTTCTCTCTCAGCAACCTACACACAATACCCCATAATGACAAAGCAAAAACAGGTTTTTAGATATTTTTGCAAATATATAAAAAATGTAAAACTGTAATATTTACATAAGTATTCAGACCTTTTGCTATGAGACTCGAAATTGAGCTCAGGTGCATCCTGTTTCCATTTATCATCCTTGAGATGTTTCTACAACTTGATTGGAGTCCACCTGTGGTAAATTAAATTGATTGGACATGATTTGGAAAGGCACACACCTGTATACATAAGGTTCCACAGTTGAGAGTGCATGTCAGAGCAAAAAAACAAGCCATGAGGTCAAAGGAATTGTCCGTAGAGCTCCGAGACAGGATTGTGTTGGCACAGATTTGGGGAAGGGTACCAAAAAATGTCTGCAGCATTGAAGGTCCCCAAGAACACAGTGGCCTCCAACATTATTAAATGGAAGAAGTTTGGAACCACCAAGACTCTTCCTAGAGCTGGCCGCCCAGCCAAAATGAGCAATCGGGGGAGAAGGGCCTTATTCAGGGAGGTGACCAAGAACCCGATGGTCACTCAGACAGAGCTCTAGTGTTCCTCTGTGGAGATGGGAGAACCTTCCAGAAGGACAACCATCTCTGCAGCACTCCACCAATCAGGTCTTTATGGTAGAGTGGCCAGACGGAAGCCACTCCTCAGTAAAAGGCACATGACAGCCCACTTGGAGTTTGCCAAAAGGCACCTAAAGACTCTCAGACCATGAGAAACAAGATTCTCTGGTCTGATGAAACCAAGATTAAACTATTTGGCGTGAATGCCAAGCGTCACGTCTGGAGGAAACCTGGCACTATCCCTACGGTGAAGCATGGTGGTGGCAGCATCATGCTGTGGGGATATTTTTCAGCGGCAGGGACTGGGAGAATGGTCAGGATCGAGACAAAGATGAACGGAGCAAAGTACAGAGAGATTCTTGATGAAAACTTGCTCCAGAGTGCTCAGGACCTCAGACTGGGGCGAAGGTTCACCTTCCAACAGGACAACGACCCTAAGCACA
This sequence comes from Coregonus lavaretus, assembly GCF_964263955.1. NCBI lineage: Eukaryota > Metazoa > Chordata > Actinopteri > Salmoniformes > Salmonidae > Coregonus > Coregonus lavaretus. The sequence continues at coordinate 38,894,843 of NC_139995.1, forward strand.
CAGCCAAGACAACGCAGGAGTGGCTTCGGGACAAGTCTCTGAATGTCCTTGAGTTGCCCAGCCAGAGCCCTGACTTGAACCCGATCTAACATCTCTGGAGAGACCTGAAAATAGCTGTGCAGCAATGCTCCCCATCCAACCTGACAGAGCTTGTGAGGATCTGCAGTGAAGAATGGGAGAAACTCCACAAATACAGGTGTGCCAAGCTTGTAGCATCATACCCAAGAAGACTTGATGCTGTAATCGCTGCCAAAGGTGCTTCAAAAAAGTACTGAGTAAAGGGTCTGAATACTTATGTGATATTTCCGTTTTTTTATTTGTAATATGGGTTATTGTGTGTAGACTGATGAGGGGAAAATACTATTTAATCAATTTTAGAATAAGGCTGTAACGTAACAAAATGTGGAAAAAGTCAAGGGGTATGAATACTTTCCAAAGGCACTCTGTTATATATTACCCAACTTTACACATTTACCTGAATCTTTGAATTCCCAAAGGCTGATGTAGTTACCGTAAAACTTAAATTAGTAGCCCAGGCTTTTATTTGCTTAAATCTCTTAACACAACCGCCGTTTATTGAAGACAGGCTTCTATTTGAGCCAGGCGTCTATTTCCTTAATGCACACATCTTTTGCTCATTTGCATAGTTCATTGTTTATTTTCATCATTCACTTCCAGCATTTTAATCAATTTCTTCATTTCCTGCACTAATGTGTAATCATTTACACACTGTGTCAAGTTTATTTTGTCTTAGTATGCGTCTATAAAAAATAAAGAAAATCCTTGACAAAATAATTATTCTCCTCTTTGACTGTGCATTTCTGTCAGTTCTTACTTTCGCCACCATAGGGCGATGGGCCATTTTCTGTACTACCGAAGTTGTTAACTGTTTTTGTGCTTGCCAGTTAGCTAGTAGTGATGGGATGTTCGGCTCTTTTTATTGACTCTGATCTTTTCGACTCCTTCAGTCAAAAGAACAAATCTTTTGACTAATTTTGTTCATTTGAATCAGCAATGCCCAGAGCACACAGGACCTCTCACCGACTAACGATGAACTGAAACTCGAAAGAGTCATGATTCTACAAGCCTCTTGTTCATATGTTGTCGTTCACCATAGGGTTCTTATTAGGAGCTGTCATTTGTGACTGAGACTTGTAAACGTGTGCTTTAAACAATTAACATTTGTTGATTGCTAGGCATACAAATACGATTATTTCTTGATACATTTGGAAACGAGGTCTAGTTGTGGCCGCAACTGGACTAGATTGTAAACGACTCTTGGCGGAATGCCTTGCTTGACTGCCATGAATGAGGGTGATAAACAGAATGTCGTTTGCGAACTGCAGCCCCCCAAACGATTCGTTTTCGAGTTTGTTGAGCAGAAGGTGTGTACGTTTTGGTACTACAAAGCTGTGTACATCATAACATTCAATAATCAATTAATTGCATTCATTTTTCCACCATTCGATCAACTATCAGTTCTAAAAGTGTATTCTTCTCTCTTTATGCTCATTATCTATTTTCCTACGCTCAAATGACAGATAGTTGATGGTCGGACTTGGAGCACGTCTCTGGAGCTGCTGAGCCGGAGGAGCGTGTATTAATACTGCTGTAGGACTTATTGTGGCCAGCACTAGCATTGGTCAAATTAACAACAAAAATTAACGATCTCTTTCCAGTGTTGCAGGAGGTGGTTTTTAGAGAGGACTCTGAGAAAAACGGCTTGGCTCAGCGGAGTTGTTTTGGGGTTCAGGGTGGCTGCTTCCTCTCTTCTCTCTCTGAAGGTACCCATTCACCCCCCCCCCCCCCGTGTGTGTCAGTATGTGCATGTGTGGTGCTTCATGGTGGAAATGTGGGTGTGTTTACTTGGTCCAAACATGTGCACCACACAAGGATGTCCTATAGTACCTGTGGTTTTGGGGGAGGAAAGCTAGGAGTTTTTGTGTGGAGGGGGTGGATCTACATTATTCTTGCCGTGTTATAGTGGTCAATCTGGTCATTAAAACTGTTCAAATTGGTGTCTGTGTGTGTGGGGAAATATAGCCAGTCTCAGACTGTGTCATTTTTGCTCAGTTGTTCGAGAGAAAAGGGTGAGAGACAGGAGAAATGAAGTTAAGTTGCCATTCACGCTCAAACACAGCATGTGACTCCCTGTCTAACTGCTTCATATCTCCCTCTCTGTCTCTTTCCCTCCTTTTTCATTGCCTCTTCCCATCCTTACTGTTTTTTCCTACTCTTCTCGTCCTTTCTCTCTATTTCTCCACCTCTCTTTCTCTCTCTCTCCTTCTCTTCGACTCAACAGCTCAGAGTCCTACAGCAGCAGATCACCTACAGCAGGCATACACTGGAGTCCAGCAGTATGCAGGTATGTCACTTTCACATGGTGTGTGTGTATACATAATCTGATATGTAGGTGTGTGTGTGTAAAAACAGTCTTAGCATCTTATCAAATAAATTGGTGTGTGTACATATTGCTGTGCACGGCGTGAGTGGGTGTGTAGGTGTGTGGGAGTGGGTGCTCGCTCTCTCCAGCCTTTGAGTGTTATCTGATCTGTTTGTGTGTGTGTGTGTCTTAGCAGCCTACCCTGCTGCATATGGCCAGATCAGCCAGGCCTTTCCCCAGCCTCCTCCTATCATCCCACAACAGCAGAGAGAAGGTGAGGCATACACACACACCAACCATGGTCTATGCCAATCTGATCAAACTAAGTGTTAAAGTGGCTAGTATTTTTTGCTTTCTCCAGGCTCGTACACTGCTAGCAAATCACCAGTCCCTTTCATAGCACTTCCATGCAGTCTGCCTCAATGTTACATGAGGGGTGCACCTCAATAGCTTCTATCCTTTATCCACACTGATGTGCAAGAGCTGTCATCACCTAGGAAAGGACACAAGGAAATGACATACAATAACAAATGTTGGCCGTGCGCAGTTGATCACCTGCTGGTGGCAATTTAACATGTAGATACGTTGGGAAACAGCCAATGTTCTGTAGTCAGAGGCGATAGGACAGCCACCCGCTGCATTTAACAGTTTGTTTTGTCCTGGAAGAAAGCCAGAGAAAGCAAGTGAGAGAGATGCACACCGGTAGACTTGCTATAATCAGCCCATGTGGAGGGAGAACTCATTGACCTGTGTGCTGGATGACACTGGCTTGGGACTCTGGCTCCCCCCTGTGGAGGGTCGATGAAACATATGGGAATAATGTTTGCGTCCCAAATGGCACCCTATTCCCTTCATAGTGCACTAATTTTGACCAAAGCCCCCCTATGGGCTATGGTCAAAAGTAGTGCACTGTATAGGGAATAGGTTGCCATTTGAGAAAATAACATCATCTGAGATCAAAACTTGTTCTACATACGCTACCAGTCAAAAGTTTGGACACACCTACTCATTCAAGGGTTTTTCTTTATTTTTACTATTTTTTACATTGCAGAATAATAGTGAAGACATCAAAACTATGAAATAACACATATGGAATCGTGTAGTAACCAAAAAAGTGTTAAACAAACCAAAATACATTTTATATTTGAGATTCTTCAACTAGCCACCCTTAGCCGCCCTTTGCCACAGCTTTGCACACTCTTGGCATTCTCTCAACCAGCTTCATGATGTAGTCACCTGGAATGCATTTCAATGAACAGGTGTGCCTTCTTAAAAGGTAGGGGGGGGGGGGGGGTATACAGAAGATAGCCCTATTTGGTAAAAGACAAAGTCCATATTATGGCAAGAACAGCTCAAATAGGCAAAGAGAAACGACAATCCATCATTACTTTAAGACATGAAGGTCCAACCTTTACGGACCAAATAATGATGATCCACACTTCTTTGAAAATGTATATAATCAATTATTGACCTTGCAAGCAATTCAAGACTCTATTATTATGGTGGGAGATTATAATACCATTTTAAATAGCTCAATGGACCGTAAAGGAAATCACACTACAAACAATCACCCTCATGCTCTTAAGGAAATCGTGAATGTCATGGATACATTAGAACTAGTAGATATATGGAGGCTTAAATATCCTGATGTAGTGAGATACATGGCGGAGACTCAATCAAGCTAGTCGTCTTGACTACTTTCTTATGTCATTCTCGTTGGCACCAAAAGTTTAAAAAGTGTTGATAGGGGACAGAATGCGGTCGGACCATTATATAATTGGCATATACATTACTCTTACTGAATTTCCACGTGGGCGAGGATATTGGAAATTTTATCAAAGCCTATTGGATGATAACTTGTTTTTAACTAGGACAGAGGAATTTATAACCGATTTTCTCCGACATAACATAGGTACAGCAAATCCCCTTATTGTATGGGACACCTTTAAATGTGCCTTTAGAGGCCATGCAATTCAGTATTCATCTCGAAAACAAAAGCAATTTAGGTCAAAAGAGTCCACACTAACAAAGGAAATAGAAGGTCTAACAGAACAGATACAGTGGGGCAAAAAAGTATTTAGTCAGCCACCAATTGTGCAAGTTCTCCCACTTAAAAAGAAGAGAGAGGCCTGTAATTTTCATCATAGGTACACGTCAACTATGACAGACAAAATGAGAAATAAAAATCCAGAAAATCACATTGTAGGATTTTTTATGAATTTATTTGCAAATTATGGTGGAAAATAAGTATTTGGTCAATAACAAAAGTTTCTCAATACTTTGTTATATACCCTTTGTTGGCAATGACACAGGTCAAACGTTTTCTGTAAGTCTTCACAAGGTTTTCACACACTGTTGCTGGTATTTTGGCCCATTCCTCCATGCAGATCTCCTCTAGAGCAGTGATGTTTTGGGGCTGTCGCTGGGCAACACAGACTTTCAACTCCCACCAAAGATTTTCTATGGGGTTGAGATCTGGAGACTGGCTAGGCCACTCCAGGACCTTGAAATGCTTCTTACGAAGCCACTCCTTCGTTGCCCGGGCGGTGTGTTTGGGATCATTGTCATGCTGAAAGACCCAGCCACGTTTCATCTTCAATGCCCTTGCTGATGGAAGGAGGTTTTCACTCACAATCTCACGATACATGGCCCCATTCATTCTTTCCTTTACACGGATCAGTCGTCCTGGTCCCTTTGCAGAAAAACAGCCCCAAAGCATGATGTTTCCACCGCATGCTTCACAGTAGGTATGGTGTTCTTTGGATGCAACTCAGCATTCTTTGTCCTCCAAACACGACGAGTTGAGTTTTTACAAAAAAGTTCTATTTTGGTTTCATCTGACCATATGACATTCTCCCAGTCCTCTTCTGAATCATCCAAATGCACTCTAGCAAACTTCAGACGGGCCTGGACATGTACTGGCTTAAGCAGGGGGACACATCTGTCACTGCAGGATTTGAGTCCCTGGCGGCGTAGTGTGTTACTGATGGTAGGCTTTGTTACTTTGGTCCCAGCTCTCTGCAGGTCATTCACTAGAACCCGTGTGGTTCTGGGATTTTTGCTCACCGTTCTTGTGATCATTTTGACCCCACGGGGTGAGATCTTGCGTGGAGCCCCAGATCGAGGAAGATTATCAGTGGTCTTGTATGTCTTCCATTTCCTAATAATTGCTCCCACAGTTGATTTCTTCAAACCAAGCTGCTTACCTATTGCAGATTCAGTCTTCCCAGCCTGGTGCAGGTCTACAATTTTGTTTCTGTTGTCCTTTGACAGCTCTTTGGTCTTGGCCATAGTGGAGTTTGGAGTGTGACTGTTTGAGGTTGTGGACAGGTGTCTTTTATACTGATAACAAGTTCAAACAGGTGCCATTAATACAGGTAACGAGTGGAGGACAGAGGAGCCTCTTAAAGAAGAAGTTACAGGTCTTTGAGAGCCAGAAATCTTGCTTGTTTGTGGGTGACCAAATACTTATTTTCCACCATAATTTGCAAATAAATTCATTAAAAATCCTACAATGTGATTTTCTGGAGAAAAAAATTCTCAATTTGTCTGTCATAGTTGACGTGTACCTATGATGAAAATTACAGGCCTCTCTCATCTTTTTAAGTGGGATAACTTGCACAGTTGGTGGCTGACTAAATACTTTTTTCCCCCACTGTAGATAGCAATAAAAACTGTAAGATAGAGGCTCAGAATAAATTAGAGGGAAAACAAAAAGAAATGGAGAAACTTATTCAAGAAAGATTAAGTGTAATATATTATAAAAATAAAGCAAACTGGATGGAATATGGGGAAAAATGCACAAAATTATTTTTTATTCTTCAACATAGGAATGCTACCAAAAATGGAGGAAACAAAGTACTTTAAGCATATGTTTTCGTTTCAGTCGCCTCCATCTCCTCTAACTGAAGCTAATTGTAGAGATTTTTTTCTATTGATAATGTAAAATTAACAGCCATACAGAAAGACTCATGTGAAGGTGAAATTACAGAGGAGGAACTTCTGGATGCAATTAAAGACTTTAAGTCCGGGAAAACTCCAGGGTTGGTTGGCATACCAGTCGAGGTATACCAAACCTTTTTTGATATACTCAGAGGACCATTATTAGCATGTTTTAACCACTAGCAAAATGTATAGCGCATAGAATTAAAAAGGTATTGTCGGACATTATTCATTCTAATCAGACAGGTTTTTTTACATGGGCGATACATTGGAGATAATATAAGGCAAGTACTGGAAACAATAGAACACTATGAAAAATCTGGGAAGCCAGGCCTACTATTCATAGCAGACTTCGAAAAGGCATTTCATAAAGTACGACTGGGGTTTATATATAAATGCCTGGAGCATTTCCATTTTGGACAATCTCTTATAAATTGGGTTAAAATCATGTAGTAACCCTAGGTGTACATATCCAAAATGAAATAAATGATCTCACTCCAAAAAAATGTAATAGAAAGTTAGCAAAAATAGATAAGATCTTGCTACCATGGAAAGGTAAATACCTGTCAATTTGTGGAAAAATCACACTGATTAACTCTTTAGTATTATCCCAGTTTACCTATTTGCGTATGGTCTTGCCTATGCCTAGCGAACAGTTTTTTTAAATTATATGAGAAAAACATATTCCATTTTATTTGGAACGGCAAGCCAGACAAAATTAAATGGGCCTATTTATATAATTAATATGAATTAGGAGGACAGAAATTATTAAATATTAAAGCATTAGACCTATCACTAAAAGCTTCAGTCATACAAAAATTATACTTAAATCCGAACTGGTTCTCTAGCAAACTAGTAAGATTGTCTCACCCAATGTTCAAGAAGGGACATTTTCCCTTTATTCAGATTACAACCCCTCACTTTCAGGTATTTGAAAAGGAAATAATCTCCCAAATATCACTATTTCTAAAACAAGCCATAGAAAGTTGGTTGCAATTTCAATTTAATCCTCCAGAAATGACAGAACAAATATTGCAACAAATATTGTGGTTAAACTCAAATATACTAATTGATAAAAAAAAACGTTATTCATTGAGAATAAAAAAAAAAAAAGTATAATCTTCGTAAATGATATTATCAGTAGGAATGGTGGAGTTATGTCGCACATGCAGCTAACAAAAAAATATGGAAATATCTGCTCTACCCAAAATTACAACCAAATAATTGCAGCATTACCGCAAAAATGTAAGAGGAAAGTGGAAGGAGGAAAAAGTAAGGAACTTGTCTGTCGGCCTTGCATTAAAGAACATACAGTGGGGAAAAAAAGTATTTAGTCAGCCACCAATTGTGCAAGTTCTCCCACTTAAAAAGATGAGAGAGGCCTGTAATTTTCATCATACAGTGGGGAAAAAAAGTATTTAGTCAGCCACCAATTGTGCAAGTTCTCCCACTTAAAAAGATGAGAGAGGCCTGTAATTTTCATCATAGGTACACGTCAACTATGACAGACAAATTGAGAAAAAAAATCCAGAAAATCACATTGTAGGATTTTTAATGAATTTATTTGCAAATTATGGTGGAAAATAAGTATTTGGTCACCTACAAACAAGCAAGATTTCTGGCTCTCACAGACCTGTAACTTCTTCTTTAAGAGGCTCCTCTGTCCTCCACTCGTTACCTGTATTAATGGCACCTGTTTGAACTTGTTATCAGTATAAAATACACCTGTCCACAATCTTAAACAGTCACACACCAAACTCCACTATGGCCAAGACCAAAGAGCTGTCAAAGGACACCAGAAACAAAATTGTAGACCTTCACCAGGCTGGGAAGACTGAATCTGCAATAGGTAAGCAGCTTGGTTTGAAGAAATCAACTGTGGGAGCAATTATTAGGAAATGGAAGACATACAAGACCACTGATAATCTCCCTCGATCTGGGGCTCCACGCAAGATCTCACCCCGTGGGGTCAAAATGATCACAAGAACGGTGAGCAAAAATCCCAGAACCACACGGGGGGACCTAATGAATGACCTGCAGAGAGCTGGGACCAAAGTAACAAAGCCTACCATCAGTAACACACTACGCCGCCAGGGACTCAAATCCTGCAGTGCCAGACGTGTCCCCCTGCTTAAGCCAGTACATGTCCAGGCCCATCTGAAGTTTGCTAGATTGCATTTGGGTGATCCAGAAGAGGATTGGGAGAATGTCATATGGTCAGATGAAACCAAAATATAACTTTTTGGTAAAAACTCAACTCGTCGTGTTTGGAGGACAAAGAATGCTGAGTTGCATCCAAAGAACACCATACCTACTGTGAAGCATGGGGGTGGAAACATCATGCTTTGGGGCTGTTTTTCTGCAAAGGGACCAGGACGACTGATCCGTGTAAAGGAAAGAATGAATGGGGCCATGTATCGTGAGATTTTGAGTGAAAACCTCCTTCCATCAGCAAGGGCATTGAAGATGAAACGTGGCTGGGTCTTTCAGCATGACAATGATCACAAACACACCGCCCGGGCAACAAAGGAGTGGCTTCGTAAGAAGCATTTCAAGGTCCTGGAGTGGCCTAGCCAGTCTCCAGATCTCAACCCCATAGAAAATCTTTGGAGGGAGTTGAAAGTCTGTGTTGCCCAGCGACAGCCCCAAAACATCACTGCTCTAGAGGAGATCTGCATGGAGGAATGGGCCAAAATACCAGCAACAGTGTGTGAAAACCTTGTGAAGACTTACAGAAAACGTTTGACCTGTGTCATTGCCAACAAAGGGTATATAACAAAGTATTGAGAAACTTTTGTTATTGACCAAATACTTATTTTCCACCATAATTTGCAAATAAATTCATAAAAAATCCTACAATGTGATTTTCTGGAGAAAAAAAATTCTCTCTCATTTTGTCTGTCATAGTTGACGTGTATCTATGATGAAAATTACAGGCCTCTCTCATCTTTTTAAGTGGGAGAACTTGCACAATTGGTGGCTGACTAAATACTTTTTCCCCCACTGTATAGAGGACACTGTAGCTCTCAATAACTTTCTGTTGTTGCTCTCTGTTCTGCGCTCTGTGCCACGTGGTCCCCGTGTAGAGAGTCTGGCACAGTGACAGTTGTGTTTGACAGCTGTCACCTCCCTCCTCGTCCCCCCCTCCCCCTCCACCTCGCCCTGCCAGGCACGTGCCAGCTGTAGAGCCATAGAGCAGGGTTTCCCAACCCTCTCCATATTTCTATGAAATATGACCTATAATTAATTACAATATGAGTGATTCACTTTTCCTTAAAAAAAATGTTTTATTAAGTATTTTAAAAAGCAGATTTTCTGTGTTGGAATAATATGTGCTTACGCCAAAAACAGAATGGTGTGGGCATATTTACATTTACATTTTAGTCATTTAGCAGACGCTCTTATCCAGAGCGACTTACAGGAGCAATTAGGGTTAAGTGCCTTGCTCAAGGGCACATCGACAGATTTTTCACCTAGTCGGCTTGGGGATTAGAACCAGCGACCTTTCGGTTACTGGCACAACGCTCTTATACCAGTAATTAAACATATTCATGTTAGTAGACTGCTGATTGGCCAGCTCATCCTCCTCAGGATGATGACATAATCCTGTATGAAGAAGTAACAAGCATTTTTTAAACGGTCTGTTTCAGATAAAAGTTTGAGGTGGGGTTTTTGAAGTGTTTTGTTTTTCTCCAATTCATGCTTTGGCCACAAATACAAGTATAGGATGAGTCAACAACATTAGTCCCATATACAGTGGGGAGAACAAGTATTTAATACACTGATGATTTTGCAGGTTTTCCTACCTACAAAGCATGTAGAGGTCTGTAATTTTTATCATAGGTACACTTCAACTGTGAGAGACGGAATCTAAAAAAAAAATCCAGAAAATCACATTGTATGATTTTGAAGTAAATAATTTGCATTTTATTGCATGACATAAGTATTTGATCACCTACCAACCAGTAAGAATTCCGGCTCTCACAGACCTGTTCGTTTTTCTTTAAGAAGCCCTCCTGTTCTCCACTCATTACCTGTATTAACTGCACCTGTTTGAACTCGTTACCTGTATAAAAGACACCTGTCCACACACTCAATCAAACAGACTCCAACCTCTCCACAATGGCCAAGACCAGAGAGCTGTGTAAGGACATCAGGGATAAAATTGTAGACCTGCACAAGGCTGGGATGGGCTACAGGACAATAGGCAAGCAGCTTGGTGAGAAGGCAACAACTGTTGGCGCAATTATTAGAAAATGGAAGAAGTTCAAGATGACGGTCAATCACCCTCGGTCTGGGGCTCCATGCAAGATCTCACCTCGTGGGGCATCAATGATCATGAGGAATGTAAGGGATCAGCCCAGAACTACACGGCAGGATCTGGTCAATGACCTGAAGAGAGCTGGGACCACAGTCTCAAAGAAAACCATTAGTAACACACTACGCCGTCATGGATTAAAATCCTGCAGCGCACGCAAGGTCCCCCTGCTCAAACCAGCGCATGTCCAGGCCTGTCTGAAGTTTGCCAATGACCATCTGGATGATCCAGAGGAGGAATGGGAGAAGGTCATGTGGTCTGATGAGACAAAAATAGAGGATCCCAAGGATGAGTACAACCCCAAGAACACCATCCCAACCGTGAAGCATGGAGGTGGAAACATCATTCTTTGGGGATACTTTTCTGCAAAGGGGACAGGACGACTGCACCATATTGAGGGGAGGATGGATGGGGCCATGTATCGCGAGATCATGGCCAACAACCTCCTTCCCTCAGTAAGAGCATTGAAGATGGGTCGTGGCTGGGTCTTCCAGCATGACAACGACCCGAAGCTCCCATCCCACCCGTCCCCTCCTCTCTCAATCCCACTTTCCTTTCTCTCTCTGTGTGCAGGGCCGGAGGGCTGTAACCTGTTCATCTACCACCTCCCTCAGGAGTTTGGGGATGGCGAGCTGATGCAGATGTTCCTGCCTTTCGGTAATGTCATCTCCTCCAAAGTGTTTGTGGATCGGGCGACAAACCAAAGTAAATGCTTTGGTGGGTAAAAATGATAAAACACCTGTAAACACCTGTATTTTTCATTATTATCCTTATTATTATTCTGTCACTAATGATCTTCTTTACTGCAGCCGCAACCTTCTTAGAAAACATTGAAAAGAGACATTGTAAATTCCATAGTTGCTTGAAAATTCAGGTCCCTGGCGGGAGTGAATGTGTCTTGCGGTTCTTCAGATACAGTGACGTGAAAAAGTATTTGCCCCCTTCCTGATTTTCTCTATTTTTGCACATTCTTTTACACTGAATGTTATCAGATCTTGAACAAAAACCTAATATTAGATAAAGGAAACGTGAGCGAACAAATAACACAAAAATGTGATTTCTGTCATTTATTTAATAAACTTGTTGGACGACATGGGTCCCGTTATGTCTTGCGAAAACCAAACACTGCATTCCACAGTAAGAACCTCATACGAACGGCCTAGCATGGTAGTGGTAGTGTGATGGTTTAGGGATGTTTACTGCCTCAGGTCCTGGATGACTTGCCATCGTTGAAGGAACCATGAATTCTGCTTTGTATCAGAGAATTCTACAGGAGAATGTCAGGCCATACATTCATGAGCTGAAGCTGAAGCACAGCTGGGTCATGCAGCAAGACAATGATCCAAAACACACAAGCAAGTCTACATCAGAATGGCTGAAAAGCATCACATTTCAAGTTACAGTGAGGGAAAAAAGTATTTGATCCCCTGCTGATTTTGTACGTTTGCCCACTGACAAAGACATGATCAGTCTATAATTTTAATGGTAGGTTTATTTGAACAGTGAGAGACCAGAAAAACACATGTCAAAATGTTATAAATTGATTTGCATTTTAATGAGGGAAATAAGTATTTGACCCCTCTGCAAAACATGACTTAGTACTTGGTGGCAAAACCCTTGTTGGCAATCACAGAGGTCAGACGTTTCTTGTAGTTGGCCACCAGGTTTGCACACATCTCAGGAGGGATTTTGTTCCACTCCTCTTTGCAGATCTTCTCCAGGTCATTAAGGTTTCGAGGCTGACATTTGGCAACTCGAACCTTCAGCTCCCTCCACAGATTTTCTATGGGATTAAGGTCTGGAGACTGGCTAGGCCACTCCAGGACCTTAATGTGCTTCTTCTTGAGCCACTCCTTTGTTGCCTTGGCCGTGTGTTTTGGGTCATTGTCATGCTGGAATACCCATCCACGACCCATTTTCAATGCCCTGGCTGAGGGAAGGAGGTTCTCACCCAAGATTTGACGGTATATGGCCCGTCCATCGTCCCTTTGATGCAGTGAAGTTGTCCTGCCCCCTTAGCAGAAAAACACCCCCAAAGCATAATGTTTCCACCTCCATGTTTGACGGTGGGGATGGTGTTCTTGGGGTCATAGGCAGCATTCTTCCTCCTCCAAACACGGCGAGTTGAGTTGATGCCAAAGAGCTCGATTTTGGTCTCATCTGACCACAACACTTTCACCCAGTTCTGCTCTTAATCATTCAGATGTCCATTGGCACACTTCAGACGGGCCTGTATATGTGCTTTCTTGAGCAGGGGGACCTTGCGGGTGCTGCAGGATTTCAGTCCTTCACGGCATAGTGTGTTACTAATTGTTTACTTGGTGACTATGGTCCCAGCTGCCTTGAGATCATTGGCAAGATCCACCCGTGTAGTTTTGGGCTGATTCCTCACCGTTCTCATGATCATTGCAACTCCACGAGGTGAGAGCTTGCATGGAGCCCCAGGCCGAGAGAGATTGACAGGTCTTTTGTGTTTCTTCCATTTGCGAATAATCGCACCAACTGTTGTCACCTTCTCACCAAGCTGCTTGGCGATGGTCTTGTAGCCATTCCAGCCTTGTGTAGGTCTACAATCTTGTCCCTGACATCCTTGGAGAGCTCTTTGGTCTTGGCCATGGTGGAGAGTTTGGAATCTGATTGATTGATTGCTTCTGTGGACAGGTGTCTTTTATACAGGTAACAAACTGAGATAAGGAGCACTCCCTTTAAGAGTGTGCTCCTAATCTCAGCTCGTTACCTGTATAAAAGACACCTGGGAGCCAGAAATCTTTCTGATTAAGAGGGGGTCAAATACTTATTTCCCTCATTAAAATGCAAATCAATTAATAACATTTTTGACATGCGTTTTTCTGGATTTATTTGTTGTTATTCTGTCTCTCACTGTTCAAATGAACCTACCATTAAAATTATAGACTGATCATTTCTTTGTCAGTGGGCAAATGTACAAAATCAGCAGGGGATCAAATACTTTTTTCCCTCACTGTATGTAATGCCCTAGTTAATGTCCCGACCTAAACCCGATTGAGATGTTGTGGCAGGACCTGAAACGAGCAGTTTATGCTCGAAAACCCACAAGTTTCGCTGAGTTAAAGCAGTTCTGCATGGAAGAGTGTGCCAAAATGCCTCCACAGCGATGTGAGAGACCGATCAACAACTACAGGAAGCATTGCAGCTAAAGGTGGCACAACCAATTAAAGAGTGTAGGGTGGCAATTACTTTTTCCACATACAGTGGCTTGCAAAAGTATTCACCCCCCTTGGCATTTTTCCTATTTTGTCGCCTTACAATCTGGAATTAAAATGGATTTTTGGGGGTTTGTATCATTTGATTGCCTACCACTTTGAAGATGCAAAATATTTTTTATTGTGAAACAAACAAGAAATAAGCCAAAAAAACAGAACTTGAGCGTGCATAACTATTCACCACCCCAAAGTCAATACTTTGTAGAGCCACCTTTTGCAGCAATTACAACTACAAGTCTCTTGGGGAATGTCTCTATAAGCTTGGCAGATCTAGCCACTGGGATTTTTGCCCATTCTTCAAGGCAAAACTGCTCCAGCTCCTTCAAGTTGGATGGGTTCCACTGGTGTACAGCAATCTTTAAGTCATACCACAGATTCTCATTTGGATTGAGGTCTGGGCTTTGACTTGGCCATTACATTTACATTTTAGTCATTTAGCAGACGCTCTTATCTAGAGCGACTTACAGTTAGTGAGCGCATACATTTTTCCTACTGGCCCCCCATGGGAATCGAACCCACAATCCTGGCGTTGCAAGCGCCATGCTCTACCAACTGAGATACAGCAGGCCCATTCCAAGACATTTAAATGTTTCCCCTTAAACCACTCAAGTGTTGCTTTAGCAGTATGCTTAGGGTCATTGTCCTGCTGGAAGGTGAACCTCCGTCCCAGTCTCAAATCTCTGGAAGACAGAAACAGGTTTCCCTCAAGAATTTCCCTGTATTTAGCGCCATCCATCAATCCTTCAAATCTGACCAGTTTCCCAGTCCCTGCCGATGAAAAACATCCCCACAGCATGATGCCTCCACCACCATGCTTCACTGTGGGGATGGTGTTCTCGGGGTGATGAGAGGTGTTGGGTTTGCACCAGACATAGCGTTTTCCTTGATGGCCAAAAAGCTCAACTTTAGTCTCATCTGACCAGAGTACCTTCTTCCATATGTTTGGGGAGTCTCCCACGTGCCTTTTGGCGAACACCAAACGTGTTTGCTTATTTTTTTATTTGAGCAATGGCTTTTTTCTGGCCACTCTTCTGTAAAGCCCAGCTCTGTGGAGTGTATGGCTTAAAGTGGTCCTATGGACAGATACTCCAATCTCCGCTGTGGAGCGTTGCAGCTCCTTCAGGGTTATCCTTGGTCTCTTTGTTGCCTCTCTGATTAATGCCCTCAATGCCTGGTCCGTGGGTTTTGGTGGGCGGCCCTCTCTTGGCAGGTTTGTTGTGGTGCCATATTCTTTCCATTTTTTAATCATGGATTTAAATGGTGCTCTGTGGGATGTTCAAAGTTTTGGCTATTTTTTTATAACCCAACCCTGATCTGTACTTCTCCACAACTTTGTCCCTGACCTGTTTGGAGAGCTCCTTGCTTGGTGGTGCCCCTTGCTTAGTGGTGTTGCAGACTCTGGGCCTTTCAGAACAGGTGTATATATACTGAGATCATGTGACAGATCATGTGACACTTAAATAAAGTCCACCTGTGTGCAATCTAACTAATTATTTGACTTCTGAAGGTAATTGGTTGCACCAGATCTTATTTAGGGGCTTCATAGCAAAGGGGGTAAATACATATGCATGCACCACTTTTCCGTTATTTATTTTGTAGAATATTTTTTAAAGTTATTATTTTTATTTAACTTCACCAATTTGAACTATTCTTTGTATGTCCATTACATGAAATCCAAATAAAAATCCATTTAAATTACAGGTTGTAATGCAACAAAATAGGAAAAACACCAAGGGGGATGAATACTTTTACAAGGCACTGTAGAGGCATTGGGTGTTGCATAACTTTGTTTATTAAATAAATGAAATATATATCACATTTGTGTTATTTTTTCACTCAGGTTTTGATTGTAGATCTGATAACATTGTGTCAATAATATCAAAAATAGAGAACATCAGAAAGGGGGCAAATACTTTTTCATGGCACTGTAAATGCAATTCATTTAGGGGTAGGAAACACCTGTAACTCTGCATCATAAAGCAGTCCTTACTCTCATTAGTATGACAGAGCAGATGTTATAAGTTGTCATAATGGTTTATGTCAGGTTATGACAACATATGATACATAGACTAGCACTTCAGCTAGCTGAGAAACCAGCCACGGTCATAACACTTTCTATGAATATCCTCTTCATAATACCTTATAAGCACATTTCTAACGCCATACTTTATGAGGTATGCATAATGCAATACAATGCATTATGAAGAGGGTATCCATAAGAAGTGTTACTGCCATGGTTAGTCGGCATATCACTGAATGCTACCAGGAATGTATTGCCGCATAAACGGACACATCATGACTGCTTATAACAGATGTTATAGGCTAATGACAGGCTTATGACAGCTATATGACGTGGAGTTCTAGCAGCGTTACCCCATTAACACTCCCTCTTTGATGATACCCATGACAGGACTAGTAAAACTCATTCATTGAGAAGTAGTCTCCACCATAGATTTACAACATCTGGAATGGACATAGTATAATTTAGTATAACATAGTTTATGAATAATTTTCATGGGCCTTTTAACAGAGGCATAATTAAATACAGTTGAAGTCAGAAGTTTACATACACCTAGGTTGGAGTCATTAAAACCTGTTTTTCAACCACTCCACAAATTTCTTGTTAACAAACTATAGTTTTGGCAAGTCGGTTAGGACATCTACTTTGTGCATGACACAAGTAATTTTTCCAACAATTGTTTACAGACAGATTATTTCACTTATAATTTACTGTATCACAATTCCAGTGGGTCAGAAGTTTACATACACTAAGTTGACTGTGCCTTTAAACAACTTGGAAAATTCCAGAAAATGATGTCATGGCTTTAGAAGCTTCTCATAGGCTAATTGACATCATTTGAGTCAATTGGAGGTGTACCTGTGGATGTATTTCAAGGCCTACCTTCGAACAGTGCCTCTTTGCTTGACATCATGGGAAAATCAAAAGAAATCAGCCAAGACCTCAGAAGAAAAATTGTAGACCTCCACAAATGTGGTTCATCCTTTGGAGCAATTTCCAAATGGCTGAAGGTACCACGTTAATCTGTACAAACAATAGTACGCAAGTATAAACACCATGGGACCACGCAGCCGTCATACCGCTCAGGAAGGAGACGTGTTCTGTCTCCTAGAGATTAACGTATTTTGGTGCGAAAAGTGCAAATCAATCCCAGAACAACAGCAAAGGACCTTGTGAAGACGCTGGAGGAAACAGGTACAAAAGTATCTATATCCACAGTAAAACGAGTCCTATTGTCACGTTCGTTGAATGACGGGTCAGACCAAGGCGCAGCATGATAAGCATACATGTTTATTTTAACTATTAAACACCACGACAAACAATAAACGAAACGTGAAGTCCAAGGTAGCACACACAACATACCTTACAAGGAACAAGATCCCACAACTAGACAGTGCCAATAGGCTGCTTAAGTATGGTCCCCAATCAGAGACAACGAGCGACAGCTGCCTCTGATTGGGAACCACACCGGCCAACATAGAACTAGACATACTAGATCATAGACAAAGCACAACAAGGAATATACACACCCTGACTCAACATATAAGCATCCCCTGAGTCAGGGCGTGACAGTACCCCCCCCCAAAGGTGCGGACTCCGACCGCACACCATAAACATAACAGGGTAGGGGCCGGGTGGGCATTCCGCCTCGGAGGCGGATCCGGCTCGGGGCTTGACAACCTCTCACTCTCCGCCTCCCTGTTGTGCCCCTGGTCTGGTCTGGACCTCGGCGCGCTGCTTCCCCTCTCCTTCCTCCCACGATACGCCAGCCTGTCTGGACCCTGGTGTGGGAGACCCCGAACCTGGAGAGGGGGCTGACGTCATGGTCTGGACTGGAGCCGCTGACCGGAGCTGGACTGGGCACCGGTGGAGCGGACTGCTCTGGCTCCGGAGTGGAGCCGCTGACCGAAGCTGGATCAGGCACCGGTGGAGCGGACTGCTCTGGCTCCGGAGTGGAGCCGCTGACCAAAGCTGGACTGGACCCCGGTGGAGCGGACTGCTCTGGCTCCGGAGTGGCGCAGCTGACCAGAGCTGGATCAGGCACTGGTGGAGCGGCCTGCTCTGGCTCCGGAGTGGAGCAGCTGACCGGAGCTGGATCAGGCACCGGTGGAGCGGACTTCTCTGGCTCCGGAGTGGAACAGCTGACCGGCACTGGATCAGGCACCGGTGGAGCGGACTGCTCTGGCTCCGGAGTGGAGCAGCTGTGGAACCGGTGGAACGGGCACGGGCCGTGCCGGACTGGACAAACGCACCACTGGTCTGGTGCGAGGAGCAGGCACGGGCCGGACCGGACTAGGAACACGCACTTGGTGCGAGGGACAGGAACGGGCCGGGCCGTACTGGGAACACGCACCACTGGCTTGGTGCGAGGAGCAGGAACAGGCCGGGCTGGCGACGCGCACCACTGGCTTGGAGCGAGGAGCAGGAACAGGCCGGGCTGGCGACGCGCACCACAGGCTTGGTGCAAGGGGCAGGAACGGGCCGGGCCGTACTGGGAACACGCACCACTGGCTTGGTGCGGGGAGCAGGAACGGGCCGGACCGGCGACACACACCACTTGCTTGGTGCGAGGAGCAGGACTGTGTTCCTTTATTAACCCCCGCTCCTTCTGCTGCCTAACCAGCTCCTCTCGCCGTGCCTTTACTCTTTCCTTCTCCCTTTTAGCCTCCTGTAACGCCTCCCTCTGACCGAATAACTCCTGCTCCCTCTGAACCAATAGCCCCCGTAACATGGTGGCCTCCTCTCCTAACCTGCAGATCCGCCCTTTAACGGCCTCCTGCTGCCTCGTTGTCCACACCGTGTGCCCCACCAAAAATGTTTCTTGGGGTTGCCTCTCGGGTCTCCGTTTCACCTCTCCCGCTATCGGCTAATATCACCTCCTTCTCCCTCATCCCCTTCAGGGCCTCCATATGCTTGGCCAGATCCTCTCTTATCTCCTCCCAAGTCCATGATCTCTGCTCCACTACCTGTGTCCAGGGTGTCTGCTGCTCCTGGGCACGCTGCTTGGTCCGTGTTTGGTGGGATCTTCTGTCACGTTCGTTGAATGACGGGTCAGACCAAGGCGCAGCGTGATAAGCATACATGTTTATTTTAACTATTAAACACCACGACAAAACAATAAACGAAACGTGAAGTCCAAGGTAGCACACACAACATACCTTACAAGGAACAAGATCCCACAACTAGACAGTGCCAATAGGCTGCTTAAGTATGGTCCCCAATCAGAGACAACGAGCGACAGCTGCTTCTGATTGGGAACCACACCGGCCAACATAGAACTAGACATACTAGATCCTAAACATAGACAAAGCACAACAAGGAATATACACACCCTGACTCAACATATAAGCGTCCCCTGAGTCAGGGCGTGACACCTATATCGACATAACCTGAAAGGCCGCTCAGCAAGGAAGAAGCCACTGCTCCAAAGCCGCCATAAAAATGCCAGACTACAGTTTGCAACTGCACATGGGGACAAAGATCATACTTTTTGGACAAATGTCCTCTGGTCTGATGAAACAAAAATAAAACAGTTTGGCCATAATGACCATCGTTATATTTGGAGGAAAAAGGGGCTTGCTTGCAAGCCGAAGAACACCATCCCAACCGTGAAGCACGGGAGTGGCAGCATCATGCTGTGGGGGTGCTTTGCTGCAGGAGGGACTGGTGCACTTCACAAAATAGATGGCATCATGAGGAAGGAAAATTATGTGGATATATTGAAGCAACATCTCAAGACATCAGTCAGGAAGTTAAAGCTTGGTCGAAAATGGGTCTTCCAAATGGACAATGACCCCAAGCATCCTTCCAAAGTTGTGGCAAAATGGCTTAAGGACAACAAAGTCAAAGTATTGGAGTGGCCATCACAAAGCCCTGACCTCAATCCTTTAGAACATTTGTGGGCAGAACTGAAAAAACGTGTGCGAGCAAGGAGGCCTACAAACCTGACTCAGTTACACCAGCTCTGTCAGGAGGAATGGGCCAACTTTCACCCAACTTATTGTGGGAAGCTTGTGGAAGGCTACCCGAAACGTTTGACCTAAGTTAAACAATTAAAGGCAATGCTACCAAATACTAACTGAGTGTATGTAAACTTCTGACCCACTGGGAATGTGATGAAAGAAATAAAAGCTGAAATAAATCATTCTACTATTATTCTGACATTTCAAATTTTTTAAATAAAGTGGGGATCCTAACTTACCCAAGACAGGGAATTTTTACTAGGATTAAATGTCAGGAATTGTGAAAAACTGAGTTTAAATGTATTTGACTAAGGTGTATGTAAACTTATGACTTCAACTGTAGAGATGTATTCTTGCACTGAGAGGTGATGTTGTTTTGGTGATTGAGTCAGAAAACATTGCAGATAAAAATGTAACTGCCGTTTTGACGAGTGATGTCTGTTCTATATGTTCTAATTCTATGGTTTCTACCCTTGAGTTGAGTGACCTAGTGTTTCTATTGAAAGCCGTTAGGCTTGTTAATGATGTGGGCTTTACTCTGATTTATTTGATGTTGTGTCAAACTGTCTAATGTATAGTAACTTTAACATGAATTATACACTGCTCAAAAAAATAAAGGGAACACTTAAACAACACATCCTAGATCTGAATGAATGAAATAATCTTATTAAATACTTTTTTCTTTACATAGTTGAATGTGCTGACAACAAAATCACACAAAAATTATCAATGGAAATCAAATTTATCAACCCATGGAGGTCTGGATTTGGAGTCACCCTCAAAATTAAAGTGGAAAACCACACTACAGGCTGATCCAACTTTGATGTAATGTCCTTAAAACAAGTCAAAATGAGGCTCAGTAGTGTGTGTGGCCTCCACGTGCCTGTATGACCTCCCTACAACGCCTGGGCATGCTCCTGATGAGGTGGCGGATGGTCTCCTGAGGGATCTCCTCCCAGACCTGGACTAAAGCATCCGCCAACTCCAGGACAGTCTGTGGTGCAACGTGGCGTTGGTGGATGGAGCGAGACATGATGTCCCAGATGTGCTCAATTGGATTCAGGTCTGGGGAACGGGCATGCCAGTCCATAGCATCAATGCCTTCCTCTTGCAGGAACTGCTGACACACTCCAGCCACATGAGGTCTAGCATTGTCTTGTATTAGGAGGAACCCAGGGCCAACCGCACCAGGATATGGTCTCACAAGGGGTCTGAGGATCTCATCTCGGTACCTAATGGCAGTCAGGCTACCTCTGGCGAGCACATGGAGGGCTGTGCGGCCCCCCAAAGAAATGCCACCCCACACCATGACTGACCCACCGCCAAACCGGTCATGCTGGAGGATGTTGCAGGCAGCAGAACGTTCTCCACAGCGTCTCCAGACTCTGTCACGTCTGTCACATGTGCTCAGTGTGAACCTGCTTTCATCTGTGAAGAGCACAGGGCGCCAGTGGCGAATTTGCCAATCTTGGTGTTCTCTGGCAAATGCAAAACGTCCTGCACGGTGTTGGGCTGTAAGCACATCCCCCACCTGTGGATGTCGGGCCCTCATACCACCCTCATGGAGTCTGTTTCTGACCGTTTGAGCAGACACATGCACATTTGTGGCCTGCTGGAGGTCATTTTGCAGGGCTCTGGCAGTGCTCCTCCTGCTCCTCCTTGCACAAAGGCGGAGGTAGCGGTCCTGCTGCTGGGTTGTTGCCCTCCTACGGCCTCCTCCACGTCTCCTGATGTACTGGCCTGTCTCCTGGTAGCGCCTCCATGCTCTGGACACTACGCTGACAGACACAGCAAACCTTTTTGCCACAGCTCGCATTGATGTGCCATCCTGGATGAGCTGCATTACCTGAGCCACTTGTGTGGGTTGTAGACTCAGTCTCATGCTACCACTAGAGTGAAAGCACCGCCAGCATTCAAAAGTGACCAAAACATCAGCCAGGAAGCATAGGAACTGAGAAGTGGTCTGTGGTCACCACCTGCAGAACCACTTCTTATTGGGGGTGTCTTGCTAATTGCCTATAATTTCCACCTGTTGTCTATTCCATTTGCACAACAGCATGTGAAATGTATTGTCAATCAGTGTTGCTTCCCAAGTGGACAGTTTGATTTCACAGAAGTGTGATTGACTTGGAGTTACATTGTGTTGTTTAAGTGTTCCCTTTATTTTTTTGAGCAGTGTATATTAAGTCCACACAATGATATTGTAAGAGAATTGCAATTGAAGTGATACCGCATGTGTTTTTAAAGTGTCATAAACGGAGATAATCATAATGGCTATGGCAGGAAATGTGCTATATTGATAATGGTATGATGAAGTACAGTATTCATTAAAGTGTATTCTTTGTGTGTTGCAAATGTGGCAAAATTCATGAAGTAACTTTTCTCTGACCACTCCCCTCATCCTTACCCTTGTCTGTATCCCATCTTCCTTTCCATCTCACGCTACCCTTTCATAAACCTCCAACTGCTCTCTCTCTCTCTCTCTCTCTCTGCGGCCCATCCCCCAGGGTTTGTAAGCTTCGACAACCCAGGTAGTGCCCAGGCTGCCATCCAGTCAATGAACGGCTTTCAAATCGGTATGAAGAGACTCAAGGTGCAGCTCAAGAGGCCGAAGGACGCCAACCGCCCCTACTAGCCCCTCCCAGCCACCCCTGCCCTGGGGGATAAGGCAGACGCTGCACACAGGGAAACACAGGTGAAAGCACGCGCCCACAATTAGACCCCATAAATAATATAATAGTGCCTTCAGAAAGTATTCACACCCCTTGACTTTTTACAAGTTTTGTGTTACAGCCTTAATTTTAAATGGATTACATTGAGATTGTGTGTCACTGGCCTATACACAATACCCCATAATGTCAAAGTGGAATTATGTTTTTCAACATTATATATTTTTTTTTATTAAAATGAAAAGCTGAAATGTCTTCAGTCAATAAGTATTCAACCCCTTTGTTATGTCAAGCCTAAATAAGTTCAAGAATACAAATGCGCTTAACAAGTCACATAATAAGTTGCATGGACTCACGCTGTGTGCAATAATAGTATTTAACATGATTTTTGACTACCTCATCTCTGTACCCCACACATACAATTATCTGTAAGGTCCCTCAGTCGAGCAATGAATTTCAAACAGATTCAACCACAAAGACCAGGGAGGTTTTCCAATGCCTTGCAAAGAAGGTCACCTATTGGTAGATGGGTAAAAATAAAAAGCAGACATTTAATATCCCTTTGAGCATGGTGAAGTTATTAATCACACTTTGGATGGTGTATCAATACATCCAGTCACTACAAAGATACAGGTGTCCTTACTAACTCAGTTGCTGGAGAGGAAGGAAAACGCTCAGGGATTTCACCATGAGGCCAATGGTGACTTTAAAACAGTTAGAGTTTAATGGCTGTAATAGGAGAAAAATGAGGATGGATCAACAACATTGTAGTTACTCCACAATACTAACCTAATTGACAGAGTGAAAAGAAGGAAGCCTGTACAGAATACAAATATTCCAAAACATGCATCCTGTTTGCAATAAGGCACTAAAGTAAAACTGCAAAAAATGTGGAAAATAAATTAACTTTATGTCCTGAATAGAAAACATTATGGTTGGGGCAAATCCAAAACAGCACATTAACTCAGTACCACTCCATATTTTCAAGCATAGTGGTGGCTGCATCATGTTATGGGTATGCTTGCAATCATTAAGGACTGGGGAGTTTTTCAGTATTAAAAAATTAATAGAATGGAGCTAAGCAAAGGCAAAATCCTAGAGGAAAACCTGGTTCAGTCTGCTTTTCAACAGACACTGGGAGAGAAATTCACCTTTCAGCAGGACAATAACCTAAAACACAAGGCCAAATATACATTGGAGTTGCTTACCAAGACGACTGAATGTTCCTGAGTGGCCTAGTTACAGTATTGACTTAAAATCGGCTTGAAAAATTATGGCAAGACTTGAAAATGAAAATGATCAACAACCAACTTGACAGAGGAATAAGTCAAGGGGTATGAATACTTTTTGAAGGCATAGAATATTTAACATATGTATATTTACATTAATTAGCATATACAGTATATAATATTTGTTGATATATAGTACATTTTTATATTTAATTTAATTACATATATACAGTACAAACAAATGAGAATATATTTTATTTGACTGTGAAAATATGTTTTGTTAGGGCATATAGAGCAATGTGATTTTACTGTTAGCAATGAATAAAGGATCGTATTCTTACTTTTCCAGGTTTTTGTTGAGCTGGAACATATGTTGATTACATGAACAACGTCATTGAACTGAAGGATCACCGGGACCCAGGAATTATTTGAGGCTGGTATGAAACTGGATCAGATAATGGGCTGAACATGAACAAATAGATGACCAAGTAACAGACAACTCTGTTGGATGTACCTTTTGGACTTCAGAGAAAACTCATGCAAGCCTGGGTAGCTCCAGGACTCCTACTCTCTTTATCGCCTCCCCTCCTCTCTTTCTCTCTCCCTAACCCCACCTGAACGACAGCTACCTTACAGGACCACAAGGGAGGTATTATAAAATACAAATAAAAAAAGGAACATAGATGGAGGAAACATGGATGCTAGGAGTTCCAAGAAATAAACAAACTTTGAAAAATACTTTATTGGGGAATGCCATAGGATATCTCTATGTAAAGGTGTTTGGGTATGGGGATATAACTTTTTAAACAACAATTTTACAGGACTAGAAAAATATGTTTCTCGGAGGAGAGAGAACTTTGTAGGGAAAGCGATATTTCATCTTTAGCTTGGAGTGCCTGTCTGTTTCCAGGGGACAACGTTGGCAAGGAGAGCCAGAGCAACGGTCTCCGGGGAGTCTTACCTGTCATTCCTTAGTTGTTTTAGGGACCAAAAGACCAAACATTTTTATTGCTGAGAACTTGTAGCTCTATTAGTATACTCGGACCACTGCATCTCTTTTAAATCGCTGTTAACCGATTAAAGAGTTGCATTTAAAAGGTGTACAGAGTATGTATGTATGTGTGTGTGTGTGTGTATATATATATATATATATATATATATATATATATACACATACATACATACATACACACACACACACACACACACACACACAGTACCAGTAAAAAGTTTGGACACACCTACTCATTCAAGGATTTTTCTTTATTTGTGCTATTTTATGCATTTAGAATAATAGTGAAGACATCAAAACTATGAAATAACACATGGAATCATGTTGTAACCAAAAAAGTGTTAAACAAATCAAAATATATTTTATATTTTAGATTCTTCAAATAGCCACCATTTGCCTTGATGACAGCTTTGCACACTCTTAGCATTCTCTCAACCAGCTTCACCTGGAATGCTTTTCCAACAGTCTTGAAGGAGTTCCCACATATGCTGAGCACTTGTTGGCTGCTTTTCCTTCACTCTGCGGTCCGACTCATCCCAAACCATCTCAATTTGGTTAAGGTCGGAGGATTGTGGAGGCCAGGTCATCTGATGCAGCCCTCCATCACTCTCCTTCTTGGTCAAATAGCCCTTACACAGCCTGGAAGTGTGTTGGGTCATTGTCCTGTTGAAAAACAAATGATAGTCCCACTAAGCCCAAACCAGATGTGATGGCGTATCGCTGTAGAATGCTGTGGTAGCCATGCTGGTTAAGTGTGCCTTGAATTCTAAATAAATCACAGACAGTGTCACCAGCAAAGCACCATCACACCTCCTCCTCCATGCTTTACAGTGGGAAATACACATGCGGAGATCATCTGTTCACCCACAAAGCATCTCACAAAGACACGGCGGTTGGAACCAAAAATCTCCAATTTGGACTCCAGACCAAAGGACACATTTCCACCGGTCTAATGTCCATTGCTCTTGTTTCTTGGCATAATCAAGTCTCTTCTTATTATTGGTGTCCTTTACTAGTGGTTTCTTTGCAGCAATACGACCATGAAGGCCTCTCCTCTGAACAGTTGATGTTGAGATGTGTCTGTTACTTGAACTCTGTGAAGCATTTATTTGGGCTGCAATTTCTGAGGCTGGTAACTCTAATGAACTTATCCTCTGCAGCAGCGGTAACTCTGGGTCTTCCATTCTTGTGGCGGTCCTCATGAGAGCCAGTTTCATCATAGCGCTTGATGGTTTTTGCGACTGCACTTGAAGAAACTTTCAAAGTTCTTGGAATTTTCCGTATTGACTGACCATGTCTTAAAGTAATGATGGACTGTCATTTCTCTTTGCTTATTTGAGCTGTTCTTGACATAATATGGACTTGGTCTTTTACCAAATAGAGCTATCTTCTGTATACCCCCCCACCTTGTCACAACACAGCTGATTGGCTCAAACGCATTAAGAAGTAAAGAAATTCCACAAATTAACTTTTAAGAAAGCACACCTGTTAATTGAAATACATTCCAGGTGACTACCTCATGAAGCTGGTTGAGAGAATGCCAAGAGTGTGCAAAGCTGTCATCAAGGCAAAGGGTGGCTATTTGAAGAATCTCAAATCTCAAATATATTCTGATTTGTTTAACACTTTTTTGGTTAGTACATGATTCTATATGTGTTATTTCATAGTTGTGATGTCTTCACTATTATTCTGCAATGTAAAAACTAGTAAAAATAAAGAAAAACCCTTGAATGAGTAGGTGTGTCCAAACTTTTGACTTGTAGTATATATGTATATACACACACACACACACATACATACATAGAAAACACACACACACAATATATGTATATATACACACATACATATATATTGCTGATATGCTTTTTGAATACAGCAAAAACAATTTCCGATGACGAATGGGTCGCTCACTTCGCTAGTTTACAATTAACTATTCAAAATGTTTATTTTTTTTCTCTTTTCATTTTCTCTTGGGGGATGGGATAGAAAGTGCATGGGAAGGGTTGTTCCATATTGCAGCCTTACCTTTTCTAACTTGACATCCTAACCTCATAGTTAAAACAACATAACAAATGTTTGAAATATATGAACTTGTTTATATTTGCAGTACATATACATTACCGGTCAAAGGTTTTAGAACACCTACTCATTCAAGGGTTTTTCTTTTTTTAACTATTTTCTAGATTGTAGAATAATAGTGAAGACATCAAAACTATAAAATAACACATATGGAATCATGTAGTAACCAAAAAAGTGTTAAACAAATCAAAATATATTTTAGATTCTTCAAATAGCCACCCTTTGCATTGATGACAGCTTTGCACACTCTTGGCATTCTCTCAACCAGCTTCACCTGGAATGCTTTTCCAACAGTCTTGAAGGAGTTCCCACATATGCTGAGCACTTGTTGGCTGCTTTTCCTTCACTCTGCGGTCCGATTTATCCCAAACCATCTCAATTTGGTTGAGGTCGGGGAATTGTGGAGGCCAGGTCATCTGATGCAGCACTCCATTACTCTCCTTCTTGGTCAAATAGCCCTTACACAGCCTGGAGGTGTGTTGGGTCATTGTCCTGTTGAAAAACAAATGATAGTCCCACTAAGCCCAGACCAGATGGGATGGTGTATCGCTGTAGAATGCTGTGGTAGCCATGCTGGTTAAGTGTGCCTTGAATTCTAAATAAATCACAGACAGTGTCACCAGCAAAGCACCCCCCACACCATAACACCTCCTCCTCCATGCTTCACGGTGGGAAATACACATGCAGAGATCATCCATTCACCCACACCGCGTCTCACAAAGACACAGCAGTTGGAACCAAATATCTCCAATTTGGACTCCAGACCAGGACACATTTCCACCGGTCTAATGTCCATTGCTCGTGTTTCCTGGCCCAAGCAAGTCTCTTCTTCTTATTAGTGTCCTTTAGTAATGGTTTCTTTGCAGCAATTTGACCATGAAGGCCTGATTCACACAGTCTCCTCTGAACAGTTGATGTTGAGATGTGTCTGTTACTTGAACTCAGTGAAGCATTTATTTGGGCTGCAATTTCTGAGCTGGTAATTCTAATGAACTTATCCTCTGCAGCAGCGGTAACTCTGGGTCTTTCATTCCTGTGGCGGTCCTCATGAGAGCCAGTTTCATCATAGTGCTTGATGGTTTTTGCGACTGCACTTGAAGAAACTTTCAAAGTTCTTGAAATGTTCCGTATTGACTGACCTATTTGGTCTTTTACCAAATAGTGTGATCTTCTGTATACCCCCCTTACCGTGTCACAATACAACTGATTGGCTCAACCGCATTAAATTCAAAAAATTAACTTTTAAGAAGACACACCTGTTAATTGAAAAACATTCCAGGTGACTACCTCATGAAGCTGGTTGAGAGAATGCCAAGAGTGTGCAAAGCTGTCATCAAGGCAAAGGGTGGCTATTTGAAGAATCTCAAATATAAAATATATTTTGATTTGTTTAACACTTTTTTGGTTACTACATGATTCCATATGTGTTATTTCATAGTTTTGATGTCTTCACTATTATTCTACAATGTAGAAAATTGTAAAAAATAAAGAAAAACCCTTGAATGAGTAGGTGTTCTAAAACTTTTGACCGGTAGGGTATATGTATATATATATGTATTACACACATTGAAGCTAATGTATTCATATATATATATATATATACAGTATATCTGGATAAAGATATTAATTAAACTAATATATGTATTTATATGCACATAGTTTATGTATGTGTGTCTGTATATAGAACGGCTATTGACTATGTTGAGCTGTCATTTCTTTGTAGATTTTAGCTGGAGTTTGAAACTCTGCTCTACTTGGGAAGAAGCGCAAATCTGGCGGCTCCCAAAACTGCAGGCATTCCGCTCTCTGTTAAACTATATATGCTGATGCACAGGTATTCCTAAATATATGTGTGAAGCACAGGAGGTTGGTGGCACCTTAATTGGGGAGGACGGGCTCGTGGTAATGGCTGGAGTGGAGTAGGTGGAATGGTACCAAATACCATTTCATTCCTCCGTCCCAGCCATTATTATGAGCCGTCCTCCCCTCAGCAGCCTTCATTGGTGTGAAGCTTCACATATGTAGGTGTACCTACTATCTGAAAATGCAAAAAAGCCACTTCTCAGTAGCAGGCTTGAAGAGAAATCGGGCTAAATTAATATTAGAGGTAAAGAACAAACATCTTCGACTCGATTCCAAACCTATCTTTTTAGCTTCACGGTACACTACACAGACTTAGCACGTACAAACTAAGTGTGATCTTTGAAACTTGAACCAAAATGAATGAATACCATGACCTTTTCTCTCAATTGCATTCAGTAAGTAAGTGCATGTAGCGTATGGGCTGTCACCACAGGTGTGCCTTGTCACCTGCAGAATCTGCCATCAAGAACTGTGCTCTCAAAACTAGGGTTGCAAAATTCCTGGAACTTTCAACAAATTCCCTAGTTTTCCAGAAATCCCGGTTGGAGGTTCCCGGAATCAGGAGGGAATAAGCAGGAAATCCGGAATCCTCCAAACAGGATTTTCTGGAAAACAAGGGAATTTATTGAACGTTCCAGGAATTTTGCAATCCTACTCAAAAAACTACTGCAAGCAGCCAACGCGCTACGATGATGTCAATACTGCAGTCACATCAGTCATGTCATTTCACATCTCCATAGAGAGCTTTAGCAGTAAAGCATGTCAAAGCTAACAAATCGTTCAGATGTTAAGACCATCATTGTCCTCTCACACATCCATAAACTACCATGAACTACCTGGATTAGCATTAAGTACTCGGACAGACACAGTCTCATGTTTATTTGTCTTTACACTTTCCATCAAAGTGGGCATTATGTACTCTCCGCTAGAACAGGTACTACCTAAAGGGAGTGCTTGGAAATGTTGTGCAAGTATAAGAAACCTTGAGGCTGGGTTCCATTGGGTTTGATCTAAAATAAATTGATGATAACAGAGGTTAAACGCCTGACATTGCGAATTGTATGGTTATAACTTATTGGTGAAGTTTTATGATGTTAAAACAAATTGCAGACTTAGAGAAGTGGTTTTTCTACTGTACACAAAGGAACCAGGAAGTGTTTTTTAATGTCAACAGCCAGCACCAATTCAGCCATTGTTGTATGGAGCTCTGCAACTGTTTCTCGCCACACCATTCCCGTGCCTGCGTCTAACTTTCCTAACAGACAGGGATGTAGTGGTGAATAAAAGGTGGGTAAACACTGAACGCCGGTCGAGACCGCCAGGCAGATCCCAACGCCAATGCTAACAGTGCTAATTTAACCCATTAGGTGCATAACTGCTATACATCATATCAAAACTGTGTTTACCAGCAATTAGCCTCTACTACATCCCTGCAACAAGGTCCATATCTCCTCCAATGCAAACAGGCCTAAAGATGTCATTAAAACTCTTCTTGACACATCCATATTTAGCTGGGTTTGTCAAGTCAAGTGTTTCCAAAACGCCTCTCCCCATTTTTATAAAGGGTCAACCCTCTTGAGATTTTCTTATTAACATTAATCAATTTATGATTTACTTGAAATTCGAAGTTTTATGAGTATCTCAAGTTAGGATTTGGCTCCTAAGTCACTTCAATGTGTCTTCTCCTCTCCTTAAAAAAAAAGAGGCCTTCACTTCTCTCCATACCAACTTTTACTCAGCTCACTCTCTCGCTCTGCTTTCATGTACACTTTCCCCTTGAAATTCATCCCTTACTCACCATTTTGTTTTGTCTTATTTCCCTGCTTGCTCCCCTCTCTCTGCTTAGTTTCACCCGCACTCCAAGACCTGTGAGTACTGGATAGGTGTCAGCAATATGGGGGAAACTCCTTTAGCCTTTCAAATAGGCTATAGAGCTATTAGTGCGTTTCTTACACCTATCCCAATGCTTTCTAATTGAGCGAATGAAGGCAGAGGGAGGGGAATGACTGGAATTGAGCACCTCTTTCACAAGCTCTAACTTTCAGCTGCAACTGTTTATATATAAATTGAGAGAAAAGTGGTTAAAAAACAATGAGAAACAAAGCAGAAGTTTGAATATAAAAATATAGAAATATATACATAAACCGATGAATATACTGTAAATGTTTTTGTTGCTCTGTTTTCCTCTGTACATAGGTTTGCATATTTTATAGGACTTTTACTTCTATCTACAAGGACTGAATAAAAATGAAACTTTAAATACTTAAAAAATATGAACGAAAACATACAATAAATGAAACCAGGTTCTTAAAAAAAAGAGTCCATAGGGATATGGTACAACTGTAGGACCTGACCTAGGCATTTAACCAGAAAAGTCAGGGAGAGCATTGAACTCAATTAGAGCATAGACATGCATTGACCTTTTTATACAAGTATTTGGGGGTTTCTTTAATTTATTTATTTATTTATGTATTTATTTATTACTTCTGTTTACAAACGATACGATATGCATGATTTCATGGCATAATTTTTTTATGAGTTGGTATGTGACCAAATAGTTTTTTATATTCACGTATAGGCCTACATTGTTGACTACTGTTATTGTCCACAGGATCACGACTCCAACAGTTCATTGAGAAAAGGAGATTATGCTCATATTTGCCAAGTGTTTTGTTAAGTAATCTCAGAGGTTTTTCTGCTGTTCTTTTTCCATTTGTGATGCTGTTTTATTCAATATCAGAGCTCTACTGTTCTTTTAAAGCTTTATATTGCTATTTGCTTAACTGTTTTACATTTCCCTTCCCCCTACTTTATCATGCCACACATTACCCTAACTTCTTTAAATGTATCTCAACTGTTCAATCTTTCTAGATGATTCAATTGCGGTATATTTGTAAATGTTCACATTCAAATTGAGAATTCAGCTAAATATGGCAGCCTATAGGTTGCAATGACAATAACATGACAATTTACAGTTTCAAAATTAAAATAATTACAATTAAACCTTTCCAGAAAAACATCAAAACCTTGTTAGCTGTGAATGTGTTCAACAATTTGAATGCACCTTTGCTGTTTTATCATTCCGTTTCAACACTGCTCTGTTGTTGACCATCTAAGCTCTTGTCACACTTCAAAATATGGGATAAACATTAGGTTATTACATAGTTTACCACTTGTCCTTAGTAGGCTAAGGTTGCTAAAATTGATGTCTATCCATGACAGAGGAATTGCCTCTCGTTGCTGCTTATGTAGGACTTGAAACCGTAATTAGCTGATTAGTGCCAATTAGTAATTATAATACCTGGTAAAATAAAAAATAATTATAAATCCCACATACAGTGTGTCCCTTATTTTGAAGTGTTAGGAGTTCTGTATTAATCAGATATGTTGTCTTTCTTTTCAATGTCTTATAGAGCTCTGGTGTTGTACAAGTGTTCAGTTCTATCAAGGGTAAAACACCCATCAAAAACTGCACTATTTCATCAAATATTCAGTTACTACATTTCTGATCATTTAGTCTACCTTCAATGCTGTTATCAAGGGTTTATTCCTACAAGCTAGTGTTCTTAGGATAATTACATTATACTTCTTCAATGGATTCAAAAGTATTCTGAAGACAATTTCAGCACATGAAGGGGATGGGGAATTGAATGTTATGTGTAGAGCTTTGCCATGTCTGATGAGGTAGGCTTCTCATTGATTAATGCGCTTTAGGCTCCCGCCCTCATCTCTTCTCTGGTCCCTGGACTCTTTTGTAATTTTAATGAATGATGCGTCTCAGCTTAGCTCAATAATAAAGCACAGTCTAGAATACACCTGTGTCGTGACTCAAACTTACTACATATTCTAACAGGGCCTTGACCAGGGTCGTATTCATTAGGCACCAAACTTAATAAATGTTTTCTTTAAAAAAAACTGTCAAAATGTTTTGCCCTAATGATTTACCTACTTTGTGGGTGACCATTTCACTACATGTGGGGACCACTACACAAAGATCTTAAATACATTACAGTTTATTTATTTTCAATATAAAAAAACAATCAATATAAAAAAATATTGCATTACAAAGATACAATAGTATAATCAACAAAATCATGATTGTTTTGGAACTTCCAACTGCAAGACAAACAGAAGGCACTGACCTTGATTTAAGAGCCAACGGTGAATATCAATTAAATTATTAAGAATGATTTCAATTTTCATATTTTTCTCAGGGTACCTACCCCTGGACCCCCGCCTCAGCAAATGAAGAAGATTTCTTCCAGTATCTGGCTCTCCTCCAGGTCCTGCTGGGGGGTCCGGTAGGGGCCAGGGTGGGAGAGTAGAGCTTGGTGGGCTGGTTTGGGGGCACTGAGGAGAGGCGGGCGTCGGGGAGGGTTGCCTTGCTTGGGCAAAGAGATGGGACTGAAGACCTCCAACAACTCAATCAAGGAGGAGTCCAACCTGGAGCAAAAACAAAGATGAAGAGAGGAATCAATGAATGAAAACGCATTTGATAACTATGATAAGTCTTCTTGCTAACATAATCGCAATATTGCCTTTGTAATATTGTCCTTTCTTAAAACTCTCCAGCATTCATGTTATGCTATTGCTTAACAGGAACTAGACAAGGCACAAGGCCAAAGCATGTCTGTGGCACAAAGCTTGTAGTGCAAATGTGTAGTACAACTCGTATTTGTTAACATACAGAAGATATGAAAGGATATCCCTATACGGATGAACTGCTAATAAAATGTTTCTGTTCTGTAGTGTCCATTGATGCCTAACACAACCAGCGTTAAAAGTCTAAAGGCCTGGGGTCGACAAGCAGAAGGGCATTAGATGTTACAGGTGCAACAGAAAGAGAGCGAGTGAGGGCGCACAGGGCCATTCTCTACCAGAATACGAATGAGGGAAGAAATAAACCAAAGCGAGAGATTAAGCTAATAGAGATTCAATCCTTCAGTCTGGCTGCTTGATAAATTATTCAGTGTGTACACAGTTGGACGAGTGCATTCCTGATAGAAAACATGAATTCTTAAAGCATGCTCCACCGATGTTGCTAACATAATTCTATGCTCGTTTTAAGCAGCATTGATTTGCATCTGCGTGCTTCCGAGGTTCTGAGGGCCAACAGTTGGCATGTGCGGTCAGAGTCTTGTGTTTGTTAACATAATATTTATAGTTTTATTTTCTGTGTTTTAACTTCATGGCTTTAATTGGTGTAGAAAGAATGATCACTGTAGTTTTCCATCAAGTTCTTTTGAAAATCTATGTACAGTACATTGAATGAATCTGTGAGATTGAAGAGAGAAAACAGAGGGGACACCTATAGGGGATAAGGCCCGCTGGGAAATAAACGTGATTGAAGCTAAAGTAAGTAAATCTGTCTTCTTCATTTGGTCTCCTTCTACCTGTCAATAGCAGTTAGTGGGGAGAGGAATGACAGTGTGTGCGAGAGAGAGAGAGAGATAGAGAATGGGAGAGAGAGTGAGAAAGTGAGAGAGCGAGAATTAAAGAGTGCAGCTTTGGGAAGATAGAGGGAGGGAGTGAAACTTTGGCCGGGCTCCCTCTTGAAATGTGAGAATTTGCATTTTTATTTGTAGATTTATTTAACGGACAGGGCTCTCAAACAGCAATCCATCAACGGACGACATCGCTGTAATGAATAATGCATAACTTACCGGTGGTCACAATCTTTAACAAGGGGATGGGGGGGGTGTACAGTTTGGCAAGGGAATGGGCCGAATGGTGAGAATTCGAATGGTTTGGAGGGGCCATGTACACTACTCTCTGCGTATTCACACAGAGAAGTCACACAGACAAAAATAATAATTGCATTAGACAATGACAACTCAGAAATGTTGCTACCCTCCACATTTGGTATTTTATTAGGATCCCCATTAGATGTTGCAAAAGCAGCAGCTACTCTTCCTGGGGTCCACACAAACATGAAACATGACATAATACAGAACCTTAATAGACAAGAACAGCTCAAGGACAGAACTACATCAAAACATTTAAATTAAATAAAAGGCACACGTAACCTACATATCAATACCAATTCATACACACAAACTATCTAGCTCAAATAGGGGAAAGGTGTTGTGCTGTGAGGTGTTGCTTTATCTGTTTTTTGAAACCAGGTTTGCTGTTCATTTGAGCAATATGAGATGGAACGGAGTTCCACGCAATAATGGCTCTATATAATACTGTACACTTTCTTGAATTTGTTCTGGATTTGGGGACTGTGAAAAGACCCCTTGTGGCATATCTGGTGGGGTAAGTGTGTGTGTCAGAGCTGTGTGTGAATTGACTATGCAAACAATTTGGGATTTTCAACACATTAATGTTTCTTATAAAAAGAAGAAGTGATGCAGTCAGTCTCTCCTCAACTCTTAGCCAAGAGAGACTGGCATGCACAGTACAGTGAAGGAAAAAAGTATTTGATCCCCTGCTGATTTTGTACGTTTGCCCACTGACAAAGAAATTATCAGTCTATAATTTTAATGGTAGGTTTATTTGAACAGTGAGAGAAAGAACAACAAAAAAATCCAGAAAAAAGCATGTCAAAAATGTTATATATTGATTTGCATTTTAATGAGGGAAATAAGTATTTGACCCCCTCTCAATCAGAAAGATTTCTGACTCCCAGGTGTCTTTTATACAGGTAACGAGCTGAGATTAGGAGCACACTCTTAAAGGGAGTGCTCCTAATTTCAGCTTTTTACCTGTATAAAAGACACCTGTCCACAGAAGCAATCAATCAATCAGATTCCAAACTCTCCACCATGACCAAGACCAAAGAGCTCTCCAAGGATGTCAGGGACAAGATTGTAGACCTACACAAGGCTGGAATGGGCTACAAGACCATCGGCAAGCAGCTTGGTGAGAAGGTGACAACAGTTGGTGCGATTATTCGCAAATGGAAGAAACACAAAATATCTGTTAATCTCCCTCGGCCTGGGGCTCCATGCAAGATCTCACCTCGTGGAGTTGCAATGATCATGAGAACGGTGAGGAATCAGCACAGAACTGCACGGGAGGATCTTGTCAATGATCTCAAGGCAGCTGGGACCATAGTCACCAAGAAAACAATTGGTAACACACTACGCCGTGAAGGACTGAGATCCTGCAGCGCCCGCAAGGTCCCCCTGCTCAAGAAAGCACATATACATGCCCGTCTGAAGTTTGCCAATGAACATCTGAATGATTCAGAGGAGAACTGGGTGAAAGTGTTGTGGTCAGATGAGACCAAAATGGAGCTCTTTGGCATCAACTCAACTCGCCGTGTTTGGAGGAGGAGGAGGAATGCTGCCTATGACCCCAAGAACACCATCCCCACCGTCAAACATGGAGGTGGAAACATTATGCTTTGGGGGTGTTTTTCTGCTAAGGGGACAGGACAACTTCACCGCATCAAAGGGATGATGGACGGGGCCATGTACCGTCAAATCTTGGGTGAGAACCTCCTTCCCTCAGCCAGGGAATTGAAAATGGGTCGTGGATGTGTATTCCAGCATGACAATGACCCAAAACACACGGCCAAGGCAACAAAGGAGTGGCTCAAGAAGAAGCACATTAAGGTCCTGGAGTGGCCTAGCCAGTCTCCAGACCTTAATCCCATAGAAAATCTGTGGAGGGAGCTGAAGGTTCGAGTTGCCAAACGTCAGGCTCGAAACCTTAATGACTTGGAGAAGATCTACAAAGAGGAGTGGGACAAAATCCCTCCTGAGATGTGTGCAAACCTGGTGGCCAACTACAAGAAACGTCTGACCTCTGTGATTGCCAACAAGGGTTTTGCCACCAAGTACTAAGTCATGTTTTGCAGAGGGGTCAAATACTTATTTCCCTCATTAAAATACAAATCAATTGATAACATTTTTGAAATGCGTTTTTCTGGATTTTTTTGTTGTTTTTCTGTCTCTCACTGTTCAAATAAACATACCATTAAAATTATAGACTGATCATGTCTTTGTCAGTGGGCAAACGTACAAAATCAGCAGGGGACCAAATACTTTTTTCCCTCACTGTATTTATATCAGCCCTCTGATTTCAATGAAGAGCAAGACGTGCAGCTCTGTTCTGGGCCAGCTGCAGCTTAACTGGGACTTTCCTTGTAGCACTCAACCACACGACTTGACAATAATCAAGATAAGACAAACTAGAGCCTGCAGGACTTGCTTTTTGGAATGTGGTGTCAAAAAAGCAGAGCATCTCTTTATTACGGACAGACCGCTCCCCAGCTTTACAACCATTGAATCTATATGTTTTGACCATTACAGTTTACAATCTAAGGTAACGCCAAGTAATTTAGTCTCCTCAACTTGTTCAACAGCCTCACCATTCATTACCAGATTCAGCTGAGGTCTAGAACTTAGGGAATGGTTTGTACCAAATACAATGCTCTTAGTTTTAGAGATGTTCCGGACCAGTTTACTACTGGCCACCCATTCCAGAACAGACTGCAACTCTTTGTTAAGGGTTTCAGTGACTTCATTAGCTGTGGTTGCTGATGCGTATATGGTTGAATCATCAGCATACATGGGCACACATGCTTTGTTTAATGCCAGTGGCAGGTCATTGGTAAAAATAGAAAATAGTAGAGGGCCTAGAGAGCTGCCCTGCGGTACACCACACTTTACATGTTTGACATTAGAGAAGCTTCCATTAAAGAAAACCCCTTGAGTTCTATTAAATAGCTCTGAATCCACGATATGGCAGAGGTTGAAAAGCCATAACACATACGCTTTTTTTCAACAACAGGTTATGGTCAATAATATCAAAGGCTGCACTGAAATCTAACAGTACAGCTCCCACAATCTTCTTATTATCAATTTCTTTCAACCAATCATCAGTCATTTGTGTCAGTGCAGTACATGTTGAGTGCCTTTCTCTATAAGCATGCTGAAACTCTGTTGTTAATTTGTTTACAGAGAAATTGCATTGTATTTGGTCAAACACAATTCTTTCCAACAGTTTGCTAAGAGCTGGCAGCAAGCTTATAGGTCTGCTGTTAGAACCAGTAAAGGCTGCTTTACCACTCTTGGGTAGCGGAATTACTTTGGCTTCCCTCCAGGCCTGAGGACAAATACTTTCCTCTAGGCTCAGAGTAAAGATATGACAGATAGGAGTGGCTATAGAGTCAGCTACCATCCTCAGTAGCTTTCCATCTAAGTTGTCAATGCCAGGTTTGTTAAAGATTATTGATCTTTAACAATAATCTTTCCACCTCTCCCACACTAGCTTTACAAAATTCAAACTTGCAAAGCTTTTCTTTCATTATTTGTTTTCTTATGCATGAATACGATGGCTCACTGTTCGTTGTTGGCATTTCCTGCCTAAGTTTGCCCACTTTGCCAATTAAGTAATCATTAAAATTATTTGCAACTTCAAATGGTTTTGTGATGAATAAGCAATCTGATTCGATAAAATAATGTGTCTTTCTGCACATAATTTCATTTAAAGTACTCCAAAGTTTTTTTTCCATCATTCTTTATATCATTGATCTTGGCTTCATAATACAGTTTCTTCTTTTTTTGTTGTTGAGTTTAGTCACATCATTTCTCAATTTGCAGTAAGTCAGATGTGCAGCAAGACTTATTAGCCACTCCTTTTGCCCCATCGCTTTCAGCCATACAGTTTTTCAATTCCTCATCAATCCATGGAGCCTTAACAGTTCTAACAGTCAGTTTCTTAACAGGTGCATGTTTATCAATAATTGGAAGAAGCAATTTCATAAATTCATCAAGCGCAGCATCTGGATGCTCCTTATTAATCACATCGGACCAACAAATATTTTTAACATCATCCACAAAAGAGTCACAGCAAAATATTTTGTATGATCTCTTATACACTATTTTAGGCCCAGCTTTTGGAACTTTGGATTTCCTGGATATAGCCACAATATTGGGATCACTGCATCCAATGAGTACGGATACAGCTTTAGAACAAAGTTCTACAGTATTAGTAAAAATGTGATCGATAAATGTGGATCATCTTGTCCCTGTAGTGTTTGTAAACATCCTGGTAGGTTGATTAATAACCTGAACCAGATTACAGGCACTGG
Organism: Coregonus lavaretus; assembly: GCF_964263955.1. Lineage (NCBI taxonomy): Eukaryota > Metazoa > Chordata > Actinopteri > Salmoniformes > Salmonidae > Coregonus > Coregonus lavaretus. Next base: position 38,933,610 of record NC_139995.1, read on the forward strand.
TTACAGTGAGAAGCTTCCTCTTGAGCGGACAGCTTGATGAATACCAATCAATATTCAGGGCCGGTGGTGGGTTTTCCAGTCCTGTGGGTGCGCTCCACCTCAATCTTCCGGTGGGTCCATCTTCAATTTCTTAGAGATCATTTCCCTCACTTTGTCCTCAGACTCCGTCCAGGTCTCATGTGGGGATTCTGCAATTCCGTCCACAACCATGTTGTTTCGCCTTGATTGTCCCTCGAGATACTGATGCCAAATGTGTCGCTGGATCCAAACTAAAAAGTTAGCTAGCTACTAAGAAACTTTCCAATACACTTTCAAAACAACAAACCAAGATCTCCCTTGTTCTGTGTTCAACAGGAAGAGTTTAACAGTTCAACATCAGACTGGTGGCTAAATTCACCAGACATATCTATACTTTCTTGGGTTACTATGAAAGTTTTAACTTGGCTCTCGCAGAACTGCAGTTAGTCTATCCACTTCTCCCTCCCTCCCCTCGTAACTTTTTTGGGTTGTTCCGCTCTTCTCTCATTAAAGATGGCCATCTTGCCCAGCGCCCCCTTTCATTTTCAGTCCAAACAGTAATACACTAATCCTATAACGGCAGGCGGGTACATCCCGCATGTCAATTCCTAGCCATTCAATAGCAAGCAGGCAGGGGGAGGCGAAGGGGGAGGCAGGAAGAGCAGTAGGGTGCAATGGAACTCTTTACTAACTAGCACGGGAGGCCGGGGAGTAACCCCCGGTCCCATTTTGCAATTTGCACCTTTAAGATTCAACTGGTTAAGACTTAATGGTTGTTAGGGTTTGTTGCTGAATGAAAATAGGCAGTTTATCACTAGGGTAAGGACCAAGGTACAGTGTGAGTCAGATTTTGCAAAACAATGGCACTCATTCAATGTTAGTGTGGAATTCCTGAGTTGCTTTGGTTGTTGGCTGGCATACATTAAGGGGGACACATGGGCATGGTAGGGCTTACCCCTCACTCTCATAACATCCGCAAAAGTCTACATAGTGCCAGGACGACCCTCGCCAACCTCCCCTCCCTGCAAAACAAAAACCCTTAAAATGACACGCTTCATTGATTCCCTCCACACACACAAAATCAGATTGGGTGTCTGAATAATGCAGGAAGCTGCTTCCAGACTGCGGACTACAATAAAATATTTATCTGTCCATACATAAGCTAGCATTCTCCGGTGCTTGTTAGCCTAAGCAGCTCTGCATCGCTGGGGTTTGGCGTTGATGGATTAAAGGGCAGGTAAGCGAAGAGCAGGCAGAGGCGATGCGCTTGTCTAATCTGACTGATTGCAGTCGGTCTGTTGGAAGGGGAAAGGTGAAGAGAGGAAAGGGTGTTTTTACTCCACATTTCCTAATTAAAGAGGAAGTTCTGACCAGGGTTTTGGGGTAACTCTTGGCTACTAAACTTGTCCAAAACGGCATTCTGCTTCTGAATAAAGGAGACTCCTAAATCCAGTGAATATTGACTACAAATTCAACTCTTGGCTACTATGCTGGTTGGAGAGGGGTTCAGGAGACCAGAACTGCCTGTTGCTCCCATTTAGTTTGTTTCGATCAATTATCCAAGAAAGACTTCTGTTGGTTTTTGAACATACAGAGTGTGAAAAGCGCAAGACAATCTTGGATGTCTTGCACTGACCTCAGCAAAACTTGTTTTGTTTGTTTAAATTTGACAGTTTAACGTTGGACCAATCGCATAATAATTAAAGTATTGAATGGTGAATACAGCGCTTTAACCACGACAAACGTGGTCATTAAGAGCAAACCTCTCAGAAGGGCCCAATTGAAATGCTTTCAAAAATTCACTGTTATTATGATCGTATCCATTATTTTCCTTGGTTTTAATGGCCATCTGCTTGAGTTTACACTGCTTGAGTTTGTTCGATTGGCATGGTGGTGGTTACTTGGACCATATTGCATTGTTTATGATTCAGAACATTGTGAAGAGCTTTCCTTCTGGCTGAGTCAGAGACAAGCTGTCTTTCTGTTTCATGTTGGCTAGGCTATGGATGTCCATGTTGCCAGTAGAATAACATTTGGAGTTCACACTTGAAGAACATTTCATATGCAAAAACAAAAATAAATTTGCCAGAAGTAAAAAAGGAAAAAGAAAGAAACATAATCCCTTTCCTTAAAAATGACATGCTAACAAACATTTGTCCACAGCATTCTATGCTAACTAGAAGTGCACACTCAGACACACACGGGAAGACGACACACTGTCACATTAATTACCTTTCCACAAAAAGGGTGGGGAGGGGGTGTAATAATGCATTTCCTTCCCTTTTCTTGGAGTGTGTCTCACGCTAGCAGTGATTCATTCCTCTCTGCGCTCTCTGTCTCTCCCTCTCGTCTCTCCCCCTCTCATTATTGAGAGAGCGCGAGAGACAGAGAGAGAGAGACTGTGCATCCCCACAGAAGTCTGTTCAATTACACCTGCTGCTGGGTCCCAGCTAGACCGACTAATGGAACGCAGCTTGGCTCCTGTCAGCCTCGCCGCTAGCCCGGGAGAAAGCTTAATTTAGCACATCAAACGCTAAGGCCCAGTGCCGGCCTGCCTCAGCTCCCCTTTCCTTCCTTCCTTCCCGTTTTCTGACCTTTATTTTGTTTCGTTACCCGTGCACCGACATGTTGAATTGCATTTCCCCCCTGCTCTGTTCATGAAAATAGTCTGGTTTGTGTATTTCTAATCTAAATGTTTCCAGATAAGTGGGTCAAAATGCACCATGAGATGCTGTTGAAAATATAGAACAGCTTTTAAAGACGCTCTGTTTATTTATTGCTCATGGTATGTGTTAATAATAGATTGTAATAATGTACCCATATGATATAAAGAATAGCAACCTGCACACTGTTGAATGCTCCTCCTGTTTTATTATGCAGCGTTTCAACCCAAAGGTCTTCGTCAGGCTGACCTTGCACAACAGAACACCAGGAGCATTCATCGGTGGACAGGGATCTATTCACTATTCCATCAGGGATCTATTCTCTATTTTGTGTTTACTTTTTGTACCCAGCACCTGCAACTTACTGGATGTGCGTACACTACATTTGACAATAATGTATTAATGTCATCATAAACGACTTTTTGTACAACACACTTTATTTTGACATTGAAAGTGCTGATAATGATGTGATGTTGCGGTGCAGTACAGTGGAAACAGCATATGGGATGCAACAGTGTTGTGGTTGGAACACCGAGATCCACTGTGGCTTACCTTGCGTCGGGGGTCCTAGGTAGCGTGGGGAGCATCATTGGTGCTGGGGTGGCTTTGAGACTGCTCTGAGACACCACAAGAGAGGTGGCTATATCCCTCCTGGAATTGTTATGACAGGGCTCTGCAGATGGAGGCCAACAACAAATGGACTTCAGAACCCTAATGACGGAGACGATAAGACAGGGATAGAGAACTGGCGGCCCATGTATACAAGGGTGTCACACACATACACACACAACCTACCAGGTAAATGTATGGAGTTTTGCAGGGGGATGTGTGCAGCATGGTCTTTGTGTGGAGGAACGTCTTGTTCTGCTGCTTCGCCCAAGTCCTCTACATCGTCACACCCTCTCATCTCACTGCAGACACACACAGTCAAGTTTACATTCAACTGCTTGGTAAGCTAAAGGTTTGATTACTAGATACAGCGAGTGAGTGAGTTCCATGGCTTTACCTGAGTAGTGCATGGCCATTGGGTAAAGGATCAGTCCCGTTTCTGGACATGGAGTGGCTGAGTTCGGCTGCAGTGGCTTGCTGGAACCTGCAAGAGAGACAAAATGAAGTACATGCCCAAATTATTGTGCGCATCTTGTTAGATGTATAATTTTTCTAAAATAAAATATAATTACATTCAATACCTGCTGTAGTCGAGGCGTGTGTGGAGGAGCTGCTGGTTCTGTCTGATCAGCCTCTCCTCCTGCTGGGCCAGCCGCGCTTGCAGCCGCTCCCTCTCCACCTCCAGCTGCAGCTTCTGCAGGAGCAGCTGGTGCCTCCTCTCCTCCCAGTCCTCCCGTCCCAGGAGGGGTGCCGTTAGGTCCCCCTCTGCCCCTGCTCCCTGCCCCACTGGGTCCCCTCCGAGTAGCAACCCCTGGGGTCCAGGTAGACGTCTGCTGTCTTCGGGTGGTTCACCAGGGCCGTTGTGGAGCCGTGGGCTGGTGTTGCCCAGTCGAGGGTCTTCTCTGGCCCCCCTATGGGTAAACGCCCCATTGACCAGATGTTCCCGTCTGCTACGGGCCCCTACTCCTCGGCAGCCCTGGCATTTGATTGGTCCCTGGGATTGGTCGCTAGAGGAGGAGTAGTTAGGGGAGGTGACTGCGTGGAGGTCGTCTGAGAGAGAGGTGGGACTGAGGGACGGGACTCTTCCTCTGCCACTTCTCTCTCTTCCTCCTCCGTTTGTCCCTGTTCCTCCAGGAGTTGGCAGGCCCAGGTAGGAGCCATCCCAGGCTGTGGCCATCTCTGCCCTGCTAGTCTTGGTGGAGCCTACCTCACTGCTGGGGGCCTGTGGAGACAAGAAAGCCACCAAGTTAAATATACCCTTCTTTTTTTATCTATTGTAAATATATTATTCAATGTTACTGTATTAAGCGCAATGTGGGCATCAATAAAATCTGAAACGTGTCATGTGTTCATCTCCAATCTCCACAAGTGTATAAGTGGTAAGGGCAATGGGTCATTTTTGCGGTTAGTTACCTCTCTCCGATATTCACTCCTTCCCTTCACCCTTTAATACTTTTCTGTGAGAGAGCAGTGGGTAAGCCAAGATGGACTTAACACCGATACAATGCAGAACTAAGATTTGGGTTTCGGCAAGACTGAGATTCTCATTAAAGTGCTGAGCACAGGGAAACCAAGGTCACTGAAGCGAGAGAGATAAACACAAAGTAAAGTAAAGAAAAGCCCACCTTCAGCAAGACAAGAGAGTGACTAATTCAGTGTGAGGTCACAGAGCATGCAAACACATTACTCAGACCCACTGTCGGACACTGAGGACGACAAAGTGATCTATCCTCAGAGTAGGGGGACCCAGGAAGTTGTCTCTAAATGGTTACCTTGAGAAAAGCAACCGGTTCTGCTACTTACTGTATGTGGTCATAATTGATAGCGAATTTTTTTGCTATCGTGATATCTGATGTGCTGTCTAGGTCTAAGTAAATATCATTTAAAAAGAAAATGTGTGTGCGAGTGTCTCTCTCCCAGTTGGCAGCATTGTGATTGATGGTGAACTGCGTGGTAGTTTGGAGATAGCTCCCCGGGGAAGATTGTACACACACACACTGACACGCACCACTCGTCATCTCTCTCAGACACACACTCTTATTACGCACACACACACAAAGAGTGAGTACCTTTTTGTGGGAGTTAGAGTGGGAGCTGCGGGCATGGCTGAGCTGGGCGATGGACTGGTTGAGTTTCTCTTGCTGTTGAGAGAGGTACTGCTGGTAGAGCCCCAGCAGCTCCTGACACTCCCGGTACTGCTGCTGTAGGCCTGGGCCACAGGGGGCTGGGGTTAAGGGTCATACTTCTGTCTTTATTCCCTTTTTTGGGATACATTTTTATTGACATTTTGAAGACAACATATAACCCCAAAATAATATCCCCATCCACCACCCCTTCATAAGGCCAGGAAAGTAAAGAGAACAGTGAGTTACCTCAGAAAGTTGAAAAGGACAAACTGAAAAGAAAGAGAGCATGATAAAAAGTTGAGGGGGTAGAGCTTTATAGACTTTTCCATCTGGGTCGGCCCAGGCTGAGCTAAGCAGAGCTGGGCCGTGATGCCATATCTGAATGCCAGACAGAGAGCTGGCACCTGCCTGGTGCCACGCTGCAGAAGGCAGAACAGAATTCATCTGGCGCAGAACCACTGCTGTGCATGAGGGTCCCGCTAATGGCGGTGGCTGCACCGCTCGCATACACACACAACCGGGCTGAGTGAGTAAGGTAGGTACACATACATGGATACATACCACCATTGCAACCATTGAATTAGTAAGAAAGCATAGGATCTCATACTGTATACTAGGGCTGACCCCATCTAGTCGACTGGTCCACTGTTTGGTCGATAGGCTGTTGGTCATGGTGTACACGACACCTGCCTGATTCGTGCCTGGCTGAGTGGACTGATCCATTGTGGAGGCCGTGGGGATGGCACAGTCCATCAGTCTAAGACATTTGCTACTGAAATTGTATATGGTTACATTATGTAAGTACAAATAAAAATAATAATATAAAATGTGCTTTCTCCCGCGTTGGATAATGGTCGAGACCACGTTGCTATGTGTATAATAGCTAAGTTAACCAGCATATTGGTGTTGAGAACAATGCGGCGGAGGCAGCAGCGGAGTTAGGAGACGAGAAAACAGACCTTGCCTTAATTTTCTAAGAAAAGTGAGGAGAGAGCAAACCCCAACTTAATTAGGTCTATAACCAAATGCCTAACTGTTAATGTGCCTGAATTTATAAATCATCCATATACAGTGTATTCGGAAAGTATTCAGACCCCTTCTCCACATTTTGTTACGTTATAGCCTTATTCTAAAATGGATTCAATAAATATAAAATATGATCAATCTACACACAATACCCCATAATGACAAAGTGAAAACAGGTTTTATAAAGAATTGTGAACATTTATTGAAGAAAATAATACAGAAATACCTTATTTACATACAGTACTAGTCAAAAGTTTGGACACACCTACTCATTCAAGGATTTTTCCTTATTTTTATGATTTTCTACATTGTAGAATAATAGTGAAGACATAAAAAATATGAAATAACACATATAGAATCAAGTAGTAACCAAAAAATATATTTTAGATTTTAGATTCTTCAAAGTAGCCACCCTTTGCCTATATGACAGCTTTGCACACTCTTGGCATTCTCTCAACCAGCTTAATGAGGTAGTCACCTGGAATGCATTTCAATTAACAGGTGTGCTTTGTTAAAAGTTAATTTGTGGATTTTCTTTCCTTCTTAGCGCGTTTGAGCCAATCAGTTGTGTTGTGACAAGGTAGGAGTGGTATACAGAAGATAGCCCTATTTGGTAAAAGACCAAGTCCATATTACGGCAAGAACAGCTCAAATAAGCAACGACAGTCCATCATTACTTTAAGACATGAAGGTCAGTCAATACGAAACATTTCAAGAACTTTGAAAGTTTCTTCAAGTGCAGTCGCAAAAACCATCAAGCGCTATGATGAAACTGGCTCTCATGAGGACCGCCACAGGAAAGGAAGACCCAGAGTTACCTCTGCTGCAGAGGATAAGTTCATTAGAGTTACCAGCCTCAGAAATTGCAGCCCAAAAAAATGCTTCACAGAGTTCAAGTAACAGACACATCTCAACATTAACTGTTCAGAGGAGCTGTGTGAATCAGCCTTCAAGGTCGATTTGCTGCAAAGAAACCACTACTAAAGGACACCAATAAGAAGAAGAGACTTGCTTGGGCCAAGAAACACAAGCAATGGACATTAGACCAGTAGAAATCTGTCCTTTGGTCTGATGAGTCCAAATTTGAGATTTTTGGTTCCAACCGCCGTGTCTTTGTGAGACGCAGAGTAGGTGAACGGTTGATCTCCGCATGTGTTGTTCCCATCGTGAAGCATGGAGGAGGAGGTGTGATGGTGCTTTGCTGGTGACACTGACAACGTCGCCTATGGGCACAAATTCATCATCGCTGGACCAGACAGGACTGGCAAAAAGTGCTCTTCACTGACGAGTCGCGGTTTTGTCTCACCAGGGGTGATGGTCGGATTTGCGTTTATTGTCGAAGGAATGAGCGTTACACCGAGGCATGTACGAGATCGATTTGGAGGTGGAGGGTCTGTCATGGTCTGGGGCGGTGTGTCACAGCATCATCGGACTGAGCTTGTTGTCATCGCAGGCAATCTCAACGCTGTGCGTTACAGGGAAGACATCCTCCTCACTCATGTGGTACCATTCCTGCAGGCTTATCCTGACATGACCCTCCAGCATGACAATGCCACCAGCCATACTGCTCGTTCTGGGCGTGATTTCCTGCAAGACAGGAATGTCAGTGTTCTGCCATGGCCAGCGAAGAGCCCGGATCTCAATCACATTGAGCACGTCTGAGACCTGTTGGATCGGAGGGTGAGGGCTAGGGCCATTCCCCCCAGAAATGTCCGGAAACTTGCAGGTGCCTTGGTGGAAGAGTGGGGTAACATCTCAGAGCAAAAACTGGCAAATCTGGTGCAGTCCATGAGGAGGAGATGCACTGCAGTACTTAATGCAGCTGGTGGCCACACCAGATACTGCCTGTTACTTTTGATTTTGACCACCCGCCCCCCTTTGCTCAGGGACACATTATTCAATTTCTGCGAGTCACACGTCTGTGGAAGTTGTTCAGTTTATGTCTCAGTTGTTGAATCTGGTTATGTTCATACAAATATTTACACAGTTGACAGTGAGAGGACGTTTCTTTGTTGTTGCTGAGTTTATATACACATGTATGAACTCCTGAGTGGCGCAGTGGTCTAAGGCACTGCATCGCAGTGCTAACTGTGCCACTAGAGATCCTGGTTCGAATCCAGGCTCTGTCGCAGCCGGCCGCGACCGGGATACTCATGGGCGGCGCACAATTGGCCCAGCGTCGTCCAGGGTAGGGGAGGGAATGGCCGGCAGGGATGTAGCTCAGTTGATAGAGCATGGCGTTTGCAACGCCAGGGTTGTGGGTTTGATTCCCACGGGGGGCCAGTATAAAAAAATTAATATGTATTCACTAACTGTAAGTCGCTCTGGATAAGAGCGTCTGCTAAATGACTAAAATGTAAATGTATAATATATATATATACACAGTGGGGAAAAAAGTATTTAGTCAGCCACCAATTGTGCAAGTTCTCCCACTTAAAAAGATGAGAGAGGCCTGTAATTTTCATCATAGGTACACGTCAACTATGACAGACAAATTGAGAGAAAAAAAATCCAGAAAATCACATCGTAGGATTTTTTATGAATTTATTTGCAAATCATGGTGGAAAATATGTATTTGGTCACCTACAAACAAGCAAGATTTCTGGCTCTCACAGACCTGTAACTTCTTCTTTAAGAGGCTCCTCTGTCCTCCACTCGTTACCTGTATTAATGGCACCTGTTTGAACTTGTTATCAGTATAAAAGACACCTGTCCACAACCTCAAACAGTCACACTCCAAACTCCACAATGGCCAAGACCAAAGAGCTGTCAAAGGACACCAGAAACAAAATTTTAGACCTGCACCAGGCTGGGAAGACTGAATCTGCAATAGGTAAGCAGCTTGGTTTGAAGAAATCAACTGTGGGAGCAATTATTAGGAAATGGAAGACATACAAGACCACTGATAATCTCCCTCGATCTGGGGCTCCACGCAAGATCTCACCCCGTGGGGTCAAAATGATCACAAGAACGGTGAGCAAAAATCCCAGAACCACACGGGGGGACCTAGTGAATGACCTGCAGAGAGCTGGGACCAAAGTAACAAAGCCTACCATCAGTAACACACTACGCCGCCAGGGACTCAAATCCTGCAGTACAAGACGTGTCCCCCTGCTTAAGCCAGTATATGTCCAGGCCCGTCTGAAGTGCATTTGGATGATCCAGAAGAGGATTGGGAGAATGTCATATGGTCAGATGAAACCAAAATAGAACTTTTTGGTAAAAACTCAACTCGTCGTGTTTGGAGGACAAAGAATGCTGAGTTGCATCCAAAGAACACCATACCTACTGTGAAGCATGGGGGTGGAAACATCATGCTTTGGGGCTGTTTTTCTGCAAAGGGACCAGGACGACTGATCCGTGTAAAGGAAAGAATGAATGGGGCCATGTATCGTGAGATTTTGAGTGAAAACCTCCTTCCATCAGCAAGGGCATTGAAGATGAAACGTGGCTGGGTCTTTCAGCATGACAATGATCCCAAACACACCGCCCGGGCAACGAAGGAGTGGCTTCGTAAGAAGCATTTCAAGGTCCTGGAGTGGCCTAGCCAGTCTCCAGATCTCAACCCCATAGAAAATCTTTGGAGGGAGTTGAAAGTCCGTGTTGCCCAGCGACAGCCCCAAAACATCACTGCTCTAGAGGAGATCTGCATGGAGGAATGTGAAGACTTACAGAAAACGTTTGACCTGTGTCATTGCCAACAAAGGGTATATAACAAAGTATTGAGAAACTTTTGTTTTTGACCAAATACTTATTTTCCACCATCATTTGCCAATAAATTCATTAAAAATCCTACAATGTGATTGTCTGGATTTTCTTTTCTCATTTTGTCTGTCATAGTTGACGTGTACCTTTGATGAAAATTACAGGCCTCTCTCATCTTTTTAAGTTGGAGAACTTGCACAATTGGTGGCTGACTAAATACTTTTTTCCCCCACTGTATATATATATATATATATATATATATATATATATATATATATATATATATATATATATATACACATACATACAGTGGGGAGAACAAGTATTTGATACATTGCCGATTGTGAGAGACGGAATCTAAAACAAAAATCCAGAAAATCACATTCTATGATTTTTAAGTAATTAATTTGCATTTTATTGCATGACATTAGTATTTGATCACCTACCAACCAGTAAGAATTCCGTCTCTCACAGACCTGCTAGTTTTTCTTTAAGAAGCTCTCCTGTTCTCCACTCATTACCTGTATTAACTGCACCTGTTTGAACTTGTTACCTGTATAAAAGACACCTGTCCACACACTCAATCAAACAGACTCCAACCTCTCCACAATGGCCAAGACCAGAGAGCTGTGTAAGGACATAAGGGATCAAATTGTAGACCTGCACAAGGCTGGGATGGGCTACAGGACAATAGGCAAGCAGCTTGGTGAGAAGGCAACAACTGTTGGCGCAATTATTAGAAAATGGAAGTAGTTCAAGATGACGGTCAATCACCCTCGGTCTGGGGCTCCATGCAAGATCTCACCTCGTGGGGCATCAATGATCATGAGGAAGGTAAGGGATCAGCCCAGAACTACACGGCAGGATCTGGTCAATGACCTGAAGAGAGCTGGGACCACAGTCTCAAAGAAAACCATTAGTAACACACTACGCCATCATGGATTAAAATCCTGCAGCGCACGCAAGGTCCCCCTGCTCAAGCCAGCGCATGTCCAGGCCTGTCTGAAGTTTGCCAATGACCATCTGGATGATCCAGAGGAGGAATGGGAGAAGGTCATGTGGTCTGATGAGACAAAAATAGAGCTTTTTGGTCTAAACTCCACTCGCCGTGTTTGGAGGAAGAAGAAGGATGAGTACAACCCCAAGAACACCATCCCAACCGTGAAGCATGGAGGTGGAAACATCATTCTTTGGGGATGCTTTTCTGCAAAGGGGACAGGACGACTGCACCGTATTGAGGGGAGGATGGATGGGGCCATGTATCGCGAGATCTTGGTCAACAACCTCCTTCCCTCAGTAAGAGCATTGAAGATAGGTCGTGGCTGGGTCTTCCAGCATGACAACGACCCGAAACACACAGCCAGGGCAACTAAGGAGTGGCTCCGTAAGAAGCATCTCAAGGTCCTGGAGTGGCCTAGCCAGTCTCCAGACCTGAACCTAATAGAAAATCTTTGGAGGGAGCTGAAAGTCCGTATTGCCCAGCGACAGCCCCGAAACCTGAAGGATCTGGAGAAGGTCTGTATGGAGGAGTGGGCTAAAATCCCTGCTGCAGTGTGTGCAAACCTGGTCAAGACCTACAGGAAACGTATGATCTCTGTAATTGCAAACAAAGGTTTCTGTACCAAATATTAAGTTCTGCTTTTCTGATGTATCAAATACTTATGTCATGCAATAAAATGCAAATTAATTACTTAAAAATCATACAATGTGATTTTCTGTACAAACAATAGTACGCAAGTATAAACACCATGGGACCACGCAGCCGTCATACCGCTCAGGAAGGAGACGCGTTCTGTCTCCTAGAGATGAACGTACTTTGGTGCGAAAAGTACAAATCAATCCCAGAAAAACAGCAAAGGACCTTGTGAAGATGCTGGAGGAAACAGGTACAAAGTATATATATCCACAGTAAAACGAGTCCTATATCGACATAACCTGAAAGGCCGCTCAGCAAGGAAGAAGCAACTGCTCCAAAACCGCCATAAAAAAGGCAGACTACAGTTTGCAACTGCACATGGGGACAAAGTCTGATGAAACAAAAATAGAACTGTTTGGCCATAATGACCATCGTTATGTTAGGAGGAAAAAGGGGATACTTGCAAGCCGGAGAACACAATCCCAACCGTGAAGCACGGGGGTGGCAGCATCATGCTGTGGGGGTGCTTTGCTGCAGGAAGGACTGGTGCACTTCACAAAATAGATGGCATCATGAGGAAGGAAAATGATCTGGATATATTGAAGCAACATCTCAAGACATGAGTCAGGATGTTAAAGCTTGGTCGCAAATGGGTCTTCAAATGGACAATGACCCCAAGCATACTTCCAAAGTTGTGGCAAAATGGCTTAAGGGCAACAAAGTCAAGGTATTGGAGTGGCCACCACAAAGCCCTGACCTCAATCCTATAGAACATTTGTGGGCAGAACTCAAAAAGCGTGTGCGAGCAAGGAGGCATACAAACCTGACTCAGTTACACCAGCTCTGTCAGGAGGAATGGGCCAAAATTCACCCAACTTATTATGGGAAGCTTGTGGAAGGCTACCGAAACATTTGACACAAGTAAAACAATTTAAAGGCAAAGCTACCAAATACTAATTGAGTGTATGTAAACTTCTGACCCACTGGGAATGTGATGAAAGAAATAAAAGCTGAAATAAATCACTCTCTACTATTATTCTGACATTTCACATTCTTAAAATAAAGTGGTGATCCTAACTGACCTAAGACAGGGAATTTTTACTAGGATTAAATGTCAGGAATTGTGAAAAACTGAGTTTAAATGTATTTGGCTAAGATGTATGTAAACTTCCGACTTCAACTGTATACACACACACATACATATATATGCAAACCCCAACATAGAGAATTTGCAATGAACCCAGAATAACACATTACCACATCTTCACCTGTAGTCACCCACAAACATGGGTACACAGTCTCGAACACACTCCTACCAACCAACTACTACCCATAAACCTCCCTGCTCCAGGCCATATCTTTTTATGGGTGGGCCATCGCCCCTGGCTGATGAGTTTCTCAACACATCACCTTTAAAAGTCCCCGATTTAACAGCAAATGAAAGTTTCAAAGTGAAGCCATATTGAAGTAACAGTCTGTGGAAGGATACGCTAGGAGAAAATACTTTGGTGTCGGAGGAGTTCAATCAAGCTTGGGAGATGAAATGGAGAAGGGGAAGAGAAAGACTTCAGATCAAGTGGAATGAAAGTGAATGCCCCGTCGACAAATGCTCCAAGGCGTCTTTCATACACTCTACCGGTAAGTAACACCTGAACCGTATCTCTGCATAAGGCTGTTATTCTACTGACATTACGTCATAGCAATCACAGGCAGCCATGACAACTGAAGTTATGTTATGACAAATGGCTATCAAAACTCGACAGAACCGACCAAACATTTGTGTCAATTCCCATGTCAATGGATTTATGTTGGTAATATAATGTCCTCTGGGTTAACACTTTTATTCAAAGGAATCTAGTACACGTCAGAGTCAACCCACACAAATCTGGTATTGGAAGCATTATGCTCCAACCAACAGTCATCGCAACCACAAATAATACCTACGCCGATTATAGGATGTGGATGTTCTGAGAGACAGACAGATTGCGGGAGCGTTAACACACCTACGTTAAAAACATTGATGGGCAGACGCAGACCCGCCTCTCAAGGCCTTGTAATCTGGGGCAACTGGAACGCAATTGATAAGGTTCTATTCCCATGCCGAAATCTGTGAAAACTGTTCTCTGAGTCTTGGCCATGAGCCAATCCAAATGCCCACCCTCTTCAATCAAAGCGGTAGCAACGGCTTCTTCTGCCCCTCAATCCAAAAATATACAAAATCAAGACTTTGCTTCGAGGGCTTCAGACGGGGCCTGTCAAAATTATTCACTCGCCCTGTCAGGCCGTGCCCAAATGAAATCCACCTCAAGGTGGAATAAATTTGCACAGGAGAGGAATATTTTCAAATCCTGCCTTTTGCTCACTGTGCCAAATTGACTGGGCGTGTGAATGAGTGTGTGTGTTAGGGCACGGTGATAGGTAATTGAACGAAGTGTACAGTTAGCATAACTGCCTTAACCATACTTTAAGCTCATGGAGAGAACAAATAAATCAGTTTACAATCAACCCAACCAAATACCAGTAAATAGACTTGCTAACAAACACTATAGCTCAAGGTTTACTCTGTCTCTTGATGGTATTAAAAGGTCTAACATAAGTGATAAAGCAAACTCAAAGTTTAGCCCTTTATCCATTGCCTAAGTGAGGAAGGTAGAGACACTTATTTCAACCACAGCAGTGGTATAAGTCACTGACAGAAGAGTAAGGTTATTGATTCAAAAATCTATGTGATTTGTGAAGCACCAACTCAGCAATGATATCTATCCTTTTTACCTCTCCAAGACATCATGCCAAGGAGAAATAACCAATGACAAGCTTATTCAAATCTTACATTTTATTCAGCACTTGAGCTCCAAAATGGTCCTGACAAACAACATTTCAACAAGAACGCTTTTCACTCATTGTGGGTCTTTAGATAGGAGAGATATACACATCCTCCCCTTGATAACCTGGCTCTTGGTAGATAAGACTGTAATGGAATTAGTCTTTACAAGTCTCCCCCTAGTCTGTTTGCCTTTGGTGTCTCCTTAACCTTTAAAAGATCCATCTGGAACCCTACGTCTCAGAACTCTCTTTACGACTCTGTGTGTGCGTTAAAGACTGGTTATCCCCTCGGGGTGCATTAATCAAAGGGGTTTTTCCCCCTCAAATTCCTTTTTAATGGAGTTTAGAAGTTTAGTGTAAATGCCAGGTCTCCCAGTCAAAGTGCCTTTAATTGAGTTGTGCTTTCCTAATTTCCCAGCTCCGCTGCCAACGGTGATTACTTTTCATTTTTCGCCGTGTTTTTCCCCTAAATTGGCGGCTCTCACCACGTCGGTTTGGCCTGAGTGGGAATCATTAAATAGGACGTCAGGAAGGGTGGGGGGTGGAAAAGTAGAGGAAACAGGGTAATTATGGGATGCTGTTGGAATTATAGGAAAGTTGCCAGGTCAGGCCAAGAGATTGAGCCTGACAGTGTTAGCTTGCTTAGAATCAACTGGTGGTGCTGTAACTGGTCAGAAAAAGGTAAGACACATTATAAATGCAAAAGTATGTGGACACCCTTTCAAATTAGTGGATTCATCCATTTCAGCCACACCCGTTGCTGACAGCTGTATAAAATCGGGCACACAGCCATGCAATCTCCATAAACAAACATTGGCAGTAGAATGGCCTTAATAAAGAGCTCAGTGACTTTCAATGTGGTACCGTCATAGGATGCCACCTTTCTAAACAAGTCAGTTCGTCAAATTTCTGCCCTGCTAGAGTTGCCCCGGTCAACTGTAAGTGCTGTTATTGTGAAGTGGAAACGTCTAGGAGCAACAACTGCTCAGCCGCGAAGTGGTAGGCCACAAAAGCTCACAGAACGTGATCGCCGAGTGCTGAAGCGCGTAGAAAACGTCTGTCCTCAGTTGCAACACTCACTACCGAACTGCCTCTGGAAGCAACGTCAGCACAATAACTGTTTGTCAGGAAATGGGTTTCCAAGGCCGAGTAGCTGCACACAAGCCTAAGATCACCATGTGCAATGCCAAGCGTCGGCTGGAGTGGTGTAAAGCTCGCCGCCATTGGACTCCGGAGCAGTGGAAACGCGTTCTCTGGAGTGATGAATCACGCTTCACCATCTGGCAGTCCGACGGACAAATCTGGGTTTGGCGGATGCTACCTGCCCCAATGCATAGTGCCAACTGTAAAGTTTGGTGGAGGAGGAATAATGGTCTAGGGCTGTTTTTCATGGTTCGGGCTAGGCCCTTTAGTTCCAGTGAAGGGAAATCTTAACGCTACAGCATACAATGGCATTCTAGACGATTCTGTGCTTCCAACTTTGTGGCAACAATTTGGGGAAGGCCCTTTCCTGTTTCAGCATGACAATGCCCCCGTGCACAAAGCGAGGTCCATACAAATGGTTTGTCGAGATCGGTGTAGAAGAACTTGACTGGCCTGCACAGAGCCCTGACCTCAACCCCATCGAACACCTTTGGGATGAATTGGAAAGCCGACTGCGAGCCAGGCCTAATCACCCAACATCAGTACCCGACTTCACTTAATGGAAGCAAGTACCCGCAGCAATGTTCCAACATCTAGTGGGAAGCCTTCCCAGAAGAGTGGAGGCTGTTATAGCAGCAAAGGGGGGACCAACTACATATTAATGCCCCTGCTTTTGAAATGAGATGTTCGACGAGCAGGTGTCCACATACCTTTGGTCATGTAGTGTATGACAGAATTCAGTGCATCATGAAGAACAAGATTACCAAGACATGAGACAAAAGCAAATGACACAGTCCCACAAGATAAAACGTCAGAGAAGGAAACGGTTTCAAATACTGAATGTAATCCACAGTGAACTCAGACATAGGGCAAATTTCATATTGTAATGTCAAGATGTGGCCAACATGCAAAATCATGAAAAAGCAGGGGGGAATGGAGGTACGTGGGCATGTAATTACGCTCATGGAGTACCTGCCAGACCACTGAGGTTTGCGGTGGAGATATCAAGCTCTAGGCAATGCTGCCCCCTGCTGTCAGATAGGAAGAGCTTTAATTCTTTAGTGGCAGACTGGGGCTGCAGTGTCTGCAAGTACTCATGGCTGTCTTTTAAAATCAGTGACTGATACAGGCCTGGGAAGGCAAGAGAACACCAGCAGGCACTGTGGCCCTCAAAGACTGGAGTTGAGGATACTTCACACAGACAATGCCAGTGGGATAGGCCCTTTGTATGTCTGTGTGCATCAATGGAGAAAAGGATACTCTCTCTCTCCTGTACAATGAGCTGGTTCTGCTGCTCCAGCTGTAGAATCTTGCACTCAAAGGCCTCCTGTTCATCCCTCAGCCTCTGTACCGACTCCTCCTTCTCCTCACTCACTCTGGGAAAGAAGAGGTGGAGGGTCAGTGATTATAGCAGTGTTCGCCCTGAATAAACTTAATTCTTGAGAAAATCTCTTAGGGTTGATCCCATTTAGTCGACTGGTTGATAGGCTGTTGGTCGACCGAGATTTCTTTAGTCGAGCAGTCGCAATTATATATTTTTTTGCATGGTGCAAAAGACACCTGTCTGATTCACGCCTGTCTCAGCGGACTGATCCATTGTGGAGGCAACGGGGATGGCACAATCCATCACTCTAAGACATGTGATACTGAAATTGTATATGGTTATATTATGTAAAAATAATGGTGCAACACTAATAAATCTAATACTATTTTATAACAAATGCGCTTTTTCCCGCGGTGGATACGGTCGCTGTCCGCAGTTCTGAAACATAATCTTCAGTGCGCCGTAGAATTGGCGCCTTTCGCAGCCGGCCGCAACCGGGAGACCCATGGGGCGGCGCACAATTGGCCCAGTGTCGTCCAGGGTAGGGGACGGTTTGGCCGGCAGGGATGTTCTTGTCCCATCGCACACTAGGGACTCTCGACCTTCGCCTCTGCCGTGTCCGTAGGGGAGTTGCAGCGATGTGACAAGACTGTAACTACCAATTGGATACCACGAAATTGGGGAGAAAAGGGGAGAAAATACACCCCTCCCCCGCCTTTCCCTATGTTGTGCATAATAGCAAAGTTAATCAGCATATTGGGTGGGATTGAGAACAATGCGGCGGAGGCAGCAGCAGCAGAGACGAGGAAACCGCCCTTCCCTTAACCTAATTGTAGAGAGGAAACCCCAACTTAATTAGGTCTATAATCAATAGCTTAACTGTTAAATGTGCCTGGCTTTATAAATCCTCCATATATATCTACAGAAATAAGACAGATCTTGCTTCTGTTGCCTGTTTGAGTGTTTGTTTAATCGCCTACTGATTCCGTGAGCACCAAGCCTTATGCAATGGCAAAATGTCAGATAAAGCAATTTCACAGATTCGGCTGTTTTTAATCTTTGCTATAAAGGCTTTACAATTGTTTTTCGTTAGAACAGACTGTTATTACTTATAATTTATTTAGTGTTGTTTACACTGTTCCAAACAGGCTGAAAAATTATATTGTAATCTAACAGCACCGGTTTGTCACACATAATATGCACGCAGCTCTCGCTCCTATAGCCTCCTTTATCTTGATCTCCTTATTGTTATTATTACAATTATTATGATCGTCATTATTATAATAAGTAATGTCGTTATCATTAATAGGCCTTGTATAGTAGCCTTGTATAACCACATTCGAGCTGTAGGCCTAAGAGGGCGTCCTGTTTATTCTTAATACCGTAACTTACTGAGGCCTATATTTCAATATACTGTATAGGCTAATGCATCAATCAATCAATCAATCAATCAATCAATCATTCATTCATTCATTCATTCATTCGTTCATGCCATCACAAAGCATACGAGACATTCATGCTTTGAAATGCAATTAAGCATTTTTGTTATAAAATTAAATAACAACGGTAGCTTTGAATAATTAGCCTAAACAATAAATAAACCGCAATTCACGAATGCATGCAAATGATTTTAGTCTGCTGTAACAAAGACTTGATATATTTTTTTCTTCTTCATTAGAACAGACTCTCTGGTGCACTTATTTATTTAGTGTTGTTTACACTGTTCCAAATGGTCCGAAAAAATAAGAATATTGTAATCTAACAGCAACTGTTTGGCACACATAATCCTCATGCAACGCTTGCTCCTATACCCTCCTTTTTCTTGATCTCCAGTAGTTTCCACAACTAAGTCAAATGTCTTCCACAGATCTGACTTCCCCTGTGACCTAAATAGCTTTTTACCACCTGAGGAACATTGCCAAGGTACGGCCATTTCTCTCTCAGGCTGATGCAGAGACTCATCCATGCTTTTATTACAAGTAGGCTTGACTACTGTAATGCTCTCCCCTGTCTGGTCTACCCCAATAAATCCATTGGTCAACTGCAAAACATACAGAATGCTGCAGCACGGGTACTGACTAAGACCAGACGGAGAGTACACATTACACCGGTTTTAAGGTCTTTGCACTGGCTGCCTGTGAGTTTTAGAATTCATTTTAAGATTATTCTATTGGTTTTTAAATCAATCCACGATTGTGCACCCCAATACATGTCAGACATGCTTTTAAATGATGTACCCAGTAGTTCCCTCAGGTCCTCTGGCCTTTTAACTATCCCAAAGCCTAGAACCAAGAGGCATGGAGGGGCAACCTTTAGTTATTATGCCCCCAGCCTCTGGAATAGCCTGCAGAGACCCTGAAGGGGGCCGAAACTGTGGGCATATTTAAAAGAGATCTTAAAACACATCCTTTTAGCTTTTCTTTTCTTTAAGGTGCGTTTTAGTTGTTCAGTTTGTGTCATTCTTTTGTTTTTTATCTTATGTTTGTGTAGTAAATATTTCAGCTTTTATTTTCATTGTTTTTTAGTTTATTTTCCTGTACAGCACATTGCGTTGCATTCCATGTCTGAAATGTGCTGTATAAATAAAGATTGATATGATTTGATTTCCCTCCTGAGCAACCAGTAAAATGTTCGCCCGTTCCGAGTTTATTTTTCATGTTCGGAGTTTGTTATAACCAATTTATTGATGTGATTATGATAGGCTATAGGTCAGGTGTATTTGGTCACATGCATGCGATGCTTACATGTTTCACATAAAGAGAGCAAGGATTGAGGGAATGGGCCATTGTTTTCATAAACAAATGAGGGATTTCGGTAACAGAACTTTTCAGTCAGAAACAAGTAAGAAACTAAATGGCTGAAATGATGTTGTAGCTTCAGCACGGACAGCACTTGCTGTGGTGCCTTTTCTCTGCAGTAGGGAGGAGAGGGAGACAACGTGCTCCAGTCACACAGGCACTTACTGTCATTTTTTTTTAACAGTGTGACCATCGGGCTATTTCTTGAGCCATTTGTGTGTCTTAATTATTTTATCAAACAGTGTGCTTAAATCATCAGACAAGGTCAGTACAAAGAGGTGCCCCAGCACATTGACTCTGTACCGGTACACCCTGTATATAGCCTCCCTACTGTTATTTTATTTGACTGCTGCTCTTTAATTATTTGCAATTTTTTACTTAACACTTTTTTATTTTTTTATTAAAAAACGACATTGTTGGTTAAGGGCTTGTAAGTAAGCATTTCACTAAGGTCTACACCTGTTGTATTCGGCGCATGTGGCAAATACAATTTGATTTGATTTACATATGTAGTTGATTTTATTCAAACACATAGGGTGTATCTGTTTCTATATGGAAAAATAAGTTTAAACATTTCAACCAATCGATTGGTCGAAAGAACAGGACGACTATGGGTCGACCAAGATTTATTTTAGTCGAGGACAGCCCTAAAATATCTACACCCCCACTCCCTGCCAAACACACACACACAATCCCTCATGTTGAATGAGCAGTTACCTGGCCAGCTCCTGGATGAGGTTGGCGATGCGCCGTTTATCCTCGGGACAGAGGTCCTTCAGAGAGGCCCTGCTCTTAGCCTGGGTCACCTCAGAGAGTGCCTGAGCAAAATACAGTTTTTTTATGAATCACATGAAATAGAAAGCCTTAGATTAGGAAAAAAAGATCGCAATCACTCATTTGGCAAGCATCGAGCAACAGTGCAGTATATTGAGTGATACTACCCTATTGTACAGTGGGGGGGGAAAGTATTTAGTCAGCCACCAATTGTGCAAGTTCTCCCACTTAAAAAGATGAGAGAGGCCTGTAATTTTCATCATAGGTACACATCAACTATGACAGACAAAATGAGAAAAAAAAATGGTGGAAAAAAAGTATTTGGTCAATAACAAAAGTTTCTCAATACTTTGTTATATACCCTTTGTTGGCAATGACACAGGTCAAACGTTTTCTGTAAGTCTTCACAAGGTTTTCACACACTGTTGCTGGTATTTTGGCCCATTCCTCCATGCAGATCTCCTCTAGAGCAGTGATGTTTTGGGGCTGTCGCTGGGCAACACAGACTTTCAACTCCCTCCAAAGATTTTCTATGGGGTTGAGATCTGGAGACTGGCTAGGCCACTCCAGGACCTTGAAATGCTTCTTACGAAGCCACTCCTTCGTTGCCCGGGCGGTGTGTTTGTGATCATTGTCATGCTGAAAGACCCAGCCACGTTTCATTTTCAATGCCCTTGCTGATGGAAGGCGGTTTTCACTCAAAATCTCACGATACATGGCCCCATTCATTCTTTCCTTTACACGGATCAGTCGTCCTGGTCCCTTTGCAGAAAAACAGCCCCAAAGCATGATGTTTCCACCCCCATGCTTCACAGTAGGTATGGTGTTCTTTGGATGCAACTTAGCATTCTTTGTCCTCCAAACACGACGAGTTGAGTTTTTACCAAAAAGTTCTATTTTGGTTTCATCTGACCATATGACATTCTCCCAATCCTCTTCTGGATCATCCAAATGCACTCTAGCAAACTTCAGACGGGCCTGGACATGTACTGGCTTAAGCAGGGGGACACGTCTGGCACTGCAGGATTTGAGTCCCTGGCGGCGTAGTGTGTTACTGATGGTAGGCTTTGTTACTTTGGTCCCAGCTCTCTGCAGGTCATTCACTAGGTCCCCCCGTGTGGTTCTGGGATTTTTGCTCACCGTTCTTGTGATCATTTTGACCCCACGGGGTGAGATCTTGCGTGGAGCCCCAGATCGAGGGAGATTATCAGTGGTCTTGTATGTCTTCCATTTCCTAATAATTGCTCCCACAGTTGATTTCTTCAAACCAAGCTGCTTACCTATTGCAGGTTCAGTCTTCCCAGCCTGGTGCAGGTCTACAATTTTGTTTCTGGTGTCCTTTGACAGCTCTTTGGTCTTGGCCATAGTGGAGTTTGGAGTGTGACTGTTTGAGGTTGTGGACAGGTGTCTTTTATACTGATAACAAGTTCAAACAGGTGCCATTAATACAGGTAACGAGTGGAGGACAGAGGAGCCTCTTAAAGAAGAAGTTACAGGTCTGTGAGAGCCAGAAATCTTGCTTGTTTGTAGGTGACCAAATACTTATTTTCCACCATAATTTGCAAATAAATTCATTAAAAATCCTACAATTTGATTTTCTTGATTTTTTTTTCTCTATTTGTCTGTCATAGTTGACGTGTACCTATGATGAAAATTACAGGCCTCTCATCTTTTTAAGTGGGAGAACTTGCACAATTGGTGGCTGACTAAATACTTTTTTCCCCCACTGTATATCAGCCTGTTTCTGCTTTTTTTATCTTACCTGGTTTGGACAAATTAGGTAGCATTGTTTAATCAGGCATGTGATGTGATCAGCATCAGAACAACATAGAAAATCTGAGAAAAGAGGGTGGGCTTGGGTGTAGGCCAAGGTCAATTTCAATCAGAAGTCAATCAGAAATGTTTGATTCATCAGATAAAGTCACATCCCTGTTGAATGAAAAAATAGCTGTGTACCCAGGCTTTATGTTTGCATGGGCCCCTGTTCCGACTGGAGAGGTTATTAGCTAGTAACCAGTTAGGGTCAAGGCAGTGGTCCCTCTTGGCAGACCTACCTGCGAGGTGGTGAGGAGGTGCTGCTGAGTGGCTGGGCTGGGGGATGGGACTGTGGCAGCAGGTGCGGACTGGAGCTGCCCTCTACCCATGGAGGACTCAGAGACAGAGGACAGGGAAAACGGCTGGCCTCGCTTTTTATTGCCCCGTCTCAGAGGGGCCTCTCCTCGGATCTGACAGCCATATTTGGCCCTCATCTTCACCGTTGTTTCACTGCTGTTGGTGCCTGAGCCCAACTTAAAAGCTGTCCGCAAGTGTCCTTCTTTGCTCACTCCTGAGAGAAAGAGAGAGACATGGAAAAATGCAGTAACGTTAGCAGCCAGCAATAGGAAAAGTGGTCAGAACAATCTCACACATGGTTTTGACAACAAGAGCTAATGCCATCACCTGGAATGAACACCACAGGTTGGTCTTCATCTGACGCTGTGTGAATTGAATTAGGAAATATATTTGATGGTCTCTAACAAGACCCTCACTTCAATAAAAATCAGCATGTTGTAAATGGCTTAGGCAAGCCACTGAACTGTGTTCAACAAGTCGCTGGCATTTGTTTAGTAGCCGACGTTAGCCAACTTCCCAATAAAAGAAAGCGGACACCTAACTAGTTAACTAGCTAAAATTTGCTACATTTTTAAATGTTAGTCATTTAGCAGACACTCTTCTCCAGAGCGACTTACAGTAGTGAGTGCATACATTTTCGCACTGGTCCCCCGTGGAAATCGAACCCACAACCCTGGCGTTGCAAGCGTCATGCTCTACCAACTGAGCCACACTGGACTACAAACATTTGACAAGGTATTTCATTCATTGCCAGAAGAAACGGACCCTACCGTTACGCTTCTTTACACTGAGCTGCACTGAGGTCGGAACACAATCATGGTTACATTAAGACATTGGAGCCACCGCGCGATATGGGTCGGAAATTGTACCTCAATGCAGGTATGGGATGTGCCACTGTACTCCAAATTGTATCTTTATCTACACTACTCCATGGAGAATATATAAATACTGCTCGTTTTCCCAGGAAAAACTGCCCTTTTTGTCTTCATGCTATCTACCAGTAGCCACTATGGAATGGCACATCGCGTTGAACAACAAAGGAGCTGATTGGCTGACACTGCCATTCCAAATTGTCTGCAGTGGCTACTGCTAATTAGCATGAGGACGAAAATTGCAGTATTCTGGTAAAAACTAGCAATATTTCAATCTTCTCAATGGAGCAGTGTAGATACAATATGGAGTACTGTGGCATATCCCATCCTTACATTTAATTCTATCAGGCAGAAATTAGCATTTGAATCTGCAATAGATCCACAGGAAAGTATAATTACATCAACTTTTCAATGCGCTGGAAGTCCTTTCATATTCTACCACTTGGTGCATGCTCAGAACCATGCAAATAACTGCACGAGCTCCGCAAGTATGCATGCTTCTTGTGCATGTAAGTTTATGTAATTATACTTTCTTGTGGATATATCGTCTCACATTCCTACCGCCAAAAGGACCAACCACCTGGACAACTGGTAAAGTATGTTAAAATATAATTTTATTCAACATTCTGGCTTGTAGAGGTCGTGAGAGGAAAGTTTCCTGATTCAAACGCTAATTTCTGCCGGAAGTAGAATTCAATGCAATTCAATGTCAAGTTTCCAGGCAAATCCAATCCATGAATTGTGGTACATTTTCTACCCATATCTCCCACCGGCACCATGGTGTCTTTCTTAATGTAATCGACATGATTGCGTTACTACCTCAATGCAGCTCGTAAACAAGCGTAACGGTAGGGTCGGTATCTTCTGGCAAAGTATATCACATCCCTTGACTAACAAACTAGCTCCCGATCAGTTTTCCAGCCAGGTGATAAACCCCTTGCTAGCTGGCTAGCGTAACGTTAGTGCTTATAGCTAGCTACATAATTTAGCTAGTTTACTAGCTACAGTAGCTAGTTACCAAGTTCACAACACCCGACTTGTTAGTTAAATATATCCAACCTTCATCAACATATTGACAATATTGACTACAAAATACGGGGGCTGTATTTGATAGAGACCAAGTAAAAGGATACTGTCATTAATCCAAAAGATTCCTGAGTTCTTCTTTCCCGTTTCTGCCGCAGCCATATTGAATCAACCGCCACTCCCAGGATGCCAAGCGTTGCCAGGTTCGTCTTCTTTGGGATTTGATTGGTGGAGCGCATTCAACTTTTAGGTGTATACATCGTCACCTACTGTACTGGAGTGTGAAGCCAGGCACGGCCTACCGACATTAAATTCTCTTCATTAGTTCTGTTCCTTTAAGAAGTGAAATATAGCCCTAGACACCACCACCTACACTCATTAAAAACCCACTACCCCATTCCACTACTTTGACCTTATCTGCTCCTGCACCATGCCAACGGCCTGGTAGGATGGGACACCACCTCTCAACACACCCTGTAACTCTTCTGAAGTTAAATCTCGTATACCCAAATACATCTTTGCAGCTGCCACTACAACATATATTTTCTGTGATTTTACGTTCCATTTCGGCGGAAATATAATTTACAAAAGATTTTGAGCATACAGTATAGCTCAGTATTTGAATTATTTACTTTATACAGTCATTATTGCTCATCTTTATCAAGGGTGTCAATAATTTTGACCCCACTGTATAT
Source organism: Coregonus lavaretus (assembly GCF_964263955.1). Classification (NCBI taxonomy): domain Eukaryota; kingdom Metazoa; phylum Chordata; class Actinopteri; order Salmoniformes; family Salmonidae; genus Coregonus; species Coregonus lavaretus. The sequence continues at coordinate 38,958,960 of NC_139995.1, forward strand.
ACATTTACATTACATCATTTAGCAGACGCTCTTATCCAGAGCGACTTACAGTTAGTGCATACATTTTTTATACTGGCCCCCCGTGGGAAACGAACCCACAACCCTGGCGTTGCAAACGCCATGCTCTACCAACTGAGCTACCTCCCTGCCGGCCATTCCCTCCCCTACCCTAGACGACGCTGGGCCAATTGTGCGCCGCCCCATTGGTCTCCCGGTTGCGGCCGGCTACGACAGAGCCTGGATTCGAACCAGGATCTCTAGTGGCACAGCTAGCACTGCGATGCAGTGCCTTAGACCACTGCGCCACTCGGGAGACCATATACATACATGCAAATAAATTATGTTAGTTTCATTGCAATGAATTAGACAAATGCATTTTCAAAGCAATAAACACTACACAAGATGGATCAATAAGCAAATATTATTTAATCTACCTGCTTTCCTTCTCCAAGAGAAAAGTACTTGTACTGAGAAGGTGATCCCATGTAGCTCAGTTGGTAGAGCATGGCGCTTGCAACGCCAGGGTTGTGGGTTCGATTCCCACGGGGGACCAGTATGAAAATGTATGCACTCACTAACTGTAAGTCGCTCTGGATAAGAGCGTCTGCTAAATGATGTAAATGTGATTTGAAAATACTAAGAAGGAAAACCAAGTGGATATTGTTCAAGTTTGATATTTATATTTTTATTTATTTATTTTACCTTTATTTAACTAGGCAAGTCAGTTAAGAACAAATTCTTATTTACAATGACGGCCTACACCGGCCAAACCCGGATGACGCTGGGCCAATTGTGCGCCACCCTATGGGACTCCCAATCAAGGCCGGTTGTGATACAGCCTGGAATCGAACCAGGGGGTCTGTAGTGACGCCTCAAGCACTTTCAAGTCATGTTATACCAAAAAGTAAATAAAAAACATACTAATCATCCTTACATCATGCCACCTATTCTGCCATCTATGGAAGTATTTGTTATAAACACCTATACTTAACATATACTTAACATATACTTAACATCACTCATTGAGCTGTTGGCTCTTCCAAAGCTACAGTGCATTCGGAAAGTATTCAGACCCCTTCCCTTTTTCCACATGTTGTTACTTTACAGCCTTATTCTAAAAATTTTCCCTCATCAATCTACACACAATACCCCATAATGACAAAGCAAAAAACGTTTTTTAGAAATATTTGCTAATTTATTACATAAGTATTCAGACCCGAAATTGAGCTCAGGTGCATCTTGTTTCCATTGATCATCCTTGAGATGTTTCTATAACTTGATTGAGTCCACCTGTGGTAAATTCAATTGATTGGACATGATTTGGAAAGGCACACACCTGTCTATATAAGGTCACACAGTTGGCAATGCATGTCAGAGCAAAAACCAAGCCATGAGGTCGAAGGAATTGTCCGTAGAGCGCTGAGACAGGATTGTGTAGAGGCAGAGATCTGGGGAAGTGTACCAAAAAAATTCTGCAGCATTGAAGGTCCCCAAGAACACAGTGGCCTCCATCATTCTTAAATAGAAGAAGGTTGGAACCACCAAGACTCTTCCTAGAGCTGGCCGCCCGGCCAAACTGAGCAATTGGGGGAGAAGGGCCTTGGTCAGGGAGCTGACCAAGAACCCGATGGTCACTCTGACAGAGCTCCAGAGTTCCTCTGTGGAGATGGGAAAACCTTCCAGAAGGACAACCATCTCTGCAGCACTCCACCAATCAGGCCTTTATGGTAGAGTGGCCAGACGGAAGCCACTCCTCTGTAAAAGGCACATGACAGCCCGCTTGGAGTTTGCCAAAAGGCACCTAAAGGACTCTCAGACCATGAGAAACAAGATTCTCTGGTCTGATGAAACCAAGCTTAAACTCTTTGGCCTGAATGCGAAGCATCATGTCTGGAGGAAACTTGGCACCATCCCACCGGTGAAGCATGGTGGTGGCAGCATCATGCTGTGGGGATGTTTTTCAGTGGCAGGTACTAGTCAGCATCGAGGGAAAGATGAACAGAGCAAAGTACAGAGAGATCCTTGATGAAAACCTGCTCCACAGCGCTCATGACCTCAGACTGGGGCGAAGGTTCACTTTCCAACAGGACAATGACCCTAAGCATACAACCAACACAACACAGAAGTGGCTTCGGGACAAGTCTCTGAATGTCCTTGAGTGGCCCAGCCAGAGCCCGGACTTGAACCCGATCAAACATCTTTGGAGAGACCTGAAAATAGCTGTGCAGCGACGCACCCCATCCAACAGAGCTTGAGAGGATCTGCAGAGAAGAATGGGAGAAACTCCCCAAATACAGGTGTGCCAAGCTTGTAGTGTCATACATAAGAAGACTCAAGGCTGTAATCGCTGCCAAAGGTGCTTCAACAAAGTACTGAGTAAAGGGTCTGAATACTTATGTAAATGTAATATTTCAGTTTTATTTTTTAAAATAAATTAGCAAAGACTCTAAAAACCTGTTTTTGCTTTGTCATTATGGGATATTGTGTGTAGATTGAGGGGGGAAAACTATTTAATCCATTTTAGAATAAGGCTGTAACGTTAAAAAAAATGTGGAAAAAGTCAAGGGGTCTGAATACTTTCCGAATGCACTGTATATAAGAATTCTAATATGAGAACTCACCTTGACTGGTTTCCTGTCAGCCCTTGGAGTTCTGCAAGGCTTCTTATATAGAGAGAGATAAGTGTCCAGTCAGCAATGACTTGCTCTATTTGGTCATCTAGTTTTAGACTGTTTGGCCATGTATTTTTACCTCTGATTTGATATCTTGTGTCTGTGTCATTAACACACAAATATACTGAACTTGTGTAGATGCCACTGATATTTCTGTGGTTTCACTGAAATGAATGATTTTTTAAAATACTTATCAATTTAGTCAAGTGATTGTGGCCATTGTTGAACATAAAGGGGATAATCTAATAAATGTAACTATGCCTAGTATTATTTTATAATTTACATAAATATTTCATTATTGATTAAGACCTCTGTTCTCTAATTGAATGCAGTATTGGAAGTATGAATGGCAACCTAGTCACAATGGAAATTAAGCCTTCCAAAACTGTGGGTTGAATTTCATGGGGTATTTATAGAATAGGTCACTTGTGATGAACCGTTTCTTAATGTTGTGTAAATGCTGTTCTGTGAAGGATATCAGTTACTGGAGTTCAGACATTGTTTTGGTCATATGTTGACACTAATCTCCCCTAATGCACCTTGGCACTGTAGAGGGTCCCAGTTTAGCTGTGGAGAAGCTCTCAAATGTCACTGGCATACTGTTCCAGAATACTTGCAAGTCTTTCATGTGGCAAACAAGTAAAGTTGGGCCTAACAGTTGTCAATCTGTGGACTTGTTAGAATGATGATAACACATGACAGTGGAAACAGGCTTACCTCCTTGAAAAGGGAATTTAAAGGACTGCAGAATTTAAATATATATACATATGCAGTATTTATTTAAAAATGGGATTTATTGTTATATGAGATTTATAGTCATAGTTTGTGCAGGCAGTATACATCTTTGGGAATTTACTAATGGTATTGCCTAGTTGTATATTCAAAATAGTGTAGCGTACTCTAGTTGAAAACCTACTTTTCTGTAGCTAACTTTTTCTTTGAAAAATGGCCATTGCTCAAAGAAACTAAATATTATTTAGTTGGGAAACCAAACTTAAGGGGGGGTGGGGGCAAAGTTACACAACCTAATAGGAGGTGATGTAGCTTTGAGCTAACCTTGAGCCATAACCTTTTTCCCAGAAAGTATTTAAGTTGTCAACAAATTATCATATGGGCAGTTTAAGTGCCTGACTGTTACTCATTGTGTATTTATTATTACTTTTATTATTACGTCTTACTACTTTTCTGTTATTTTTTCATTTTCTCTCTCTGCATTGTTGGGAAGGTCCCGGAAGGAAGTATTTCACTGTTAGTCTACACCTGTTGTTTACCAAGCATGTGACAAATAAAATTTGATTTGATTTTGTTCTTCACATTGTGACATTTGAAATGCCACATTGCAGGCATAAGGGAAATGTCTGGTTCTTAATAGTGCGTTCTTATTTGGATTAAAGATAAATACGCATTCTATTTTCCTTGGGAAGCTTTCATCTTCATTGTGAAAGAGGTGTTGGATAACATTCATTATTGTGTTTATCTTGGCTTTCATGCCTTTCAAAAGTGACAATATTGCAACTGGACATACACGTGAGACAGGTAGTTGGTACAATGTAGTGTTTGAATTGTTCAGTTTTGTTTTCAAATTTCTACAAAATAACTTCTCATAAGAAACATTTATTTTGCTTATAATGTATATATTGTCACGGTTTCGGCCGAGGCTGCTCCTCCTCCTTGTTCGGGCAGGCTTCGGCGGTCGTCGTCCCCGGAGTACTAGCTGCCACCGTTCGATGTTTCATGTTTGTTTGGTTTTGTCTGTTTGTACACCTGTCCCTTGTTAGTGTTTGATTTTGTTTCCTATTTAGTTATCGTGTGTTGGGGCAGGTGTTATGTGTGATTGTTATGTCAGCTGTTGCTGTTGATGGTTTTTCTCTCTCGTGTTGTTTGTGTCGAGAGTCCGCACTGCGTGCGCCTTTTCTTGTTTTACGCACTGTTGTGTGTGTGCGTAATTTGTTCATGCCTCCCGGTTGGGTTGGCTATTCACCTGTTTGGAGTTACTATTTTGGATTACTAAAGTCTGTTGACGAACACCCTTGTTCCTGCGCTTGATTCCCTGCACCACATCCACACTCAGCGTTCTGACAGAATCACACATCACACCATGGAATCAGCAGGAGCAACCGCGCCAACAGAGATCATGGAGGACCGTCTTCGTGGGCAGGAGGACAGGATCAACCAGATCGGTCACGCCCTGGATCGGGTGATGAACACTCTCCACCGATGGGAAAGCAGCGGGGTACCCACGCCCCCACCTACTGGACCATCCCCATCGGTCAGTCCTCCTGTCCACCTTCCGGAAACCAGTGGGATTCGGCTCTCGCTCCCGAGGGCGTACGACGGCTCCGCTGCCGGGTGTCAAGGGTTCCTGCTGCAAGTGGAGCTCTACCTCGCCACCGTACACCCGGCGCCCTCGGGACACGAGAGCGTCTCCGCCCTCATCTCCTGTCTCACCGGCAAGGCGTTGGAGTGGGCCAACGCCGAATGGAGGAGAATGGACGCCGCTACCATTACCTATGCGGAGTTCTCCCGCCGCTTCCGTGCCGTGTTTGACCATCCACCAGAAGGGAAGGCGGCGGGGGAGCGTCTGTTCTACCTCCGACAGGGGATGAGGAGCGCCCAGGATTTTGCTCTGGAGTTCCGGACTCTGGCGGCAGATGCAGGGTGGAATGAGCGGGCCCTCATAGACCACTTCCGCTGCAGCCTCCGGGAGGACGTCCAGAGAGAGTTGGCGTGCAGGGATACCACGTTGTCGTTTGACCAACTGGTCGACATGGCTATTCGGCTGGACACCCTGCTCGCCACCCGTGGACGTCCCGGGTGGGGGTCGCCCATTTCACCCTCCAGCACCTCCGAGCCGAGCCCTATGGAGCTCGGGGGTGCTGGCGCTAGAGAACGGAGGAGTAGGAACCCGAGGGGGGCCGTTCCCTGCACTAACTGTGGCCGTGGAGGGCACACCGCGGCTAGGTGTTGGGGAAGGTCCCCCGGTGGAGGTGAAGGCAGGCCACGCATTGGGGAGTCCCCCCAGGTGAGTAGGCGCCCTACTTACCCAGAGCTTTCTGTCGTTCACATAACCTTGCCTGTTTGTTTTCCACAGGTTGCACCTCGTTCCCAGCATAAGGCGCTAGTAGATTCAGGCGCAGCTGGGGATTTTGTAGATCGCCAGTTCTGTGTAGAGTTAGGGATTCCTCTCCTTCCCGTTGATAAGCCTTTCCCTGTACATGCCCTAGATAGCCGTCCGTTAGGATCTGGGTTGATTAGGGAGGTCACAGCGCCCCTTAAGATGGTGGCGCAGGGGGGTTGAGGAGACGATTCAGCTCTATCTGATTGACTCTCCTGCGTATCCGGTGGTGCTGGGGCTTCCCTGGTTGATTACCCATGACCCTACTATTTCGTGGCGAGAGAAAGCTCTTAAAGGGTGGTCTGCTCAGTGTGAGGGGCTGTGTCTGGGTGTTTCCATAGGGGCGACCTCGGTGGAAAGTCAGAATCTAATGCCAGCACTGCATATTCCCCCCGAGTATGAGGATTTGAAACTGGTGTTTAGTAAGACTAGGGCGGCGCAGCTGCCGCCTCATAGACAGGGGGATTGTGCGATAGATCTCCAGTCAGGAGCAGCCCTCCCGCGGAGCCATGTGTATCCCTTGTCTCAAGAGGAGAGGAAGGCAATGGAAACTTACATCGCCGAGTCTCTGAGACAGGGATACATACGGGCCTCCACTTCACCCGCTTCCTCGAGCTTCTTTTTTGTGAAGAAAAAAGATGGAGGTCTGCGCCCGTGTATTGATTACCGCGGTCTCAATCAGATTACGGTGAAGTACAGCTATCCACTCCCTCTGATTGCGACTATGACGGAGTCATTACACGGTGCTCAGTTCTTCACAAAATTGGATCTCAGGAGCGCATATAACTTGGTGCGCATTAGAGAGGGCGATGAATGGAAGACAGCGTTTAGCACGACCTCCGGACATTACGAGTATCTCGTCATGCCATATGGGTTAATGAATGCTCCCTCAGTCTTCCAATCCTTCGTCGATGAGATTTTCCGGGACATGCAGGGACAGGGAGTAGTCGTGTACATAGACGATATTCTGGTGTACAGTTCTACCCGAGCAGAGCATGTAGCCCTGGTGCGCCGAGTGTTGAGGAGGCTGTTGGAGCATGACCTATATGTCAAGGCAGAGAAATGTCTGTTCTTTCAGAAGTCGGTCTCCTTTTTGGGTTATCAGTTGTCTGCGTCAGGGGTGAAGATGGAGGTTGACCGGGTGTCAGCTGTGCGTAATTGGCAAACCCCAACCACTGTGAAAGAGGTGCAACAGTTCTTGGGTTTTGCGAATTATTACCGGAGGTTTATCCGGGGTTTTGGACAGGTGGCAGCTCCCATAACGTCTCTGTTGAAGGGGGGTCCGGTGCGCTTGCGGTGGTCAGCTGAGGCGGACAGGGCTTTTGGGAAACTGAAGGACCTGTTTACCTCAGCGCCGGTGTTGGCGCATCCGGATCCCGCTTTACCTTTCCAGGTAGAGGTAGACTCGTCCGAGGCCGGTATTGGGGCCGTTCTCTCACAACGGTCTGGCACACCACCTAAACTCCGCCCCTGTGCTTTTTATTCTAAGAAGCTCAGTCCGGCGGAGCGGAATTATGACGTAGGGGACAGGGAGCTGTTAGCCGTTGTACAGGCCCTAAAGGTGTGGAGGCATTAGCTTGAGGGGGCTCAACACCCTTTCCTCATTCTAACTGACCACCGTAACCTGGAATACATCCGGGCAGCTAGGAGACTGAATCCTCGCCAGGCCCGCTGGACTATGTTTCTAGCCCGGTTTGTGTTTAAAATCACTTACATCCCTGGGTCCCAGAATGGGAAGGCAGATGTCCTGTCTCGGCGGTATGACACGGAGGAGAGGTCCGTTGAGCCCACTCCCATACTACCAAAGTCTTGTCTGGTTGCACCGGTGGTATGGGAGGTCGATGCCGAGATCGAGCGGGCGTTACGCACCGACCCAAGTCCTCCACAGTGTCCAGTGGGTCGGACATACGTTCCGCTCGAGGTACGCGATCGCCTCATTTATTGGGCTCATACGTCCCCCTCCTCTGGACATCCAGGTATCGGCCGGACAGTTCACTGCCTTAGCACTAAGTACTGGTGGCCAACGTTAGCCAGGGATGTGAGGATTTATGTCTCCTCCTGTTCGGTGTGTGCCCAGTGTAAGGCGCCCAGACATTTGCCCAGGGGTAAGCTACAACCCCTGCCCGTTCCACAACGACCCTGGTCCCACCTCTCGGTGGATTTTGTTACAGACCTTCCCCCCTCACAGGGGAATACTACCATCCTGGTCGTTGTGGATCGGTTCTCGAAGGCCTGTCGTCTCCTTCCCATGCCGGGTCTACCTACTGCCCTACAGACCGCTGAGGCTCTGTTTACCCATGTCTTCCGGCATTACGGGGTACCCGAGGATATAGTTTCTGATCGAGGCCCCCAGTTCACCTCCAGAGTGTGGAGAGCGTTTATGGAACGGTTGGGGGTTTCGGTGAGCCTTACCTCGGGTTACCACCCGGAGAGTAATGGGCAGGTTGAACGTGTTAACCAGGATGTGGGTAGGTTTCTGAGGTCTTATTGCCAGGGCCGGCCGGAGGAGTGGGCGAGATACGTTCCTTGGGCCGAGATGGCACAGAACTCTCTCCGCCACTCCTCCACCCAACTAACCCCTTTCCAGTGTGTGTTAGGGTACCAGCCGGTTCTGGCACCTTGGCACGAGAGCCAGATCGAGGCCCCTGCGGTGGATGAGTGGGTGCGGCGCTCGGAGGGGACATGGAACGCTGCCCACGTTCATCTGCAGCGGGCCATCCGTCGGCATAAGACGAGCGCCGATCTCCACCGCAGTGAGGGGCCTGTGTACGCACCTGGAGATCGAGTCTGGCTCTCGACCAGAAACCTGCCCCTCCGCCTGCCCTGCCGGAAGCTGGGTCGGCGGTTTGTGGGGCCATTCAAAGTCCTGAGGAGGTTGAACGAGGTGTGTTACAGGTTAGAACTGCCTATTGATTACAGGAATATTAACCCCTCGTTCCATGTGTCTCTCCTCAGGCCGGTGGTAGCTGGTCCACTCCAGGACTATGAGATAGAAGAGACTCCTCCGCCCCCGTTGGACATCGAGGGGGCTCCGGCGTACACTGTGAGGTCCATCCTTGATTCGAGACGCCGGATGGGGGGTCTCCAATATCTCGTGGAGTGGGAGGGGTACGGCCCGGAGGAGCGGTGCTGGGTGCCGAGGAGGGACATATTAGACCAGTCCCTGCTGACCGAGTTCCATCGGGGTCATCCTATGCGCCCTGCTCCGCGTCGTCCTGGTCGTCCCCGAGGCCGGGATCGGCGCACGGCTGGAGCCGCGCGTCAAGGGGGGGGTACTGTCACGGTTTCGGCCGAGGCTGCTCCTCCTCCTTGTTCGGGCAGGCTTCGGCGGTCGTCGTCCCCGGAGTACTAGCTGCCACCGTTCGATGTTTCATGTTTGTTTGGTTTTGTCTGTTTGTACACCTGTCCCTTGTTAGTGTTTGATTTTGTTTCCTATTTAGTTATCGTGTGTTGGGGCAGGTGTTATGTGTGATTGTTATGTCAGCTGTTGCTGTTGATGGTTTTTCTCTCTCGTGTTGTTTGTGTCGAGAGTCCGCACTGCGTGCGCCTTTTCTTGTTTTACGCACTGTTGTGTGTGTGCGTAATTTGTTCATGCCTCCCGGTTGGGTTGGCTATTCACCTGTTTGAAGTTACTATTTTGGATTACTAAAGTCTGTTGACGAACACCCTTGTTCCTGCGCTTGATTCCCTGCACCACATCCACACTCAGCGTTCTGACATATATAGGCTACTGCAGGTAAATTGAATGACACTGCACAGTCAATGTAAAAGCTCCCTGCATTCTTGCCCTATTTTAAATCGTGATAATACCTGCTGGGATCCCCAATTAACTAATTAGAACCATCTAGGATGGAAAAATTGGGGAAAGGCCTATACTTCAGTTAATGTGACAATAATTAAGTAGATCAGTGTTGTAGTCATAGGCAATATGCAACCCTGAATAAAGACCGTAGGTTACTAAACACTGTATGTTCGAGGGAAACTGTAGGATCTTAATTTGATCACTCTGTTGTTGCTGAGAATTTTCCTGCGCCGCAGGAAATGCAGCTGAGCTTTGTGATTTACATGAATTCACTGAAAACCCGCACTAACACATGGTTATATTAACAGTATTGCACTTTTCATGTAGTGTAATAGCCTAACCACCGATCAAGCAACATTCAAATCCTGTTGCTGAAGGATTATTTTGCTACGACAATACGGGTCAAATTAAGATCTTTGACACATGTAAAAAAAATCAAGTAATGCATAACATGCCGCTGATTTATGTCTCTGTAAGTCAATCAACCACTCCACAGATTTGGCCCTGTGTTCTTCATCTGTACAATACTTGGCAAGATGTGAAATCAGCCTCACCATAATGATGTTTCCTGGTAGTAAACCAGCATCAAAAGAAGTGCAGATTTAGGTTTTAATTACCTACTTTGTTCTACTTTGCATCTGTAAATCAATCAACCACTCCACAGATTTGGCCCTGGGTTCTGAACTGAAACGGGAAACAAGAATAACCTTGCAGGCTGACCTTCCCTCAAGTGTTTGTTTCCTATATGAAGTAAGGAGTGACTTGATTGATATGGTGTGTATTATATGTATAAAGATGATATTGAACAGGCTAAGTAAGAGGGCAGTAAGACATTTCTGAGAAGTTCACACGTCATAAAATAGGTAATATATTCAATATAAATCTGATACTTAATCTCTTACCCTCCTGTGTTCTTATTAGGATGGGCTATAAATATAGCTGCCTGCTCAGCAATGCTCTCACAGCCTAGTTATTTGTCACCAAGTGTTTCAAGACATATTTTGCGTCAACCTTTGATATAAAACTGTCTTGTTCTCTTCAGTTTTGATTTAGCCCCTCATTGGCAACGGAACTGTAAGTCACAGTTTTGCTGCCATTTTTCTACAATTTTTTTTTATCAAACCCATGTTAGTTTTTATGTTGTACCTCTTTCATTTTAACATTTTGTGTCAAGTAGATGCATATGATAACCATCAGCTTAAGTTTTGCAGGTAGCTTACACTCTTTTACAATAATGGTTTGTGGTAAGTAAATGGTAAATGGATTTACGTGTTGGACCAATTTTCTGCAATGAATTAAATGACAAATTAGAAGAACAGAGCATGTCCTTGCTCACTTAGTACAGTAGGACTGACATTTGGTCAAATGCTTGCATGACTAATTGGTAAAACACCTCTTTCTTTCTTTTTTACATGGCCGAGAATTTGACATGACACTTCATAGAACAATAGGACCAAGTTAGCTAAATTTGTTCTTTTCAGAAAGACTTTCCTTCTTTTATATTTTAAATATATTTTTTACATATCTGCTCTTACCTTCATACAGACATGCATACAGTACAAGGCTAAGAGTGTGGAGTGGAAGATGAGGCTGTAATGTCATTTGTGGTATGAGGCTCTATCACTGTGTCTTTCTTAACCACAAAGCAACTGCTTAAAACATTGAAGAGGGGTGGAGTCTCATGAAATACTAACAGAAATTTAATAAGATTGCTAACAGCAATCTGGTTGTCATATATTGGTTGCCATTTATTGACTTGCAGAACCATAAATCAGCTGCATTTTAGACTTTTATTTCACTTTTATCTGGATGTAGTACTGCTGTGTGAACAACATCATCATAATATCCCCATCCCAGTTTTAAGTTGCGTTTTCACAGCTTTATTCTAAATGCATGAACATTTATCTTTCATGTAGTTTTCACCATCAGATAGGTGCAATAGCCACTTCAATTAACTTCATTTGAGCATATTGTCAAATGCAAGTGGAGCTAAATTACAAGAAGCCAAATACTCTGCAGCAAAACAATAATAGCTACAGTTTTATCCATTACATCTGAATACAGCAGCTGAAACAGTGATAATGCCCTGACTAATGTAGCTGTTTATGGCGGCAGGTAGCCTAGCGGTTGAGAGCGTTGGGCCAGTAACCGAAAGGTCGCTGGTTCAAACCCCTGAGCCAGCTAGGTGAAAAAATCTGCCGCTGTGCCTTTGAGCAAGGCACTTAACCCTAATTGCTCCTGTAAATCGCTCTGGATAAACAGTGTCTGCTAGGAGGAGGAGAGAAGCCTTATAGCTGTAATCAGTGTGGGAAGAGCTTCAATGCATCAGGAGCCCTGAGCAATCACCAACGCATACACACAGTAGAGAAGCCTTATAGCTGTGATCAGTGTGGGAGAGTTTTGCTCGAGATTTCACCCTGACTACACACTAGCGAACACACACTGGAGAGAAATCTTACTCCTGTCTATGTGGAAAGAGCTTTGCTCATTCAGGGTCACTGAAAAAACACCATAAAGCACAAACATATTATTTCATCTCCCTCCTCTCCGGCACCGGATCCAGATCCCTAAATAAAGTTTCAATAGAAAACGTCTTGTAAAGAGTAATCTAGCTCCCATTCTCTAAGAGTTTACTAAATCGGATTAACATGGTAACCTGTGTAGCATAATATGAAGCTCTGAATCCATATGTATCAAGCATCTTGGAGTAGGAGTGCTCTGTGTGTGTGGAGGGGGGGGGGGTGTTAAGAGCTGTATCTTATTTCATTAACAACTATTATCCATTAAATAATTGTACACTGAAGAGTAATGTTTCAACAATACTAAGTGTGTATTCATGTATTCAATTGATCAATAAATTAAATCCACTATCTGCTCAAAACAAAATAAAAAAAATAACAGTGTCTGCTAAATGACTAAAACACTACATCATCTGACATTTGATAGTGGTTCAATCAGTGATGACACAATTCATTTCACAGGTAAATTATGAAAACAATTGATAGAGTTTGCAGATTTATTTTTACTTCATGAGAACATTTCACAAAAATCATATTGTATGACCTTTTGATACTTTGTCTCATCTGGACTTCGTCTCTCACTCTTCAGCCGCATTCCCCTGGAAAAGAATCTTACCCTTTACCATAATGGGATTTTTATAGCTTTTATATTAACCATTTGCTATTTTTTAGTCACGGTTTAAAAAATAAAAATGGCATTCAATTTAATTGTACCTTGCTGCCAATTTCACGGCTCTTGGCTCTCATCTTGTTGACCTGGGACTCAGAGATGTCAGCACGCTCCTGAGCTTCCTCCAGCTCATGCTGCACCTTCCTGTACCTGGACAGGTGAGTGTTGGCCTGCTCCTCCTGTTTGGATTGCAAATACAACATTCAACAATTATACTGCATGTTTGGGAAAATGCAGAAGTTCAAATGTCAAATAATTTGTTTATGTTATCATCATGAACATCTTATAAATAAAGACAACAGAAACAAACTACAAGGTAGAGAGTCTCAGTAAACTTGATTATGGTACTGTATGTTTGCCTTTATTCAGGTTTCTTATAATAATAATAATAATAATAATAATATGCCATTTAGCAGACGCTTTTATCCAAAGCGACTTACAGTCATGAATTTGGTTTATGTGTTACCTATCCCATTTTGTATTCTACTTATTTTTTACTTCAGGTTGCACATTAGATACGATTATGTAAAACATATTTTCCCATAACCATCATTATTTACTAGGCCTATATACTGTATTGAGCAGACGCTGTAATCCAAAGCAGTTTACAGTCATGTGTGCATACATTTTCCATATGAGTGGCCCCAGCAGGTTCAAATACCCTTCGCGTTGCAAGCGCCATGCTCTACCAACTGAGCCACACAGGACAAGTACTTTACTTTATTTTAGTCTGCTTTATGACTTAGTAATTGTAACAACTTTCTCTGTTACATTTTTATTACCTAATAACAAACTTGATTTATTGATGATTCTTTGAAACAAGTAGGTGCAAGTACCTAACACATTGTAAGTAATAGTAATAATTTGAAATAAGTACCAAAATGTACTGATTGATTTGATTGTAAAAATTGTTTTAATTATGTCCCCATTACTTCAGAAAAAAATCTGTCATGGAGTATGATACTCACAGCTTCCTCAGCTGCTCTCTTGTAGGCCTTCATTTTCAACTGAAGCCTGTCCACCAGATCCTGCAGCCTGCTCACATTCTTCTTATCCTCCTCAGTCTGTAGAGTTTACAAGAGATTGAAATGTCCTGTCAAATAGTCCACTGCAGTATACAATATCTTGTTTTTTATCATCAATTAATCATGGTTATACCTGGTAGGTGAGCTCCTTGACTCTTCTCTCATATTTGCGAACACCTTTAATGGCTTCAGCTCCACGTCTCTGTTCAGCATCAACTTCACCCTCCAGTTCACGGACCTTACAGATAAGAGTACATGTTATTCTCAGTTAAGGTCTCATATATAATGTAGCTTGCTCTATACCTGTATATGCTGTAATGTATAGTACATACCCTAGCCTCCAGTTTCTGGAGTTGTTTCTTTCCGCCCTTCATGGCCAGGTTCTCAGCCTCATCCAGACGGTGCGCCAGGTCCTTGACTGTGACCTCCAGGTTCTTCTTCATTCTCTCCAGGTGACTGCTGGTGTCCTGCTCCTTCTTCAGCTCCTCTGCCATCATAGCAGCCTGGAATAATATGTTGTGTACATTGATTATATAAACACTTCTGCAGTAATTGTAAAATGATAATTATATGATAGTTACTGATGATGTATGTCAATTAAATGTCCTAACTATTTTTGCTTAAGATATTGGCATTATTACTCAAGAAAATAAAAAATGATCTGAACACAATAGATACAAAAGGCAGAACATGAAACTCACATCAGTGATTGCCTTCTTGGCCTTCTCTTCTGCATTTCTTGCCTCCTGGACGGTGTCTTCCATTTCACCTTGGACCTGAGTAAGGTCAACCTCCAGCTTCTTCTTAGTGTTGATGAGGCTGGTATTCTGAATGAATTGGGGGCATTTAATCACATGGCAAAAAATGATTGTACCTTACCCCATTTGTAACCGAGAGAAAGTTAATATTTTATATGTACCTGAGAGTGCAGTAGTCCAACACGCTCACTGGTATCAACCAGCTCCTGCTCCGCCACTTTGCGGCCTCTCTCTGTCTGCTCCAGGGCAGCCCTCAGTTCTTCAATTTCAGCCATCATTAGGTTATTCCTGCGCTCCACCATGGATATCTGCTCCTTCATGTCATCTGCGACGCGGAGGGCATCGTCAAGTTGCAGTTGGGTATCCTGAGGATTATTTGAAAATGTATTCTAACAACATCTAAAGAGAAAGAACAATTCATTTGGGACTCAATACAAAAATAAAGTTTATACCTTGAGTGCTCCCTGGACATTCCTCAGCTGTTTCTGGGCTTCAGCAGCCTGACGGTTGGCATGGCTCAGCTGAATCTCCATCTCATTGAGGTCTCCCTCCATCTTTTTCTTGACTCTCATTGCATCATTCCTGCTCCTGATCTCAGAGTCCAGAGTGCTCTGCATGGAGTCAATCACCCTCTGGCTGTTTCTCTTGATCTGCTCCATCTCCTCATCCTTCTCTGCCAGCTTCCTGTCAACTTCCCCTTTGATCTGGTTGAGCTCCAGCTGTATACGAAGAATTTTGGATTCCTCATGTTCCAGTGTGCCCTATAGAATTGAACAATGACCAAACCATTAAATAATATAGTGATGTAGGTATGACATGTATATTATCATGATCACTTTGTTGACATAAAAACTATTGTGGTGTATACCTCTGCTTCCTCTAGTGCAGCCTGGATTTCTGCCTTCTCATTTTCCACCGTCTTCTTTGCCTTATCCAGCTCATGGATGCTCTTTCCAGACTCACCAACCAGTTCAGTCAGGTCAGAGATCTCCTCTATTGAAATGAAAAAGGGAGAGAAATTAACAACATTGTGGATTTGTATCCACACATACAAGAGCATAGACGGTGCACTGTAAAAAAGTGAGTGATTTATTTTAAATTCCCCATACGTTGCAAGTTCTTGTTCTCTCTCTTCAGTGTCTCCAGGTGGTCCAATGCTTCTTCATAGGAGTTCTTCATCTTGAACAGCTCAGTGCTGAGAGAGCGAGCCTCTTTCAGAGACCCATCTAGCTCTGCCTGGCCCTCCTCGTACTTCTGCTTCCACTCTGCCAGAACCTGGGAGCACAGTTTAGTAAATTAATATGCAATAATTAATAATGTATAGATTTTACTGTATTTCATTGATGTCTTTGTCAAAACGTTACCCTGTCAAAGTTCCTTTGCTTCTTGTCAAGCTGGGCAGCCAAAGCATTAGCTCTCTCTACATCAATCATGAGATCCTCCACTTCACCCAGCAGTCTCTGCTTGGTCTTCTCCAGAGAAGCACACTTGGAGTTTGTTGCTTCAACAGCATCCTGCGCATCTTGCAGACGCTGGGTAAGCTTTTTCCTGTAAAAAGACAGAAAAAAACTCTCATTTTAGCCATTGTAGGTACTTTGGTGATTATGAAGATAGAGTAGTAGAATGTTTTTTAATTACTTGGCATCCTCCAGCTCCTCAGTGCGCTGAATGGCATCGGTCTCGTATTTGGTTCTCCACTGAGCGACCTCACTGTTGGCTTTGGATAAGGCCCGCTGCAGTTCAGCCTTGGCCTCCTGCTCTTCCTCAAACTGCTCCCGGAGCAGATCACAGTCATGGCGGGCTGACTGCAAACCATGGGCTAGGGCATTTTTGGCCTAATGGTCAGCAGTAACAAAACAAAAGTTTAAATTAAACACTTAAGCCAAATGGAACATTTATATGAATCACAAAGAGGCAGTATTGTAGAAGATGGCAGTTGACCTTCACTTCCTCTTCAATCTGCCTCTTGAGTTCCTCAATCTGCTGTGTGTAAGCCTGCTTGGTCCTGGTCAGCTGGGAAACAAGAGATTCTTTCTCCTCCATCTGACGACCAAGTTCACCTGATTGAGACAGAAAGTTGGAAGTTAGGTTTATTGGTATTATGAAAAACAAACAGAAATACTAACCTTCCATTTTAAACTCACCATTCTCAGTCAGAAGCCTTGCTCTCTGAATATTTATGTCATTAAGTTGGCGGACATGCTCATCATTCTTTGTCTTCAATTCACTCAGTTGATCTTCAAGGGTTCGGCACATTTTTTCTAGATTACCCTATCAAGAATGTTTAACAGGTTATTGAGCCATTTTTCATGTGTATTTATGAGTTTTTTAAATATTCTGGCAACCACATCATCTCCCACCTTTGCTTTGGCGATAGCTTCCATGTTGCTGGAGAGGTCATCAATCTCCATTTTGTATTCACTCTTCTCCTTCTCCAACTTCTGCTTGACACGCTGGAGGTTGTCTATTTGCTCTCCCAGTTCTGCCACAGTGTCGGCCTGCTTCTTACGGAGAGCAGCAGCGGTGGCCTCATGCTGCAGGGTGGACTCTTCAAGATCACGACGCAGCTTCTGGAACTCAGCCTCACGCTTCTTGCTCATCTCAATCTGAACAGATGTTGCACCACCAGCCTCTTCAAGCCTCTCACTGATCTCCTCAAGTTCCCTGGAAAGATCAGACCTCTGCTTCTCAACCTTGGCACGAGCAGCACGTTCAGCTTCAATCTCCTCCTCCAGCTCCTCAATACGGGCCTGAATTATACAATGGATTTAAATGTTTATTTGCTTAGAACATGCAATTTGGAAGATAGTGCTCCAGAATGTAGTTATGTTATTAATCTTATTTTGAACTGACAGATCACCTGGAGTTCTTTGATTTTTTTCTGAAGCTGAGCACCAAATGCCTGCTCATCTTCAATTTTGCTGAGAAGTTGGCTTGTCTCAAAATCTTTCCTGTTTTGGATAAAAAGTATATATTAAAATATATATCAGGTGATCCCTTCTGAGAGAATGGTTCAACAACAGCTTAGATTTTAAATGTACTTCTTGATCTTCTCATCTGACTGCTGCTTGTCATTCTCCAGGTCCATCAAGGACTCCAGGGCCAGTTTCAGATCTCCTTCAAGCTTCCTCTTGGCTCTCTCAAGGTCCATGCGGACCTTCTTTTCTTGCTCCAGGGAACCATCCAACTAGACCACACAAAAACAGTTTCACAATATTAGGTAAACAGTACATTTATTTTATTTCCTTGGATGATAACATTAAGCTGTTTTAAGAGGGCTATGTATGCCTTTGGTTGTCACATCTCTTACTCACATCATCCACTTGCTGTTCAAGCTTGGTCTTGGCTTTGGTCAGAGTGTTGACTTTGTCTTCCTCTGCCTGGAGATCATCAAGGACCTGTTGGTGCACCTCTTGGAGGGCTTTCTTCTCCTTGGTCAACTTGATAATGCTCTCATCTTGAGAAGACATCTCCTCTGTCAGGTTTTTAACCTAAATTGAATTATTTAGTATAAAATCATCAATGCTTTGTCTTTTACATTTAAAATGAATACACAACTTCACAACCTTGTAACAAATGGTAAACCTTATTTTCAGTGGCATGTTTCTCTTTCTCCACTTTGGCCAAGGTGAGCTCCAAGTCATCAATGTCTTTCTTTAGCTCAGAGCATTCATCCTCCAGTTTTCTCTTTTTGGCAGTCAGCTCAGCATTGAACTCCTCCTCATCCTCCAACCTCTCAGTTGTCTCTTTGAGTTTGGCTTCCATCTGGATCTTACTCTTGATGAGTCCCTCACATCTTTCCTCAGCATCAGAGAGAGTATTCTCTTCCTACAGCAGATAAAATATAAATGAAACAACACTGGAAATCAAAGGCCAATAAAATGACATAAAAAATAATTGTATTAAACAAGCAATTTCTTAACTTACAGATGCTATCTGTAGCTGCAGGTCATTATTTTCCTGCTGCAGAGAAACCATTTTCTCCTCAAGCCCTTTTATCTTGGCCAAGGCCTTTGCCAGATCCTCCTTCATTTTCTCAAAGTTTTCCTTCATTGCGGCCATCTCTTTTTCAGTTTCTGCTGATTTTAAAAGAGGCTTGATCTTGAAGTACAGCTTCATCCATGGCCAGTGTTTGACATTCATAAAAGAGCGGATGTTGTATTGGATGGAGTAAATTGCTTCTCTGTTAATAATAAACATTAAAACAAATAGTTTTGGGGGGATTCTCTTCACTGGCTCAATATAACGTACACTATAACAGTGTTTCTGAATCCTGGTCCTGGGGACCCCAAGGGGTGCACATTTTGTTTTTTACCCTAGCACTTCACACCTGATTGCATTAATTAACTCATCATCAAACATTTGATAAGTGGAATCAGGTGTGTAGTACTAGGGCAAAAACTAAAATGTGCACCCCTTTGAGTCCCCAGGACCAGGGTTAAAAAACACTGTTCTGTAAAATAGTGTAGCTACCGTCTCGCCATCATCTTGACAAACTCTTTCCTCATGACGTAGCCTCTGCAGAGAGCCTGAGTCATGGTCACCAGAGTAACCAGTTTCTCATCTCGCATCTCCTCCAGAGTACCCAACAGACCAGCTTTGAAGAACACCTACAGGAATATTGATCTTCATTATATTTATAGAAGATACAGAGCTACAATTATTTTCAATTAAGCTCAATGTTTGTGGTTTTTGTGGGAAAAGTGATGCTGCAGTCTATTGCTCTACCTTGGTGTGCCCAAACTTGTACTGACTCTTGTCCACATCTATTGATCCCAGGAGCTTCTCTGAAGCCTTCTTGTTGTCAATAAATTGTCCATCAGGGATGACACTTGCATTCAATACTTTGTATCTGACATGATGATTAAGGGGGATAAAATATATATACAATACAAAATACATTAGTATGTGATGTGATCATGCCTGTGAAAGAAGTACTTTAAAATCTTTTTGGCATTTTCCCTCACTGAACATTAATTACCTCTGCTTGAAGTCACCATATTGGATTCTGCTGGGGAAGCCCTTTCTGCAGATTCTGATGCCTTCCAGTACACCATTACACCTCAGCTGGTGGATGACCAGGAAGTTCTCCATCAGACCTTAACCATAGGGAAAACATTGTATTAAACTCCTTGACATATACTAAAACATCTAGGGATTTTACATGCTTATTTTAAAGAAGATTATTTATGCTTGGCATTAAAGATGTCTGTTGTATTGTTAATCTCACAGTACACACCTGGTGTCTTTGATTCATTCGGAATCAAACATCGCACAAAGTGAGGATGGGTGCTCCTCAAGTTGGTCATCAGCTTGCCCAAATTCTCCTGTGGGATTGGAAAATGTGTAAATTGGGAATGAGATTCTGTAATAAACAAAGTTGTGTTTGACACCTTTGATTAAAGCCACATTCTGTAAGATGTCCAGTCATTTCAATTAATAAAATATACCCATGGATTTGGAAGAATATTAATTATGAATAGAGATGATATACAACTGTTTTACCTTATCATAACCCAAAAAACGAAATACCAATGATAGCTACCTATTAGCCCCCCACGTTACACCTTATTACATCATAATAAAGGATAATACGAATGTAGATACCCTGAACAGAGCCGACACAGTCTGGAAGGAACCACCCTTCTTCTTCTTGCCTCCGCCTCCTTTTGCAGCATCTGTTTACAAATGTGTTAGGCCAGTTATTTTCTCATCCCAATTACATTTGTACATATTGTCACTGCCTGAAAACGAATATTGACTCATGTACATTATATACAGTGGGTCAATCTAAAGAATACTGTATTGAATATGTATATAATCATATATAAATCTAGTATACTGACATTTCCAGTAATACTAATGCTATTTAACTCAAATGACCACTTCAAACGCAATGCTTTATAACCATAAACTATATAACAAGGGAAGGGGTAGATATAGTCTCCTCCTGTAGTATGAGAAATTCAGGATACTATGGGATGTACCGTCTGCTTGTGAAGCTGCTGCTCCTACATACAGCAAAGCCAACAGTTTGACTGAGGACTTCTGGTAGAGCTGCACAACAGAGTCGTTCAGGGGGTCCTTGTTCTTGTCCAGCCAGCCTGTGACACTGTATTCCACAGTGCCAGCATAGTGCACCAGGGCAAAGTGGGCCTCAGCCTTGCCTTTTCCAGGTTTAGGCTTCTCAAAAGCTTTGGTTTTACCAAGATGCTGGTCATACAGCTTGTTCTTGAAGGTAGTGTCTGAAGCCTTGGGGAACATGCACTCCTCTTCAAGGATGGAGAAGATGCCCATTGGCTGTTGGTGACAAGACGATGTGAAATATTAAACTGATAAGCAGACATGTCTGTTATTGTATTGTCTGCTTTTTTAAGATCTCACCTACCTTCTCAATAAGCTCAATGCAGGCAGCCAAGTCCATACCAAAGTCAATGAACTCCCATTCAATTCCCTCTTTCTTGTACTCCTCTTGCTCCAGTACAAACATGTGGTGGTTGAAAAACTGTTGCAGTTTCTCATTGGTGAAGTTGATACAAAGTTGCTCCAAGCTGTTGTACTAATGTTCAAATACAGAAACATTGAAAGTCAAGAGTTACCCAACATGACTGCTAGTTCATATTTTCATCAGCATATATTGTACAAGCATAATGTCTACTCTTGGTTATTGTAATTTGTTTAAGCAGAAGGATGAGCTGAACAGCAACGTGCTGAATTTAAGATATACAAATACTCACATCAAAGATCTCAAATCCAGCAATGTCCAAAACACCAATGAAGAATTGTCTAGCCTGCTTTGTGTCCAACATCTCATTGATACGGACGACCATCCACAAGAACATTTTCTCATAGACAGATTTACAGAGGGCCATAGTTGAATTGTTCACCTATAGAAAAAAGGTAATAATAATATTCACATTCATTTTACCTTTTGCAAATCTACTACAATTGAAAATAGTCTAAAAGATTCTACCTGTGGCACAGTCTGCCCCTTGGTCACCATCTCATTCCCGACCTTCACTCTGGGGTAGCACAGAGCTTTGAGCAAGTCAGCAGAGTTCAGGCCCATGAGGTAGGAGATTTTATCAGCCTCTGGTTGGGAGAGAAAATGTAACATGCACGTTAAACATTAGGCTATATTTTGTTGGTACATTGCTTAAACCTGTAAATTAAGCTGTATAAAGTAGGCTGGAAGAAACTTGATAATTAACCTTGACCATTTCAAAGTACAGTACAGTTGATATTGCAAGAGACAAGGTAGGCTAGTTGCCCATTGAGAAATTATATAAATAAAAAAGGTTGCATTCTGATAGTTACCCTCAGTGCCATCAGGCTCTGCCTGCTCCTCGCGCTGCTTCTGCTTGAACTTCATTGCCCCATGATGCATCACAGAACCAGTCAGCTTGTAGATGCCTATCTTCTCCTCAGCAGTGAAGCCCAAAATGTCTATGGCCATCTATGGAGAATTAAAGCATGTTTGATTTATGCTTTCTTTAAATGTTGTTTTTTTGTGTGGATTATTTACCCAGTTTTCAGTAACACAATGACAGAGATTGTTAAAATGTTCTCTGGAAATGTTTTAGGGAATATTGCTTTGTTAAGATATAAGCTACAATATCAGTTAACATGTTTTCGAAGGCATACCAACACGATACAAGTTGCTTTTGAATAGCTTTTTAGACGTTTTCACATTCTGTAGAGAAACCTTGGCTTTCAAGATCATACAATTATATTTTTCCTACATTGTTGTAATTTGTTTTACTTACATCAGTGGCGATGAACTCCTCTGTATCATCAATACTCTTGACAGCGATTTCACCCTGACTTATCATAGGATAGTCATAGGGGTTGGTGGTGATCAGAAGTGCCTCTGAAATACATACAAAAGTTTGAAAACATACAGTATTTAGCACAGTTACAATTACTGTATGTATAATGTATGTACTGTTGGCCCTATGCATTCCATGTCAGATTTCTATATTTGTCTCTCACCCAGCAATTGTGGCTGGTGTCCAGTCATGAGCTGATAGAAGATGTGGTAGCTTCTCTCAGCAGACAGCTGGAATGTCACTCTGGACTTCTCCAGTAGATCTGTAGAGTAGGTTTTTGTATGAGCAGGAGTCTTTTTCATGTGTGAATCACAATTGGATAAAGATACACTGATCAGGAGGCACTTACATGTTTCAATATCAGCAGAGGCCAACTTTCCAGTTGATCCAAAATGGATTCTGATGAACTTACCCTGAAAGGTTCATTAGATGGCCATCAGTATATTACCCTTCAAAACCAAGAAAGCTCACAAATACAAAGAGGGGGTTTTAAACTTACAAAGCGGGAGGAGTTGTCATTTCTCACGGTCTTCGCATTACCATAGGCCTCCAGTAGCGGGTTGGCTGCAATGATTTGATCCTCCAGCGAACCCTATAGATGTCATCACATTTGTTAGTGTTTTGATGATGCATACATACTGGATCTTCGATGCATACAACCCCCTTATACTAGATCTGTAAGGCTACAGTAATATTTCTGACCTTAATTTTGCCAGAAGCAGCTGCTGTTGCTTGTTCTTTCTTGCCTCCAGCCACTGCGATTGTCGCAAAGTACTGGATGACACGCTTGGTATTCACAGTCTTTCCTGCACCGGATTCTCCACTGGGAGTATACACAGATTAGTTTTACTCTTATCGGTCATCTTTGTTTCAATAATCTCAGTAAGAGCACTTTATCTACTAAACTGCAATGCTACTGAACATCCATCAGGGAGCTAGTTGTAAAGTTAGTTATTCAACAATATTCTTACCCACATTTAGTCATTGATTTGGACTTACGTGATCAGAATTGACTGGTTCTCATGGTCTGAAAATGGAAAGGTAAGTGCAAATCAGTTTCAGAGTTATTCTATAATTCTGTACAGTAAATTGTTGTTGTAGTAGCATGGGTATTTGTGTACCAGTGAGCATGAATTGATATGCATTATCAGAGATGGAGAAGATGTGGGGTGGGGCCTCAATTCTCTTTTTTCCTCTATAAGCATTCACAACCACAGAGTCGTACACTGGGAGCCACTTGTAGGGGTTCACCGTGACGCAGAACAGCCCAGAGTAGGTCTGTAACAGAGGAGAATATTTATCAACTCTTCATTGATTCATGTATTTACTGCTAGATAATCTTTTACTTTAAACTCACATAGATCATCCATGCTGCGTAACGCTCTTTGAGGTTATACAGAACAGTGGGCTCGTTGAGGTGGGTCATCATGGCCATGTCCTCGATTTTATCGTACTTTGGAGGGTTCATGGGGTGGATATCGTCCTCCTTTACAGTGAGGACCTGTGACAGGAATAAATTAGATTAAGGTTTTAACTCATATCACAGTTTTTAGCTTAGAAAACAGCATAGCCATCACTGCAATACAATTTGATTTGATTTGCATTACAGTATATCAATAAAATATTTACTTACTTTGTTACACAGAGTTTTGACAGTGGCTTTGCCACCCTCTTTACTCTGGAGAACCCCTTTAAGGTACATCTCTTTGGGCTCAACCACAAAGAAAGCTGTTTTGGCATCAAAGGGAGCGGTCTGGGCTTCAAGCCTCTCCCTTTCCGGCTTTCGGAGGTAGATGGCCGCCGGGCCAAATGCCGCCATCTCTGCATCTGTGCTCATGATTGCCCTGTGCCAAGAAAAGACAGGGCTATTTTATCTACAATGACAAATACCAATGCTAATCATTATCTTCCACAAACATTTGATCAGTAAGAATCTGAATGATGTTTAGATCCTGGTGATGAAGCCACATGTTCTTACTTACACAAAATGTATCTGAAAATCTTTACTGTAATGAACCCTGATCTTTAGGGTTCATTATGATTTTCAGCTGAATATAGAAATCATGAAATGGAGATACATAGTGATGCTGTCCAACTTTCCTTCCATTTTCAGGGGAGAAACTGTTTCCCTAACATAGCTTGGAGTCATGAATTAATTTTATACCATTTTCATTTTCATTTCCATCATCAAGATCCAGTTAAGCATATTCCTTTAACTTATCTTGGTAAAGGCTATAGTTTGTGTTAAACAATGTAAGTGCTCCCCACTCAATGTTTCCCCATACTAACATTGTACGTGCCAGATACAGTTAACACAATTTACCTATTTTTATGCCCAAGTTCGTAGGATGTTGTTGTGACCAAGTTGGAAAGATGTTGATACTTGAAAAGAAAGAGTTTTCAATACACACATATTATATATACACAACTGAAACTAGTACAAAATGAATCATCTGTGATTGTAGGAGTATGTTTTTTCAATAAGTAAACCAGACATAAATGTACCTCTAAATGAACAAATAAGCATATATTTGGCCACTGTTAAATCATTGTGAGAGCTGTGGCACTTACTCACCTTTGCTGGGGGGCCTTCAGTCTAAGAGGGGTCTTCGATGGCTTCTTTTATAGAGAGATGTGTGTTCACTCAGCAGAGGCAGCCCTCCCTTTTGGGACATGTACTTTTTCTTTATTTGGTCATGTACGTCTACCCCTTCTCACTTCAGCATCGTTACTTGTGTCACTGTTTATATAGGAACTAATAGTGTTACCAGCATTGTCTAGAACCTGTGTAACATAGTTTATAATATTCCCAAAGGATTTTTGGTTAAACCAAACAATTAAGTAACATTTTAAAAAATTGTCAATTTTAGCAATTTATCCCAGGAAACAATTGTAAGCCTATTTCCTAATTATGCACATAAAAACATTTGCATCATTATGATGAATTTTCTAAGAGGATTTCATAGAGGATATTTGAATGTCTTACATTTTTTCATAACCTGGCAAATTGGTGCAGACGGTCATTTTTGTGACCCTGACATTGTTTAATATGTAGTGATATGTGACAGTATTGAATTGTAATAATGTTTAGATGTTTGATAAGCATCACAATGGTTAGGATTAGGATAGATAGAAAAAGGTCTGTCACCTCAGCTGTGGTTGTTTTGTCTCTCACCGGAGTAAGAATGGTGCTAAGAATGGTGCTAAGAATGGTGCTAAGAATAGTGCCACAAGTCAAGTGCTGTAAGAGCTGAAGGCTACTTTCTGTGAAAAGTAGACATTCTGTGAAAAGATGGGATCGTACATATTTGATTACAAAATTAGAAGATGCATTGTTTTTCCAGTTTATTGTGTATACAGTACCTTGAATCAAATATGCAACTCCAATAAGTAGTAGTTTTCACTGGGTATAAATGTAATACCCAAAGGATCATCACAAACTGACCTTTATGGAAGAAATTGTTCCAAATGTCTCCTGAGTATTTGAGAGAGATCAACTGATGCTAATTTAAGACAATATTCATTATGCTCTCATACCATACGATACATCCAAATGGGGACAGTGTCTTAAGTATTCTTTAGTGGTCCCACATGTGATAAAGTTGCAATACAAATGTGATACACAATATCTTTGGCTTCCCCGTAGGTTCTTATTAGGACATAAAACAAATATAGCCTCTTGCTCATTCATGCAGACACTATTGAGATTGTTGACAAATGCATTGAGCCTCACTGTAATTTAAGTGGCAGATACCTTTTAACCTTTCAGCATCCAGCTGTAAAGAACCCTAATGTAGGCTCACGCTCTCAGATGGTTCTGCAGCCACTTCAGGATCATAAGAATATCTACTTTTTTTTTTTTATAGATATTGTCATTCAAACAAATTAATCGTTTTTTTTATTACGATATATTATTTTAAAGAATTACCTTGAAGTTAGGAAGAAGGCAAGTATTTCCATTATTGTTTTTGATTGGTTTATTTATGTTCATAGCAGTGTGCAGTTGAACCAGTATTTGTAATTATTGAATTGGTCATTTCTATAATATATTTAAATTAAATGTTATTTGCAGTATAAAAATATAAATCAAAGCGCATGCCTTTTGAAAATGTAGGGAAGAGTTTTTAAGGGACAGTTTACATATAGTTTATAGTTTATATACTGGTACTGCATAACAATGATTATGATAATAATGTAGTGTCTTAATCATTTAATAATTTAACATTTATTATTGATGAACTTATTAATATAGGCGTAACATTAATTAAATAAATGATGTATTATTATTATTTGTATTATTATATCATTTTTATTGGCCCATCCCCTCTTTGGAGGACAAAAGTAACTTTGTTTTACATTTTAGTTTTTACAGATTTTTTATTAGATATACTGTACATTTTACACAAATTTTACATAAATAGTACTTTTATACACAGTAGTTACATAACAAACAAGTATATATTTTTATATACACTGAGTGTACAAAACATTAGGAACACCTGATCTTTCCATGACATTGACTGACCAGGTGAATCCAGGTGAAAGCTATGATCCCTTCTTGATGTCCCTTGTTAAATCCACTTCAATCAGTGTAGATGAAGGGGAGGAGACAGGTTAAAGAAGGATTTTAAAGCTGTGAGACAATTGAAACATGGATTGTGTATGCGTGCCATTCAGAGGGTGAATGGCCAAGACAAAATATTTAAGTGCCTTTGAACAGGGTATGGTAGTAGGTGCCAGGTGCACCAGTTTGAGTGTATATATACTATATACCAAAAGTATGTGGACACCCCTTCAAATTAGTGGATTCGACTATTTCAGCCACACCTGTTGCTGACAGGTGTATAAAATTGAGCACACAACCATGGAATCTCTGTAGAATAACATGGGCAGTAGAATGGCCCGTACTGAAGAGCTCAGTGACTTTCAACGTGGCACCGTCATAGGATGCCACCTTTCCAACAAGTCAGTTCGTCAGATTTCTGTCCTGCTAGAGTTGCCCCGGTCAACTGTAAGCGCTGTTATTGTGAAGTGGAAACGCCTACGAGCAACAAGTGGTAGGCCGCACAAGCTCACAGAACGGGACCGCCGAGTACTGAAGTGCGTACTACGTAAAAATCGTCTGTCCTCGGTTGCAACACTCACTACCGAGTTCCAAACTGCCTCTGGAAGCAATGTCAGCACAATAACTGTTAGTCGGGAGCTTAATGAAATGGGTTTCCATGGCCGAGCAGCCGCACATAAGCCTAAGATCACCATGCGCAATGCCAAGCGTCGGCTGGAGTGGTGTAAAGCTTGCCGCCATTGGACTCTGGAGCAGTGGAAACGCGTTCTCTGGAGTGATGAATCACGCTTCACCATCTGGCACTCCGATGGACGAATCTGGGTTTGGTGGATGCCAGGAGAAGGCTACCTGGCCCAATGCATAGTGCCAACTGTACAGTTTGGTGGATGAGGAATAATGGTCTGAGGCTGTTTTTCATGGTTCGGGCTAGGCCCCTTGGTTCCAGTGAAGGGAAATCTTAATGCTACAGCATACAATTACATTCTAGACAATTCTGTGCTTCCAACTTTGTGGCAACAGTTTGGGGAAGACCCTTTCCTGTTTCAGCATGACATTGCCCCCGTGCACAAAGCGAGGTCCATACGGAAACGGTTTGTCGATATCGGTGTCGAAGAACTTGACTGGCCTGCACAGAGCCCTGACCTCAACCCCATCGAACACCTTTGGGATGAATTAGAACGCTGCCTGCAAGCCAGGCCTAATCGCCCAGCATCAGTGCCCGACCTCATCAATGCTCTTGTGGTTGAATGGAAGCAAGTACCAGCAGCAATGTTCCAACATCTACTGGAAAGCCTTCCCATAAGAGTGGAAGCTGTTATAGCAGCAAAGGGGGGACCAACTCCATATTAATGCCCATGATTTTGGAATGAGATGTTCAACAAGCAGGTGTCCACATACTTTTGGCCATGTAGTATACGGTTGAAGTTGGAAGTTTACATACACCTTAGCCAAATACATTTAAACTCAGTTTTTCACAATTCCTGACATTTAATCCTGGTAAAAATTCCCTGTCTTAGGTCAGTTAGGATCACCACTTTATTTTAAGAATGTGAAATGTCAGAATAATAGTAGAGAGAATGATTTATTTCAGCTTTTATTTCTTTCATCACATTCCCAGTGGGTCAGCAGTTTCCATACACTCAATTAGTATTTGGCAGCATTACCTTTAAATTGTTTAACTTGGGTCAAACGTTTCGGGTAGCCTTCCACAAGCTTCCCACAATAAGTTGGGTGAATTTTGGCCCATTCCTCCTGACAGAGCTGGTGTAACTGAGTCAGGTTTGTAGACCTCCTTGCTCGCACACGCTTTTTCAGTTCTGCCCAAAATTTTCTATAGGATTGAGGTCAGGGCTTTGTGATGGCCACTCCAACACCTTGACTTTGTTGTCCTTAAGCCATTTTGCCACAACTTTGGAAGTATGCTTGGGGTCATTGTCCATTTGAAGACCCATTTGCGACTAAGCTTTAACTTCCTGACTGATGTCTTGAGATGTTGCTTCAATATATCCAGATAATTTTCCTTCCTCATGATGCCATCTATTTTGTGAAGTGCACCAGTCCCTCCTGCAGCAAAGCACCCCCACAGCATGATGCTGTCACCCCCGTGCTTCACGGTTAGGATGGTGTTCTTCGGCTTGCAAGCAACCCCCTTTTTTCCTCCAAACATAACAATGGTCATTATGGCCAAACAGTTCTATTTTTGTTTAATCAGACCAGAGGACATTTCTCCAAAAAGTACGATCTTTGTCCCCATGTGCAGTTGCAAACCGTAGTCTGGCTTTTTTTATGGCAGTTTTGGAGCAGTGGCTTCTTCCTTGCTGAGTGGCCTTTCAGGTTATGTCGATATAGGACTCGTTTTACTGTGGACATAGATACTTTTGTACCTGTTTCCTCCAGCATCTTCACAAGGTCCTTTGTTGTTGTTCTGGGATTGATTTGCACTTTTCGCAACAAAGTACGTTCATCTCTAGGAGACAGAACGCGTCTCCTTCCTGAGCAGTGTGATGGCTGCGTGGTCCCATGGTGTTTATACTTGCGTACTATTGTTTGTACAGATGAACGTGGTACCTTCAGGTGTTTGGAAATGGCTCCCAAGGATGAACCAGACTTGTGGAGGTCTACAAAAAAATTTCTGAGGTCTTGACTGATTTCTTTTGATTTTCCCATGATGTCAAGCAAAGAGGCACCGAGTTTGAAGGTAGGCCTTGAAATACATCCACAGGTACACCTCCAATTGAGTCAAATTATGTCAATTAGCCTATCAGAAGCTTCTAAAGCCTTGACGTCATTTTCTGGAATTTTTCAAGCTGTTTAAAGTCACAGTCAACTTAGTGTCAACTTCTGACCAACTGGAATTGTGATACAATGAATTATATGTGAAATAATCTGTCTGAAAACAATTGTTGGAAACATTACTTGTGTCATGCACAAAGTAGATGTCCTAACCGACTTGCCAAAACTATAGTTTGTTAACAAGACATTTGTGGAGTGGTTGAAAAACGAGTTTTAATGACTCCAACCTAAGTGTATGTAAACTTCCGACTTCAACTGTATATATACATATACACACACACATTACATTTTGGATAGATAGTACTCAGACATCTACATAGTGTTTTCAGTAATAACTATTACCGATCATGAGATTTTTAATCCCACCCCTCTGCTATTCTCAGCCCATCCCACCTATTTCCATATGATGTATTATTAACATGGTAAATATAATATAGTATTTGCATTGATTTGTAAGCTCTGTACATTTTCTACTCCAAACACATAACTGACCAGAAGAAGAATATACAGTATTAGCTAACAGTATGTTAACAATGTGTCCATTGCTATATTGACTATGACAAAACTATTCAAACGTTTCAGAGGTCATATGGCCGCTAAAGCCAAAAGCTGATATTCCTTAGTATTTAAATATGTCAGCTCAAAGCAGCCTTAGCCCACAGCTGCAACCACCAGTGTGTGTGTGTGTGTATATGTGGTTGGGGGGAGGGGGCTGAACTAGGGGGAGTTGTTGTGGCAGTGAGAGCGAAAGCACGGTACAGACTACGAGGTCTGGTAGTTTATGCTATTTGCTTCTCTTTCTATAAATTAATGCTGACATGTGGGGAGAAGTGTTTGTGGTGCTGAAGACATCAGGAACTGGTGAGTTAATAAATCAAACATAACCATATTGATCAAAATTGTAGCTATCATTACATAATTACACCTTATTGAGCCAGATGAAAAAATGGCTCTCAGGAGTTAACATGGGGCGTTGTCAATTTGGTGTGGGGTTTACAAATTCAACTTGAATATTACATACAGCATTATAAGCCTTAGAGACTTCTGTGGATTTAGATCAAGGACTGTTAGCAGGTCAAATTATTATTTTGAGCAAATTGTTTATTTATTGTTTTGAGCAAATTGTTTAATATGTACCCAACAGGGAATCCGATGGACTCATGGCGAGCTAAAGTTATCTCCTGAGAAATATTAGGTGTGGCATTAATTATAAAGATTATGATTAAGACTTGTTTATGCGCAAAATATTTAATAGATCCTTGCGAGCCCCAAGGAGTGCTATTTTTGTTTAGCAATTTCAAATACTTAATATGTGATAGTATTAACAGCATATACATTATTTCATGACGTGATGTTCAAAACATAAATGTGAAGGTGATGTTCCAGTGGTCATTGGTCATTTAAGACACCTCTCTCATGCCAATAATATATAACAACAAAACGTGTTGTTTTGATGGAATAAACCACAAAGACAAAGGCATATGAGAAAGTCCGGACTTTACTTGATCACTGTTGACATTTCACAAGAAGATCATATTGTATGACTGCTTGGAAGTGTGTTTCATCTGTGGCACATATCCTATTCAGTTGCTGCCTTGCCCTGTAAAAGAATAGAAAATATCCCATCTATTTACTAATAAAATTCAGCTTGCTTCTAACGTGATTTACCTATGATGATTTCCAGTAAAGTCATAGATACAGTATTCATGAATATCTTATATATTTATAAAATAATAGAAATTAAGTTCTATTGAGTGAATCAGTTATAGGAATATGTTTTTTACCCTCCACAGAAGTATGTCTTTTTTTTTGTACTTTAACTTTCCAGCATCACGGCTGTTGGCTCACAGCTTGTTGATCTGGGACTCAACGATGTCAGCACACTCCTGAGCTTCCTCCAGCTCATGCTGCACCTTCCTGTACCTGGACAGGTGAGGAAGCCTCCTCAGCTTGTCTCTTGTAGGCCTTCACTTTGAGCTGCAGCCTGTCCACCAGAACCTGGAGCCTGTTCACATTCTTCTTATCCTCCTCAGTCTGTAGGCATTATAGACAATCTCAATAATGCTTCTCGAGACACAATATTCAAAGCCCTATATACTGTATCTACAGTGATGGATATCGTGAATATAAAGATTAGATACCTGGTAGGTGAGCTCCTTGACTCTTCCCTCATATTTGCGGAAAACTTTAATAGCATCTCCTCCACGTCTTTGTTCAGCTTCAACCTCACTCTCAAGCTCATGCACCTGGAATATTGATACAATATTATCTCAATAAATAATTTATTTTCCCATGTTTAACCAAGCCTGAAACTTTTCCACACACATAGATACCTCTTTAACTCCAGTCCAAGCATTTGAAAAAGAGAACAACTGATGGAAATTTAAGCTAGGATTTATTACTCTGTTGCACTTTTATTTATTTTGTGTGTTAAAAAGTATTCTGCACTCATCCCACTTGGCATAAAGTAGCAATAATAAACATGAAAATATTATATACTTTTTACTTCACCTTATGTTCTTATTAGGACAAATAAAGCATCTTGCTCTTTCATGCTCCCCCACGATTGCCTAATGCATTGAGCCTCACTGTAAGGTAAGTGCGAGGTACCTTTCAGCATCCAGTTGTAGAACACCCTAGACTCAAACTCCCTGATGGCTGCACAGTTACCTTCACATTTTGGGTTGGAATGTATGTGAATTGATGTTTCTATTGGTAATTTTGTTTTTAGAAGTGTGCAGTTGAATCTGTACATAAACAGTAACTACATGTATATCCGATTAGCTGTTTTACGGGGTTTGACATGCTAAGAAAAACAGCAATGCTAAAAGAGCAGTTCTTTCATTGACATATACTGTAGTTGTAATATTTTTGTACTAGAATCATATCATTTTTTGTTTTATTATATTGACCTTAATAGCTCTGTTCCAACTTAACAGCTAACTTAAACAGCTGATCTTCCCTGTAATGAGAGAGAGAGAGAGAGAGAGAGAGAGAGAGAGAGAGAGAGAGAGAGAGAGAGAGAGAGAGAGAGAGAGAGAGAGAGAGAGAGAGAGAGAGAGAGAGAGAGAGAGAGAGAGAGAGAGAGAGAGAGAGAGAGAATTTAAGCATCTCTGTGCAAGCAAGTGTCTTTGTAGGCCTATGTGCATTTGGAGCTGGAGCTGATGTGGTAGTGAGTGGGAGAGCATGACACAGACTACCACAGGTGTTAAGATGAGGAATACATTTGTGGTGTGGAAGACTGTCAGCATCAGGACCCGGTGACGGTGAGTTGCATAATAACCTTAGTCAGACATGTCTGTTACCATCATGTCTAAATATAGCATGATGACAGTTGTCCAGAGTCCAGATAGTGTACATTCAAGTTTGCAGTATGACCATTGGTGAGTATACAGTATACTAGGGGTGTAATGTACAATATTCGTACTAAACCGTTCGGTATGGAGAACTCGGTTCGGTCCGCACTGTGAACCTGAATTAATACATTTCATGTTATTTTCTTTTCTTTTTAACACTAGGCCTATAGGCTATGCCTACACAGCATTGAATTTTTTTTTGTCGGATATTCCGTTAAAACAACTATAGTCTATGCGCACATTGTAATCAAAATTCAAATCTTAATTGGTGCATTTCACACTATCCTTTTGTGAGGCACACTTTGGGAACATTTCGGCTTCACAGTAGAAGCCAAAATGTATTGAACTTAGTAGGAAATCAACTAAATGTATTGAATTTATTAGAACATTAATGCATTTTCCCAAGATGATAAGACATGAACAAAATGCATAAGTGATTCATATTTTCCTTAAACTTTCTGAAGAGGCAACGGTGCGGGAATGACCCTATCTGTGTGTGCGTGCGTTTGTCTGTCAGTATGTAGCCGTTAACGATGATGCTAATGACAACAGTCTTCTGGTAGATGGAAAGGCTTTCCAAAAAACCTTCTCAATTAAATGTTAACTACAAAGTTGTCTATGCATACCTGGCAGAATGATATAATGATTATTTGCATCAATCCAGTAGTGATTTGTTCAGCAAACTCTGCAATCACATGTGTGCTACAGAAACACTGCTAACCAAACCAGGCTCTTGCTGGTGTGCACCTAAATTAAAGGGAATTTTAAAGGGTATTTTTCCCAGACCTCAAAAATGGTCTCCTGATGTGGTTCAAGCATTGTTGTGGACTTATAACCTCCAATTTTGTTGTTTTTTATTGAAAAAAGTGTGATTTTGAGAATTAAAACATAAAAAAACAGGGACAAATCGGAAACCTGGAAAAACTAATGGATAAAGCGGAATTAGGCAAAAAAATTAAACCGATTTTATAGGGCCGTATATTATATGGTTCATGATCTATTTCTGGGTTAGTTTAAAAAAAATTGCCAAAACAAAAATTAACTACTGTAACTGTTGACATTTCATTTTCCGCTGTACCGAAACCGAACCGAACTTTGACCCCAAAACCGCAATACATACCGAACCTTCAGTTTGGTGAACCTTTACACCCCTAGAGTATACCCAATGATGAACAGACTGTAGTCACTCCTCAATTGCATGCATGGTATAGAGTGTATGGTTGCATTAATAGGATCTCACAAATTTCAACTTTCTACTGTCCAAGAGTAAACTATGAGCTACTAATACATGAATCCAGTGTATTGGTTGTAAGGGTCTTACAGTAACTGTAAGTTCACTGATGAAAAAAAGCAATTTAGATCGAACGTTACAATTGGAAGGATATATTATAAATGTTTTAAAGTGTATGTTGTGATGTCATGCTGTGATGCTTGTCAATAAATAAACACACATTTTGATGAATGTCTTATTGTTTGTTTGTTTATTGTTGATACAGTCCACTCTTCTGTTCCAGGAGCATGAATGCCAGTCTGTTTTTGCTTTAACCAATGTGTTGCATTGTTTGACAGGACAATGATGAGTGCATTGTTGAATGCAGAAAAGGACTGGCTAGCTGCACAGTAAGTGTGGCAATAGTGAGTTTGGACATTTCTTCCATCTTCCACTGGTCTTAGCATGGACTGTCCAAGTATTTTGATATGATGCCAACGAAGGATCATATTCAAGCAGTCTTTCTCCACTAGAATCACAGGGATGGTTTTGCAATGGTTACATCATGTGATATGTTTGGATGATAGTCAATAAAAATGTAACGCATGATGTTCCTTGAATCTTGTTTTACTATAAATATAGTCACTCCCCCTCAGAGGATTGCTGTTACTATTGGTGGTTTACAGACTATTCATACATACATATTTAGAGGAGAGCCGGTGTGACATTTTCAATAAATAAATAAATAAATAAGTTATCTTGCTGTTTGCCTGAGTAATCACTGGTGGCAAAGAATTCCAAGTTGACTTCAAGAAAAGATCCAAGATGATCCTGCATCCATTTTTATGAATAGAAACTGTTACATTTATCTTGACGTAATACTGTACACAACAGCTGATCTAATCCATCTTTGAGAATTCCACAGAGAATAATCTATTATTTTAGCTACATGTGAAGACAAGGAGTGTATTTAAAGTGGAATCCAGTCTGTGTTGTATGTGAAGTGTCAGGATCCCATATCTATCTATCATCTAAACCCTGTGTGTCATTCAATCCCTATGACTGCCTTAGATCTGTCATAATAGTCTCCAGAGTAGCCTGTAAATAGCCTGTTTGGATCCAATGGTGTGGGACAGAGGATCCTAAAAGAGGAAGGAGGGAGGTGAGGGGGAATCCAGAAACAGATTATTTAATCAATGGGCTACATCAAAGGCCGGGGGGGGGGGGGGCAGGTGCCTAGACGGTGTTTCATCCGACACATTGGTGCGGCTGGCTTTCGGGTTAAGCGAGCAGTGTGTCAAGAAGCAGTGCAGTTTGGCAGGGTCCTGTTTCGGAGGACGCATGGCCCTCGACCTTCGCCTCTCCCGAGTTCGTAGGGGAGTTGCAGCGATGGGACAAGACTGTAACTACCAAATGGATATCACGAAATTGGGGAGAAAAAAGGGTTAAAAGTACAAAAAATATATATAATAAAATTAAATAAAAATCATATTTTTCCTGTTTTTTATATTGTTTTTGTACATTAGCTGATGAAACTAAAAGTGTGAAAGTGTGATCAGCGTCACAATTTCATGATAGTTGCTGGCTGGAAATACAATCTACGGGACCTTATTTTCAGCAGGTTTTGCATGGGTGGACTTTGTCTTATAGCAGGTGATTTTTTAAATCTGATAAACAGCCCATACAGTGTTTAAAATCACTGAGAAACAACCGTAATGACCATCACTTTTCATAACCAGAAACAATCATAACATGTCCCATAATGCACGGCAGACAGGAATTGTCACCTAACATTAAAATAATGTTCATGCCAGGGATTGGTAAGTCATAAGGACAGTACAGGACAGATGCCTAAAGTATGCCAGTGATGGATGAAGCTGACATTTTCAGGTATTTAGCACCTTATCAAGAAATACCTACAGTAGTGCTTGTCATCAAACACACAAAGCAGCCGACAATGGCATCTTAGATTACGCTTCAGCTCTGCACTTGAGAATGATTATCTTCCTCTGAAAAGTCACAGCTCCTTTCCACAAATAACTTATTAGAGCTTAAAGGACAATTCAACCACTTTGTAATCAGTTATTATGCTGTTAGCATATATGCACTACTATTAGATTTGATACACATTTTGATGTTTTATCTTTTTTGTTAATCATACTGCACGATTCCTTGTTTTAGTCATGTTTGAAGCATTGCCCTTGTCTACAGTATACTACAATTCCCAGGGTGCATTTCACCTCCCAGGATGCAATGCTCCACCCAGTCTGCAGTTAGTTTCGCTGGCTAGCAAGCCCAGGCGAAGTGTATGTCATAAGTTATGAGTGCATTTCACATTAGTTTTGGGTTGTTATCATATTATAATGCTTGCATGAATATCATGCTGAATATATGTTCATTTCATTGTCACCAATCAACTGCATTACACTCAAAAATAATTTGAATTTAGATGCTAACGAATGCTAACCATAAGTTACTGTATCTGATGGTTAGCTAGCATGCTAGCTAGCCCGACTACTACATCTGAAATAATGTTTGCAACAATAACAGCGTTTAACAACAGTCCAAACAACATGTAGGCCTGTTAGAACACAACATGTATTATGAAATGTACAAGCAAATCACTACGGAATCCTGTCTCATGATTGAAGCCTGTATCTTTAGTGGTAACATTAGCCATGCTGCATCTGAAATAGTGTGTTTCAACAATAAAAGCCAAATACAGCCTTAGCGACTGTGCAAGAAACCATCCAACAACCCTGTAGGCCTATTGGAACTAATAAAAAGTATGAAGTTTACAAGTAATTCACTACGAAAATATAGGCTATTTGGAAAGTGTGCAATGGCCGCCGGAGCTGCAATTTCATTGGTGATTGTGGTAGTGGTTTTGCCAGTGTTGCCAACTATTTTTCAGTGAGAATGGCTATTGGCTCCTTGATTTGTCAATAGATGACGTTTTGCCATTGCCGCGACACCGTCGCAGCCCCAATTTGCCTGCATCACAGTTGCAGGCACAGCTGCAGTCCCTGACATAGCATTTTCGCCCCCTCTCCCGCCTCACACCCCCTCCCCTTGTGTTTCTCTGCCTGTGTGTGCACCATTGCTGTGACTTCTATTGCACAGACAGCTTCTCCCACTCTTGTTTGGGACAGGATTTAGTGGGAAAAGTCGCTAAATGCTATCAAAACCATAGAAGCTCTCTGTGGTCAAATTCCCCAAAGGCAGCCTGAAAAGTAGCTGAATTTGTCGCTAGCCTCTTTTACCATCAAAAGTCGCTGGAGGGGTCTGAAAACTCTCTAAATATAGCATTAAATTGGCAACACTGGGTTTTGCCCAATTCAATCATGGGAGTTTGAGCCTTGAACAATAGAAAAATATTCTATAGGTTTTTCAGCATCTATTTAAAATATTTACAGATGTCATTAGACTAAGAAAACCAGAGCAACATATAGCAGGGAGTTCCAATATGATCAGAAAACTAGAGGCGAGTCATATAGATAGCGGAAAATGACTGTCCATAATTTATTTTATTAGTCTTCTCAGGGATCCTACTTGAAAACGTCACAGAGAAGCAATTTCTGGTTTTGCTCATCATTAATCAGTCAGTATACATTAAATCATACAATTACACTAAAACTGTGTAGGACATCAATATACATGTCATAATAACAAACCAAATGTAAAAAGTGGCGGAGTTGCCCTTTAAGATGGAATGAAAATAGAAATGTGTTATACAGTGCCTTGCAAAAGTATTCATTCCCCTTGGATTTCATCACATTTTATTGTGTTACAAAGTGGGATTAAAATTGATTTAATTCTAACTTTTTGTCAACAATCTACTCAAAATACTCTTAAGATAAATTCATGTAAAAAAAAATTGATTAATAAAAATTACATATCTTCCTCTGTCCATACAACATATGCTCAGTCAAGTATTGAATTTCAAGCACAGATTCAACTACAAAGACCAGGGAGTTTTTCGAAAGCCTCATAAAGAAGGGCAGTGATTGGTGGATGGGTAACAATAACAAATCAGACATTGAATATCTCTTTAAGCATGATCAAGTTCATAATTATGCTGTGGATTATGTATTAAACCACCCAGACACATCAAATATACAGTCATCCTTCTAAACCGAGCTGCAGGACAGGAATGAAACTGCTCAGGAATGTTACCATGAGGCCATTGGTGATTTTAAAATGACTGATGGGAGAAAACTGAGGATGGATCAGCAACATTGTAGTGACTCCACAATAATGACTTAAATGACAGAGTGAAAAGAAGAATACAAATATACAGAATACAAATATTCCAAAACATGCATCTTGTACGCATGCATCAGTAATACTGAAGAAAAAAAAACACAGCAAAGGAATAGATTTTTTGGCCCAAATGCAAAGCCTTATGTCCAACACAACACATCACTGAGTAACTGCCTCCTTATTTTTAAGCATGGTGGTGGCTGCATCATGGTAGGGTATGCTTGACATCGGCAAATACTGGGGAGTTATTCAGGATAAAAAGAAAAGGGAAGGAGCTAATCACAGGCCAAATCCTAGATGAAAACC
Organism: Coregonus lavaretus; assembly: GCF_964263955.1. Lineage (NCBI taxonomy): Eukaryota > Metazoa > Chordata > Actinopteri > Salmoniformes > Salmonidae > Coregonus > Coregonus lavaretus. Next base: position 38,997,842 of record NC_139995.1, read on the forward strand.
TGCTTCAGTCTGCTTTACACCAGACACTGGGAGAGGAAATCACCTTTCAGCAGGACAATAACCTAAAACACAAGGCTACACTGGAGTTGCTTACGAAGAAGACGGTGAATGTTCCTGAGTGGCCGAGTTACAGTGGGGAAAAAAAGTATGTAGTCAGCCACCAATTGTGCAAGTTCTCCCACTTAAAAAGATGAGAGAGGCCTGTAATTTTCATCATAGGTACACGTCAACTATGACAGACAAATTGAGAAAAAAAATCCAGAAAATCACATTGTAGGATTTTTAATGAATTTATTTGCAAATTATGGTGGAAAATAAGTATTTGGTCACCTACAAACAAGCAAGATTTCTGGCTCTCACAGACCTGTAACTTATTCTTTAAGAGGCTCCTCTGTCCTCCACTCGTTACCTGTATTAATGGCACCTGTTTGAACTTGTTATCAGTATAAAAGACACCTGTCCACAACCTCAAACAGTCACACTCCAAACTCCACTATGGCCAAGACCAAAGAGCTGTCAAAGGACACCAGAAACAAAATTGTAGACCTGCACCAGGCTGGGAAGACTGAATATGCAATAGGTAAGCAGCTTGGTTTGAAGCATTTCAAGGTCCTTGAGTGGCCTAGCCAGTCTCCAGATCTCAACCCCATAGAAAATCTTTGGAGGGAGTTGAAAGTCCGTGTTGCCCAGCGACAGCCCCAAAACATCACTGCTCTAGAGGAGATCTGCATGGAGGAATGGGCCAAAATACCAGCAACAGTGTGTGAAAACCTTCTGAAGACTTACAGAAAACGTTTGACCTGTGTCATTGCCAACAAAGGGTATATAACAAAGTATTGAGAAACTTTTGTTATTGACCAAATACTTATTTTCCACCATAATTTGCAAATAAATTCATAAAAAATCCTACAATGTGATTTTCTGGATTATTTTTCTCATTTTGTCTGTCATAGTTGACGTGTACCTATGATGAAAATTACAGGCCTCTCTCATCTTTTTAAGTGGGAGAACTTGCACAATTGGTGGCTGACTAAATACTTTTTTCCCCCACTGTAGGCCAAGTTAATCTATGGCAAGACTTGAAAATGGCTGTCTAGCCATGATCCCGAACAGCTTGACAGAGCTTGAAGAATTATGAAAATAATAATGGGCTAATATTGCACAATACAGGTGTGTAAAGCTCTTAGAGACTTACCCAGAAATACTCACAGCTGTAACCGCTGCCAAAGGTGATTCTAACATGTATTGACTCAGGGGTGTGAATACTTCTGTAAAGGAGATACTTCTGTATTTCATTTTCAATACATTTGCAAAAATCTCTAAAAACATGTTTTCACTTTGTCATTATGGGGTATTGTGCGTAGATGGGTGAGGAAAAAACATAGGCGGATGCAGTGGATTGAGATGCAGCCCATACAGATATATGTAGCTTAAACTGACAGATTTTAATGGGACATTTTTTATTATGTTACTTAGATTGACACACGCGTGCTCTTAAGGATTTTTTAAACTCTGGATGGGAGAGCAAAGGACAACTCTACCGTAGGAAGTGTTGTCCAACCTATAGTTTTTTTCTTATAGTGGATATTACGTTGAAGATCTGACTGTGTTTCAAAGGTACAAATTCAACATGTTTTATATAAGGTTTGTCTATGTTGAAAATTGGTTACCATGATGACATAAATCCTGTTGCTGAAATTTTACCCTCAAAACAACAGATTTGATTACTTTTTTCAAATCCAATGTATTTTCCACGTAGATTCCACGTCATAATATGTTGACAAATTACTTTGAAACAAAGATGATTTAACCAATTTGTGCCCAGTCGGTAGAGACTAAAGCTCCTTTACTTTTTCCACATTTTGTTACTGTCACGCCCTGGCTCTGGGGACACTTGTATGTTGAGCCAGGGTGTGAGTTTCCATTTGGTTTTCTAGTAGTTGTATTTCTATGTTGGCCAGAGTGGTTCCCAATCAGAGGCAACGAGTGTCAGCTGTTGCTGGTTGTCTCTGATTGGGAACCATATTTAGACAGGCTGTTTTCCCACAGTGGTTGTGGGATCTTGTTCCAGTGTGGTTTGTGTTAGACCGTGGACGTCACGTTATCGTTTGTTGTTTTGTTCGGTTATTCACTAATAAAGAAGTATGTTTGCGTTCAACGCTGCGCCTTGGTCCTCCTCCTTCGACGATCGTGACAGTTACGTTTCAGCCTTATTCTAAAATGGATTAAATTGTTTTTTTCCCCTCATCAATTTACACACAATACCCCATAATGACTAAGCAAAAAACAAATGTATTAAAAATAAAAAACGGAAATATCACATTAAGAATTCAGAACCTTTAATCAGGTCTTCTTGGGTATGACGCTACAAGCTTGGCACAACTGTATTTGGGGAGCTTCTCCCATTCTTCTCTGCAGATCCTCTCAAGCTCTGTCAGGTTGAATGGGGGGCGTTGCTGCACAGCTATTTTGAGGTCTCTCAATCGGGTTCAAGTCCAGGCTCTGGCTGAGCCACTCAAGGACATTCAGAGAATTGTCCCGAAGTCACTCCTGCATTGTCTTGGCTGTGTGCTTCGGGTCATTGTCCTGTTCGAAGGTGAACCTTCGACCCCAGTCTGAGGTCCTGAGCACTCTGGAGCAGGTTTTCATCAAGGATCTCTCTGTACTTTGCGCCGTTCATCTTTCTCTCGATCCTGACTAGTCTCCCAGTCCCTGCCACTGAAAAACATCCCCACAGCATGATGCTGCCAACACCATGCTTCACCGTAGGGATGGTGCCAGGTTTCCTCCAGACGTGACGCTTGGCATTCAGGCCAAAGAGTTTAATCTTGGTTTCATCAGACCAGAGAATCTTGTTTCTCCAATCAAGTTGTAGAAACATCTCAAGGATGATCAATGGAAACAGGATGCACCTGAGCTCAATTTTGAGTCTCATAGCAAAGGGTCTGAATACTTCTGTAAATAAGGTATTTCTGATTTTCATTTTAATGAATGTGCAAACATTTCAAAAAACATGTTTTTGCTTTGTCATTATGTGGTATTGTGTGTAGATTGATGAGGGAAAACATTTATTTAATCAATTTTAGAATAAGGCTGTAAAGTAACAAAATGTTACGAGAAGGGGTCTGAATACTTTCCGAATGCACTGTAGGTAGATCTGGAACACCATCCAGTGGTTGATTTGTGGACTTACAATACAATACACACCGCATATTTATATATCAAGTTGTCCCTGGACTCGGTCATACAAATCAATTTAGAACTTCTTTAAAGGGGCAATCTGCAGTTCAAACATTAACAAAACAGTCACCCCACCACCTCTTTGTGTAAACAGCTAAGGCTGTGTTTACACAGGCAGCCCAATTCTGATATTTTGCCAATAATTGGTCAAAAGATCAGAATTGGGCTGCCTGTGTAAACACAGCCTAAGGCAGGGTTTCCCAACTCCAGTCCTCGAGTACTCCCAACAGTACACATTTTCGCTGTAGCCCTGGACAAACACACCTCATTCAACTCATTGAGGGCTTGATGATTAGTTGACAAGTTGAATCAGGTGTGCTTGTCCCGGGTTACAATAAAAATGTTTACTGTTGGGGGTACTCGAGGACCAGGGTTGGGAAACACTGAACTAAGGGATGGAGCTGGAGAAATGTAAGCACTTTCAAATTCATATACGGGGCTATGGATGCAAGGACTGACTATCCATGAGATCAAAATGATAGTTTTAACCATGTTTTGAAGCTGTGATGGACATGTTTATATTTGTGCTTTTCTATTTACCAATTTCTATGTTCTATGTTTGTGCTTTTCTATAAACCATTTTCTGTGTTCATGCAAGTGACTGATTGAACAAATCCTCACTATCAGTATCTGCAATTTGGCAGTATGCCCAGAACCTTGTTTAGAGAAAGGATATCTCAGTTTCAAGGTCTCAGCTTAGAGAGAAGAAGCCTTGTGAGGTATTGGTCTGTCACATGCATGACCCAGTAATGGTCGGTCACATGAATGAAGCAATGATTAATTATGAATAAGCTAAATCATGCAACTTAATCATGCAACTGCCCCGTTAGAGCTTCTGACAGACGTTCACTATGGTGCATTAAGTTTGTTGGAACCTCTCCAGCGCGCTGACAATAAACAATGATTCATTTAAGATTGACCTTGAGTGTCCCTGTGTAAGAATTTCAACGACAAAGCTATAACGTGTTTGTTTACAATTACATTGTTTACAAAAAATGTAGTAAAACAAGCTCATATTTTAGGGTTAGACATTTGACCTAAGCTCATGAAGCATTAATAAGTTATATTCTTCAAGAATCAATGGATATATATAATTCATTTAAAAGTCAAAAAATGTATATAGCATTTGAAGATTGCCACTTTAAGTGGAACATTAATAAACAGGTCTCTGGATGGAGAGCAATATGTAAATTAAACATAAAATGCCACAACTTCAACCATCCACTAACAGGGAAACCATTCAAAATCAAGGGGATATCACCAGCTCAACGAAATGTCCATGTGGACTGGCCTGTCGGCAAGACTCACTGTGCACCCAAGACAGTCAGGGATCGACTCCTTTTGCCATTGCGCCACATCTCTTCATCTGCCTCACCTAATCAACATCAAACAGTTGTAAGGAAGCAGTTGCACAATAAAGGCAGTGTTACAGTGGAGGAGACTAGACAGATATCTTGACCTAAAGAAGGTAGTCTTGTAGCATCCTGCATAGGTTTTTTTTTTTTTTTTTTTTGTGTGTATGGAACATTTCTGGGATCTTTTATTTCAACTCATGAAGCATGGGACCAACACTTTACATGTTGTGTTTATATTTTTGTTCAGTCTAGTTCTTTACCATGAAAAGCAAATATTTAAAAGGAGGGGATGAAAGAGAAACTTAATTTTCCAACATCTCCAATATGAAAAACAAACAAATATAATTCAATATAAACTGTTAATAATTAAACTGATTATTTAAAAAAATGTATACATTTTTCTTCGGTGTATGTTGATTTGTTTGTGAGTATTTCTCATCCCTGGACTCAGTCATATACATCCTTTTCAAACTTTCAAATTGCACATGTTAATAAGCAGGTATAATAAAATCATTCAAAACAATAAATTAATAAAACAAACCCTAAATAATAGTACAAAATACTACTGTTGTTACTTACTTGACACTCACGGTCTACTACCCTGTGCACAGTTGCTGCTGCTTGACAAATGTGGAAGCTCAAGTTGTCGAATTTCACAGTAGGACATCAAGGTCCCTGAAAACCAGTGGAGGCTGCTGAGGGGAGGACGGCTCATAATAATGGCTGGAACGGAGCAAATGGAATGGCATCAAACACATGGAAACCATGCCGAGCCAGTCCTCCTCAATTAAGGTGCCACCAACCTCCTGTGCTGAAAACACAATAAGCCTTCTAAGCATGTTGACATTTGCAGAACACAACCAAGCCGCTTGCAATATTTGAAATATGTTCTAATAAGAAAGCAAGTGTTTCAAAGGAGATATCAAGTATCACATTTTTATTGAATACAGGAGACCATTATACCCCGTGGGTAACCACTTGAGAATTTCTTAACCCTCCTATCCACTGCTCAGATCAGATCACCTTTCCAATGGAAATCAAAAGTATTCTTCTGGCAACCTTCTCTTGGTTTTAAATCGCACTATTAGATTCCTTGGCGACTGCATGGCACATTCTTGGCAAAACAGTGGGAGAAAGGTCACCCTGATGCTTTCTTAAACAACTGTCAATCTCTACAGTACATCTTCAGATTCAGATCTAATTTTAGTTAAATGTTCTCAATTTTTGCATTTTTAGTCATTTAGCAGACGCTCTTATCCAGAGCAACTTACAGTTAGTGAGTGCATACATGTTTTTTTTATACTGGCCCCCCGTGGGAATCGAACCCACAACCCTGGCGTTGCAAGCGCCATGCTCTACCAACTGAGCTATACGGGACCTACAATCTGAGCTGTGTGTTCTTAGCATAATAATGGTTCTCAACACAAACATGCATGTAACTTGAATGTTAACCCTACTAATAGTTTAATATTTATTGTAATACCTATTCAAGATACAGGATCAATTTTACAGGGTCAATTTTCTACTACAAAACAGCTGGCCCTGTCTCAAAGTAATGCTATTTGGTGAAAGATTTAACACATACAAAAATAAAACAAACACGCAATGTGTAATGTGACTTTACATGCAAAGGGAAAACCTGTAAATCTCGAGGGAGCAGAAACGCAACGATTTTAAACACTCAATGACTTAAGATGGGCCCACATTGGGAGGTTGTCTCATCCTCCTTCATGTGATGAGCAACAGCTGTTGGCCCTGTGGTGTGGAACAATAATCTCTTGGCACCCTTCACCCCCCTTTCCTTCAAGCTCATTGGCATTACTATACCCATTTCCTTTGTTTATAACAATTTAAGACATGCAAGGCTACTGCAACAGTATACCAATGACATTTCAAGATGTCACAGCTAAATTAGGATATTATTTTGTGCCAATAAGCATTAAAAAAAGATGTATTACACACAATTTAGAACCATAGATTGACCTGACCTTGAATCAGGTTCTCCTCCAGTTCTATTCTCCCCTGTTGAGTGACAAAAACCTCTCACACTTCACTTGAGATTTTGTAGAAATTTCACCATGGGTCGAGTCAGTGTTTTTACTGCACACCACTAAAAAAAAGAGAACACATACAAAATAATATCTATATAATATATAATAATATCTATATTATAATATTTAAGGTCAACATCAATTAAATGAATAATTCAAAACAATAGCCACAAATGCACATGATTATACGTGAGATAAATCATGGGATATGTCATCATGCAGTCACACATCAACTAAAGGTCTAGAGGTTACTGCCAAACAAAGCAAAAATACATGACCAAATCGAGATCAAGTAGTAATCTCCTGAGAGCACTTGTCCCTCTATATAAGAAGCGACACTTCTCCTCCAAGGACAGACAGGGACCCAGCTAAGGTGAGTCATGCACCAACTAAGATGCTACTTCAGTTTAATCTTGCCTTGCTCATAGATAACAAGCACATTTAAATTCGTTTTTTTTTATTACTTTGATTATAACTTTTTTAACTAAATTCGTAACCACTATCTTCATTGATAGTTACTCTATATTGCATTATGTGATCTAATATTATACATTTAAACATATAGAGGAACCTACGAAATACTAAGTAAATGCTTTTTCTTTTGAAGTATTCTGCCAGAGACTTTCTTTTTAAGTAGGCTGCCAGAGACATTCCTGCACTGTAGGTGTCCATTAAGGTAAAAACACTTTACTTTGTGAATATAACATGTAGTTATAAAATGTTATATTTTTGTGTTATCACATATACTAAGCCTGTTAATTAATAGTAACTAATTTTGCTAAGGTCCTTCCATTACAATTCAATAATTGTCTTGTGTACCTTTAGTTACCTTCAGTTTGTGTATCTGCAGTTACCATAGTACATACCATAAGGGCAACTTAATGTACGGTGTTGTAGTGTAGCCTATTACGGGCACCTAGTGGTGGAATACCAGCTGAGGAGAATACATACATGAGATACAATGGTGTATGCTGTCAATGTGTCCGACCACCACTAAAGTTCTGTTCAATGATTCCCGTTAGTTTGAGTGAAGTCAATACTTTACAGTGGGGTTACCTTGTCCTTTTCAGACGTTAATGATGTGAAAGATTCCAACTCTTAAAGGCCCCATCTGTAACATATTGTTCAATTATCATTTCAACTAATGTACCCACTGATTCTCGATGAATGGCCTATAACCTATAACTCATGAGCTTAGTACAACTGACTTACCCTATCATAAGGCAAAATCTAAGGTCGTACATTATTTCTCCATTGTTTATATTTTGTTGGTATCTGAGTCTTTGTAAACAACAATACATTACGTTCTAGCAGTAAAGAGCCACCATGGGGGATTCAGACATGCAGTGCTTTGGCGAGGCGGCCATTTTCCTCCGCAAGCCGGAAAAGGAGAGGATTATGGCCCAGACCGCTCCCTTTGATGCAAAATCAGCTTTCTTTGTGGTTGAGCCCAAAGAGATGTACCTTAAAGGGGTTCTCCAGGGTAGAGAGGGTGGCAAAGCCACTGTCAAAACTCTATGTGGGCAAGTAAGTTATATAATTTATCTCTGTCACATCACTCTGATAAAAAGTTATTAGTACATACAAGGTAAGTACAATTATTTTATGTTTCTTTTTTTTGCACAGACTATCACTGTAAAAGAAGATGATATCCACCCCATGAACCCTCCAAAGTATGATAAAATCGAGGACATGGCCATGATGACCCACCTCAATGAGGCCACTGTTCTGTATAACCTCAAAGAGCGTTATGCAGCATGGATGATCTACGTGAGTTTAAAGTCAAATATTATCTATCAGTCAATACACAAATTATTGGAGAGTTGAAATGTTAACAAACATTATTCTCCTCTACTACAGACCTACTCTGGGCTGTTCTGCGTCACGGTGAACCCCTACAAGTGGCTCCCAGTGTACGACCAGTCGGTTGTGAACGCATACAGAGGGAAAAAGAGAATTGAGGCCCCACCCCACATCTTCTCAATCTCTGATAATGCCTATCAGTTCATGCTCACTGGTATGCTCACTTTTTGGTAGTGGGACAGGTTAAATTAACTGAAAAGAGATGGCCTCTTTATTATTACCTCATCAACACAGGCTAATCTTTTATATTTTTCCCTACTGCAGATCGTGAAAACCAGTCAATCCTCATTACGTAAGCACCTGTGTCTGTGTACCATATTAAATGCATCAACTTCATTAAGTCTTTAGTCTTCAATCATTTTTAACAGAAAACAACTGTGTAATGTGTTAATTTTGAGAGTTTCCTTTCCCCAGCGGAGAATCCGGTGCAGGAAAGACTGTGAACACCAAGCGTGTCATCCAGTACTTTGCGACAATCGCAGTGGCTGGAGGCAAGAAAGAACAAGCAGCAGCAGCTACTGCTGGCAAAATCAAGGTGAGACATTTTGTATATACATTTATGTTGAGATTAAAGTATGTTGATTTTAGGCCAAGGCATCATGCCATTGCTTATTTTTTTGTGGGCGTACTGATGACCAAATTTAATATCTTTAAATTAATTATGCATAAAATAAATTTAATTGTTTAGGCCTATATTTGTTTTGTACAAATGCATAAAACTGAAAGTAGTTCTTTATTGAAAAAAATAAAATGTAAAAAAAGTATATATTTTATATATACAGTATATGTTAAGGGTATTTTGATGTTTTAGGCAATTATGAATCGAAAAGGGGATACAGGCATGTGGGAAAAATAGTGGGAAGGATGGATGCAGGGATTGAACCCTGGTCTTTGTACATGTGACATTTGTCTGGGAGTGTTACCACTCAATCACAGCTGTACACAATGCCCCTCAGTTTCAATGGTATGATCCAATCCCAAATGGACCCCTAGACTCTACGCCCTATGCACTTGTTCAGATCTGAGAGGATTTGACAGGTGCAATCAATATGGTAATAGCTCCATCTTGCCCTCTGATAGGCTAGGTGGAAGTTTCACCATATCACTTATACCAATCAAATCATCTCAGATATACATAAGTGCATAGGGCACAGGATCTAAGGTTCCATTTGGGATTGGGCCCATGACACCCCTGTTAAGGAAGTCTATGTAAGTAGATGTATAAAGTTTGCTATATCATGTCATCTCTAGGGGTCGCTGGAGGATCAAATCATTGCAGCTAACCCTCTACTGGAGGCCTATGGTAATGCCAAGACCGTGAGGAATGACAACTCCTCCCGTTTTGTAAGTAATGTTAAAATGCAGCTTCACATTACTTGCTGCTAGTTAAAATCTTGAAGAGATACTAACAATGTCGCGACTCTTCAGGGTAAATTCATCAGAATCCATTTTGGAACTACCGGAAAGCTGGCTTCAGCCGATATTGAAACTTGTAAGTATAGTTTTTTACTTACTTTTTATTTATGTCTAAAAATGTTGTTATACAACACACTCTCAACCATGCTATACTTGAATTGCAGATCTGCTGGAGAAGTCCAGAGTGACATTCCAGCTGTCTGCTGAGAGAAGCTACCACATCTTCTATCAGCTCATGACTGGACACCAGCCACAATTGCTGGGTGAGAGACAAATATAGAAATCTGACATGGAATGCATAGGGCCAACAGGGCTACAAAAAGACCTTAATAATGTCACTGCTAAACATGTGTTCATATTCCAGATGCACTTCTGATCACCACCAACCCCTATGACTATCCCATGCTCAGTCAAGGTGAAGTCACCGTCAAGAGTATCTGTGATGTGGACGAGTTCATTGCAACTGACGTAAGCCACATTTACATATTTTATTTAATGTCATAATTGTTTGTGCTTACCATTATGAATCATATCTATGTCATATATACTGAACAAAAATATAAACGCAACATGCAACAATTTCAAACATTTTACTGAGTTACAGTTCATATAAGGAAATCAGTGAATTGAAATAAATTCATTAGGCCCTAATCGATGGATTTCACATGAATGGGAATACAGATATGCATCTGTTGGTCAAAGATACCTTCCTTAAAAAAAAAAAAGTTTTTTGTGTGTACGGAACATTTCTGGGATCTTTTATTTCAGCTCATGAAACATGGGACCAACACTTTACATGTTGCGTTTATATTTTTGTTCAGTGTATTTGTTGCATACAATCATCCCTTTCTTTCTGGAAGCATACTTTAAAAAAGTGATGTATAATGTTCTTCCAGGATAAGATGGAAAGTAGATTGCTTTCCAAGGAAGTCCATTTTGTGTAATCTTAGCTCACCTCTGCTTTAAATCACAGGAGGCTATTGACATTTTGGGCTTCACTGCTGATGAGAAGATAGGCATCTTCAAGCTGACTGGTTCTGTGATGCATCATGGGGCAATGAAGTTCAAGCAGAAGCAGCGCGAGGAGCAGGCAGAGCCTGATGGCACTGAGGGTAAATAGAAAAACAATTAATACACAGCGACCGGGAATCTCTGGCGTTGTCAAACTGGTATACATTACATGCATGGAATCAGAATCAAGCAGTACTATTTACTGAAGATGGTGATTGAAATTGTCTGACCATTTTACCTTCCATCTTAGTGGCTGATAAAATATCCTACCTCATGGGCCTGAACTCCGCTGACTTGCTCAAAGCTCTGTGCTACCCCAGAGTGAAGGTCGGGAATGAGATGGTGACCAAGGGGCAGACTGTGCCACAGGTCGGCAACTCGGTCATGGCCCTCTGTAAATCTGTCTATGAGAAAATGTTCTTGTGGATGGTTGTCCGTATCAATGAGATGTTGGACACAAAGCAGGCCAGACAATTCTTCATTGGTGTGCTGGACATAGCTGGATTTGAAATCTTTGATGTGAGTGGAAAACACATTTATTTTTCTTCCAATTTACACTAACTGCATGACTTAATGCACTACTGAATTTTTTTTATTTACTTCAGTACAACAGCTTGGAGCAGCTTTGTATCAACTTCACCAATGAGAAACTGCAACAGTTTTTCAACCACCACATGTTTGTACTGGAGCAAGAGGAGTACAAGAAAGAGGGAATTGAATGGGAGTTCATTGACTTTGGTATGGACTTGGCTGCCTGCATTGAGCTTATTGAGAAGGTACGTATAATAACAATTCCTTTAATCAGACCAATATTTTACTATTTAAAAAAAGCCTGGTATCTATTAAAATTATTCTGTTCTCAACAGCCAATGGGCATCTTCTCCATCCTTGAAGAGGAGTGCATGTTCCCGAAGGCTTCAGACACTACCTTCAAGACCAAGCTGAATGAACAGCATCTTGGCAAAACTGCCGCCTTCCAAAAGCCAAAGCCTGCCAAAGGAAAGGAGGCAGGAAAGGAGGCCCACTTTGCCCTGGTGCACTATGCTGGCACTGTGGAATACAGTATCACAGGCTGGCTGGACAAGAACAAGGACCCCCTGAACGACTCTGTTGTGCAGCTCTACCAGAAGTCCTCAGTCAAACTGTTGGCTTATCTCTATGTAGCACCTGCAGCTGATGGTAGTGTTCACTGTTCACACAGATTTTGTACATTTACATAAAACCTAGTTATGGCATTAGTACATTCTGTAAATACTAACACATTTTGCATACCTGTAATAGTACAATCTATCTTTTGAATATACGAAGAGGCTGCAAGCAAGAAAGGTGGCGCCAAGAAGAAGGGTGGCTCCTTCCAGACAGTGTCTGCTCTATTCAGGGTATGTGTTCATAAAAAATGGAGAGGATATTACATTATAATTGAAGAGTTTAAATATTATAATTGTATTCCTATTATAATATGTTTAATGTGTGCATGGATCTGAAATTGCTTTTGTTCTAAACCCTGGAACATTTGATATTCTACAATTGAGTTTGGAGTTTGCAAGGAAAATGCTTATTGTCGATTTAAGTGTGTTTAAACCTACAAACTCTCAGGAAAACTTGGGCAAGCTGATGACCAATTTGAGGAGCACTCATCCACACTTTGTGCGCTGTTTGATTCCCAACGAATCAAAGACACCAGGTAAGTGCTTAAAGGGATAGTTCACCCAAATTACATAATGACACATTGGTTTCCTTACCCTGTACGTAGTCTATCGAATAGGTATAACAGCAATCCATGCTTTGGTTTAGTTTTCCTGGCACTTTTTCCACATGCTAACGTTTTAGAATTTGTGCACAAATCCCATTCAAGTCATGCAACCGATATATGCATTTTTCACTCATCATGTTAAAATCATCTATAAGTGACTTTGTTGAGCTTCACAATCAATTTTTAGATACTTTCGGATTATTTGGACATGATGCGCAAAGAATGCTAATATCAGTCCCATGACTTGAATGGGATTTGTGCGACAAATGCTCAAATGTTAGCATGTGGAAATAGTGCCAGGGAAACTAAACCAAAGCATGGATTGCTGTCATACCTTCTCGATAGACTGCTTACAGGGTAAGGAAACCAACGTGTCATTTTGTAATTTGGGTGAAATTGTTTTAAACCCTGTGAAGCAGAACCTTGTTTTAATTTTTATGGAACTTAATGAGTAAAACATTACATTTGTCTCCAAGGTCTGATGGAGAACTTCCTGGTCATCCACCAGCTGAGATGTAATGGTGTGCTGGAAGGTATCAGAATCTGCAGAAAGGGCTTCCCTAGCAGAATCCAATATGGTGACTTTAAGCAGAGGTAAATACACAATATGCTTGAAAGGTCAGCCATCGTCAGTGGTCACAGACATTGTGAAATCAAACACAGCTGTTTGTGGATACTGCGAAGGATTGATTGATGAAGTTGAACTATCTTTTCTTTCAGATACAAAGTATTGAATGCCAAGGTCATCCCAGAAGGAACATTCATGGACAACAAGAAGGCTTCAGAGAAGCTCTTGGGGTCCATTGATGTGGACCACACTCAGTACAAGTTTGGGCACACCAAGGTAAAACATTACTCCTTAATAATCTCTCGTGGACAGACTATGTAAACAAAAAATGGTATTGTTACGTCTGTCAAAAGACTGGGATGCGACAACTAACAAACAACAGTTGTTTTACATCACTGGTTGTCTGGACGTATCAGGATTGGGTGAAGGTGGTGCTTAAACTGGAGGCGGGGTTTTCAAGCAATGAAGCGGAACGTTTTCAGAAAGGGTGGGGGGACACTTCGCTAGTCTCATTAGTATCTTTTCAGATACATCTCCCCCCAGAACCTAATCGAGCATCTGACACTGTTTCGCAATATCTTAGTTCTGGGTTTCTTAGATTACTCATTTAAGGGTGCTAAACCGCACTTTGAACCTCTATTAGAATATTTTTCTAATAAAACCTGAATTGCAGGTGTTCTTCAAAGCTGGTCTTCTGGGTACGCTGGAGGAGATGCGAGATGAGAAACTGGCTTCTCTGGTGACCATGACTCAGGCTCTCTGCAGAGGCTTCCTCATGAGGAGGGAGTATATGAAGATGATCGAGAGGAGGTAAAGGCTTTGCTGGAAGGAATTGTCTATCTATCGTGATAGGTTTTCACAGTTGTTACATTTAAAATGTACTTGATCCAACTATTGTTTTCTTTGCTTGCTTTTGACAGAGAGTCTACTTTCGCCATCCAATACAACATCCGCTCATTCATGAACGTCAAAACCTGGCCATGGATGAAGCTGTACTTCAAGATCAAGCCTCTTCTAAAGAGTGCTGAAACTGAGAAGGAGATGGCCCAAATGAAGGAGACCTTTGAAAAAACAAAGGAGGATCTGTCAAAGGCATTGTCCAAGAAGAAAGAGCTTGAGGAGAAGATGGTTGCTCTATTGAATGAAAAAAATGCCCTGGCATTACAAGTAGCATCCGTAAGTAGAGCTGAAGGAGTGGATTAGTAAAATGTAAAGTGTATATCCTTGTTTATATTTAAGAGTATAATTGTGAAACAATTAATTAAATATAATTTCATCATAACTCTAGGAAAGTGAGAACCTCACTGATGCTGAGGAAAGGTGTGAAGGGCTCATTAAGAGTAAGATCCAGCTTGAAGCCAAACTCAAAGAGATAACTGAGAGGCTGGAGGATGAGGAGGAGATTAATGCTGAACTGACTGCCAAGAAGAGGAAGCTGGAGGATGAATGCTCTGAGCTGAAGAAAGACATTGATGACTTGGAGCTCACCTTGGCCAAAGTGGAGAAGGAGAAACATGCCACCGAAAACAAGGTTATGTATTTTTCAATACAACCATTGTGCATTTCTATAGATACAGGCAACCATGTTAATTAAACATTACGTGATTCTACTTAGGTTAAAAACCTGGTAGAGGAGATGGCCTCCCAAGATGAAATAATTGCCAAGTTGACCAAGGAAAAGAAAGCCCTCCAAGAGGCGCATCAGCAGACCCTTGATGATCTCCAGGCAGAGGAAGACAAAGTCAACACTCTGACCAAAGCCAAGACCAAGCTTGAACAGCAAGTGGATGATGTGAGCAAAAAAACTAACTGAATTGAGGGAGTGAAAATAGGTCATAACTAGAAGTGCATTATCTGTACACTCTTAGAAAAATAGGTGCAATCTAGAATCTAAAAGGGTTCTTCAGCTGTCCCCATAGGAGAACCCTTTGAACAACCCTTTTTGGTCCTTTCCACAGAGGGTTCTACATGGAACTCAAAAGGGTTCTCCTGTGGCGACAGCAGAAAAAAACCTTTTGGAACCCTTTTTTCTAAGAGTGTATACACATTTAGGTGGAACCACACAGAGTACAATAATGCCTGCTCTCTGTTACAACAGCTAGAAGGATCTCTGGAGCAAGAGAAGAAACTCCGCATGGACCTTGAGAGAGCCAAGAGAAAGCTTGAAGGAGATCTGAAACTGTCCCAGGAATCCATTATGGATCTGGAAAATGACAGGCAGCAGTCAGAGGAGAAGATTAAGAAGTAAGTTGCTGGTCAATAATAAAGCAAGTTATTATATTTTACCAAAAGTACTTCCATTTCATCTCCATTCCCTGTTCTTGTGTTCAACGGTACATAGGAAGGACTTTGAGATAAGCCAGTTTCTTAACAAGGTTGAGGATGAACAGGCACTTGGGCTTCAGCTCCAGAAGAAGATCAAGGAACTCCAGGTTGATTCAGACAAAGCACTTAACAAAACTGATTGAATTCTATACGAAAAAATATTTTCAAGTTGGCTTTGCAACAGCTAAATGTATACGACCACGTATTTCAGGCTCGGGTTGAAGAGCTGGAGGAGGAGATTGAGGCTGAACGTGCTGCTCGGGCAAAGGTTGAGAAGCAGAGGTCTGATCTCTCCAGGGAACTTGAGGAGATCAGTGAGAGGCTTGAAGAAGCTGGAGGTGCAACATCTGCCCAGATTGAGATGAACAAGAAGCGTGAGGCTGAGTTCCAGAAGCTGCGTCGTGATCTTGAAGAGTCCACCCTGCAGCATGAGGCCACCGCTGCTGCTCTCCGTAAGAAGCAGGCCGACACTGTGGCAGAACTGGGAGAGCAAATAGACAACCTCCAGCGTGTCAAGCAGAAGTTGGAGAAGGAAAAGAGTGAATTCAAAATGGAGATTGATGACCTCTCCAGCAACCTGGAGTCTGTTTCCAAATCAAAGGTAAAAATAAAATATTTATATTGAAGTCTAAAAACAAGTCATGATCAAATAACTTCAAGACATCTAAAACTGTACTTGTTTCAGGGAAACTATGAGAAAATGTGCCGCTCTCTTGAGGATCAAATGAGTGAGCTCAAATGCAAGAACGATGAACATGTGTGCCAATTGAATGACATAGGTGTGCTAAGGGCAAGACTGCAGACAGAGAATGGTGAGTGTGCAAATAAACACTACTTACCCACACAAACATCATCAATATATCTGCTAGAAACATATTTCATACATTGCATCTTTAATCAGGTGAATACGGGCGTCAGCTGGAGGAAAAAGAAGCTCTGGTTTCCCAGCTGACTAGGGGCAAGCAAGCTTTCACACAGCAGGTTGAGGAACTCAAGAGGCACATCGAGGAAGAAGTGAAAGTAGGATAAATCACTTGTTAGGTTTGCAAAGAAATAGATAAAATGTGTACAAATAGTTTTTGAACAAATTCTAAAGAAAGGATTCTTTCTCTACAAATCTACTGAAAGGCCAAAAATGCCCTAGCCCATGGTGTGCAGTCAGCCCGCCATGACTGTGATCTGCTCCGGGAGCAGTTTGAGGAAGAGCAGGAGGCCAAGGCTGAGCTGCAGCGTGCCTTGTCCAAGGCCAACAGCGAGGTCGCTCAGTGGAGAACCAAATATGAGACTGATGCCATTCAGCGCACTGAGGAGCTTGAGGATGCCAAGTAATTAAACACGTTCTACATTTTCATAACGACCAAAATACCTACAATGGGAAACATCTGAGAAGAAAAATGTTCTTTACCTTTACAGGAAAAAGCTTGCCCAGCGTCTGCAAGATGCACAAGAGACAATTGAGGCAACAAACTCCAAATGTGCTTCTCTGGAGAAGACCAAGCAGAGACTGCTGGGTGAAGTGGAGGATCTCATGATTGATGTAGAGAGAGCTAATGCTATGGCTGCCCAGCTTGACAAGAAACAAAGGAACTTTGACAAGGTAACATGAAAGACAAGATAACAAGGAAAAATGAATGAAATCCATCTCTCATTTTTTTATTAACTTGTTTATGACACTTCCAGGTTCTGGCAGAGTGGAAGCAGAAGTACGAGGAGGGCCAGGCAGAGCTAGATGGGTCTCTGAAAGAGGCTCGCTCTCTCAGCACTGAGCTGTTCAAGATGAAGAACTCCTATGAAGAATGTTTGGACCACCTGGAGACACTGAAAAGGGAGAACAAGAACCTGCAACGTATGTTCCAAACATTCTGCAACAAACTTAATGTCTACATTCAATAAACCAATACAGGCTGTTTCTAACAGTTTCTTGAAATATTCCTAAGAGTGAATATTATTTAAACAATCTAATTTACCATCTTGTGTGATAACCACTATTGCCATGTTTCTCAAAGAGGAAATCGCTGACCTGACTGAACATATTGGTGAGTCTGGAAAGACCATCCATGAGCTGGAGAAGGGAAAGAAGACAGTGGAGATTGAGAAGTCAGAATTCCAGACTGCCCTGGAAGAAGCAGAGGTAAAAGAGAATATAGATAAAATGCCTATTTGAAGTAGGTACAATACATTCCACTGTATTCCTTATGTTTCAAGTTTTATTGTAACTTGTCTATTACTCTATTCTATTATAAGGCTACACTGGAGCATGAGGAATCCAAGATTCTCCGTGTTCAGCTGGAGCTAACACAGGTTAAAAGTGAAATTGACAGGAAGCTGGCAGAGAAGGATGAGGAGATGGAGCAGATCAAGAGGAACAGCCAGAGGGTGATGGACACCATGCAGAGCACTTTGGACACTGAGATCAGGAGCAGGAATGATGCCCTGAGAATCAAAAAGAAGATGGAGGGAGACCTCAATGAGATGGAGATTCAGCTGAGCCATGCCAACCGCCAGGCTGCTGAAAGCCAGAAACAGCTAAGGAACGTCCAGGGAGCACTCAAGGTATGGATGTTTAACATCTACTTGACTCAGGAAGGCTGTGAAACAAATATGATATAATTGAATCTTCTTCCTTTGATCTCAGGATGCCCAACTGCACCTTGATGATGCTGTCCGTGCTGCAGATGATATGAAGGAGCAAGTAGCGATGGTGGAGCGCAGGAATAACCTGATGCTGGCTGAGATTGAAGAACTGAGAGCTGCCCTGGAGCAAACAGAGAGAGGCCGCAAAGTGGCCGAGCAGGAGCTGGTTGATGCCAGTGAGCGTGTTGGACTGCTGCATTCTCAGAATACCAGCCTTATAAACACCAAGAAGAAGCTGGAGGTTGACCTTACACAGATCCAAGGTGAAATGGAAGACACGGTCCAGGAAGCAAGAAATGCAGAGGAGAAGGCCAAGAAGGCTATTACTGATGTGAGTCCTTATAGCCTATATGTGTAAACTCTTACAGCAAAATGTACTTGCCGATTAGTAACATCTATATCCTTTTCTACTTGAAATGCCATGGTGGCAGGCTGCCATGATGGCAGAGGAGCTGAAGAAGGAGCAGGACACCAGCAGTCACCTGGAGAGAATGAAGAAGAACCTGGAGGTCACAGTCAAGGACCTGGCGCACCGTCTGGATGAGGCTGAGAACCTGGCCATGAAGGGCGGAAAGAAACAACTCCAGAAACTGGAATCTAGGGTAAACTCTAACTACATCATCTTAATGAAAACTATCACACTGACTACTAATGTCTCCACCGATGACAATGGAAATGCACTGTAGTAACTTGGTTATATCAAATTATTTAATTCAAGGTCCGTGAACTGGAGGGTGAAGTTGATGCTGAACAGAGACTTTCAGCTGATGCTATTAAAGGTGTTCGCAAATATGAGAGGAGAGTCAAGGAGCTCACTTACCAGGTACTTTCAACATCTGATGAGAAGAGCAGAACTCTGTAAAGAGTAATCCTGACCCATAAACCATAATCTTCCTTTACTTTCTATAGACTGAGGAGGATAAGAAGAATGTGAACAGGCTCCAGGATCTGGTGGACAAGCTGCAGCTCAAAGTGAAGGCCTACAAGAGACAAGCTGAGGAGGCTGTAAGTAAAATTTATGATTTAGTAATGGCATAAAAATACATAATTTCAATTATGCATTCTAGATGTTACTTTGGAAACATTTAATACACTTTACCTACGGCCTGCAGGTATAATGCTTTATAACTTGTTATAAGCAGGTATGAGCCATTATGATGTTTTATAATTAGGCTTACAGTATATACATTACATTTGACCACAAGCTGGTTTGTCTTACAGGAAGAGCAGGCCAACACTCACCTGTCCAGGTACAGGAAGGTGCAGCATGAGCTGGAGGAAGCTCAGGAGCGTGCTGACATCGCTGAGTCCCAGGTCAACAAGCTTAGAGCCAAGAGCCGTGAAATTGGCGGCAAGGTATGCTAATTTCACCCTTTATCATTTCTTAATAGGCAATTTAGTTGCAGATCAACAAATATGGCTGAGATTAGAAATGTGATTAATTACTAATTACTGTGCCCTAAATGTTTTTTTGTAGCCCAAGGATGCAATGGAGTGATCAGCATAGGAGTGATGGAGGAAACGAGACAATCACAAGCAACCATACAATATGAATGTCTTGTGAAATGTCTACCTAACTAGTAGGCCTACCGTAGGTGTGAACCATGACATATAGGCTGTGAACAGCAGTCAATAAAAATAGCTTGTTATCATCACTCCTGTATGTTTCTTTCTCAGTTACAAGTCATATGCTACATCAGACTTACCTGGAACCAATTAAGAGTACACTACACAAACCTAGCAGAGAAACATTTTGCTTTTGCACTGTTGTACATGCACCTCACATTCTGCAGCCAGAAACATTCTGCCCCATCAGCAAAAAAATAAAAATAAAATAAAGCTAATTTACTGCATTTCTACACAATTAAAAAACTCCAAAATGCAATTTGGAGAACAGCAAAAACAAGCAACATTTACCATCTTGTTGCATTCACCTCAGTCAATAGGGGACTAAACATTCTACAAACATGTCATACAAGAATTAGCTGCTACGCACTAGCTCAGCACTGGGATTAAAACTCTAGTTTAGTTTAATGTCAAGTCAAACAGCAGTTACCTAGCCAAAGCCATCGGCTACAGCCATATTTACCTCTGCACTGTTCCCTGCAGCTGCATCAATGCACTCTCCATACAGCCAGCCAGCCATACAATCAGCCTTCCCTCCCGCTCCCTGCATGGTCCTAAAGTCACCTGGATATACCGCTAAACTACATTTGCCTTTTAATCGGGATTGGAATGATTTTAGTAGCCTATTTTCAATTGTTGGTGTTGAGCTAGGGTATACCCAATTGACGCCTCTGGTATAAGTCAAGTTCTTTTCAA
The DNA here is from genome assembly GCF_964263955.1 of Coregonus lavaretus. Taxonomy (NCBI): domain Eukaryota; kingdom Metazoa; phylum Chordata; class Actinopteri; order Salmoniformes; family Salmonidae; genus Coregonus; species Coregonus lavaretus. Next base: position 39,018,380 of record NC_139995.1, read on the forward strand.
GGCCTGAATGAAGGATCTTCTCATGGTGGCGTGTCCTCCTGACAAGTTTGACAAAGTGGTCTTCATCTTCTACTATGTTACAGTAAATCATAACTTGAACAATCGATCTAGGTTTGCACTTTGTAGAACTTGGCGAAACTGAGCAAGTATGCATGCTATCTCGAATTCTCAGAGGGGATTTCCACATAACGCGTTAAGTCAGATAGCCCACTCTAGCTTCGCTCTCATATGGGTGCTAGCAAGCAGGCTAGGTAGTGCTAGGTATCAACAGCCAATCCAATAGCGTCGCGATATTGTGGAGTATTTGCATAAAGTTCAGCTTTCCCTAACTTTGGTCCCGCCCTGTTCACGCTCCCTCGCCCATGTCGCCCAACGGTTCCCCGCCCACTTCACTTCCCTCCATTAATATTGAAGCACCCATGCGTCAATCTAAGTAACATAATAAAAAAATCCCCATCCAAATCTGTCAGTTTAAGCTTGAGATATCTTTTTTTGCATGAGCTGCGTCTCAATCCACCACATCTACCTATGTCAGCCTTCCGTATCTGCTGTGGAAGGTGGCAGAGCTACAGAGGTGTTTGTCAGACCACGAAAACGTCTGTAGCGTCCAAACGCTACTTTTTGGAAAGGGGAGACTCTCACAAACACGATGGTGTTCGCAGTTTTGCTCTACAACCCCCACAAGTGTCTTTTTTGCCATTTAAGTGTTATCCAATGCGTTTCTATGGGCTATAGTGGCAGCGGGCAAGGCCAAATTCAGTATTTTTTTTATACCTAAATGGGTCCTAAAATTCAAAATGAAATAGATAAATTATCATCTTAAAACAATTCCATGTTAGCTTAGTAGAACCTCCCCCCTCCAACAGCTTAGACCTTTAGGGGAACTGCACTCGCTGATATTGCCTCGTTTTTTGGCTTGCTGCTCAAAGAATGCTGGTGACCATGACAGAAGTCAAACGTGAGTTGGTTTGGGGGTGTGGTTTGATATGGGTGTTTCTTGGGTGTGTCCTTGCCACCACCAAGACACACCTATCTGTCAGAACCTTGCCCACAGCTGTTTCCCCCCACTCAATCAAAACAAGCAAACATGTTGAGTTCAATAACTACAGGCAGATGTATGGCGAGATGCCGGAGGAAGCTTTGCATAGTTCAGTAGCTTACAGAGTAATAAGAGAAGAATGCAATTGCTGAATTTATGTAGATATTTGAAGCTAAGTGTTTTAATAAGATTCAAATGTAGTAAGCTTTTTTATTTTTATCTATTTGTATATTTTTATCTATTTGTTAATTTTCTTACTTTTTAACTGCATTGTTGGGAAAGGGCTCGCAAGTACACACTTCACAGTAAAGTCTACACTTGTTATATTCGGTGCATGTGACAAATAACATTTGATTTGAACAGGTCCATGTAGTATAAACAACCCTTTACATAATACCATAGAAGCAGTGTTCTGCTAATATAACAATCTGCACCTTTCACCTTTCATTGTCATTCCCAGCCGATACAGATACTGTGCCTATCGGCATTTTGTCTGGTGGTAATGAGGCTACCTTGGCTAACATGTCAGAGTGGTCATACCTTCCTGTGTGGTGTCCCGTATACAACAGGAATTCCCCTGATCCTGGTGCAGAATACACTGGGTTTTCCCTCCCCATATTGACTGATACCATTCAATTCAATAATAATAAAATACAATACAAGTAAAAGTGTCTAGTAAAATGTTTATGCTGAGTGCCAGGTCTCTTTCCATTTAGAGATATCAGTATCAAGCCTGTCTTTCAGTCTGGACTTCATCACATCATCTTGCAAGTCTCCATGTGATGGCTCCATACATGTGAACACATAGTAACTGTTCTATTACTAATGGCAGTTAGGATAGGTAATATCTGATAAACAAACAGGTACTATGTTGAAGTTTGAACTGATCAGATAAAACCTACCCAATTATGGTCTCCCCATCAAATGACTGAGGCTGGCGTCTGGCAAAAGCATCTACAGTCCTCTCCATCTGTAGAAATAGGCAGAGTTGAGGCAGAGTTCATCAGTGACACATGGAATGAAAAGGGTGTTGCAAATACTGGAAATTTCTGCTGAACTGTATTATTAGTAATCACCTTCAGTCCAACATTGTGGATGTTTTGATTGCCGCCAGGTCTCTCTCCATTCAGAGACGTCAGTATCAAGCCTGTCTGTTAGGACTCCATCACATAATCTTGCAAGTCTCCAAGTGCTGGCTACATAGATGCATCTGTGAACACATACACAGTCACTGTTCTATTGCCAATGGCAGTTAGGATAAGTGATATCTGACAAACAAACATATGCTATGTTGAAGTTTGAACATGTCAGACTAAACCTACCTAATTCTGGTATCCTCATCGACAACCGTTGGTGAGCAGCCAAGAGGTGAGGCTGGATGTGAGATCTTTGCCAGTGCCCCATTGATAGGCATGGCAGTGTAGATCAACTCCTGGCCCCTCATCAAAGATACTGGTCGGTCACACACAAACACACACACAGAGCACTGATTACATGATCAATGGTGGTTATTATTAGCATGATGGAGCCAACCGTGTCGCTGCATTCACCTTTCAATTTCACTTCAGATATCATGATATGGGTAAGTGAAATAGAATGGTAAACACAGCAATCAGGCTGGTTCCACCAGGCTAGGTTATGAAGGTGAATTGGGAGAAAACTTGAAACTGTTTTGACCTTTGACCAAGTCAAATGTCACCAACCTGTTTCAAGTGTCCTCCCTGTTCCATTTATAGGAATGCTTACAGTGAGGGCATGTCTGCATGAGGCTTAGGGTCCCCTTGCTGGTCTTCTGTATGTTCCATGTTCGGCTGCAAACTGGACATCTCTCGAACAACTGCAGCAGGCAATCCTCAAACAATGTACTTGCTCAATCTTAAGAGGTTAGGTTGACTGGGAGAGCCTGTGACAGGGTGATAAAATAGACAGCCAAGTGGTAAATTGCATTTTGTTATAAAGAAAGGACAAAGCTTTTTGATAATGCACGTCACAACCAAAATAACTCTACTACTTATATCTGATTGGCTGGGTAATTAACCTACTAGTTTATCAAACTAAGTCTTTTTTTATATAACTTTTCGCATAACACACATTACCGTTGTTGAAGCAGTCTGTGTCATCAGGGCAGTGACTCGGGTAAAAGTAATTCTAGGTCATCACAGCCACAGTCATAAAGTAATTCTAGGTCATCACAGCCACAGTCATAAAGTAATTCTAGGTCATCACAGCCACAGTCATAAAGTAATTCTAGGTCATCACAGCCACAGTCATAAAGTAATTCTAGGTCATCACAGCCACAGTCATAAAGTAATTCTAGGTCATCACAGCCACAGTCATAAAGTAATTCTAGGTCATCACAGCCACAGTCATAAAGTAATTCTAGGTCATCACAGCCACAGTCATAAAGTAATTCTAGGTCATCACAGCCACAGTCATAAAGTAATTCTAGGTCATCACCGCCACAGTCATAAAGTAATTCTAGGTCATCACAGCCACAGTCATAAAGTAATTCTAGGTCATCACAGCCACAGTCATAAAGTAATTCTAGGTCATCACAGCCACAGTCATAAAGGCCGCCTATTTCTACCTTTTCTCTTCTTAAAATGTGATTTTAAACCTAACCACACTGCTAACCTTATGCCTAACCCTATCTTAAATTAAGACCAAAATGCAATATTTGTATGATATATTCTGACTTTGTGGATGTGGTAACTAGTGGAAACTAGTAGCTCCAGATTGGATTAGATTCAGGCCGGTGACGCCGTTTCGGTTTGTTGCTCCTAGTTCACTGTATAAATCAGACTCAGCCATGAGTTAGTTACCACCATAGCTGCATCCATTTTTTAGTTTTGCCCTAGACAATACAGAATACACTTGTATGAGCTATGAACTAATTTGCAAATCCAACTTGTAGGCTAATGTTAGCTAGTGTTATCAAATGATAACGTTACATAACCAGTAGTATCTAGACAATACACAATAAACTTGTAAGAGCTATGTACATTGTAATGAGGTAACTAGCTAGCTATTTATCTAGCTAGCTATGCTAACGTTAGCTAGCCTGCATCGCTTACCCACATAACCAGCAATAACGTTATCTAGTAACTAAGTTATACCAGAGTGGTCGTTATATACCATTATAAACTGCATGGTTTAAGCCCTGAATGCTGGTTGGCTGACAGCCGTGGTATATATAAAAAATGTTACTGCTCTAATTACTTTGGTAACCAGTTTATAATAGCAAATAAGGCAAATTGGGGGTTTGTGATATATGGCCAATATACCACGGCTAAGGGCTGTATCCAGGCACTCCGCGTTGCGTTGTGCTAAGAAAAGCCCTAAGCCGTGGTATATTGGCCATATACCACACTCCCTCTGGCCTTATTGCTTAAGTATCTCTGGTTATACTCACCACCACCGGTCGTTGCACACCATGCTAGCGTTACTGGTGCAGATTTGGGGACCAACGAACTCCAAGCACCTATTCCAACTGCATACTAGGGTCCTTCGGCAGGTCATGCAAACCATAGAACTTTGGATGTGGAGGCATGGTCAATCCAAATATGGCCCGTGATCCTTTGAAAGTGTTGGGGGCGATGAAACAAGCAAGACCCATTTAATGAAGGAAAGCGAAGTGGGCGGAGGGGCGATTTGCACATGGAGCTAAGCAAAAGGGGGTATAATTTGTTGACATAATTGTAATCCAAACCCAACCTTCATTTACTCGTTGTGACGCACTGAGTTGCACCCCCTTTTGCCCTCAGAACAGCCTCAATTTGTCGGGGCATGGACTCTACAAGGTATGCTTCCCACAGTTGTCTTCTTCTTCTTCTTCTATGGGTTTTATGGCGGACTACAACCCAAAAAGGTGTATTGCCGCTACCAACTGGACAGGTTGAAAACCAAAACAATGTAAAAAGAAAATCCATGTGTGATAGGGAAACTAACTTAATCCACCTAAATAAACATTTTACATTGACAAAATCAAAACAAAACTCACACTTCTGCCTTCTTTCAAATCTCAATTTCTCTCTTCTCAGGCTCTAGGGCCTGAGAGGGTGGTACGGCTTGTGACAATGTAACTCCTCCGCCGAGAAATCTTTCAGTCCCAGGAACCGCTCTGCCGCATCCACAATGATATCTATCTTCCAGGACCTTCTCTCCACCTTGGCAGTGCCATTAATCTCCATAGCTATAAAGGCCACAAAGTCCACCTTCTTAACTTTTTAAATGTCAGGGTCCTGTTGGTGAAAGGCAACCCCTGCAGCCTGCAGTGAAGGCCTATCCACCACCATGGACTCTTCAGGAGCACCATTCAAACCCTCAACCCTTTTAACAGCTGCTGCATATGAAATGCTCTGGACAGCCCTGACTTTGGCCACCTCATTCTCTTTCACCCTTGTCGGGCAAACGAAAGATGTAGCTTCATGGTTCCCACCACAATTGCAACATGTCACATTCTCCTCACTTTTATAACACATGATATGATCTTTTCCACAACTTGGACATCTCGGCTTCTCCCTTTTGCAAACACTTGAAACATGACCAAAAGCTTTACAATGATCACACTGCATTGGTCTTGGGATAAATGCTCTGACTCTGTAGTTTATATAACCCAACTGCACTTTAGTAGGGAGAGACTCCATATCAAAAAACAAAAGAACAGATAGACACTTCACTTTTTCACCATTCACCACACGTCATCCGACGTGCATTAATCACGCCAGGAATATTTTTAATCACTTCAAAATCGACTTCCCACGAGACACCAGATATAACCCCCTTGAGGGGTGCCCTGCTCCGAAGAGACACACACGACACTTCAAACTTATCAAATCGGGTGAGATGCAACGCACGTTCCTTCTGATCCGCAGAAGCACAAAAAATCCTCACAGACTTCACTTTACCCAGCACTCTCGCCACCAGTTTAGATATCTCAAATGGTTTGTTCAATATTGGTATCTGCTCAGCTGCTCCTCATCAACAAACCGTACTCCTACAAGATACGAAGGGACATTCTCATCTCTGTACACTACTTTGCTTCGTTTTCCATTCTTTTGGACAATACTCAAATTCTCCTTGATTCTACTGCCATTGGATTCAGAATCCACTTTATCGTCCTCTTCCGCCATCTTTCCTTTTGGCCTGCACAATCATATGGCGACCGTTAAGGCTCCGAAGCCGTCACTGCACTCTCCCACAATTATCAAGTTGGCTGGATGTCCTTTGGGTGGTGGACCAGTTTTGATACACACGGGAAACTGTTGTGTGAAAAACCCAGCAGGGTTGCAGTTCTTGACACAAACCGATGCACCTGACACCTACTATCATACCCCGTTCAAAGGCACTTAAATATTTTGTCTTGCCCATTCACCCTCTGAATGGCACACATACATAATCCATGTCTCAAGACTTAAAAATATTTATTTAAACTGTCTCCTCCCCTTCATCTACACTGATTGAAGTGACATCAATAAGGGATCATAGCTGGAAAGAGCAGGTGTCCATAACATTTTGTACACAGTGACCATACCACTTGAATGTTGTAAATAAATAATGTGTGATGTATTATTGTTAATAAAATTGTTCATAGACCAATTTGTTATACTGTGCCCATGTGCATGTAAGTACGTTGAAATTACGTTGTTTTCAAGTCCTTGAAACAACGACCTGAAAAATAAGTATTTTCAACTTTCACTTTCAATCAAAACCGAACGGTAGATGGACATCTTTGTATAGTCATCTTTTCAACGACATAAAAATAAGTTGTTTCAACGACATAAAAAATACGTATTTTCAACAACATGAAAAACAAGTATTTTCAACTTTCACTTTCAACCAAAACCTAAAGTAGATTGAACGTCGGGCATAATCGTCTTTTCAACTATTTTCAATGACATTTTGCTAGGTGGGTGAGGTTCCAAACTCCGTTTTAGACGAGACTGACTTTATGACCAAAATTATCCTATTTACACTTCGCAGTCAATCTTGATTCTAGAATAATTGTTTCTGACTCATATCGATGCCACGTAGGCCGTTTTCAAAGGGATTAGTTGATTTTTAGGAGCAGGTTCTCTTTAAAATGAATGGGCACCGTTGTTTCATCAACCCCAACCATGTTCCCTCTAATTATTTGGGGCACTGAGCAAATTTTTGGTCTTGTGAGTGGAGAATGTTGTGCAACTTCCGGCACACGTTTACAGTGAACACTGAGGCTGTACCCTTACAGTTTTAGACAGTAGCCAATAGGCTATTGTGGCTATTTGAGCATAATGTATGCCTACCAACGAAACCAATGGAGCAAATCCCATAACATTTTCACATGGAAATTGCTTTTAAATTCTATGATATAGCCTACAGTAGCCTATATGTGGTGTTCAATGCAGGACTACATTGCATGAGACGTTTAAAAATGTTTTTACATTATGAAAGGCTTGACATGAATTCATGAATGTTTTACTTGGTCTGCAACACCATGGGCCAAATAGGTAACTGTAAATTATATTGTGTTGTATGATGCAAGAAACCACTTTACAAAATACAATTAATTATTATTACCATACAGAGAATTAGACAATGTAGACTACTGCTTTGCCTATTGGCTTATTTGCATATTTAAGCGTGTCTCAAAATACAACATTGCCCCTTTAATTAAGACGTAAGCTTTTTACCTGACTGGCTTTTCAAAGACAGCTTGAAATGTAACCTACACGTTTTGTGCAACTTTCTAACTAGCAAAGAATATCAACAAATGTGCAAACCGCGGATATGCGCTCTGATCTGAAAAGCGTATTTACCAGTAGGTGATTGAAAGACCGGGCTACCTCACCCCACCCCAATTGAATTCTACTCCGTTGTGCTCTGGCTCTGCCTACACAAAATCACAGACTTAATCTTGCAAAGTTTGATGTGTTTTGTTGCATTGAAAAGGGGCTGATATAATGTTGATTCGACAACAGAAAAACGTTGATCTATATATTGCAAACTAATGGGGCATGGCATTTCTTCTGCGTTATGGCATTTCTTCTGTTTAGAGGGAACGTGTTACGTGGAAATGCACTGTCAATCACTGTCTTTGGCAAGGGAATCAGCATGCAGTGTCGGCTCGAGCCATCAGGGGCACTACTGTCCTTTTGCTCCCTGCTCGCTGTCAGCGCGATAGTTTGAAGTAGCGACGAGATGAGATGCTGCAGTAGTTGTCAGGGCAATGGTGGCGGGTTATCAGCCGGAAAACAAACGCCACAGAGGAATTTGTGGCAGATATGAGAGGTCGGGGTCGGCCGTATATTTGTTTGTTTTTCAATAATAATAGATGATCACTGCACGAATGACCTTCGAATGGATAAATCGCTCCTTTTGAAATGGCTCTTTTCCCTCTATTTTTAGAGGTACGCAACACGGACTGCTGAAACTGCAACGTAAATAAGACGCTGGATGAAGTCCTCTGCAGTGCTGGGAGTGTGATATGGAACTAACGTTGCTGTGAATTCAACCTAAAGTACCACCAAGCTTCACATGTTTCGTCTCTATATTGATTAATTTGAGAGAAAATAATGACATAAACTAGCTAGTTGACAGGTACCGTATCAGAGAATGGGGATTATGACTGGCTAGATATGATGATTGAGTCGGGACAGTATGGATTGTGTATGGATAGATAACTGACCACATTATTTACAACGTCAACTGAAAGACATCTAGCTACAGGTAATCAGAACAACAAACCAGTGATAAGCTTATGGTCCATCATCATATCAGGTCAACGATGATTGAACCACAGGATTGCGACGACGGTGATGAACATGAAACCCTGCCATTACCGACCCTACCCCCTATGCCACGAGAGCGGGTCTCGTTGCAGAAGAGCAGCATATGCTCCCGCTCTTACTTCATGGTGGTGATGGTCTTTTTCCATGTATACATCATCAATGTCATTGTGCTACTCCTATATGTGCACTACAACAACGGCCCAGGAGACGTACTGGCCACCCCGAACAGGGATGAGGCAAGCAGGGGAAGCAATCATCACAAACCGCCCGAGTCCCATCAGCAACAGTCAGATTCTGCCTTTCATCGGGACATGTACCTTCTACGCCTAGAGGGCATACGGGTGAGATAAGGATGCACTTGTAATTATGTGTCTGTTTAGCCCAGAGCTCAACCTTACATGTGCATTTAAGTCATTTAGCAGACGCTCTTATCCAGAGCGACTTACAAATTGGTGCATTCAATTTAGGATAGCCAGTGGGACAACCACCCTTTTTTTTTATGAGGGGGAGGGGAGGAGGGGTAGAAGGATTACTCTTATACTATTCCAGGTATTCCTTAAAGAGGTAGGGTTTCAAGTGTCTCCAGAAGGTGGTCAGTGACTCCGCTGTCCTGGCATCGTGGGGGAGCTTGTTCCACCATTGGGGTGCCAGAGCAGCGAATAGCTTTGACTGGGCTGAGCGGGATCTGTGCTTCCGTAGAGGTAGGGGGTCTAGCAGGCCAGAGGTGGATGAACGTAGTGCCCTCTTTGGGTGTAGGGTCTGATCAAAGCCTGAAGGTAATGAGGTGCCGTTCCCCTCGCAAGCACCATGGTTTTGTAGTAGATGCGAGCTTCAACTGGAAGCCAGTGGAGTGTGCGGAGGAGCGGGGTGACATGAGAGAACTTGGGAAGGTTGAACACCAGACGGGCTGCAGCGTTCTGGATAAGTTGTAGGGGTTTAATGGCACAGGCAGGGAGCTTACAGACAGTAGTTGTATAATAAGCCTCAGCGCTGGGCTAGTGTCAGTTGTGCTATTCTACTTCCATATGAATGGCGGGTTCCATGTAATCTTGAAGGCGTGAAGTTATAGTCACAGTGTTTTGTCTCTCAGGTGGGCCATGTCCAGAAGGTGTCACTGGTGCCAGACAAAGTGCATGAAATGCGGACCCTGAGCCTGAAGCCCCTGCTGTTTGGTGAGAGCTCTGCTACTAAACTTCTGCTCTGCATTGCAGCCCTCTGCACGGAGTTAGTGTCTGATGCTGTCATTGCTCTCCAAGGTTCTGTGTTTACATTGTGTATGAAGCCTAATGTTTGTGTGTGTGCATCTGCATGTGTGTGAACACCTACGCGTGTGTGTGCTGTGTGTGTGTATCTGTCTCTCCAGAGATACCAGGGTTCCTGTCTGAGGAGGAGTGTCGTGTGGTGGTCCAGCTGGCCCAGCTGAAGGGCCTGATGGAGAGCCAGGTGATGGTGCCTGAAGGACAGGAGGAGCTGACGGAGCAGCTCAACCTCAGCCCTGAGGAGATTTTCAACCTGCTGGACCTCAACCAGGATGGACAGCTACAACTCCAGGAGGTGGGTGGCTGGGCAAACAGGCATGTGTGTGTCTGTGAGCGAAGTGAAGTAAGTAACCTTGCACAAGCCTTGGTTTATGCGAGTCGGAACAGATCATAGTAGCAGGATCCTATCTCCTGTTTCTCTAGCATGAGGCAGCTTGATGTACAAGTACACCCACTGGACAGAACAATAGTCTATAACAAGGCCTCACCCCCAATCTATCTCCTTAATGCTGAGTGCCAAGCAGAGACTCACATTTTTACAGTCCTTCCAATCTCAGGGCGGACACTCTAACCACAAGGCCACTGAGTGGTGGGGCTGGGTACTGTGGCAGCAAAATATCAATTTATTATGTTCCTTTATAATGGATCAATAAAGATGTATTGTATTATCTTCTATATGTGTGTGTAATGTGTGCTTTATGTATGTGTTTCCTGGGCCTTCTACAGATATTGACACATTCACGAGTGAGGGATGGGATCTGGCTGACACCTGAGGATCTGAGAGAGATCTATGCTGGACTGAAGGCTGACCCTGACGGTAACGGTAAGAGACTGTTATTCTCAGCAAGGCCTCTCTGATAGTTAGGCCCCTCTATCTCTATGCATACAGAGCTAACTAATCCATAACACCAACAGAACACAACCACTATAATATGTCTGTGACACCAAGTCAAATTGACAGCCAGTTCCAGGGAACAAGCATGAAAATAAAAAGTTGTATTCTTTGCACAGGGACAATGATCATCCACAGCAACAACATCTCCACAAGCTTATTTTTGTCAGGCTCCTCATATAGATATACCTGTAGCTAAGTGACCCCTGTCTGTGTGTCTTTGTGAGATCTATCTGACCCCTGTGTGTCTGTGACCCCTGTCAATCTGTCTGTGTGTGTCTGCATTAGGCCTGCTGAGCCTGGAGGAGTTCAGGAGTCTGGGCAGTGATGCGTTCCAGCGGTTCTTGCAGCAGCGCGGGGTGAAGAGCAGCCAGCTGGTCAGGAACAGCAGACACACCTGGCTGTACCAGGGAAAGGGGGCACACCAGGTCCTCCGAGACCTCAAGAAGAGGTGAGGAGAGCATCACTGTCAAATGTTGTCCTGGCCTCGAAGTCTCGCCTCTGCACTGGCCTCTCTATCTCTCCTCTCTATCCTCTATTCCCTCTGTTACGTTACTATTCCAAATGTTTTAATGACATCTAGTTTTGTATGAAAAGAGTGGTGGGATTTTACTGATATTGTTCGAATCGCATGTGTATAGATAAAAACACTGGCATAGAGGATATTTTTTTTTTAAAGCCAAGTATACTGAACAAAAATATAAATGCAACAATTTAAATGATTTTACTGAGTTACAGTTCAGATAAGAAAATCAGTCAATTGAAATACATTCATTAGGCCCTAATATATGGATTTCACATGACTGGGCAGGGGTGCAGCCCCCAGGTCCACCCACTGGGGATTGGCCCAGCCAATCATAATGAGTTTTTCCCCACAAAAGGGCTTTATTACAGACAGAAATACTCCTCAGTTTCATCAGCTGTCTGGGTGGCTGGTCTCAGAAGATCCCACAGGTGAAGAAGCCGGATGTGGAGGTCCTGGGCTGGCGTGGTTACACGTGGTCTGTGGTTGTGAGGACGGTTGGACGTACTGCCAAATTCCCTAAAACAACATTGGAGGTGGCTTATGGTAGACAAATGAACATTCAATTCTCTGGCAACAGCTCTGGTGGACATTCCTGCAGTCAGCATGCCAATTGTGCGCTCCCTCAAAATTGAGACCTCTGTGGCATTGTGTTGTGACAAAACTACACATTTAAGAGTGGCCTTTTATTGTCCCCAGCACAAGGTGCACCTGTGTAATGATCATGCTGTTTAATCAGCTTCTTGATATGCCACACCTGTCAGATGGATGGATTATCTTGGCAAAGGAGAAATTCTCACTAACAGGGATATAAACACATTTGTGCACAACATTTGAGAGAAATAAGCTTTTTGTTTCTGGGATCTTTTATTTCAGATCATGAAAAACGGGACCAATACTTTACATGTTGCGTTTATATTTGTGTTCAGTATATGTTCGAATGCATGAATAAATACGGTTAGAATAAACACCATGGCCAAGGTTATTGGAATCTGATGTTAAGGATTTTTGTCCCTCCCTCGCTCTCTCTCTTCTCTCTCTCTCTCTCCTCCCTAGGGTGACCCGTCTGACCCGGCTGCCCTCTACGTTGGTGGATCTGAGTGAGCCCCTCCAGGTGGTGCGTTATGAGCAGGGGGGTCACTACCACGCCCACCACGACAGCGGCCCTGTCTACCCTGAGACAGCCTGTACACACACACGCCTCGCTGCCAACACCTCCACACCCTTCGAGACCTCCTGCAGGTGAGAGAGAGCTGTGTTGAGTCAGCCAAGCCTTGTTCTTGGCCTTGTTTTAATAATACTATATATTTATAATTCTGATTAGATGTCCTTTAGATTAAGATGATTAGATTGAGTTATTGTGTGATAATGTACTGTAACATCTGTGTACGTTAGGTGGATGTGTTTGTGGTAAACTATGTGTTTTATGGCTTTGTTTAACTTAGCGCATATAAATATATCCGTTTGTTTGTGACTTAGGCTTACATATCCATAGTGTTGTTGGTCTGCGTGTGTAGGTGTGTTCCAGTATGTGTGTGTATTAAATGTGTGTGTTGCACACCCAGGTACATCACAGTTCTCTTCTACCTAAACTCTGTTGAGGGGGGTGGGGAGACCGCGTTCCCTGTGGCAGACAACAGGACATATGAGGAAGTGGTGCGTTATTTACTCTGTGTGGCTGTGTGTGCGTTCTTGTATGTTTATATCAATCTATATTACCATTTGCGTATTTGTCTGTATATAGGTACAGCTGTATGTGTATCTGTATGTTTTTGTCAATGGGATTAATGAGTGATTATGTGTGCAGGGCTTGACATTAACGCTTGTCCTGTTGTCCGGGACAATTAAAAGAACTAGTCGGACAAGAAGAATATAGATTTAAGTTTGAAAGTCTGAAAGTAATACAAATCACAATATCAAACAATTACTCCGATCAGAATTAGATCAGAGAGGCCAACATTGGAATAATATTCAAATCTATTTTTCATGTACATAAATAAAAAACTCTACATGTCAAAATGTAGGTGATATGCATATTGGCTACAGCCTCATGTCCAACCCGATGCTGACATGAGGGAGGCGCCAGAAAATGTATCCAAACTTTAATAAGACTTTTAATTACATAAATATAGGCTAAGCTCCAGTCATGTTTGACAAATATAGGCTAATGAAGGATAATTAACATTAACGTTTAAAGACTTGATTCTGTCGACAAACTCGAGGCTCGGTTCGTTCAGATCAAATGGTAAAAAGACCGGAGACTGAAGGACAGTGCCTGTTGTGCACCGCACACCACTCATCTTGAATCTGAGCTGAAGAGCATTTTGAAACTATTTAACCATAAACTTAATTGTTTAAAACCTAGACGTTTTATGTCATTTTACGACCATAGAAATGTTGAGGGAATTATTTTATTAACACTTAATATACCATTGAAACCAGCATTCTTCTCACGTTCTATTCGATTTCAAATCAACTTTATTTTATTGTCCAGCAGCCAAAACCATAATCCTAGTCATATTAGTAACCCATGCTAGTTGATGCATCTTTAGATCTCCCCTTTCTTAATTTCTAACGGATATTTTAATCTCTGTCAAATTAAACCGCTCGCGCATGTGGTGCGCTTTTGAGAAAGGTGTTTCCCTCGCTTGCAACGCCAGGGTTGTGGGTTCGTTTCCCACGGGGGGCCAGTATGAAAAATGTATGCACTCACTAACTGTAAGTTGCTCTGGATAAGAGCGTCTGCTAAATGACTAAAATGTCAAATGTAATTGCATTTTGGAACATTCACGCAAAGTTTACAGCCATGTGTGCATTGTTGAGTTTATAATATGAAGAAATAAAACGTTATCAACATTTTAAGCTAAACGGTCTGATGCATCAGCCTCATTGCTATTTTTATTTTTTTATGTGCAGTGGTCTGTTTTGAATTGTAGACATCTTTTTTTATTGTCACAGGGACGATGGGACGCCCTTAATTTCGAGCCCCGGAGGGAATTATTTTATAAAGACATAAAAAGTATTTGGTTGTAATTGTATTGTTGCAATATTTGGTAACACTTTACTTTACACCCAGTGTCATAATACGTTATGACACGGTCATAACCATGTCATAATATGTCGTAACTGCTGACATAACTTGTCATAATATGGTTATAACAATTTCATGACCCATATATTTACACCTGTTGTGACATATATTGCATTATTTTATGGCTTCTTATGACAACTACAGTCGTGGTCAAAAGTTTTGAGAATGGCACAAGTATTGGTCTTCACAAAGTTCGCTGCTTCAGTGTTATGAGATATTTTTGTCAGATGTTACTATGGTATACTGAAGTATAATTACAAGCATTCCATAAGTGTCAAAGGCTTTTATTAACAATTACATAAAGTTTATGCAAAGAGTCAATATTTGCAGTGTTGACCCTTCTTTTTTTAGACCTCTGCAATCCGCCCTGGCATGCTGTCAATTAACTTCTGGGCCACATCCTGACTGATGGCAGCCCATTCTTGCATAATCAATGCTTGGAGTTCGTCAGAATCTGTTGGTTTTTGTTTGTCCACCCACCTCTTGAGGATCGACCACAAGTTCTCAATGGGATTAAGGTCTGGGGAGTTTCCTGGCCATGGACACAAAATGTCGATGTTTTGTTCCCCGAGCCACTTAGTTATCACTTTTGCCTTATGGCAAGGTGCTCCATCATGCTGGAAAAGGCATTGGTCGTCACCAAACTGTTCTTGGATGGTTGGGAGAAGTTGCTCTCGGAGGATGTGTTGGTATCATTCTTTATTCATGGCTGTGTTCTTAGGCAAAATTGTGAGTGAGCCCACTCCCTTGGCTGAGAAGCAACCCCACACATGAATGGTC
Organism: Coregonus lavaretus; assembly: GCF_964263955.1. Taxonomy (NCBI): domain Eukaryota; kingdom Metazoa; phylum Chordata; class Actinopteri; order Salmoniformes; family Salmonidae; genus Coregonus; species Coregonus lavaretus. Next base: position 39,033,733 of record NC_139995.1, read on the forward strand.
TCAGGATGCTTTACTGTTGGCATGACACAGGACTGATGGTAGCGCTCACCTTGTCTCCTCTGGACAAGGTGTTTTCCGGATGCTCCAAACAATCGCAAAGGGAATTCATCAGAGAAAATGACTTTACCCCAGTCCTCAGCAGTCCAATCCCTGTACCTTTTGCAGAAAATCAGTCTGTCCCTGATGTTTTTCCTGGAGAGAAGTGGCTTCTTTGCTGCCCTTCTTGACACCAGGCCATCCTCCAAAAGTATTCGCCTCACTGTGTGTGCAGATGCACTCACACCTGCCTGCTGCCATTCCTGAGCAAGCTCTGCACTGGTGGTGCCCTGATCCCGCAGCTGAATCAACTTTAGGAGACGGTCCTGGCGCTTGCTGGACTTTCTTGGGCGCCCTGACGCCTTCTTCACAACAGTTGAACCTCTCTCCTTGAAGTTCTTCATGATCCGATAAATGGTTGATTTAGGTGCAATCTTACTAGCAGCAATATCCTTGCCTGTGAAGCCCTTTTTGTGCAAAGCAATGATGACGGCACGTGTTTCCTTGCAGGTAACCATGGATAACAGAGGAAGAACAAGGATTTCAAGCACCACCCTCCTTTTAAAGCTTCCAGTCTGTTATTCTAACTCAATCAGCATGACAGAGTGATCTCCAGCCTTGTCCTCGTCAACACTCTCACCTGTGTTAACGAGAGAATCACTGACATGATGTCAGCTGGTCCTTTTGTGGTAGGGCTGAAATGCAGTGGAAATGTTTTTTGGGGATTAAGTTCAGCTTCATGGCAAAGAGGGAATTTGCAATTAATTGCAATTCATCTGATCACTCTTCATGACATTCTGGAGTATATGCAAATTGCCATCATCAAAACTGAGGCAGCAGACTTTGTGAAAATTAGGATTTGTGTCATTCTCAAAACTTTTGACCACGACTGTACATAAGAGTGTCAAAACCCACATTTATTCCAATTAATTTTTTCCCTGTCAAGTTTGTTTCTTAAATCCTTTGTTGTTGTTATGTTTATTTAAATAAATGTTTTTTTGAATAAACTCATTTGATTAAATGTGGGTTTTGACACTCTTATGTAGGTGTTATAACCAGCCATAAAATAACGCAACAGGTGTAAATATATGGCTCCTGATTGTGTTATGACCATATTATGACAGGTTATGACAAGTTATGTCAGCTGTTATGACATATTATGACATAGTTATGAACGTGTCATAACGTGTTATGACACTGGGTGTCAAGTAAAGTGTTACCCAATATTTTATAGGCTACCAAGGGTGGCCAACCATCCTCCAGGAGAGCCTTAAAAGGGTAGTGTTGTATTTTGAGACAGGCTTGAATATGCAAAGAAGCCAATAGGCAGAGTGTAGCCCAAATCTTTGTCTGATTCTCTATGGTAAAATAGATAGTAATGCTTTTGTTTTTATAAAGTGGTTCCTTGCATCATACAATGATGTAAAAATGGTGTTAGACCATATATTATTTTGGGACAAGTGACAAAGTTAATGTCAAGCCCTGGTGTGTATGTTTTTGTTTTCAGTCTCTGATTCAGAACGATGTGGATCTTATGGACACGAGGAAGAACTGTGATAAGAGCAACCTGAGGGTGAAGCCTATTAAAGGGACAGCTGTGTTCTGGTACAATTACCTCTCTGACGGACAAGGTACAGACTGTACAGACATAGCATGACCCTTCTATATACACACTACTACAGCTTCATTACTGCCCCTCAGACAGGACACACAACTTATTATACACACATAGCAATTTATCCCATTTTATTCAATCACTGCTGTTCAGGTCCTTATTTAAAAACTGAAGCATGTATAGTTTTGATAAAAGTTATGTCCACTGTTGTAGAAATTAATTGAAAGATAATATTCCTATTAGTCCACATGGTAGTTATCAGTTCTGCTGTTATCAGAGCTGCTTTTGATTACACATACTAACTGTTCTCTGTTCCCAACAGGCTGGGTGGGGGAGCAGGATGAGTACTCTCTGCACGGCGGCTGTGTGGTCACCCGCGGGACTAAGTGGGTGGCCAATAACTGGATCAACATCGACCCGGATTACCAGCGCCAGGCTCGCTACCAGCAGCTGGTGTCACAGCAGGGGGAGGAGGACGCAGAGGACGAGGGGGAGCAGTCTCAGACCAGCCCTGAACAACTGCACACTGCTGACTCCCATCAGGAACTGTAGCTGTACTGCTGTAGCCTAGAAACCAAAAACAATAACCTCCCCTTAGGTCCACTAATTACACTAGTTCCAACTTCGAAAGCTGGTCCCAAAGAGGTATGGGTGGTTCGAACATTTGTCCAGACAGTGTAGTTTGTGGGCCTAAACCTCGCCCACCCCTCTTCTTCAGCCCAAAGCTACCAGAAAGCTACCCTACCACCACCCACCACATGCCCCAACCTAACTTGACTCTGTCCTGCTGTGCACAATCTTCCATGACGACACCTCTGTGGCCAGTACGAAGATAGATATTTGATATTCAGGGACTGTGGTCACTTTGGATTTATGCAACTGTGAGAGGGGGAAAAATCTAATGTTCCGATTTCACTGTTCGTTGAATTTATGCATAATTCCAAACGTTTACATTATATACGTATGCACAATTTTACCTCCCTTCTGTGTGTCACAAAACATTCATGTTAGATCTTCAGTGAGTGAGACTGTCACGCTGATACATACATTGCAGAGGGGGGTCGACCATGCTACTATTTGCATGTACGTGTGTTCGTATGAGCTGTTACGTTAGGCTTTGTACAGGCTTTTACTGTGTCATGTTAAAGATAGCCATAGACTCCAGCCACTAGACTAGAGAGATGACTTTAGATAGTCTCTGCTCTGATCCTCAGTATTCTAGCTTGACGATGTCTGTCATCACCCAAAGACCCCCCATCTTCAGATGTGATGAAGCATGTTTACTGTTATTTAAACGTTGCACAGATTGTTACTTTATTTATTTGTTACTTTATTTATCTATTTTTAATGTATTGGGGAAAATAATTGTAAATATATGTCACTTGCATCCAATACTTCTCAATCTACTTCAGGTATTGGATTTATATTTATTTTAAAAGTATTATTTATTTATTCCATATTGTTCACTTTGTTCCACGTTGTGTTGTTCACCTTGTTTGGCGTTTGTTTCCAAATGCACTGAATCACTTTCCTCTGCTCCAAATAAAGTTGACTTTAGATTTGGAATAATAGAGAGTCATTTCTTTCATTTCAGTGGAGTCACAGAGGAGGGAGTAAGGACCATTGCCAAAGCTGTGACAGAACACTGGCAGACGCAGACCCATATCTGGCAACTAGTCCCCCTGCTCTGTTGCTCTTCTAGTTCGGGGGAGGATATTATTTGGATGTTGTAGGGGTTTACTGTACCTTCCACTTTTTGTAGGCATTTATTTAATTACTAAGCATTTTATTGAAATGTTGATACATTGTAAGGTTTGATACATTTCAAGGTTTTATGTATATAACAAATATGCAGCGACATCAGACTTCAGTAAGGCTCCTCAGAGTTTGGTGCTCTCCTGCAATAACATATTTACAGACATGGTTAATATTTACAGAGAGTCTTCCATATTGTATCTTCCATTTAACTGTATTGAATGATTGTATTGTATGTGTTTTTGCATGCAGATGTACACGTTTCACCAGTGAATACTCATAGCTGGGCATTGATGTTCCCTGGTGGCCAAGGCAGTGGAGCACAGCTTAATGGACAGTAGCAAACAGACGTCCTTTAGTGATGGACTCCGAGAAGAACCCTCCCAGCTCTAACTGCTCCACCACAGACACTGGATAGGAAAAGTAAAGAGTTATTTACATGTCATATTCAAAGTAATGAGTTATTAATTTATTAGCTACAGATACAGGTCTCACTTACAGTGAGGGAAAAAAGTATTTGATCCCCTGCTGATTTTGTACGTTTGCCCACTAACAAAGAAATGATCAGTCTATAATTTTAATGGTAGGTTTATTTGAACAGTGAGAGACAGAATAACAACAAAAAAATCGGAAAAAAAATGCATGTAAAAAATGTTATAAATTGATTAGCTTTTTAATGAGGGAAATAAGTATTTGACCCCTCTGCAAAACATGACTTAGTACTTGGTGGCAAAACCCTTGTTGGCAATCACAGAGGACAGACGTTTCTTGTAGTTGGGCACCAGGTTTGCACACATCTCAGGAGGGATTTTGTCCCACTCCTCTTTGCAGATCTTCTCCAAGTCATTAAGGTTTCGAGGCTGACGTTTGGCAACTCGAATCTTCAGCTCCCTCCACAGATTTTCTATGGGATTAAGGTCTGGAGACTGGCTAGGCCACTCCAGGACCTTAATGTGCTACTTCTTGAGCCACTCCTTTGTTGCCTTGACTGTGTGTTTTGGGTCATTGTCATGCTGGAATACCCATCCACGACCCATTTCCAATGCCCTGGCTGAGGGAAGGAGGTTCTCACCCAAGATTTGACGGTACGTGGCCCCGTCCATCGTCCCTTTGATGCGGTGAAGTTGTCCTGTCCCCTTAGCAGAAAAACACCCCCAAAGCATAATGTTTCCACCTCCATGTTTGACGGTGGGGATGGTGTTCTTGGGGTCATAGGCAGCATTCCTCCTCCTCCAAACATGGCGAGTTGAGTTGATGCCAAAGAGCTCCATTTTGGTCTCATCTGACCACAACACTTTCACCCAGTTCTCCTCTGAATCATCCAGATGTTCATTGGCAAACTTCAGACGGCCCTGTATATGTGCTTTCTTGAGCAGGGGGACCTTGCGGGCGCTGCAGGATTTCAGTCCTTCACGGCGTAGTGTGTTACCAATTGTTTTCTTGGTGACTATGGTCCCAGCTGCCTTGAGATCATTGACAAGATCCACCCGTGTAGTTCTGGGCTGATTCCTCACCGTTCTCATGATCATTGCAACTCCACGAGGTGAGATCTTGCATGGAGCCCCAGGCCGAGGGAGATTGACAGTTATTTTGTGTTTCTTCCATTTGCGAATAATCGCACCAACAGTTGTCACCTTCTCACCAAGCTGCTTGGCGATGGTCTTGTAGCCCATTCCAGCCTTGTGTAGGTCTACAATCTTGTCCCTGACATCCTTGGAGAGCTCTTTGGTCTTGGCCATGGTGGAGAGTTTGGAATCTGATTGATTGATTGCTTCTGTGGACAGGTGTCTTTTATACAGGTAACAAGCTGAGATTAGGAGCACTCCCTTTAAGAGTGTGCTCCTAATCTCAGCTCGCTACCTGTATAAAAGACACCTGGGAGGCAGAAATCTTTCTGATTGAGAGGGGGTCAAATACTTATTTCCCTCATTAAAATGCAAAATCAGCAGGGGATCAAATACTTTTTTTTCCCTCACTGTACATTGAAACTCAGCCATGTAGACAGTAACATCAATCTCACAAAAGTCGTGGAATATCTGTCAAAACTGGACTGGAGGATTAAGCACTCTGCTTTTAACATCCTAAACTCTTATCTCAACCGACCAAACAATTGTCATCCTAATCATTTTCTCCCCCTATACCTTTTATTGAGGCACCGTCATTTATGATGTTGTTCTCTTCAATACAAGGCCATCTCTCCTATCTCATAATTTCCCTCCCCTCATCATCACCCGCTCACATGTCTCATGGTCTTAATAGCCACGGTATCGATGAAGTTAGCCGTGGACGGGTCTAGGATGATGGAGTGGATGTCCCAGGTCCACTTGCCCAGCGATCCCAGGGAGACCTTATCCAGTTCCCGGCTCAGGGTATCCTCATTACTGAAGCCCAGAGTGGTGGTGTCCCCGTCTTGCAGTTCCGACTCTGTCACCAGGGTGGCACTGTCTGGGTCTCAACCGCCCTTCAGGTACTAGTGGTCATTGGGCGTGTGAGGCATTGTTGGCATGACGAACACGGTGACATTCTCGCAGCCGCACCAACCTGGTTGGTTGTCACCCAGTGACTCCTCCCTGTCTCTGTCTTCATCTCTGCCCCCCGGCTCTCTCCATTGCCCCGCCTCCTCCTCTACAGAGAACACTCCTGTCCTCTGCTGCTCCTCGGCTTTCAGAGCCCGCCTCTGCACAGTCCACACATAAACAACAGGTTTGTTTTAACGAGGTTATACAGTGCCTTCAGAAAGTATTCATACCCCTTGACTTATTACATATTTTGTTGTGTTACAGCCTGAATTCAAAATCACCAACCTACACACAATACCCCATAATGACAAAGTGAAAACATGTTTTTAGAGATTTTTGCAAATGTATTGAAAATGAAATAGAGAAATATCGCATTTACATAAGTATTCACACCCCTGAGACAATACCTGTTAGAATAACCTTTGGCAGCGGTTACAGCTGTGAGTCTTTCTGGGTAAGTCTCTAAGAGCTTTACACACCTGTATTGTACAATATTTGCACATTATTCTTTTTAAAATTCTTCAAGCTCTGTCAAGTTGGTTGTTGTTCATTGTTAGACAGCCATTTTCAGGTCTTGCCATAGATTTTCAAGCCAATTTAAGTCAAAACTGTAACTAGGGCACTCAGGAAAATTCAATGTCGTCTTGGTAAGCAACTCCAGTGTATATTTGTCCTTGTGTTTTAGGTTATTGTCCTGCTGAAAGGTACATTTGTCTCCCAGTGTCTGTTGGAAAGCAGACTGAAACAGGTTTTCCACCTGGATTTTGCCTGTGCATCCCAATTATTTGTATATAAAAAAAAACTCCCATGTATGACAAGCATACCCATAACATGATACAGCCACCTCTATGCTTGAAAATATGAAGAGTGGTACTCAGTGATGTGTCATTGGATTTTCCTTAAACGTAACGCTTTGTATTCAGGACACAAAGTTAATTTCTTCGCCACATTTTTTTTGCAGTTTTACTTTAGTGCCTTATTGAAAAGAGGATGCATGTTTTAGAATATTTTAATTCTGTACAGGCTTCCTTCTTTTCACACTGTCAATTAGGTTAATATTGTGGAGTAACTTCAATGTTGTTGATCCATCCTCAGTTTTCTCCTATCACAGCCATTAAACTCGGTAACTGTTTTAAAGTCACCATTGGCCTCATGGTGAAATCCCTGAGTGGTTTCCTTCCTCTCCGGCAACTGAGTTAGGAAGGAAGCCTGTATCTTTGTAGTGACTGGGTGTATTGATACACCATCCAAAGTGTAATGAATTACTTCACCATGCTCAAAGGGATATTCAGTGTCTGCTTTTTTAAAAACCGATTTACCAATAGGTGCCCTTCTTTGCAAGGCATTGGAAAACCTCCCTGGTCTTTGTGGTTCAATCTGTGTTTGAAATTCACTGCTCGACTTAAGGACCTTACAGATAATTGTATGAGTGGGTTACAGAGATGAGGTAGTCATTAAAAAATCATGTTAAACACTATTATGAAACTGGTTGTTTGGATCCTGGATGATGATTGGACGAGCAGCGTTCCAAGCCGTGATGTATTGGCAGTCACAGACACACCTATGCGTGCTGACAGTTCCATCTGAAAATGAACTCCGCGCCTCCATAAGAATATCATGTTCATGTTGCTGTCCGAACCATTTCTTGTATTTATCTCAACTCGCACATTATTTCCCCTTGCTTCCAGCCTAGCATTTTGTTTAGTATAGCGGGGGTTAATATAAGCCTCGCTGTCTGCCTGTCTGACCTCGAATGTCCCTGTATTGATGTGTAATATTGGTATTATTGTTGTAATTAAATAATTATAATAATTATAATTGTTTCACTTTTGAATTTCGATCTCAGTACTATACATGGAGTGAATGGTGCCCAGACGAGACGAGACCACTTTTTGTGAGCCAGTCGAAATGTCATTATCAATGGACATATCCAAGCAAATGCCAATATAAAAAATGCTCAAACAAACGAAAATGCAGCTACTGTCATTCCAGGTTCAATGTTTGGCATGACTGAGTTAGCTGAAGTTAGCTAGCAAGTGACAAGAACATTATATTTTGTTTAAAATGGACGACCAGTCCTTTTGCATAGCAACATGACCAAAAGAACTAACAACCAGATTTGTTTCTGGTCTATAACTTCTGGTGGAAGAATGAAATTGTATGAATTGACTTATCAAAATAACGTTTTAATGAAAATATGTAATTCATTGTTATTTTTATATGTTGGTAACAGTTTTATAAAATATTGCGTCGGGCCGCACAACGCCATTTACCTGTGACTGTATTCATGATACAGCACTGCCTCTTGTGCTTTATTGCTTAATTATTGCACACAGAGTGAGTCCATGCATATTATTATGAGAAATTTGTACTCCTGAACTTATTTAGGCTTGCCATAACAAAAGGGTTGAATACTTATTGACGCAAGACATTTCAGCTTTTCCTTTTTAATTAATTTGTAAAATTTTCTCAAAACATAATTCCACTTTGACATTGTGGGGTATTGTGTGTAGGCCAGTGACACAGAATCTCAATTTTATCCATTTAAATTCAGGCTGTAACACAACAAAATGTGGAAAAAGTCAATGGTTGTGAATACTTTCTGAAGGCACTGTATAGATTTATACAGGACAAGTGTATGTCCAGATGAATTCCAGAATAGTTTTGAAAATGTTATTCAAATGTATATGAATGGCGGTTCCCACAGTGTCTCACCTGTCTCCTGGCCTCCCTCCTAGCTCTCCTCTCAACTCTCTTCTCTCTGTGTCTCTGCTTGGCCTTGTCTTCTCTTGTAGATTATCATCTTGCTGATGTCAAGCCCACTTTAAAGACAGATACTCAATCTGTCATCACATCAAACACATGTTCCAAAGGTAGGCCTGCAGTCATGAAACACAAGGGTATGCGTCTCAAATTGCACCCTATTCCCTAAGTAGTGTCCAACTTTCATAGGGCTCTGGTCAAAAGTAGTGCACTATCTAGGGAATAGTGTACCATTTAGGACGCAACCGGGAAGTGCAAATAAGTATCACATGAAGTGCAAATTAGTATCACTGTCAGTTGTATAAAAAAGGCCACCTTGTCTTTCAGAGCCTCAAGATAGAGACCAGCGTTGGCAAAGTACATGGTGGCAGAGGAGTGGAAGATAGTGATGCCAGGGACTTCTCTCACACAAACAAACAACAAGGTTATTATGGTTTACTCTCCCCTTCACATTATCACCTACTGACTGCCACCACTACCTCTCTTCCTGCTGCTTCCCCAGGTAACCTCTTTTCCTGCTGCTTCCCCATGTAACCTCTTTTCCTGCTGCTTCCCCAGGTAACCTCTTTTCCTGCTGCTTCCCCAGGTAACCTCTTTTCCTGCTGCTTCCCCAGGTAACCTCTTTTCCTGCTGCTTCCCCAGGTAACCTCTTTTCCTGCTGCTTCCCCAGGTAACCTATTTTCCTGCTGCTTCCCCATGTAACCTATTTTCCTGCTGCTTCCCCAGATAACCACTTTTCCTGCTGCTTCCCCAGGTCTGCTGTTTCACCTCTCTGTGGGTCTCAATGTCCAAGTAGAGCTCTGTCCCTGGAACGTGTCCCAGAACAGAGTATCTCGGGCTGAAAGAGAGGAAGGCAGAGTTGGGTCACCACCAGAGCACTCCAGTTCTCAGTCAGAGCTACTGTGCAATCATTAAATAGATGCTGTCTTTTGTTCTGACTTTTTAATCAAATGTTTTTTGGCTCCCACTTTTTTAATCAATCACTGACTTTGGCCTGAAAAACCTGTTTTAAAGTGCCAAGAATGAATTGCCACCTGGCACCTGCTGATGCTGCGCTTTTTGATTTGTTTGTGCAAAACACAGGCCCTGAGAGATGAGGTTAGAAATATGCAGTGTTCAAGAACGTTCTATGGACAGATGATTCAAAAGTATAACTTTTTGGACGACATGGTTCCAGTAATGCCTGTCCCTGGCAATGATGTTCACCTCAGTCAGGTTAGTCCTATTCATCATGACCAGGAAGTTTTTGTCTGGAGACAACTTCTCTGTCACACTTCCAACCATGTTACTGAGCACTGCAATCGTACCTGCACACAAACACAACATAACAACACCTGTGTATGTACATTTGTATACATTTGTATGAACAAAAAGAGTTGGGCTGACTGGGAGTGTTAATCTTAGTCCTTATCAACCATTCACATACTACCGATACATATTTCTGTCCACTTGCCTATGGAAATATGTCTGGACGTCCCGAAGAAGAAGTAGACCAAAGACAGACATACTTAACAAGGATAGGGTCAGGGTTCAGGCTAGGTAAGGGTTGAACCGAGATGTGGACATGAAATTAGGGTTAGGGTTGAAACGGGATCTGAACATAAACCTAGAGTTAGGGTTAGCGTCAGTGGTGGAAAAAGTACCCAATTGTCATACTTGAGTAAAAGTAAAGCTACCTTAATAGAAAATGACTCAAGTAAAAGTGAAAGTCACCAAGTAAAATACTACTTGAGTAAAAGTATTTGGTTTTAAATATTCTTAAGTATCAAAAGTAAAGTATGTTTATTTATTTTTACGTTTAGCCAGGGGCACACTCCAACACTCAGACATCATTTACAAACGAAGAATATGTGTTTAGTGAGTCCGCCAGATCAGAGGCAGTAGGGAGGACCAGGGATGTTATCTTGATGAGTGCGTGAATTGGACCATTTTCCTGTCCTGCTAAGCATTCGAAATGTAACTTTTGGGTGTCAGGGAAAATGTATGGAGTAAAAAGTACATTATTTTCTTTAGGAATGTAGTGAAGTAAAAGTAAAAGTTGTCAAAAATATAAATAGTAAAGTACAGATACCCCAAAAAACTACTTAAGTAGTGCTTTGAAGTATTTTTCTAGGAAGACAGGTTAATCTACAGTACAGTATATGCTTCCAGCCAACAGGCAGCAATGAGCATGAGCCACAGGACTCACATCTATTTGCAATAAATCAGAAACTCACACACATATTCACACACTCCACTCCGTACCCCCTAGCCCTCCGCCTGCACCCATACCACCTTGTGGTACCAGGTTGGGCTATTTCTTCCTCCCTGTGTAAGTCGCTTGAAGTGCCTGTCAGTCCCTCTTTTATACAATATGACAGGTAACACCGAATAAAACAGGTTTACTAAAAAGTAAACTTTTTCACCTAAAGCGCATGGGCATTTCCATTGACTGAGGTTCTGTATCACTATCAGAGATGAGAGTACTGTCACCACAATGGAGGGGGGGGGGGGGGGGGGGGTTCATCGCGTGTAAGGGATGGCTAACTAGGAGACATTTTTCCTCCTCATATTTGGTCATTCAAAGTCTTGAAGAGCCTCATTTCAGGAAATCTGGGGTGTCCGGACTGCACTCTGGTCATAGGAAGGAGGTGTTCCACCACCAGATTCCTTACACTGCAAAAGTGTTGCTAATGAACCATGAAAACACCAGGCAGCCAGTAGCTGATGACATACTAGTCCTGTCATCTATTACAGACAGCTGTGGTTTAGAGGACAGTGGACAGACAGATATGGAAAAAGCAACATCAAGAAAATTATAGATTACTGACTGATTTCTGATTTACGGACTACACAGGATATCACAGTTGTTGTTTCTTGCAATACCTGTAGGGGTCAGAAGGGTCATTCATTGCTTTGTTCAGGATGTTCACACCATAGAGATCCTATGAAATGACTAATTCCTAATTCTATGGTTCACACCACCTCAGGTTAATATTTTAACATCAATCTGTTGAGTGGTATGAACAAAGTATCAGCTGCATCATCGCAAGTTTATTATTATGATTATTTTGAATATTGTGATTATTATCATTCAAAATGACTGTAGTCACTTTAAGAGAGTGATGTCGTGAAATTCGAATCCAACCCAGAAGCTGGTTCTATGTGCCATTCCACAGATACATAAGCCTACACGTGATCGAGAACCCACCCCCACCCCCCCTTTCCCCCCAAAATATAGCAATAGCAAAGAATAGCAATTGGGTTATATTATACTTGTGAAATTCGACAAGAGCATTGCTCAACATTACACAACATTATCATATGTGAGTCTCCTGACATTATTCTGTGTAAAAACAAAGTGTGCCCCTCACCGCTATATGCCTGCTGCCTCTATGACCTAGTTGCTGTTCCATTGCCCATATCAGTCTATTTTAAGGTGTGTTGCTCAGCTCAGAGGGCCAGGGCATTCAGGCAGGCAGCGAGGGAAGGGGTAGGTAAACAGTGTTTCAGAGAGGATAGCTAGGCCCCCTGTCACTCTCTGACCCCTCTTCCAGGTGCATTCAGCTACATTAACAACAACGCCTGCAGCCTGGCTGGCTGAGGAACCTGATGGTCTACTGGAATAAGAGGATTCCCACTGACTGGTAGGACAGGATGAAATAGGCTTGACTGATCAAAGGGCAAAATACTCTCTAATAAGACTAAAGGGCGTAAGACTTTAGTAACACAATGCATAGTGGGAGATGATACTAATTAGTGTTTAACATGGATCCCTGGTTTCGCAGCGGCAGCAGGGCATGGCCATGCTTTAGTTGCTGTACTGTTATGCTGTGGTCTAAGTGTCAATGTGGGAAATGGGAATTCCAGTAAGAAAGGCTCTTCACACGTACTGATTTATATTGACAAGGTCAGAACTACAAATTTGAAGATAATGAATGTCTTTTTAACTATAAAATATTCACAAAATGACCGATTACAAAACTCTACTCAACATAAATGTAAACAATGTACTGGGGGCTTGATCAGATCAACATTGAACTTCTGTTTCTTTCTTTCTCTACTTTTCAGATAAAGAACCTCCTTGTTTTTATATTTATTTAAATCTATTTCTGTTTTTCAAAAAAAATTCTGAGTTAAGTTATTACTGTTGAATAGACATTAGATCCAAATGGATCTGAGAGCTAAACACAGTCTGGGTCTTCTGGACCAGCTGAGGAAGATGAGGGAGACAGAAAAGCTGACAGATGTGGTGCTTGTGGCTGAGGGCATCAGCTTCCCCTGCCACCGCGTGGTCCTCTCAGCCTTCAGCCCTTACTTCCGGGTCATGTTCACCTGTGGCCTGCGGGAGTGCAATACTAGGGAAGTATTTCTGCGTGACACCCCAGCCGATAGCCTGAGTCTATTGTTGAACTACATGTACTGTTCTGAGCTCCCACTCAACAACGCAAATGTACAGGGGGTGTCCGTCGCTGCCTTCCTTCTACAGATGGACGAGGTGTTCAACCGCTGCCAGAGCCACATGAGGGAGAACATGGACGCTTCCAACTGCCTCGGGGTGTACTACTACGCCCGTGACCTGGGAGCCGAGGAGCTGGCCGACCATGCCCAGAGATACCTACGGACACACTTCGTTCAGGTGTGTATGAGCGAGGAGATTCTAGAACTAGAGGCCCATCAGCTTGGGGCGCTGCTGAGCTCTGACGACCTCAACGTGTCACGGGAGGAGACCATCCTGGACGTGGTGCTGCGCTGGGTCAGGCAGGACACTCTGGGAGACTGGGTGGAGGACGGGCGGAGTAGACACCTGGCTGAGCTCCTGAGGAAGGTGCGCCTCCCCCTGGTGGCCCCTGACTACCTGAAGGAGGCCATGAAGAGGAATATGTCCCTTCTGGCAGATGCAGAGTGTCTGGAGATGATGGAGGAGGCTCTGGAGGCCACTGGGATGCATCCTGCAGCTGCTCCCCGGAAACTGAAGCTCCGCTATGGGATGGAGACCACAGATCTGCTGCTCTGCATCGGCAACGAGGGCGGAGGGATCCGATCGCGGTATGGAAATTATTCAGAACGCAGCTTCTGCTATGCCCCCTCCACGGGCCGCACCTACTACATCACGTCCCCACGCTATGGAGATGTTCTGGGATTCGTGTGTGCCGGGGTCGTCACCGAGGGCAACGAGATTGTGGTGGCTGGGGAGGCAGGAGTGAGGAAAATGGCCAGGCAGACGGACAGGAATGTGGAGATATTCAGGTAGGAATGTGTGTTTTGAATGAAATCATCAGCAGTAATAAACCTATTGGTCAGTGATGAGAGTGACAGTCAGTGGCATACTGTTTATGTGCTGTGGCCAGGTGGAGTGTGTGGCCAGGTGGAGTGTGTGGCCAGGTGGAGTGTGTGGCCAGGTGGAGTGTGTACCCAGGTGGAGTGTGTACCCAGGTGGAGTGTGTAGCCAGGTGGAGTGTGTGGCCAGGTGGAGTGTGTGGCCAGGTGGAGTGTGTGGCCAGGTGGAGTGTGTACCCAGGTGGAGTGTGTACCCAGGTGGAGTGTGTGGCCAGGTGGAGTGTGTGGTCAGGTGGAGTGTGTGGCCAGGTGGAGTGTGTGGCCAGGTGGAGTGTGTACCCAGGTGGAGTGTGTACCCAGGTGGAGTGTGTACCCAGGTGGAGTGTGTGGCCAGGTGGAGTGTGTGGCCAGGTAGAGTGCGTACCCAGGTGGAGTGCGTGGCCAGGTGGAGTGCGTACCCAGGTGGAGTGTGTGGCCAGGTAGAGTGCGTACCCAGGTGGAGTGCGTGGCCAGGTAGAGTGTGTGGCCAGGTGGAGTGTGTACCCAGGTGGAGTGTGTACCCAGGTGGAGTGTGTACCCAGGTGGAGTGTGTGGCCAGGTAGAGTGCGTACCCAGGTAGAGTGTGTGGCCAGGTAGAGTGCGTATGTAAACTCTGCTTGCTTAGCGAGTACCGCTTCCTCCTTATTTGGCTCACACTGAGGCTTGAACCCAGGGCCTCTTCCTTGCTAGCACACGTGACCGCTGTCGTGACGTGACTTACTTTAATGTATGACTGTTATTTATCGAATCACCTAACTATGTTTAATTGTCACTCGATTAAATTAATCTTGTAACAATTAACTCATTAGGAATTTGGGGCACCACGGAAGAAGTTGTTTAATGAGTTACCATCTCCCGAATTAAACTCTTAGAAGATATGTATGTTATATATATCGATAACAGTCACTTATTAAATAATTACCTCTTATCAGTCTCATTCTGAACGTCACATAATCCTTGAACCTGCAAAAACCCTAGCCTTATTGATGAATCAGCAATACACAAATTGACATAATTATTTATTTACTAATTAACTAAATAATAACACAATACAAACACACACAGGTTATTGATTACTAACGTAATACAATGAAAACAGGTCCCTAGTGGACTGGACTAATATTAGCATGAATGCTTGGGTAGTGGAGGGGTCAGAATGGAAGGGAGAGACAGAGATTCAAACTATCGTAGTTACATTGGAGACTACGCTCACAGTAATCATAATACTTATGCACCCTAATAACGCTCATTTGGATTAGAAATGCAACATGTATTTACGTGTTGCTGTCCTCGATAGTTGAGTTGATGATGTAGGACTCTGGTTTGCCCACCAGAGATCTCAATGTCCTTGGTAGAGTTTCTGGTCGTAGTGGTGGTTAGAATGGATATACTTCAGATGTACCAGCGGTTGTCTGAGAGGGATTGTCCTCTATCTCGTGTCTTTAGTGAAAGTTATCTAGACGACTATACAGTTGAAGTCAGAAGTTTACATACACTTAGGTTGGAGTCATTAAAACCCGTTTTTCAACCACTACACACATTTCTTGTTAACAAACTATAGTTTTGGCAAGTCGGTTAGGACGTCGACTTTGTGCATGACACAAGTAATTTTTCCAACAATTGTTTACAGACAGATTATTTCACTTATAATTCACTGTATCACAATTCCAGTGGGTCAGAAGTTTACATACACTAAGTTGACTGTGCCTTTAAACAGCTTGGAAAATTCCAGAAAATTATGTCATGGCTTTAGAAGCTTCTGGTAGGCTAATTGACATAATTTGAGTCAATTGGAGGTGTACCTGTGGATGTATTTCAAGGCCTACCTTCAAACTCTGTGCCTCTTTGGTTGACATCATGGGAAAATCAAAAGAAATCAGCCAAGACCTCAGAAAAAAACATTGTAGACCTCCACAAGTCTGGTTCATCCTTGGGAGCAATTTCCCAACGCCTGAAGGTACCATGTTCATCTGTACAAACAATAGTACGCAAGTATAAACACCATGGGACCACGCAGCCGTCATACCGCTCAGGAAGGAGACGCATTCTGTCTCCTAGAGATGAACGTACTTTGGTGTGAAAAGTGCAAATCAATCCCAGAACAACAGCAAAAGACCTTGTGAAGATGCTGGAGGAAACAGGGACAAAAGTATCTATATCCACAGTAAAACGAGTCCTATATCGACATCACCTGAAAGGCCGCTCAGCAAGGAAGAAGCCACTGCTCCAAAACTGCCATAAAAAAAGCCAGACTACGGTTTGCAACTGCACATGGGGACAAAGATCGTACTTTTTGGAGAAATGTCCTCTGGTCTATTGAAACAAAAATAGAACTGTTTGGCCATAATGACCATCGTTATGTTTGGAAGAAAAAGGGGGATTCTTGCAAGCCGAAGAACACCATCCCAACCGTGAAGCACGGGGGTGGCAGCATCATGCTGTGGGGGTGCTTTGCTGCAGGAGGGACTGGTGCACTTCAGAAAATTTATGGCATCATGAGGAAGGGAAATTATGTGGATATATTGAAGTAACATCTCAAGACATCAGTCAGGAAGTTAAAGCTTGGTCGCAAATGGGTCTTCCAAATGGACAATGACCCCAAGCATACTTCCAAAGTTGTGGCAAAATGGCTTAAGGACAACTAAGTAAACGTATTGAAGTGGCCATCGCAAAGCCATGACCTCAATCCTATAGAACATTTGTGGGCAGAACTGAAAAAGCGTGTGCGAGCAAGGAGGCCTACAAACCTGACTCAGTTACACCAGCTCTGTCAGGAAGAATGGGCCAAAATTCACCCAATTTATTGTGGGAAGCTTGTGGAAGGCTACCCGAAACGTTTGACCCAAGTTAAACAATTTAAAGGCAATGCTACCAAATACTAATTGAGTGTATGTAAACTTCTGACCCACTGGGAATGTGATGAAAGAAATAAAAGCTGAAATAAATCCTTCTCTCTACTATTATTCTGACATTTCACATTCTTAAAATAAAGTGGTGATCCTAACTGACCTAAGACAGGGAATTTTTATTAGGATTAAATGTCAGGAATTGTGAAAAACTGAGTTTAAATGTGTTTGGCTAAGGTGTATGTAAACTTCCGACTTCAACTGTACATGCCAGCTGCAGACTGAAATGATAAGGTCTAGTGCATTGTCTTCTTCTTCACCTCGTGTAGAGGTTGAGAGGTTGAGAGTTTTTCCATTTCAAACGTGTGGACTAACGTCTCACGTTTTCTGTTCTTTCTAGTCTAACCATTTTGTAACGTTTAGCTTCAGCTTCACGCTTCTTGGTCTTGTAGAGTGTCAACCATTTTAAGCCGTGGGGCTTACTGGTCTTGTAGAAATTCAACCATTTGCAACGTTTGGCTCATGCTTCACGTCTGCTGGTCTTTCTAGTCTAACCATTTTGTAACGTGTAGCTTCACGCTTCACGTCTGCAGGTCTAAAGGTTGATTTGTTTTTCAAGGCTTTTTATGCACTCGGGGTAAAAGGGGCGTTCCATCATGTTTACACGATCTCTGATGTCACTCGGGGCGTGGCTAGTCACTGTGCATAGTTTATATGAAAAACTATTATCTTTAGAAGAAGACTAAAATCACATTCCTATCTTCACCAAAATACTCTCATACTTAATAATATATTTTATACAACATTTAGATGTAAACTTGATAGATAGAATATGTACACTTTCTGAGTTACAGTTATTACTTGATACCATCCTTAATGACATCACAAAATAATAAACAATATGACATTATTATTCTTTAGATCCCCACTGACCATTTTCCACATTCTTTTAAGTAGGAATATTGTTTCATCATCCACTTTTGGATGTTGGAGTCTTGGCGGGAAGACTTCCTTTGTCTCACAGGGAAATTCTTTCTTCCCATACTAGAGACCAAAAGGAGTCATTTTCTGCAAACTATTTATGACTGGCTGTTAAGTCATAAAACTGGCCCCCAGGAAAGGGGGTGTTCAAACCTTTGCCTAGCAGGAATGATCCTCAACCCATGAGGGCAAGTCATGACACCTCCCTCTTGAAGCGTCTTACCAATCGGCACCACGCGAAAAGCTAGCTATTCGCTGGCGCAAGTGGCGACACTTCAGACTGCTACGTGTAGACAGGTAGAGTGTGTGGCCAGGTGAGAATGATGGTCAGCACTCCTGTGTTCATTTTAGCATGCTAGAGTCGGACTAAAACCCCTGTCCCTGACTCTTGTCTGTGTTGGCCTCCTCAGGTACAGGGTGGAGGCCCAGGGGACCTGGGAGCACCTGAGCTCAGCTGAATACCGAGACTCATACGCGCTGGGGGCACTGGGTGATACTATTTACCTACTGGGAGGCCAGATGAAGCTGAAGAACCAGTACCTCATCACCAACTGTGTGGAGCGCTGGTCCCTGCAGGGTGGGCCTTGGCGTAGTGCCGCCCCGCTACCCATGCCACTGGCTTATCATAGTGTGGTCCGTCTGAAGGACCGCCTCTACGTGCTCGGGGGTCGAACTCCACAGGTAATGGTCTAAAGAGAAGGGGTTTGATATACAATAAGATGAATAGTCAGTCAATGCTGCTCTGTATTAGCTGTGTGTGTGTGCGTGTGTGTGTGCGTGCGTGGCCAGGAGGCATTTCACATTTGTTTAATTCAGTCTCACAACATCCATGTATTTTTAGAGTCCCTCATTCTCACTCATGTACACACTATGCTTGAGGCTGTGAGGCCTTGTGAGCAGAGAGAAACACTATCTGTGTCAGTGTGTGACTGTGAGCCCGCTCTCTATCCCCTCCTCCTTCTCTAAACTCTGCACCTGTCCTGTCCTGTCCTGTCAATCCCCCTGGCAGTCCTGGCGGATGGACGACGAGCCAGACCGCTTGAGTAACCGTCTGTTGGAGTATGACCCTGAGACAAATAAGTGGACAGAGCTGGGTCCCATGAAGCACTCCAAGTACCGCTGTAATGCTGTGGTGCTCAATGGGGAAATCTACGTGATGGGTGAGATTTAAAAGATAAATAACACATACGCCGTTTGGTTTTTAGCACATTGCTTTCATTCGTTTCATGATGGTCATGACGATGATGGTCACTTTGTGTCAGCAACCAGTGATTATTCCTCATAATTTGATGTTCAGTGTCTGATTTCTACTAGAGAAACCCCTCAACCCCCCTCAACATAAACAGTATGTTTGGACAGATTAGATTTCAAGAGTTTTTGAAAGTAGTACTTGACAACACAGGAAGTAAATGTCCCAGTACACGAAAACAACCCAGTTGTGTTCTAACAGGGGGCATCGGCTGTGAGGGGGTAGATCGTGGGCAGTCCCGTCGTTGCCTTGATGCTGTGGAGATCTACAACCCTGATGGAGACTTCTGGAGAGATGGGCCCACTATGCCCTCTCCGCAGCTATCGCTACGCAGCAATGCCTCCAACGCCGGAGTGGTGGGGGGCAAGCTATATGTGTGCGGATACTACAAGGGAGCTGGTAACTAAACCCACTTTCCTTTCCACTGTTCATAAAAAATAGAAACCCGCACACTGCTCTCGCTAGTATCACTTAATTTTATTGAAGCTTACGTGTCGGCCTCTAGGCCTTCGTCAGAGCTTTGAAGGCCAAAACGTAAGCTTCAATAAAATTAAGTGATACTAGCAAGAGCAGTGTGCGGGTTTCTATTTTCTTTGAAGTTATCGCATTATTCCCATGCACCTGCAGCAAGTGCCTTTTCGACTTTCCACTGTTCATAAAACTGTGACATCATGTGGGACTTGTTTGAGTAAAAGATGACCTGTCCTTTTAAGAACTTAACAAGTTGACTGTAGCTGAATGCTGTTTAATTTGATTGCCGCACCACTCTTTAAAATGCCTGATTCTAATAGTGACAAAAATTATATTCCTGGCCTATCCCGATCCTTGTTTCCCTCAGATCGTCATGAGGACATAATCAAGGACATCCTGGAACTAGACCCATGGGAGAACTGCTGGACCGTGGTGGCCCGCCATGTTCTGATGCATGATGCCTACGACGTCTGCTTGGTGGCAAGCCTCAATCCCCGGGAGCTCATGTCTCCCCCAGCAGACCTAGTAACTCAGTGACACCCACCCACCCTAAGGTCTAAGGACCTGTTCTTATCTAAGAGCAGCTTGGGCAATAATATTTTTTTATGAAAACTGAGAGCGGATAATATTGAGGAAGACCTCCTGTGGGCCAGGAGTCAAAATTCAGTAGTGCTGGCTGATCCTGGTGGTGCTTGTTGGTTTACTGAGACGCATTTGATCTCTTGTGACATTACACAGTTAGTGTTTGAAGCCCTGACCTGAGTGGGGCACTACACAAAATACAACTCTGCACTTGTCTTGAACTGTATATGACCTACTGAGTTGCACATTTAGAAGTAAACATTGTATTTATCTTCAATGAATATCATACCTTAGTGGGTTTTATGGCACAGCTTGTAAATATAATTGTTGCGATTTTGTATGTCGTTGTAAAATGCATCTGGCTATCTCTAGAATAATGGAAAGTAAACCATAGACAGGTCCTTCACAATCTAGTTATTGTATATCAATCATCCACCGCTTTTTACTCTTTACATCTGTGTTCAAGATTATATTTTTGTCATGCAAATAAAGCTTAAATAAAATTGAGTCTTTGCTCAGGCTTAAACATGTATTTGTGGAAATACTTCAAAGGGGAAGGAACACTGCCACTACCTCGTTCTCCAACCCTGTACAGTACTATACACTGAGTATACAAAACATTAGGAACACCTGCTCTTTCCATGACAGACTGACCAGGTGAATCCAGATGAAAGCCATGATCCCTCATTGATGTCAATTGTTAAGTTCACTTCAATCAGTGTAGACAAAGGGGAGGAGACAGGTTAAAGAAGGATTTTTAAGCCTTGAGACAATTGAGACATGGATTGTGTATGTGTGCCATTGATGGTAAAACAAAATATTTAAGTGCCTTTGAACGGGGTATGGTAGTAGGTGCCAGGCGCACCAGTTTAAGTGTGTCAAGAACTGTAATGCTGATGGGTTTTTCACGCTCAACAGTTTCCCATGTGTATCAAGAATGGTCCACCACCCAAAGGACATCCAGACAACTTGACATAACTGTGCGAAGCATTGGAGTCAACATGGGCCAGCATCCCTGTGGAATGTTTTCGACACCTTGTAGAGTCCATGCCCCGACTAATTGTTCTGAGTGCAAAAGGGAGTGCAACAAAATAATATGAAGATGTTCCTAATGTTTTGTACACACAGTGTAGAATTGCAAAAACAGGTGACAAGAGAGGGTCCTACACGTGACACGTAAGGGGGCTCTGACCATGTGTTGGCCTAGTTATGCGTTGCCATTCTCCTTTATGATGGGAGATGAATTGGCCCTTGAAAGCTATAAAAGGCTCCAAAATCACAGTTGATATTGTCATGTCATCCATTTGTGCTATTTGTCAAGCATGTAATGCATGTGCCCTCGTGGTTGACTATGACACCATAAGACTTTTACTTTCATTTATCTGGTCTGTTTTGTTTGGCAATAATTCACTCAGTGAGTAAGGATTGGAAAAATGATCTACAAAACAACTACCTTTCAACTATTCATCCCACTGCTTCCCTCATTTGATCCCCTGTCACGGTTTCGGCCGAGGCTGCCTCTCCTCCTTGTTCGGGCAGGCTTCGGCGCTCGTCGTCTCCGGAATTCTAGCTGCCACCGATAGATGTTTCATGTTCGTTTGCTTTTGTCTGTTTGTGTCACACCTGTTTCTGTTTTACGTAATTAGTGTCCTATAAGTTTCTCGTTGTGTTTGTCATGTGTTGTGTATGATTGTTTTTCGTCAGTGTTGTGTTTTGCTCGGTTGAGCATATTTTCTCCACTGCGCTGGAGCACAGTTGCACTTGTTCGTGCACCACTTCGTTTGTCGCACCTGTTTGTGCGCATTTGCCTTTTCGCCTTGTGCGTAGTTTAGCTGTTGGGCTTAGTTGTCCTGTTGCCTGTGTTGGGCCAGAAATACAGCATTTGGAACCTACCGTCGGCGTCCTGCATTTGATTTCCTACACTACACCTACACACGCCCTGACAGAATCATACACCAGTCATGGAATCAGCAGGAGCCGAAGCAGCCCAGACGAGACTGGAAGCCCAGGTTCGGGACCAGCAAGAGCAACTCCTGCAGATGGGGAACGCCCTGCAGGAGGTGATTACCACACTCCGAGGCTGGGGTTCGCCTCCACCACCGCCCGCCCTGCCAGCACCATCGGCCAGCCCGCCCATTCCAGCGCCGGAACCTCGAGGAGTCCGACTATCTCTCCCGAGGGCTTACGACGGGACAGCGGCTGGGTGTCAGGGATTCCTGCTCCAGGTAGAGCTATACCTGGCCACCGTGCACCCGGCACCTTCAGGGCATGAGAGCGTGTCCGCCCTGATCTCCTGCCTGGCCGGGAAAGCGTTGGAGTGGGCCAACGCGGAGTGGAGGAAGATCGACGCCACGACCATCACGTACACCGAGTTCTCCCGCCGCTTCAGGGCGGTGTTTGACCATCCCCCGGAGGGGAAAGCGGCGGGGGAGCGTCTGGTCTTCCTCCGACAGGGGAGGAGAAGTGCCCAGGAATTCGCGCTCGAATTCCGTACTCTGGCGGCAGATGCAGGGTGGAATGATCGGGCCCTCATCGATCTATACCGATGCAGCCTACGTGAGGACGTCCGTCGGGAGCTGGCGTGCAGGGACACCAGCCTCACTTTCGACCAGCTGGTGGATATGTCCATCAGGCTGGATACCCTGCTGGCTACCCGCGGACGTCTTGCGGAGGGTCCGTCCATTCCACCCTCCAGCGCCTCCGAGCCTTGTCCCATGGAGCTCGGGGGCGCTGGCGCTAGAGAGAGGAGGAGTCGGCAGGCTAGGGGGTCCATCCACTGCACCAACTGTGGTCGGGGAGGACACACCGCGGCTAGGTGCTGGGGATGGCCTCCTAGGGGAGATGACGACAGGCCCCGCACTGGGGATTCCTTCCAGGTGAGTAGGCGCCCCACTCACCCAGAGCTCTCTGTTGCCCATTTTTGTATGCCTGTATGTTTTCCACAGGTAGCACCTCATGCCCAGCATAAGGCGCTGGTAGATTCAGGCGCAGCTGGGAATTTTATTGATAAAAAGTTTTGTTTAGCGTTAGGGATTCCCCTCATTCCTGTTGATGTTCCTTTTCCCGTTCACGCCCTAGATAGTCGTCCGTTGGGTACGGGCTTGATCAGGGAGGTCACGGCGCCACTTAGGATGTGTGCGCAGGGGGATCATCAGGAGATGATTCAGCTGTTCCTGATTGACTCTCCTGCGTATCCGGTGGTGCTGGGCATGCCCTGGTTGAGTACCCATAACCCAGTGATTTCGTGGCAGGAGAGGGCTCTGATGGAGTGGTCTGCTCAGTGTGTGGGTAGATGTTTGGGCGTTTCCGTAGGGGCTACCTCGGTGGAGAGTCCAAACCAGGTGCCCGCATTGCACATTCCACCTGAGTATGGGGATTTGGCTATTGCGTTTAGTAAGGCGAGGGCGACGCGGTTGCCACCCCATAGGCAGGGGGATTGTGCGATAAACCTCCAGGCAGGAGCTGCGCTCCCACGGAGCCATGTGTATCCTCTGTCTCAGGAGGAGAAGAAAGCTATGGAGATTTACATAGACGAATCACTGAGACAAGGATACATACGGCCGTCCACTTCCCCCGCGTCCTCGAGTTTCTTTTTCGTGAAGAAAAAGGATGGTGGTTTGCGTCCATGCATCGATTACCGTGGTCTCAATCAGATTACGGTGAAGTATAGTTATCCACTCCCGCTGATTGCGACCATGACTGAGTCGTTGCATGGGGCGCGTTTCTTCACGAAACTAGATCTCAGGAGCGCGTACAACTTGGTGCGCATCAGGGAGAACGATGAATGGAAAACAGCCTTTAGTACCACCTCGGGCCATTACGAGTATCTGGTCATGCCATACGGGTTGATGAACGCTCCATCAGTTTTCCAATCATTGGTGGATGAGATCTTCAGGGACATGCAGGGGCAGGGGGTGGTGGTGTACATTGATGACATTCTCGTGTACTCACCTACCCGTGTCGAGCATGTAGCCCTGGTGCGCAAGGTGTTGCGGAGGCTGGTGGAGCACGACCTGTATGTGAAGGCAGAGAAGTGTCTGTTTTTCCAGGAGTCGGTCTCCTTTTTGGGTTATCAGTTGTCTGCGTCAGGGGTGAGGATGGAGGTAGATCGAGTGTCGGCCGTGCGTAATTGGCAAACACCAACCACTGTGAAGGAGGTGCAGCAGTTTTTGGGGTTTGCAAATTAATACAGGAGGTTTATCCGGGGTTTTGGACAGGTGGCAGCTCCCATCACGTCTCTGTTGAAGGGGGGTCCGGTGCGTCTGCAGTGGTCGGCCGAGGCGGACAGGGCGTTTGGGAGGCTGAAGGACCTGTTTACCTCGGCCCCGGTGCTGGCGCACCCGGATCCCTCTTTGCCGTTCCAAGTAGAGGTGGACGCGTCGGAGGCCGGTTTAGGAGCCGTGCTTTCACAACGATCTGGCGCGCCACCTAAACTCCGCCCCTGTGCTTTTTACTCTAAGAAGCTCAGTCCGGCGGAGCGGAACTATGACGTAGGGGACAGGGAGCTGTTAGCCGTGGTACAGGCTCTAAAGGTGTGGAGGCACTGGCTTGAGGGGGCTCAACACCCTTTCCTCATTTTGACGGACCACCGTAACCTGGAGTACATCCGGGCGGCGAGGAGGCTGAACCCTCGCCAGGCAAGATGGAGTATGTTCTTGACCAGGTTTACGTTTAAGATCACGTACATCCCTGGGTCACAGAATGGCAAGGCAGATGCGCTGTCTCGGCGGTATGACGCGGAGGAGAGGTCCGTGGAGCCCACTCCCATACTGCCTGCGTCGTGTCTGGTGGCGCCGGTAGTGTGGGAGGTCGATGCTGAACTCGAGCGGGCGTTACGCACCGACCCTAGTCCATCACAGTGCCCGGAGGGTCGGAAGTACGTTCCGCTCGAGGTTCGGGATCGATTGATCTATTGGGCTCACACGTCACCCTCCTCTGGACATCCGGGTATCGGCCGGACAGTGCACTGTCTTAGTGCCAAGTACTGGTGGCCCACGTTGGCTAGGGATGTGAGGGTTTATGTTTCCTCCTGCTCGGTGTGCGCCCAGTGTAAGGCGCCTAGACATTTACCTAGGGGTAAGTTGCTACCCCTGCCCGTTCCACAACGGCCATGGTCCCACCTCTCAGTGGACTTTATAACAGACCTTCCCCTCTCCCAAGGGAATACCACCATCCTGGTCGTTGTGGACCGGTTCTCTAAGGCCTGTCGTTTGCTCCCCATGCCGGGTCTTCCTACGGCCCTGCAAACTGCCGAGGCACTGTTTACCCATGTGTTCCGGCACTACGGGGTGCCCGAGGACATTGTGGCTGATCGGGGTCCCCAATTCACCTCCAGGGTCTGGAGAGCGTTTATGGAGCGGTTGGGGGTCTCGGTGAGCCTCACCTCGGGCTACCACCCGGAGAGCAATGGGCAGGTGGAACGCGTAAACCAGGATGTGGGTAGGTTTCTCAGAACATACTGCCAGGACCGGCCGGAGGAGTGGTCAAGGTACGTTCCCTGGGCCGAGATGGCCCAGAATTCCCTACGCCATTCCTCCACGAACCTAACCCCATTTCAATGTGTGTTAGGTTACCAGCCGGTTCTGGCACCCTGGCAGCAGAGCCAGATCGAGGCTCCTGCGGTGGATGAGTGGGCGCGGCGCTCGGAGGAGACTTGGAACGCTGCACACGTCCACCTGCAGCGGGCCCTCCGACGTCAGAAGGCGAGCGCTGATCTCCACCGCAGTGAGGCACCGGTGTACGCACCTGGTGATCGAGTCTGGCTCTCTACCAGAAACCTGCCCCTCCGCCTGCCCTGTCGGAAACTGGGTCGGCGGTTTGTAGGGCCATTTAAAGTCCTGAGGAGGTTGAACGAGGTTTGTTATAGATTACAGCTTCCTGTGGAGTATAAGTGTATTAACCCCTCGTTCCATGTGTCCCTTCTCAGGCCGGTGGTAGCGGGCCCACTCCAAGAAGATGAGATCTTGGAGACTCCTCCGCCCCCGTTGGACATCGAGGGGGCACCGGCGTACTCCGTGAGATCCATCTTGGATTCGAGACGTCGGATGGGGGGTCTCCAGTATCTAGTGGAGTGGGAGGGGTACGGTCCGGAGGAGCGGTGCTGGGTGCCGAGGAGAGACGTGTTGGACCCGTCGCTCCTGACGGAGTTCCATCGGAGGCATCCGACGCGCCCTGCGCCGCGTCCCCCTGGCCGTCCCCGAGGCCGGAGTCGGCGCGCGTCTGGAGCCGCGCGTCAAGGGGGGGGTACTGTCACGGTTTCGGCCGAGGCTGCCTCTCCTCCTTGTTCGGGCAGGCTTCGGCGCTCGTCGTCTCCGGAATTCTAGCTGCCACCGATAGATGTTTCATGTTCGTTTGCTTTTGTCTGTTTGTGTCACACCTGTTTCTGTTTTACGTAATTAGTGTCCTATAAGTTTCTCGTTGTTTTTGTCATGTGTTGTGTATGATTGTTTTTCGTCAGTGTTGTGTTTTGCTCGGTTGAGCATATTTTCTCCACTGCGCTGGAGCACAGTTGCACTTGTTCGTGCACCACTTCGTTTGTCGCACCTGTTTGTGCGCATTTGCCTTTTCGCCTTGTGCGTAGTTTAGCTGTTGGGCTTAGTTGTCCTGTTGCCTGTGTTGGGCCAGAAATACAGCATTTGGAACCTACCGTCGGCGTCCTGCATTTGATTTCCTACACTACACCTACACACGCCCTGACATCCCCTCCTTTTCTTTGTGGCCAGATATTCATCTCTGACCATTCATCACACAATTAATCAACAAAACACAAATATTAGTGTATCTCATAATTTTCTATAAAAGGTTTAATTTTACTGTCAGTTTCAAGGGTTTTGAAAACACTCAAACACAAAGTGCTTTTTTACAGTGAACTTTTGTTTTTACAGTGAGTTTAACCAAATACAACAGCTTGTCAAACAACTCCCTCCTCATTCCCTCCATACACTGACATCCTGATTCCCCATCAGACATAAATCAGAATCACAGTTCATGTCAAACAGCTGCCATAAGCCTCTGTTTCTCTCTGTTAGACCTTTTCTCCATGTCCTGCTGTCGTTTCGGAGGTTCTGGTTTGAGAATGTCCATTCCATTCTGTTGGGATCATGCTGCTCTTTGCTAGTCGATCCAGCTCCCTGCATCCTTTGGTTTTGAGGGGCTGTCGGTTCTCGTCCTGACCCCTGCACACTACTCCACCATTACTCCTGGTTTGTGATGGCATCAGTGCCCTCCTCCTGCTCCTGAAGGGCTGTTTCCTCTGTCTCTGGCCTCTCTGGGTGAACCTACATACAGCCATGGTGCTCCTGCCCTTGGGGCTCTCTGAGGGTACCGCTGCAAGCTCACTGTGGTCGGGCTGGCTGCTCTGCTCTGGGTCGCAGTTTGGGTTCATGATGGTGCGGGTGCTCCTCACATCCTGTAGCAGCGCATAGGCCCTGCTGGGGTCCTGAAAGCCCTGCATGGGGTACTGTAGGGCTGTAGTTGCAGCGTGTCCTGTGCCTGTCCCTGGTCCGTAAGTCACAGCGGTACAGCGTGTGCGGTATGGGAACACCCCTTGCCAGGAGGTCTTAGCCGGCTTATCCAGCACCATCATGGTGTAAGGTCTACACCTGTTGTATTCGGCGCATGTGACAAATACAATTTGATTTGATCTGGCTATACCGCTCCAGCTGATCCTCCTCCCCCATCATCACAGGAGGAAGGTACAGGGCTCTGGGGCCACGGCCTGGCCCTGGTCACATGTCTCTGAGGGTCCTTCTCTGGGTCCTCTCTCTGCAGGGTGCAGCCGCCCCTCTTTCCGTCTCCCCTACACCACACGATGCCACTGCTATACAAGGCGTTGTGGCCACTGTCGCACCGCAGACACGTACACCTTCGAAGTACCTCTTCTCCTCACTCACCAGGCAGAACCTCTACAAGTCCTGGGGATGTCTGGACCGTGCTGTCTGTCACCCTGACGGGTGGGGTGGGGTTCGGACCAGTGCTGGGAAACCAAGGTGCCTAGAAGAGACAGGGCTTCTCCTAGCATGCTTTGATCTCGGCTCTGCTCACGTCTCAGGACCTCCAGCTTCTGCTGCAGGCCCTGCATGTGCTGTAGTCTAGGACAGAATAGAGGACAACAACGTTTGTTTGTACCCATAATAACTCAAAGCAAACACAACAGAATCAAATGTACATAACTTACATGAAATTATTATCTTAAGTATGTCAAATAGTATTCTCAGCGCTCAGAACCAAATATTGTGTGTGCCGGCCAGCTAATGTTTGGGTCTAATCAGGTGGGTCTAATCCTGAATGCTGATTGGTTAAAACCGCATTCCAGACGGTGTCTATTCCATAAATTACCAAGGCTAGATCTATGACGTTAGAATGCATATTTATTCTGTTCCATCTGACTGCGCAGCCAGTCGAAATCATGAATCAGCATCATTTGTATGGATATACAGTGCATTCGGAAAGTGTTCAGACCCCTTGACCTTTTCCACATTTTGTTACGTTACAGCCTTTTTCTAAAATTGATTCATTAAACATTTTCCTCATCAATCTACACACAATACCCCTAATGAGAAAGTGAAAACCGGTTTTTAGAAATGCTTGCAAATGTAAAAAAAACAAAAAACAGAAATACCTTATTTACATAAGTATTCAGACCCTTTGCTATGAGACTCGAAATTGAGCTCAGGTGCATCCTGTTTCCATTGATCATCCTTGAGATGTTTCTACAACTTGATTGGAGTCCACCTGTGGTAAATTCAATTGATTGGACATGATTTGGAAAGGCACACTCCTGTCTATATAAGGCCCCACAGTTGACAGTGCATGTCAGAGCAAAAACCAAGCCATGAGGTCAAAGGAATTGTCCGTAGAGCTCAGAGACAGGATTGTGCAGAGGCACAGATCTGGTGGAATGGTACCAAAAAAATGTCTGCAGCATTGAAGGTCCCCAAGAACACAGTGGAAGAAGTTTGGAACCACCAAGACTCTTCCTAGAGCTGGCCGCCCGGCCAAACTGAGCAATCGGGGGAGAAGGGCCTTGGTCAGGGAGGTGACCAAGAACCTGATGGTCACTCTGACAGAGCTCCAGAGTTCCTCTGTGTAGATGGGAGAACCTTCGAGAAGGACAACCATCTCTGCAGCACTCCACCAATCAGGCCTTTATGGTAGAGTGGCCAGACGGAAGCCACTCCTCAGTATAAGGCACAAGACAGCCCGCTTGGAGTTTGCCAAAAGGCACCTAAAGACTCTCAGACCATGAGAAAGAAGATTCTCTGGTCTGATGAAACCAAGACTGAACTCTTTGGCCTGAATGCCAAGAGTCACGTCTGGAGGAAACCTGGCACCATCCCTACGGTGAAGCATAGTGATGGCAGCATCATGCTGTGGGGATGTTTTTCAGCGGCAGAGACTAGGAGACTAGTCAGGATCGAGGCAAATATGAACAGAGAGTACAGAGAGATCCTTGATCAAAACCTGCTCCAGAGTGCTCAGGACCTCAGACTGGGGCGAAGGTTCACCTTCCAACAGGACAACGACCCTAAGCACACAGCCAAGACAACGCAGGATTGGCTTCGGGACAAGTCTCTGAATGTCCTTGAGTGGCCCAGCCAAAGCCCGGACTTGAACCCGATCGAACATCTCTGGAGAGATCTGAAAATAGCTGTGCAGCGACGCCCCCATCCTACCTGACAGAGCTTGAGAGGATCTGCAGAGAAGAAACTCCCCAAATACAGTTGTGCCAAGTTTGTAGCGTCATACCCAAGAAGAATCGAGGCTGTAATCGCTGCCAAAGTTGCTTCAAAAAAGTACTGAGTAAAGGGTCTGAATACTTATGTAAATGTGATATTTCAGTTTATTCATTTTTTATACATTTGCTAAACTTTCTAAAACCTGTTTTTGCCTTGCCATTATGAGGTATTGTGTGTAGATTGATGAGGGGGGGGGAAACAATTTAATCAATTTTAGAATAAGTCTATAATGTAACAAAATGTGGAAAAAGTCAAGGGGTCTGAATACTTTCCGAATGCACTGTATACAAAGAAATATCAATAGAAAACAGGTAAAACCAAACGAAATCCAGCTAGTTTGCAGTCTTCCCTGCTTCAATTTTAAGTGATTGTGTTAGCTGTGTTGTTGGCTAGCTCCTCTGAACAACAGTGTCCTGATGAGAGAGCACATTTTCTATGCTAGGTGAAATTACGCATCATTAGCTCATTGTTATGGATGTATCCAAATAACTGTCACTAGAAAACAGCTTAAACAAATGCAAATGCAAATGCAGCTACTTATTGTTGTTATTCTGGCTGCACTGTTTGACTGTAAATTAGCTAGCTAGCAAGCAAGGGATAAGAAAAAACTTAACGACTGGGTCGCGTTTCTGGAAACCGAACCGATAGAACGAACGATCAGCCGGCTTGGGTAGCAACCCTAGATTTGAATATGTTGGTAACTCGTTGTATAAAAGTGATAATGCCCTCGAAGCACGTGTTTGGAGAATATCTTGGCACGGTTTGCCGACCCTCGACTTCGTCTCGGCCCTAACAACACCCGTGCCAATATATCCTCCAAACACCAGCTTCTCGGGCATTATCACTTAAGTATCACACTTGTTACCAACTTTCACTCCAAACACCCTCATTAAGTGTAAATTCAACATCAGGACCTAGGCTTGAAATTACAGTTATAAATGCCACCTGTCCTCACCTTGGCGGCTCCTCCATCTCTCTCATTATCTGATTCTGGGAGCTCAGTTTATTCAGCATGGCCTCAAACTGCTGTGCAAAGCCATCCTGCAGACTGGCTATGTTTTGCTGCACTGTGAAATACGTTGAAAGGTAATCCTAATTAATACACAATAAATTCCATAGCACTATAGACCTATGTAAAAAGATAGCCACCATCAATCTACGTTACATACTGTCCATTATAGCCACTGAGACCAGCTCATTTATCATAATAAAAAAAATAGAGGTTATAAGACATTTTCTAAAAAAGAAAATGTGCACAAGATCATCATTTGACTACTGAACAAGTGTTCCATCTACTGGTCCCAGAGATTATGTCCTTTATAAACATGTTTATTAATGAGAATTACAAAATATATTCTACTAAAAGTTAAGAGAAATTGTTCTAAGCGACTTGCATGTTGTTATGTTGCGTCAATTCAAATCTGGTATAGGAACAAAAAGAGGTCAATACACGTCTTCTAAAATAGACTAGTATTTTAATTAATGCAAACACTTGAATGGTAAATATGATGTTCTGATATACGGGCCCACTGAAAAACCACGCAGGGCAGTCAGAGAACTGAGCCATTGTTATAAGTTCTTCTTTAAATACTCTGACAGAGATAGTTCCTGCTCCAAGCAGGCCTATCAGAGTAGAGACTGAGCGTGGTTTTAGACTTACTCAGCCTATCGTTGGCGCACAGGCTGGTCCCAGCCCCTTGGCGCTTCACTGTTGCCAGGCATTAGTTTTTATCTCCACAACTTGTCTTGAGTCAGCAACCTCAGACATAGTCTGTTCCTCTCCACTGTAGCATAACATATGTGTGTATGTGAGTCACAAGTCTGTCTCAGCCTACCCCCATAATGGTTCCTCACATTAATCACAGCTTGTTATGTTAAACAATCTATATCAGTACAGCACAAACCTATTATGTTTAATCATTCATGTATTCTTTCTAAGCTAGGCATCACATCTAGTTATAAGAAAATAGATCCCAACAATACCCCTTTTCACACCCGCTGGGTGTGAACCCAAAATAAGAAATTTCAGGGAAATGTAGGATCCCCCTTTTGACACCCACTAGGGTGTCACTCATTAAAATACAATACAAACAAAAAGAATCACACTTTTATTAATAGGCAATAATGATAATAAAAAGGCCTTCAGTCCCTCCATCTACACCTAACTTGTACTAGGTTGGCTACCAGCCACCCAGGAACTTCAAACCTTCACATAAGGAAAGACAAACATTCACAATAGTTAACTTGATTAATAAAGCATAAAACATAAACAGGGAAGTAAACTTTGGCCCCCTTTAGACACCCTCTATGGTGTCACTCCACCACCTCACCAATAGCAAACCAAGGGTCATCCTTTGTCAACCCCAGTTTCTTCCGAAAGCTAGACTCAGTGTCTGCATCCCCTTCTTGAGCCCCTAGGAGGGGCATCATACCAGCCGTATGCACGACATCTGTAACAGACTTTCTCAAACAAGGAATTACACAGGCAGCACAGCACATTAATATTAGAAACACAACTACTAGGGTCAGAAATCCAGTAACCACCATAACAGAGTACTTACCAAACCAATCATTCAACCAGGAGAACAGTCCGTTTCCCTCCATTCCAGCCATGCTCTTCATTTCAGCTGATAGTTTATCTATACCAACTAGGGCTTTAGAGATACTCCCGTCAGGACTGGTATTGTTAGAGATAAACGTACAACAATGGCTTACCATTCTATAGACACCACCCCTTTCTGCCTGATCTAGAGCCAACCACTTTTTACTAAGTCATAAGAGTGAGATGGCGGATAATTGTTCAAAGATCCCTTCTGTTGCATCCCTAGTCCAGCCAATAAATCGTTGTTGGTCGTAATAGATATAATTCATCCAATTCACAATTTTTTTTATTGTCACCCACCAAAAGAACGTGGTAGTAAACCCTTCCCCTAATTGTTTCATAGCTCGGTATCCATCCGATACCCCCCTTGGTATCCCAATCGCATCCATCTAAATAGGGCTATTCTCCTTCTTGTTAAAACTCCTCCTACATCTGTTTAATCCTTGGTTCCTGGTGACTAATTCTAACTAGCTGAACCAGTAGAACCAGGGCGCACGTATCTAGCCACCCTTTTGGAATTCTCTGCCTTACACTGCCTTTACTGGCACACGCCCACCACACATCAGTTACAGGGGCTGTAAGGTTCAAAATTCTCTCCTGTGCTTCCGAACTTAAGTCTGTCACATTACTACTATCTCCAATTGATAATTGGTGATGTCTTTGATTCTCTTTACCCCCCATCTGGATGTTCAGTCCCGCCCGGTCTCATATCCCCATCCCCAAGTGTATTTAAACACCTGAGTCTAGGAACAATCCGCCGTGGGGGCCGAACACGAATATAATAGGATTTTATAATCCCAATTTGTTTATTGACATGTACCCCACCCATTGGCTACGTCCCTAACCCTTATTCTGAATCTGACAGTCTGCCCTTCTCTGATTCCCATTTTGTAGGCCACTCGTCCTTGACGGTCAGTATGTCGGGTCGCTTCTCTTCTCTTTTACTTCTTAACAATAGTAAGGGCATAGCACAATTGGTGGTGGATCTTGACATATCAAGACCATTACCGAGACTATGATGCAACTCAAGTTATCCATATTCCCAAAAACCGCCAACCCTCTCCTGTCCTCAGTCTTTCTGCTTGGTACTACCCCATACTCACACCCTGAGAACACACTACAGTGATGATTGGTCGGGGTAGGAGATCTTCGTTAACAGAGGTGATCCCCAGACCCTATTGGTCCAGTTCTTCTCTCTAACTCTGCATGTGTTCAGTGGTGCTTGCATGTGTTCTTACCTTTTTGCAGTGGGTAACGTGGACCCAGGTTGCTCTTTCTGCTATTCTAATGGCAAAGGCAGTGACCAATATAACCTGATAGGGCCCTTCCCAACAGGCCTGCTTCCAGTTTTTCTTCTTTAGGGACTGGATGCTCACCAGTCACCTGGTTAGATAGAGTGGGTCACCTTCTCCTTTAGTTCACCTGTGGGGCACAAAACCTCTGACATACGGGTGTGGTTAATAAACTATCTTCACACGTGTTCAGCTCTCAATTTCTATTTCAGACTTTTTTTTAAAGTATTTTGTCCTCTCCTTCGTATATATTTATTATTGAATCCTACCATCTACTTATCATCCCCCTTTTGACACATGTTTTGCCCATGTGTCAATATTACCACCTACCTAAACAATCACTTAGGTAATATTGATAATTTATCATCCAATTGCCATCCCTTATTTTAACATAACAACCCTTTATAACCATCATACTAGGTGTGTTGTTTTTTATTTGAAAAACCCAACTTGAAAAACAACAACCACAAATAGCCAGGCCCCACTTAATTTGGTAGCTCACTTTTATGACCTAAATACTGCCTAACTTCACTACTGCTCCCCCTAGCCCTGGGCAACATTCCAATGAGATAAGCTAATCTCTTTCTCCTGGTTATACATTTTGTCAACCTTCAATTACCTTCAGTA
The DNA here is from genome assembly GCF_964263955.1 of Coregonus lavaretus. Classification (NCBI taxonomy): domain Eukaryota; kingdom Metazoa; phylum Chordata; class Actinopteri; order Salmoniformes; family Salmonidae; genus Coregonus; species Coregonus lavaretus. The sequence goes on from NC_139995.1 coordinate 39,068,106, forward strand.
ATCTAAAGATGGTAGTACACACAAAACATGATACAGATATCCCCAGTCCTAACCCATCAATAATTGTTTGTATCAATCTAATTCCTCATAACTAATCCATAAAACCACTCAAAATTCCTTGAGTATACAATGATTATTTAATTGATTACCCTAAATCTGCTACATGTGATCTCATCTCAAATGATCCATTATCAATTATTTGATCAACCCCCTAGGAAAATATGTCTCCCCTTCTATTGTTCCTGTCCCCCCTGTAAATGTCATATTTCATTTTTTAGCCAATACAATCACGGTTACATCAAATGTTCCCTCCTTTGGCCATTTAGTTACTATCTTTCTGGTCCTTTTTCTCATTTGTTAGAGATATTACCAATATCTTCACTATTTTCTGGGAACCTTCTCTTCATGATTGCTACTGGTAATCCTGCCATCTCTACTTCTGGTGTGGTCTAATGTCTATATTAGGGTGTAAGGTAAATTATTCCTGTTGTCTTTTTCAGCTAAACGTTTTATATCCCTCAGTTAATGGTATTTTCTCCCTAATATATCTTCATACTCCTCTTCCTTCCCTAAATGAGATTTAATCCCTTGCCTTTCCTCTACTGTCCTTCTATCATTACTTGATCAATGATAATAATTGTAATAACTATTTCACATTAAATTGTGCCTTTTTCTGATAATGTTATAATTGTAGCCTATTGCATTACTTTAGTTTAAAATATAAGTTTGTTTATTTAACAAATCTAGAACCCACTATAGGTTGGTGCTATTCCCTCAGCATAATAGCTAAAGCTACTTGCATCCCCTGGTCCCCGTAACGAAAATAAATTATCGTACTAGAATTCACCAACTATTTGCATACACCACTGGTGTTAAGCAACCTATCGAATAAAGTAATAACAATTAGAATTTATCAAAGCACTGCCTTCCAGTCAAGTATTTAGACCTCTACTTGAAATCTTACAGCTCAATCTAACTCGCTGGACTGTCTCTCTTTCTTTTTTTTTTTTCACTAACCAGAGCCACAAATTATTCTCCTTTGTCCTCGACTCAATTTTCACAGCTCTATCGCCATTTCAGTTCGCTATTCAATTTCTTTAACTGTTCTCTCTGATTAGGCCCTAATTAATAAAACAAATACTTGCTCTCGTTGATAAGCATACATTTAATGATATTCCTATCATTTTAACTATCTCTCACCCCTCCCCTTGCTCCTTCCTACACAACGGGGGAGGCGCGGGGACCTTGTAACATATTTTCATAGACCTTTCTAGAATACTTCTACTTAAGCTATCTAATTCAACCTTTCACATTTCTCAATCCACGTAGTAATCTAGGTCTATAGCCCCAATGCGAAAGCTTTACCCACTGTCCCTACCTGGGTTCGAACCAGGGACCCTCTACATACATTGCCAGTCACCCCACACATTCCGCGATCCTGTCAAAGTATATACTTCCAGTTCATAGAGCAAGTGACGTCACCAAATGAAAACCGCACTAGCTCTCACCTCATTCAGCAACACAAAAACTCTCTCTCCATTCACCCATTCCCTATTGAATAAGTGAGTCTTTCTATTTAACCCCAACCACGCTACAAATCTTCCATTCAACATCAACAAACCAAATACTCAGTAGTATCCGGTCACCACCCATACCAGCCGCCGAATTCACTCATACACACAGACCCCACCCCATGCCACCGAAATGCCCAACAAAACATAATAGTTCAATGGAACCCCCTATTGGCTCTCCACTATTTATACATTACTTCCATAACCACACCAGTCATGGTCCGATCACCCATCAAACCCCATCACATGATCAAACAACGGCACAACCTTAAACTCATATGGGGCGGCAGGTAGCCCAGTAACCAAGAGCACCGTGCCAGCAACCGAGAGGTCGCCGGTTCCAATCCCCGAGCCGACCAGGCAAAAAATCTGCCGATGTGCCCCCGAGCAAGGCACCCAACCCCAATTGCTCCTACAAGTCGCTCTGGACAAGAGTGTCTGCTAAATGACCGCAAATGTAAATATTCTCTTTCTCACCCATGATGTACGTCTATGTTCGGGTGGGCAAGTTCATACGTTATACATTTAAGGTTGCTGGGGCCTCTTTCATTCCCCGCCAATAGATTAGGTAAGGCTATCAGTGGGTACTTGCCCCCTCCTACTCTCTCTCTCTCTCTCACTGCTTCTTCCTTCCCGTCCTTTCCTCCATTAGTTTCAAGTGTGGATTTTAGAACCTTCAATATTCTTTCCGCTTCTCCACTGGTAGTCATGTTTTTCGTTTTAATTTGTAATATTTGTCCGTTATTTAATTATTTAAAGTATGTCTATCTATTTATTTAAATCAAATTATTCCCACCTAATTAGTGAAAGTCGGTGCATATTTATATTTCAATGATAAACCAAATTATTTCAGTCTAATTATTTAACCAGTATTTTGCAGGGTCAAACATCAAACGTTAAATTAAATAATAAACCAAATTGCTTCAACTTAATTATTTAAAACCAGTATTATGCTATGTCAAACATCAAACATTAAATCAAATAATAAACCTAATTGCTTCAACATAATTATTTAAAACCAGTATTATGCTATGTCAAACATCAAACGTTACAGTTCAATTATATCAGTTCAAACGTTTCAGTTTAGTCATACTAGTTATTCATTATTCTACCTTTATGTTCCCAATTGTTATTAACGGGTTATACGGTTTAAGCAGCTACAGACTTCTTTAACTCCTAATTAGTTTTCTATCAAGGTATACAGGTTTATTAATTTTAATAACCCGCATTCACTCTTTTATTTCATTGGGATCATTCGCACTCTCATTCATACAACCCCCTATACTCTAAAGTGTCCCTCTGATCCTAGCCGTACCTAGCCCTCTGGTACGTGTCAGTGGAACAATACTCTATAATACCATGGTTTAACACTCACATTTACCATAAGTTTGCATGTCACAATATGGTGCTTATCTACTCATAATAATTCGTATAATAATTCACAATTTAGTTCACTTACATCAAACAGGTGTTTCACAAAATTAATTTGGATAAAGCCAATGTGCAGAACTTTAGTTATATAACAATAGGTGTCTGCTTACCTGTTTTTAGTTGTCCGGACTCTTTGTGAAACACACCGTCCAACGACAGCGATGTCCAATCGGCCGGACAATACCCAGCGAAGTCCCTCTACCAGATCACGTCGGCGGTCACCAATTGTTAAGTTGCGTCAATTCAAATCTGGTATAGGAACAAAAAGAGGTCAATACACGTCTTCTAAAATAGACTAGTATTTTAATTAATGCAAACAATAGAATGGTAAATATGATGTTCGTATATACGGGCCCACTGAAAAACCACACAGGGCAGTCAGAGAACTGAGCCATTGTTATAAGTTCTTCTTTAAATACTCTGGCAGAGATAGTTCCTGCTCCAAGCAGGCCTATCAGAGTAGAGACTGAGCGTGGTTTTTTAACTCAGCCTATCGTTGGTGCACAGGCTGGTCCCAGCCCCTTGGCGCTTCACTGTTGCCAGGCATTAGTTGTTATCTCCACAACTTGTCTCGAGTCAGCAACCTCAGACATAGTCTGTTCCTCTCCACTGTAGCAGAACACATATCCTTGAGCGGTTTAACAAAGAGGCAGTGTGTGTGTATGTGAGTCACAAGTCTGTCTCAGCCTACCCCCATAACGGTTCCTCACATTAATCACAGCTTGTTATGTTAAACAATCTATATCAGTACAGCAAAAACCTATTATGTTTAATCATTAATGTATTCTTTCTAAGCTAGGCATCACATCTAGTTATAAGAAAATAGATCCCAACAATGTCTTTGCAAAATCTGCAAAATCTTTGTTGCCCGTTGTAGTGCTCTGATCAATATGATTTATAGAGCGCTTGATCTTAAACACACATAGAAGCAGAGTTGATCATTATCTTATCAGAAAACGAGTACCAGGCCAGTAGCACCATTCAGCAAAAATATTTTATTCTGGATGTTGACTTACATTATCAAGGTTGTCACATAATTGTAGGAATCCAGAGGTGAGAATGTCACTGATAAAAATACAATTAAACCACAAAATAGGCTACCTTATATTGTTTGTATCTTTCACACAATAAAACCCCTGCAGAAACATGGACATAGGTGACACTCATTAGGCACAGCTACCGCTCACAATTTTATTTTGCCTTTTTCTTGTACTCTTCACACCTGTCCAGTACACCAATAGTTTTGTCACTTGTAAAGCTTGGTGCCCTCCCTTTGTCCTTTACGTCTCCGAACAGGAATGGTTTGGCATGGTAACTGCTTGAAATCTTTGGCTCACTTCCCTGAAACACAATGTCCGGTTCATCATAAAACAAAGAGAAGCTCTGACAATTTTGAGTTTGTTCTTCAGCTCAACAGGTGAATTGCTAAACGTTGTGTTATAAATTGATGGGATATTACATATTATGAGCAAAAATAATGCATTTACTGAGCTCAACACTGTGGCACAAACGTGGACATGATTATATGAAAAGAAGATGGTTCAGCAAATTGAAGAAAAGATGGGCTAATACCTACCTCCTGTGACTGTGAGCTAACATTACCGGATGTTCTGTTTGAAAAGCCCATGTCCTGCGACATGTCCTGAGAGTTTTCAGGCCAAAACTGGGATCCAAACAGAAACTGTGAGTCTGTCAAGCTGGAGTAGTCACTGGTAGCCCCATACCTGATGGTGATCTTGGGCCCACTAACGTTACATGTTATAAAAACACACACACACATTTTTTATTCATTTAAGGGGCTACACAAACATTTAGGCTAACTAGCTCAATTTAAATAATACTATATTTTTCAAAGCTGAATAAATTGTCTGCTGCAGTGCACGCTTAGCTAGCAAGCCAATGTAACAGTTAAAGTTTTTCAATCAATTTTGGGGAGTATTATCTTCTTTGCTAATGTTATGCTCAGTGGCGATCCATCATTCAGGGCAGGTGGGGCAGAGCCACTTGTTTTGGGACCCACATTTTTAGCGAAAAAAGTGTTTCAGCCTAGCTCAGTGCTTTCTGTGGTGGTGGGACAGCCAGCGGAAAATACGGAGCATAGGGGTTGGTAATGTTCTCTAAGGGTAGAGCTCGAAAATTCAAGCCCCTTGGGTGCTGCCATAGAGTTACATTATAAATGCCCATCCAAGAAGGCTCAAGGTCATTGGCCACAGATACAATTATGTCAAATCACGTTATATCTACAGTAGCTTGTTCATGTCAACATCATACTTTCAAAATCTTAGCTAGCAGTCATCATCATGAATCAAGTCGACAATGTACTGGCAAATCCTTTTTAATCCTTGTCATATGAAGATAAATAATGAAGAGAAATTACAGATAAAATATATCGTTGCTCATCGGCCATTGGACATAAACATTACACAACAAGTTGGAAATCGCATTCAACAATGAGTGGTTTGGAAGGAATCAGTGGCTAACTGCAAGCATTGCAAAGCAATCACTAGCCTGCTATTCAGTGGAGTGGCTGTGTGGTCCCAAATCTAGGATTAAGGGTCTCTTTCCCAAGCTTAAAATGATAAACATTCAACATTGGCCATGATGTCAATCCAACATGATTTCTGCTGTGCTCAAAATAACTGTTAACTCGGAACTGGGACATCTGACTTCAGTGAGTTAAAAACAACTGGGAACTCAGGAAAAAAATGAACTCCGACTGGGAAAATACGTTTTGAACGGTCATCCAACTCGGAATTGTAAGTCGGGAACTCTGGCCTCTTTCTAGAGCTACGACCTGAAGATCACTGATGTCATCATGATTCGACTTTGTTTTTTTTTTCAGAGTTCCCAGTTGTCTTGAAAGCACCATAAATCCAGAGAATGCCAGACTGATGACAAAGTTTGATGACAAAAGTTGCCCACGAAGGACCGCTGTGCCACCTTCCTGTTCAGGTGAGCACAGCACAACAATGTGAGTCCAAAAATGTATTGTATGCTGCTGCATAAACAATGTAATATGCCAGGGAGATATGTATACTGTAGCTAAGAAAGTAATACTAAGTGTATGTTGTGTAGTAAGATGTTAGTAGCCAATGTGCCTCACCCTAATAATTTGGTCTATTTTCCCATCTTAATTTCATGTCACGATCGTCGGAGGAAGTGGACCAATGCGCAGCGTGATAAGTGAACATACTTTATTTTTTAGAGAACACCACACGAACAAAACAACAAACGATACGAAACGTGAAGTCCTTGGTTACAATACAAACCATACGGAACAAGATCCCACAACACACTGTGGAAAACAGGCTGCCTAAGTAATGGTCCCAATCAGAGACAACAAGCAACAGCTGATACACGTTGCCTCTGATTGAGAACCACACCGGCCAACATAGAAACAAATGAACTAGATCACCCTAGCACACAAAACACATAGAAACCACACACCCTGGCTCAACATAACAGAGTCCCAGAGCCAGGGCGTGACAGTACCCCCCCCCCCCCCCCCCCCAAAGGCGCGGACTGCGACCGCGCCAAACATAAACCGAACAGGGGAGGGCCGGGTGGGCATTCCTCCTCGGAGGCGGTTCCGGCTCCGGGCTTGACCCCCACCCTCCAACAAACCCCCGAAAGCGCCCCTGGTCCGGTCTGGCCCTGCTGGCCGGAGCTGGACTGAACACTGGTGGAGCGGATTGCTCTAGCTCCGGAGTGGAGCAGCTGACCGGTGCCGGACCAGGCACCGGTGGAACAGGCACGGGCTGTGCCGGACTGACGATGCGCACCACAGGCTTGGTGCGGGGAGCAGGGACGAGCCGGACCGGGCTGACGACGCGCACCATTGGCTTGGTGCGGGGAGCAGGGACGGGCCGAACCGGGCTGACGAGGCGCACCACTGGCTTGGTGCGGGGAGCAGGGACGGGCCGAACCGGGCTGACGAGGCGCACCACTGGCTTGGTGCGGGGAGCAGGAACAGGCTGGACCGGGCTGGCGACGCGCACCACAGGCTCGGTGCGAGGGACAGGAACAAGCCGGACCGTACTGGGGACACACACCACTGGCCCTACGCGGGGATCAGGAACGGGCCGGACCGGACTGGCAACACACCCCAGTACCTCTCGCCGTGCCTCTACATTCTCCTTCCCCCTGGTGACCAGTGACTCCCGTAACCTGGCGGTCTCCTTTGCCAACCTGCTGAACCACTCTATCCCGGCCTCCTGCTGCCCCGTCGTCCACGGCGTGAGCCCCCCCCCTAAAAATGTTCTGGCCGTCTCTCCTCCCCGTGGGCCAGGCCTCCATGGCTATCGCCAGACTCTCGCTCCTCTGCTCCCAAGTCCAGCCTCTCTCCTCCTCCCGCGGCTTGACCCAGTCGAGGTTGATATCCTTTAGAGCCCTCTCTGGCGTTGGCTCCTGGACACGCTGCTTGGTCCAGTTATGGTGGGATCTTCTGTCACGATCGTCGGAGGAAGTGGACCAATGCGCAGCGTGATAAGTGAACATACTTTATTTTTTAGAGAACACCACACAAACAAAACAACAAACGATACGAAACGTGAAGTCCTTGGTTACAAAACAAGCCATACGGAACAAGATCCCACAACACACTGTGGAAAACAGGCTGCCTAAGTATGGTTCCCAATCAGAGACAACAAGCAACAGCTGATACACGTTGCCTCTGATTGAGAACCACACCGGCCAACATAGAAACAAATGAACTAGATAATCACCCTAGCACACAAAACACATAGAAACCACACACCCTGGCTCAACATAACAGAGTCCCAGAGCCAGGGCGTGACATTTCACCTACTGTTCTGACTTGGTGGTGCACATGTAGCCTGTAACCTGTTTTAGAGAAATGTAATCATCAAATATTGTGAGAGCTTTCATTGTCTGCTTATATGCCCCCTTTATTTATCCTACGGTTCTGACTTGGTGTACAGGGAGAACACTGTAAGAATGGCCCATGTTCTGAATTCTGTCGCTGTACATTTCAAAAGTGCTGAACAAATAGTTATGTTGACTACGTCCGTCCGAGCTCGCTCATGAATGTCTTAATTGAAATTACGGATTGCCTCTTATCCGCTTGTCGTCCCCTTATGCCATAGTTTGTACATCTCAATTTACAGTAGAAAGCACATTTGTTTAAGCAAGTCAGCGATTTCAGCTATGTTTTTTTAAAAGGCAGTAAATGAGGCTGAATGAACTGTTTTGCTGCCAGACAAGGCTCCATTGATAGCCAGGTGTAGCAGTGGTAAGTTGTTGGGACTGCTGTTGGGACTCTGCTGTTGGGACAGCTTTATGTAGGCCATAACAGTTTGTGGGCACCTTTTGTCACCGTTATAGTGCAATTAATGTATTGTTTAGTGTGGTGTTGTGTAGTTGCTTTGCTGGCATGCATCCCACATCTTTTTGTTTTGTTTGCCCCGCCAAGATTTACATGCTAAAATCACCACTGGTTATGCTTACCTGAATCCAGTTGGGATGCTTAAAATCTCTTTGATATTCCACATGTTGGGATTCATTGTTTGATTAACATATAAAATCATTACAAACCGATTTCAAATTACAGAAAGCCAAAACACAAACCACACAACAAATGTATCAGCTAGCTAGCCAGCCAGTTGGCTGGTAACGTTAGCTGGCTAGCTTGCTCCGTTACTCTTTATGGACTTCATGTCCTGGCTACTAACGTTAGCTAGCCAGCTAGCTTAAGCTAAAGTTAGCATGTTCTGCTTTTTTCATCAATGTTAGCTACTCACCACTGTATTCCTGTAGCTAACTATGTTGTTGGCTTTCAAGGAAATTCTATGCTAGCTAAATACAAAATTGTCTAATGGAAACTTATTCTACTTAGCTAGGTAGCTTCTTTATGGTAATCAACAACACAAGAACACATCTGGTTTTGTTTGATATGAATTACGGTTATATTGCAAAGGTTGGCTACAGTGGACAAACGTTTCATCACGTGCAAGTGTATCATGGTTCCGCAAAGACCTTTCCCCACTCAGGTACTCTTCAGCGATGTCAGACCGGCTCTGTATTTTTTTGTGAATAGATTGTTCATGCTCAGTGACACAAATGTCAGAAATGTGTGAATAGCCAATGTTTCCTAAGACCCAGATGTGCTGAAATAAATTTACCAGTGAAATGTTCCAATATGAGCACATTGTATAAATGTTTTTCCTTTTCAATATAACAGTTTTCCAGTGGCTTCCATGGACATTTCTGCGCTAAATTCAGAAATGATTTTCTGCATGAGTTCAGAATTGCAGCCAGACCTCCACCAGCTGAAAAGCTGCTGAAAAGACTCAAGGTTGACATAATCACATCATTGACACACAATAGGCAATATCCTAATGTAAACCTTGTAGACCTGAGGAAAACATAAAATTCCTCCATGCTCCATCCCTCTCATTTTACCTAATTTTCACATGCTGTAGGCTACAATCCCTTGCTCATGAGTAGGCCTGTGTCTTTGACATGTGCTGTCTGTGTCTTTCATTCTTTCTTTTTTTATATGTAGAGGAAAACCCTAAGAAACATAGTATTTCAACACATGACAACAAGGGGTGGTTTCAGCGCAGTGCAGAATTTGTAAGTGATTTATTTGTTTTTGAATATTCAACATGGATACAGAATTAATATTGACACATTTAGGATGCATTTGTTTAATGGGTGTTATTTGGTGTGTATTATTATGTGTGTGTTTTATTATGATAGCACTAGCACTCCGTCTAGACTAAGACAAGGATTCAGTCCGATCGCGCTTTGTCTGCAATGCTTCTGCGTTCACAGAGACTGCATTCATGGTAAACGCTGCATATGTCGGCTCAATCGGAAATTACCTTTAGATGGCGCATAGGCGACAAAGCGCAATCGGATTGAATCGCGGCCTAAGTCTACTTTTTCAACAACAACAAAATGTACATCTACTGTACTCTATTCTATTATAGGGTTTAGGCATAAAGCATATCTCCAGTGCCATTGCCAAGGCGGCCAACTTCAAACCCAAGCTGTTGACTTGGAGGCCTCTGAAGGAGGCACTGTTGCTGGCAGGCCCCCCACTCAGCATTTACAACACCACCTTCTACCTGGAGAAGTCACCCAAAACCCCGCCCCAGCATCTCCTGCTCCCACAGCTGCCCCAGGCCCTCTCATCCACTGAGCCCTACAAGACCAGCTACCACCACGCCTTCTGCCACCAAACCCTGCTTCGGACCATTGTCACCAAGGACAAGGTGGCCAGCAGAACATCCTTGGCTAGCAGAGACTACTTGTAAGGGCCACTCCAATGTGCACTTCACTGGAATTGGAAACCAGTCAAACTGTAGCCTGCACCCCTTACCGTCTCTGACTGTCTGAAGCGTCCCCACTTGCAAGAGCACCGTGGTAGAGCATTGTGGTAGAGCACCATAGTCTCAAACAAATGGTTTGGAAGTAGGCCCTATGAGTGATTGTCCTCATAATAAGGTCATGACTCATTGGACAGCCTGACAATTTGTAATGGTTTTCTGTTGTTATAATATTTACTGATTCAGTGACACTTTGCTTGAACAATCTGTCATAAGGGTTCATAACCAACACTTTCATATGGCAGTATTATGTAGCCATTGAAGAGGGTTCAAATAAAGTGATGGGGTATTTCAATATAAGTGAAAAATTATAATACTCATATATCGATTTGTGAAGACTTCTACAAGACTGCATTTGAATATCTCAGGGGTTGTTGATTATGCATGTTACTAAAAAAAGTTGTTGAAGACACAATGATGACACGCCCATGCCTATTGTATCCTAACAACTGACCAGCTGACGTTTGTAGCTGAAAAGCAGTTCAGTTGTCTTAGCAGCAGTTATCCCTCCACAAAACAGGAAATTCAAATAGTGATATAAAAGTCCTCAATAGATAGCTCTTTGGGGGCCAAGTGTGTTGATTAATACAAAAGTGGGTTGATATAATAATCATACAGTTGAAGTCGGAAGTTTACATACACTTACATGTAGGTTGGAGTCATTAAAACTCGTTTTTCAACCACTCCACACATTTCTTGTTAACAAACTATAGTTTTGGCAAGTCGGTTAGGACATCTACTTTGTGCATGACACAAGTAATCTTTCCAACAATTGTTTACAGACAGATTATTTCACTTATAATTAACTGTATCACAATTCCAGTGGGTCAGAAGTTTACATACACTAAGTTGACTGTGCCTTTAAACAGCTTGGAAAAATCCAGAAAATGATGTCATGGCTTTAGATGCTTCTGATAGACTAATTTACATAATTTGAGTCAATTGGAGGTGTACCTGTGGATGTATTTCAAGGCCTACCTTCAAACGCAGTGCCTCTTTACTTGACATCATGGGAAAATCAAAAGAAATCAGCCAAGACCTCAGAAAAAAATGGTAGACCTCCACAAGTCTGGTTCATCCTGGGAGCAATTTCCAAATGCCTGAAGGTACCACGTTCATCTGTACAAACAATAGTACGCAAGTATAAACACCATGGGACCACACAGCCGTCATACCGCTCAGGAAGGAGACGCATTCTGTCTCCTAGAGATTAATGTACTTTGGTGCAAAAAGTGCAAATCAATCCCAGAACAACAGCAAAGGACCTTGTGAAGATGCTGGAGGAAACAGGTACAAAAGTATCTATATCCACAGTAAAACAAGTCCTATATCGACATAACCTGAAAGGCCGCTCAGCAAGGAAGAAGCCACTGCTCCAAAACCGCCATAAAAAAGCCAGACTACGGTTTTCAACTCCACATGGGGACAAAGATCGTACTTTTTGGAGAAATGTCCTCTGGTCTGATTAAACAAAAATAGAACTGTTTGGCCATAATGACCATCGTTATGTTTGGAGGAAAAAGTGGGTGCTTGCAAGCAGAAGAACACCATCCCAACTGTGAAGCATGGGGGTGGCAGCATCATGCTGTGGGGGTGCGCTGCTGCAGGAGGGACTGGTGCACTTCACAAAATAGATGGCATCATGAGGAAGGAAAATTATGTGGATATATTGAAGCAACATCTCAAGACATCAGTCAGGAAGTTAAAGCTTGGTCGCAAATAGGCCTTCCAAATGGACAATGACCCCAAGCATACTTCCAAAGTTGTGGCAAAATGGCTTAAGGACAACAAAGTCAAGGTATTGGAGTGGCCATCACAGAGCCCTGACCTCAATCCTATAGACAATTTGTGGGCAGAACTGAAAAAGTGTGTGCAAGCAAGGAGGCCTACAAACCTGGCTCAGTTACACCAGATCTGTCAGGAGGAATGGGCCAAAATTCACCCAACTTATTGTGGGAAGCTTGTGGTAGGCTACCCGAAACGTTTGACCCAAGTTAAACAATTGAAAGGCAATGCTACCAAATACTAATTGAGTGTATGTAAACTTCTGACCCACTGGGAATGTGATGAAATAAATAAAAGCTGAAATAAATCATTCTCTCTACAATTATTCTGACATTTCACATTCTTAAAATAAAGTGGTGATCCTAACTGACCTAAGACAGGGAATATTTACTAGGATTAAATGTCAGGAATTGTGAAAAACTGAGTTTAAATGTATTTGGCTAAGGTGTATGTAAACTTCCGACTTCAACTGTATACAGTATGTGCTTCGTTTAATACACTGTAATCAAACTTAAACATACCAAAAACAATTTAGTCCAACCAATGTTGTTAAATATCATGTGGCTGTCCATGGCACTGATTTCTGCGTGTCTGTATGTGTGCGCAAGTAAAACAAAAATGTTGACTCTACTTGTAGACTAGTTGAACGCCAATGCAATCCTCCTCTTTCATGTTGGCAAAACGGTCTATGGCTCTGTCTTACAGTACACTAAAATGCTTGCCTGACTTCCTCGCATGGGCAACAATGAACCAGCTAATTTAGCCAGCTAGCTGGTTAATGTGAGCCTACTAGGCTAAATCTAGGCTACATATTGAACTTCAATCGTCTCAGGTCAGTGGCACAACATATTAATTTATGGTAGATCAGAATCAGTGTCATAATCATTGGCCTGTACAGAGAATTAAGTCAAAACCACAAATCCAAATCCCCATCTCCATCCATGGCTTAGGAAAGGGCATATTTAGGAAACTAGCTACTGCAGGACATTCACACAAGCAGACCAGAAACAGACACGTTTTTCTGAAAATTATGTTTAGCAAAGGAAGTGATTTGATTGGTCTGAAGCCAAGAAAAGATTATGATGGGCAGTCTGAGATATGGCTTTTTCTTTGCAACTCTGCCTAGAAGGTCAGCATCCCGGAGTCGCCTCTTCACTGTTGACGTTGAGACTGGTGTTTTGCGCATACTATTTAATGAAGGTGCCAGTTGAGGACATGTGAGGCGTCTGTTTCTCAAACTAGACACTATAATGTATTTGTCCTCTTGCTCAGTTGTGCACCGGGGCCTCCCACTCCTCTTTCTATTCTGGTTAGAGCCAGTTTGTGCTGTTCTGTGAAAGGAGTAGTACACAGCGTTGTACAAGATCTTCTGTTTCTTGTCAATTTTTCGCATGGAATAGCCTTCATTTCTCAGAACAAGAATTGACTGACGAGTTTCAGAAGAAAGTTATTTGTTTCTGGCCATTTTGAGCCTGTAATCGAACCCACAATTGCTGATGCTCCAGATACTCAACTGGTCTCAAGAAGGCCAGTTTTATAGCTTTTCTAATCAGCAAAACAGTTTTCAGCTGTCCTAACATAATTGCAAAAGGGTTTTCTAATGATCAATTAGCCTTTTAAAATGATAAACTTGGATTAGCAAACACAACGTGCCATTGGAACACAGGACTGATGGTTGCTGATAATGGGCCTCTGTACGCCTATGTAGATATGCCATTAAATATCAGCCATTTCCAGCTACAATAGCCATTTACAACATTAACAATGTCTACACTGTATTTCTGATCAATTTGATGTTATTTTAATTGACAAAAAAATTGCTTTTCTTTCGAAAACAAGGACGTTTCTAAGTGACCCCAAACTTTGGAACGGTAGTGTATAATTGTTTTTTAAATATACAAGTAGTAAAGCCTTAAGATAAATAATGCACTTGTTTAGAGAGAAAAATGTAGATACTTTTTGAGTAAAGTAGTAATAAATTATGTTGGATGAGTGTGTTGGGGCAACTTGCCCCCCCTAAATAAGGGAACTGAACCACGGAATTCAAGCAAACCGAACTCAGACCACCTCTGGAGATGGTCTCAGTTCGATTCGCTTCAGGGGCTCTTTTGAAGGGTCTGAGTTCCTTTAGAGTGCTCACACTGTACAGAAAATGAAGCAAACCGCATTGAGTTCACAACAATTGGCTGAAAGGGACAAAGTCTGAAAACACCCTAAGTCTTTGGTCCGGTTCCCGTTTTTAGTGCAATGTGAACACAAAGGTCTCCAGGTTCGCTTGTCATTATTCCCGCACTACGTTACCGCAATACCGTTTCCCCTGCCATAACCACACACATTGGTGCCACAAACGAGACAAGATGATGTGCAGGTTCACAGAAAAAAAAATTGTACCGTTTTTGGACATTGATTCGCGTTTGTCAAAGAGTCAAACACAGAAATTCCAAAATATGTGTGTAGTTTTTTTACTGACATGATGTGTAGGTTAGTCATTTGCAATATGTTGTCTATAGGCTACAAAATATCTTCATAGGCAACTTATTTGATTGTGTGGTTTGAATAATGTGAGAAGACTACAACATATTTGGTGAGAATCACAACATAGGGTACAAAATCTATGCTTACTCTAAGGGGCAGTAGCCTACATTGGGTGTACAATTTTCAATTACAGCATTATTTAATCTGCAGTTATTCTTCTGCTATTTATCCTGTTACCAATAATATTTACACTACCAGTCAAACGTTTGGACACACCTACTTATTCAAGGGTTTTTCTTAATTTTTTCTATTTTTTACGTTGTAGAATAATAGTGAAGACATCAAAATTATGAAATAACACATATGGAATCATGTAGTAACCAAGAAAGTGTTAAACAAATCAAAATATATTTTAGATTTTAGATTCTTCAAATAGCCACCCTTTGCCTTGATGACAGCTTTGCACACTCTTGGCATTCTCTCAACCAGCTTCATGAGGTAGTCACCTGGAATGCATTTCAATTAACAGGTGTGCCTTCTTAAAAGCTAATTTGTGGAATTTATTTCCTTCTTAATGCGTTTGAGCCAATCAGTTGTGTTGTGACAAGGTAGGTGGGTATACAGAAGATAGCCCTATTTGGTAAAATACCAAGTCCATATTATGGCAAGAACTGCTCAAATAAGCAAAGAGAAACTACAGTCCATCATTACTTTAAGACATGAAGGTCAGTCAATACGGAACATTTCAAGAACTTTGAAAGTTTCTTCAAGTGCAGTCGCAAGAACCATCAAGCGCTATGATGAAACTGGCTCTCATGAGGACCACCACAGGAATGGAAGACCCAGAGTTACCTCTGCTGCAGAGGATAAGTTCATTAGAGTTATCAGCCTCAGAAATTGCAGCCCAAATAAATGCTTCACATAGTTCAAGTAACAGACACATCTCAACATCAACTGTTCAGAGGGGACTGTGAATCAGGCCTTCATGGTCGAATTGCTGCAAAGAAACCACTACTAAAGGACACCAATAAGAAGAGACCTGCTTGAGTCCAAATTTGAGATTTTTGGTTCCAACCACGGTGTCTTTGTGAGACGCGGTGTGGGTGAACGGATGATTGATAGATTAATTATTAATGACTAATTATTACACCCTGAAACTGTGTGAAATGTGTTAGAATGTGTGAGTGTAGGACCAGTAAAGATTATGACATTGTGTTACTATTTAGCAATGTGTGTAAGAGTTAGGCCAGACAACAAAGGACAAGGAGAAAGGCTACAGGCAACTGAGAAACCAAGATAACTGAGGAATTTAGGGAGTAGAGAAACTGTTAGGCTTGTGTGTGTGTGTGTGTGTGTGTGTGTGTGTGTGTGTGTGTGTGTGTGTGTGTGTGTGTGTGTGTGTGTATGTGTCTATGTGTATGTGTGTGACCTAATGGTTAGGAGAGCAGTTTTAAAGTGGAAAATTACAGCCCGCCTACAGAGAGGAGGGATGTTTGTATGACGTATGAGTATAAAAGATGGACTCTGAAATTGTGATGGAAGAATTCTCAATGAATAAATCTCTGACTATGCAGACCGGGACTCTGTCCGTTACTTAAATCCCAAAAGACTTACAACCTTTTGGGAGACGCACAGAGACACTGAAATAGTTTGTTAAATAATTCACGTAACAGCTTGGTCCTTCGAGCTCGGAATCCAATACCTGCCTCTGTCATTCCAGGTAACTCTGAAAACCGTCGACGGGCGAATGATACATTCGTAAATAGAAAGTCCTGCCCTTTGACATTAAGGGTTAAGACAGGCCAGAGGACACCTGATTAATGACAGAGACGGTGACGGAATCCAAACCTACGTTGAATCTCGGCTGCAAGGATAAGGTCAGTAGTCTTTATTCATTAATTGGGGCAGTCTGGGATTGCTCAGGGTGGGTCCGTAATGATTCACGGTAATAGGCCATTACCAAAAGAAACTACCCTGTATTCAGAGAACCTGGGGTTAAAGAAGTACAGGGAAGAGAAACCCTGTATTCAGAGAACCTGGGGTTAAAGAAGGACTGGCTAGGCCACTCCAGGACCTTGAAATGCTTCTTACGAAGCCACTCCTTTATTGCTCGGGCAGTGTGTTTGGGATCATTGTCATGCTGAAAGACCCAGCCACGTTTCATCTTCAATGCCCTTGCTGACGGAAGGAGGTTTTCACTCAAAATCTCACGATACATGGCCCCATTCATTCTTTCCTTTACACGGATCAGTCGTCCTGGTCCCTTTGCAGAAAAACAGCCCCAAAGCATGATGTTTCCACCCCCATGCTTCACAGTAGGTATGGTGTTCTTTGGATGCAACTCAGTATTCTTTGTCCTCCAAACACGACGAGTTGAGTTTTTACCAAAAAGTTCTATTTTGGTTTCATCTGACCATATGACATTCTCCCAATCCTCTTCTGGATCATCCAAATGCACTCTAGCAAACTTCAGACGGGCCTGGACATGTACTGGCTTAAGCAGGGGGACACGTCTGGCACTGCAGGATTTGAGTCCCTGGCGGCGTAGTGTGTTACTGATGGTAGGCTTTGTTACTTTGGTCCCAGCTTTCTGCAGGTCATTCACTAGGTCCCCCCGTGTGGTTCTGGGATTTTTGCTCACCGTTCTTGTGATCATTTTGACCCCACGGGGTGAGATCTTGCGTGGAGCCCCAGATCGAGGGAGATTATCAGTGGTCTTGTATGTCTTCCATTTCCTAATAATTGCTCCCACAGTTGATTTCTTCAAACCAAGCTGCTTACCTATTGCAGATTCAGTCTTCCCAGCCTGGTGCAGGTCTACAATTTTGTTTCTGGTGTCCTTTGACAGCTCTTTGGTCTTGGCCATAGTGGAGTGTGACTGTTTGAGGTTGTGGACAGGTGTCTTTTATACTGATAACAAGTTCAAACAGGTGCCATTAATACAGGTAACGAGTGGAGGACAGAGGAGCCTCTTAAAGAAGAAGTTACAGGTCTGTGAGAGCCAGAAATCTTGCTTGTTTGTAGGTGACCAAATACTTATTTTCCACCATAATTTGCAAATAAATTCATTAAAAATCCTACAATGTGATTTTCTGGTTAAAAAAAATCTCAATTTGTCTGTCATAGTTGACGTGTACCTATGATGAAAATTACAGGCCTCTCTCATCTTTTTAAGTGGGAGAACTTGCACAATTGGTGGCTGACTAAATACTTTTTTTCCCCACTGTATATAGAAGAGGTGGCTAGAGGAGGGAGAACCCATTCCTGTTGTATGAGACTGTCAGGAATTATCAAGATTACATTGTGGGGATGAATTCCTCCGTAGAGTAGGAGATAATTCTGGGGGACTAGTACCTATAGAGGAAGGGGTTATTCCAATTGTTGTGTGAAACTGTTTTGAATAACTTGTTATATAGAAGAGGGGCTAGACACAAAGAGAGTATGGCTTTTGGAGGCTCGGAAGAGAGTCAGGAAAGACTAGAGAATTTAAAATGTGGTCCTCTGTAGCTCAGCTGGTAGAGCACGGCGCTTGTAACGCCAAGGTAGTGGGTTCGATCCCCGGGACCACCCATACACAAAAATGTATGCACGCATGACTGTAAGTCGCTTTGGATAAAAGCGTCTGCTAAATGGCATATTATTATTATTATTATTATAAACACAGAGAGTTGAAGAGATTAGAGAGCTATAATAAGTCAGGGAGGCAGAATAGGGGAGAAGATAGGAGGTCGGTGCTTCAACTGTAACAAAGGAGGGCATTTCGCCAGAGAGTGTGAGGCCCCATGCAGATACTGTGGTAAGACAGGCCATAACTCTTTTCAATGCAAACCCAAAGGAAAAGGAAAGAAAGAAAAAAGAGAGAAGCCTAACAGACGTCTATTTCCCAGCTTTGAGCGTGAGGAAGAGGAAGATAAGGCGTGACTAGTCCTTGAGGGAGAAAGAGTAGACTCTAGTGAGGGGAAGACTAAGGAACCCATTGATCCAAATTGTCAGGTGTTTGAATTGGCTACTATTGACTTAGCACTTCAACAGGAATAGAAACCTTATTTGACATTGACAGTAATGGGTAAGAAAATTAAATTCCTTTGTGATACGGGAGTCTGCAGGACAGCAATCTGTGCAACAGACAAGCCAGATGGAGTCAGGATTGATGGGGAGAAAATCATAGTGCGATCTGCCTCTGGTCATCAATTTATTGAAAGGTTATCAGCCCCAATAACCCTAAAACATGACCAATCAGGAGGAGAGGCAACAATACCCGTCCTGATATCTAAGCTGTGTCCTGTAAATTTACTAGGACGTGATGTAATGACTAAATTGAATGTGGCCGTCATTTCCACTGAGAGGGGAATGAAAGCACACATAGTCAGAGACAATATGGTGGTCTGTGGGGAAGGGGAGCCATGTTATTGGTATAGTCAAGATTTGTTAAGGGGGGGAATAACTGACATTCCCCGAACCTTGATGGAACTTGCTGATGATATAGTACCAGGCCCCACTAAAATGTCCCCCGATGACCTACACTGTACTCTCTGGTATAACCAACACTCAGGTCCAGATGCAATCTATGAGGAAGCATTATTTAAAACCACAGAAAGGACTATAGCCTTGAAATTGTTTCACTATGACAACACCCACGCAGCAGTGGAGGTGGAACTAGGGCCCCAAAGTCAGAGACTGTTCAGGGAAAGATAGAGCCCACATGTGTCCCTAGCAAAGGAGCCAGCAGAGGACTAGAAAGACATGGGCCAGTGGGTATCCAAGGGTAAGAGGATCACTGATTGGGTCAATATTGTAAGTGGAGATCAACACAGCCCATCCACAGATAGGTATCGTCGGAAATTTCAGTGGTGTGTGTTTTCAGTGGTGTGTAAACGAAGCAGAGAGATGTAGTGAGAGCAGTGAAAGGGATACCCCACCCTAAGACGGGGGTACACCAGTTCAGAAGAGATATGGAAGGGCTGACCGCCAGCTTTAAACTGAATACAGGGGAACTAGAGAGGGCAGTCAGACAGATAGTGTTGAAGGACTGGGCGGCAGTAAGGGGAAACTGGGTTCCCGGGGATGGGAATGCGCAGGTCCTAGAGTGGGCAGAAGGAGGGGCTTATGGAGATAGGTTCGCACAACTCTGTGATAATCTGAGAGAACATTATCACAGACATGCCGACTTCTCCAAAGTCCATGAGTGTAAACAGGGAGACAGTGAGACTATTAGTCAATACCTAGGAGAGAAGAGAGGTTACGGTAGCAAAGACAGACAAGAAGGAAACGGTAATAGTGGAGACAGGAGTGAGTGGAAGTGTTACAATTGTGACAAAATGGGACATTTTGCTAGAGAATGTGAGGAACCGTGTAGTTACTGTGCAAAGAAAGGGCACCAATTAAGAAACTGTAGGCAGAAGGGGAAGAGAGAAATCAGGAGTCCTCATGACCTGGCTATTTTGGTTGTTGTTTTTCAATTGGGTTTTTCAAATAAAAAACAACACACCTAGTATGATGTTTATAAAGGGTTGTTATTTTGATTTTAGGGAGTTTTCAACAGGTCAAAGGTGATAAGTCTTAAAGGAGCACACACAGTACATTTTATGGAGTTTTTCTGTTTTGACTAAGTTTAGGGTATTTCTTATGAGAATAAATGTCATGAGGACTTAATGAACACTTGGGATAAGTAACATTTATGAAATATTTAGGATGATGGTAATGTTTAGTATACTATGGGATGGAACAGTTCGTTTAATAATTTCAATTGCCTCTGAACTCTGTTTTGACTTTCTGGTGTTAATTAATCATCCACACTGGGAATTCTAAAGGCATGAGAGGAGGACTTTAAGATAATTAATTTTACCAAGTTGAGGGTAATTTATAATACTGTGAAAAGTGTGAAGATTATAATTTGGTAATAATATATATGATTTGAACCATAAAATAACAGAAGAGAGAGAGAGCTTTCCCTGAATGAGGGATACCTGTTGCTAGTTAATTGTACTAATCTTGGATTACTTTTACGGGATAGAAGTAAGTTGAGGTATTATCAAATGTTGTCATTTAAATTTCATTTTTATTATGCTTTAATAAACAACAAGTTAGTATTTGAAACTAAATTAATGCAATGAGCTGCAGTAATCAGAGGAAGGGACAATCTAATGCGAAACAGCTATTACCTAGATCATTTATTTAGTAATGAGGTCAGGAAGATAGGAGCAATAAAGAAGCAAGGGACAGTCTCAAAAATAAATAAGGGATGGCAATTGGATGATAAATTACCAATATTACCTAAGTGATTGTTTAGGTAGGTGGTAATATTGACACATGGGCAGTGACATGTGTCAAGAGGAGGGATGGATGGTAGAGCAGATTAGACAACACTTTGTTGCATATGGGATTACTAATTATTTTAAAAAAAAGTTTTGTTCAAGATGTGTTATCTGTGCTCAAAATAATCACCAGGGCAGACAAAGGGCACCTCAGGGTGAGTATCCTCCGGCTAAGTAACCTTTCCAGCAATTGGAAATTGAGTTTATAGAGTCATCACGGAGTGAAGGGAAGAAATTTAGAGCAACCCCAGATAAAGATGGGTTTTCCCCCTTTGAGAAAGTGTTTGGAAGACCTTACAGAATGCCACAGTTGGCAGGACCAGACAGGCAGACATAGAACTAGATAATTCACTAGCAGACCACATGAGAAAATTGTTCGTTAACCGTATGTCTAAGAATTTGTGTCCTACAGGAGAATTAAAGGAGAAGGTGATTCATAGTATATAACCTGGAGACTGGGTGTGGATCCAATCGTTGAGGAAAAAGGATCAAAAGCAGTCACGCTGGGAGGGACCATACCAAGTCCTATTAGTAACTGCCTTCGCTATAAGAATAGCTGAGAGAGCCACTTGGGTCCACGTTACCCACTGCAAAAAGGTAGGCCCACATACCAGCACCGTTGAACACACACAGAGTTAAAGAGAAGAACTGAACTACTAGGGTTCGGGGGTAAACTCTGTTAACGAAGAAACCCTACCCCGACCTTTCATCACTGTGGGGTGTTTATAAAGGTGTGGGTATGGGGAAGTATCAGGCAGGTGGGTCAGGGACAGGATTGGGATGGCGGTTTTGGGGATTTTGGGGGACTCTGAGCTGCATCATCATGTTAACCATATTATGGATTAATCCAGGTCAACCTAAACAGGGAAATGATGCACTGATTCGATCTCGTAGAAATACTGAAACCAAGAAAGACTATTGGGGGAATGATTATTTTATAGTTAAAGTCAGTTTAGGACAAGATGGGGGATTCAAGATACCATTCGACTTCTCCCATGAAGAGATAGGAGGTTTTGGGGGCTTTGGTAAGAAGGGGGCGTGTACAAGAAAGTTAAGTCCTAGAAGGTATGGTAAATACATTTGCACTGGGGAACGCTCATGTCCTTGGGCAAGGGTGTTTAAACATACCTGGGGAACATACTATGAGAATGGAATGGACGCAGTACACCAATGGGGAATTAAACAAACCCATGATAAATGTAAAACGGAACTGGTGATAACGGTAAAGTCAATTATGCAAGATGACATAGCAAGGAACTATTGGGCCTGTGTTGATGATTTCGGGGCAGATATACAGTGGGGAGAACAAGTATTTGATACACTGCCGATTTTGCAGGTTTTCCTACTTACAAAGCATGTAGAGGTCTGTAATTTTTATCATAGGTACACTTCAACTGTGAGAGACGGAATCTATAACAAAAATCCAGAAAATCACATTGTATGATTTTTAAGTGATTAATTTGCATTTTTTTGCATGACATAAGTATTTGATAAATCAGAAAAGCAGAACTTAATATTTGGTACAAAAACCTTTGTTTGCAATTACAGAGATCATACGGAGGGCTTCTTAAAGAAAAACTAACAGGTCTGTGAGAGCCGGAATTCTTACTGGTTGGTAGGTGATCAAATACTTATGTCATGCAATAAAATGCAAATTAATTACTTAAAAATCATACAATGTGATTTTCTGGATTTTTGTTTTAGATTCCGTCTCTCACAGTTTAAGTGTACCTATGATAAAAATTACAGACCTCCACATGCTTTGTAAGTAGGAAAACCTGCAAAATCGGCAGTGTATCAAATACTTGTTCTCCCCACTGTATGTTTGAGGTTCATTTTTCAGGAGAGAAATGAATCTTCCACCTCAGAGACAAATCAGCAGGTAGATCCAATGTTATCACCAGAGGTATCAACAAATAGTCTAATACCCTTTGGAAGGCCCTCAGAAGGAATCCTAAATATCACTAAACCACCAAGGGTAGAATATTTCCTCTTGCAGGAAATGAACCAAGGAGAAGTAGAAGGAATTTCAAATGAGAACTTCTGGGTAAGGTGGATGAACTACACAGCTAGGGCGTTGGGTCAAACTAATTGTTATGCCTGTTCAACAGGTAGGCCAACCCTTCTAACTGCACCTATGCCTCAGACCATGTTCTCTTGTGTGATAGATTTGGGATCAAACCAAACCTCACCTAATTGTTCTGATATTAAAATAACCACTCTTAAAAAGGATAATACACTGCTCAAAAGAATAAAAGGGAACACTAAAATAATACATCCTAGATCTGAATGAATGAAATAATCTTATTAAATACTTTTTTCTTTACATAGTTGAATGTGCTGACAACAAAATCACACAAAAATTATCAATGGAAATCAAATGTATCAAACCATGGAGGTCTGGATTTGGAGTCATCCTCAAAATTAAAGTGGAAAACCACACTACAGGCTGATCCAACTTTGATGTAATGTCCTTAAAACAAGTCAAAATGAGGCTCAGTAGTGTGTGTGGCCTCCACGTGCCTGTATGACCTCCCTACAATGCCTGGGCATGCTCCTGATGAGGTGGCGGATGGTCTCCTGAGGGATCTCCTCCCAGACCTGGACTAAAGCATCCGCCAACTCCTGGACAGTCTGTGGTGCAACGTGGCGTTGGTGGATGGAGTGAGACATGATGTCCCAGATGTGCTCAATTGGATTCAGGTCTGGGGAACGGGCGGGCCAGTCCATAACATCAATGCCTTCCTCTTGCAGGAACTGCTGACACACTCCAGCCACATGAGGTCTAGCATTGTCTTGCATTAGGAGGAACCCAGGGCTAACCGCACCAGCATATGGTCTCACAAGGGGTCTGAGGATCTCATCTCGGTACCTAATCTCAGTCAGGCTACCTTTGGCGAGCACATGGCCCCCCAAAGAAATGCCACCCCACACCATGACTGACCCACCGCCAAACCAGTCATGCTGGAGGATGTTGCAGGCAGCAGAACGTTCTCCACGGCGTCTCCAGACTCTGTCACGTCTGTCACATGTGCTCAGTGTGAACCTGCTTTCATCTGTGAAGAGCACAGGGCGCCAGTGGCGAATTTGCCAATCTTGGTGTTCTCTGGCTAATGCCAAACGTCCTGCACGGTGTTGGGCTGTAAGCACAACCCCCACCTGTGGACGTCGGGCCCTCATACCACCCTCATGGAGTCTGTTTCTGACCGTTTGAGCAGACACATGCACATTTGTGGCCTGCTGGAGGTCATTTTGCAGGGCTCAGGCAGTGCTCCTCCTGCTCCTCCTTGCACAAAGGCGGAGGTAGCAGCCCTGCTGCTGGGTTGTTGCCCTCCTACGGCCTCCTCCACGTCTCCTGATGTACTGGCCTGTCTCCTGGTAGCGCCTCCATGCTCTGGACACTACGCTGACAGACACAGCAAACCTTCTTGCCACAGCTCGCATTGTTGTGCCATCCTGGATGAGCTGCACTACCTGAGCCACTTGTGTGGGTTGTAGACTCCGTCTCATGCTACCACTAGAGTGAAAGCACCGCCAGCATTCAAAAGTGACCAAAACATCAGCCAGGAAGCATAGGAACTGAGAAGTGGTCTGTGGTCACCACCTGCAAAACCAGTCCTTTATTGGGGGTGTCTTGCTAATTGCCTATAATTTCCACCTGTTGTCTATTCCATTTGCACAACAGCATGTGAAATGTATTGTCAATCAGTGTTGCTTCCTAAGTGGACAGTTTGATTTCACAGAAGTGTGATTGACTTGGAGTTACATTGTGTTGTTTAAGTGTTCCCTTTATTTTTTTGAGCAGTGTACTAAGGCACCCCAATTCACCATGAACCCCGGAGATTATCAATGTTATAGACACCAAAGTAATGCGACTCACAGATCAAATTGGAGAAGGGTTTACAACAACGTTTTTCTGGTGGGTTACAATTGATAAAAATGTTGACTGGATTAATTACATCTACAAAGGTTTGTTAATTAGACAGGGGATGCAGTGAAGAGAGTCTCAGGCCAACTATCCGCCACCTCACTCATGACCTGCAGAATAGTTTGGTTCTCGAAATGCTTTTAGCAGAGAAGGGCGGATTTGCAAGATGGTGGGAGGTCATTGTTGTATGTTTATCCCCAACAATACAGCCCCAGATGGTACAGTAACTAGAGCACTGGCAGGTCTCACTGCATTAAGTAAAGAATGGGCTGAGAACTGGGGGGTGAATACATCAATGACTGGTTGGTTTGATAACATTTTTGGTAAATGGAAAACTATTGTTGTAACTATTTTAGGCGCGGCAATCGCGTATGCTTGTTCTTTGTGGATGTTGTCTTATTCCCTGTGTCCGAGGATTGGTGAGCAAGGCGTTGGCGCAGTATCACAGCAGATGGTGAGATACGGCCCAATCCCGGACTCCAACCTAAGGAATGAAGAATATGACTCACCAGGCTTGGTGGAGGACGACGACTATTCAGATAGTTTGAGACTGGATGAAACTTTTCTTAGTTCTAAGGTTGCAGTGAAAATCTGACGAAGAACTGTGACTGGATGTTTTCCTAGAACTATAGATCTCTAGTTTAAAAGTTATTGTAATGATCTTTTGTGTATTAAAGTCTTGTTTTAAGTATAATGTACTAGTTAACCGATGTTGCAGGATGTGATGAAGCAAATGTTCTTCACTATAGGCTTAGACTGTTGTTTCCAGATAGTGGGTAAACAGGTTAGGTACCATTGCTAAAGAGTAAGGTTACGCTTTTAATCATGGGGTAACCCTGACGAACCTGTATTGAATGAGACTATTTTTTATGTTTTTATATGCAAACCAACTTATATGCTTCAATGTGTGTGATTCATTTCTATAACAACACATATTTTGTATGTGTGTAATATTTAGTCAAAGGATGGATTGATAGATTAATTATTAATGACTAATTATTACACCCTGGAACTGTGTGAAATTTGTTAGAATGTGTGAGTGTAGGACCAGTAAAGATTATGACATTGTGTTACTATTTAGCAATGTGAGTAAGAGTTAGGCCAGACAACAAAGGACAAGGAGAAAGGCTACAGGCAACTGAGAAACCAAGATAACTGAGGAATTTAGGGAGTAGAGAAACTGTTAGGCTTGTGTGTGTGTGTATGTGTGTGTGTGAATGTGTATGTGTGTAACCTAATGGTTAGGAGAGCAGTTTTAAAGTGGAAAACTACAGCCCGCCTACAGAGAGGAGGGATGTTTGTATTCTGATGGCAGAATTCTCAATTAATAAATCTCTGACTATGCAGACCGGGACTCTGTCCGTTACTTAAATCCCAAAAGACTTACAACCTTTTGGGAGACGCACAGAGACACTGAAATAGTTTGTTAAATAATTAACGTAACAATGATCTCCGCATGTGTAGTTCCCAACGTAAAGCATGGAGGAGTAGGTGTTATGGTGTGCGGGTACTTTGCTGGTGACACTGTCTGTGATTTATTTAGAATTCAAGGCACACTTAACCAGCATGGCTACCACAGTATTCTGCAGCGATACGCCATCCCATTTGGTTTGGGCTTAGTGGGACTATCATTTGTTTTTCAACAGGACAATGACCCAACACACCTCCAGGCTGTGTAAGGGTTATTTTACCAAGAAGCAGAGTGATGGAGTGCTGCATCAGAAGACCTGGCCTCCACAATCCCCCGACCTCAACCCAATTGAGATGGTTTGGGATGAGTCGGACAGCAGAGTGAAGGAAAAGCAGCCAACAAGTGCTCAGCATATGTGGGAACTCCTTCAAGACTGTTGGAAAAGCATTCCAGGTGAAGCTGGTTGAGAGAATGCCAAGAGTGTGCAAAGCTGTCATCTAGGCAAAGGGTGGCTATTTGAAGAATCTCAAATATAAAAAACACTTTTTTGGTTACTTCATGATTCAATATGTGTTATTTCATCGTTTTGATATCTTCACTATTATTCTACAATGTAGAAAATAGTAAAAATAAAGAAAAACCCTTGAATGAGTAGGTGTGTCCAAACTTTTGACATGTACATGTTATCTCTTGATTATAATTATTATTTTTTCTCTTTTAACTAAATGCAATTTACTAGCTTCCAAAAGGTAAGTAGCTATATCCCTGGCTATTCAATAACAGGTTCTGATGGAATGGCTTGTCCGGCAATGTGTAATTACCCAGAGTGCATTGAGTGAATGTTGGAAAAATATATTGTTTCCTTTCTAAACATAGCAATGTTAAGGCAAAGAGGACTCGAACCACAAAATAGTTGAAGTGAACTGGCAAAATAGCTGAGTCCTAATTTAAAGGCAAGGGCAGTGTGAATACAAAGATAACTGAGTTATTTTGCTTTTTTTCACCCCAGAGTTCACTTTCTAGAAAACAGATCAGTTATTTTAAAGAGGACTATATGTGAAAACACCCTGGTAAGGCTCTGGGACGGTTGCGGCTAGATGGAGTACAGCTATGGACCAAAAATTGCATGTTTGAGTCACGTCGGGGACAACTGTAGCATTTCAGCTAACCCTAACTATTTTCCTAACCTTAACCTAATTCTCCTAACCTGCTACATGAATTATGCTAACCTGCCATTCTGGGCTGTACTATCTCCAGGGGGCCCCACCACCTCCAGGTCGCCCCCCCAAGCCCCAAACAGTTCGTTTTTTGGGAAAACAGCTAACTTGCTGCAATTCCACACATTTTCCATGGGGAAGAGAGAAACATTAGCAGTTTTATAGCTAATTTCATGCTTTTCTACACATTTTGCCATGAGGCTCAGAGAACATTTTGCAGTTTTAAAGTTAATTTCCGGCGATTTTACACATTTTGCCATGGTTTATGACATGTTAATATGCTATCTGATTTATTACCTTTTTTGGTTGGAGGCCCCCTGGAGGTTGAGGCCCCAGGCACATTCCCTGTGAGCCAGGTCAGTAATCTGGCCCTGCTGATAAATCAGGGGTTCCCAAAAAATTTCTGCAAACGACCCCAAATTGACACTAGAAAATGCAGGGGACTTCACTTGGAAAAATGAAGGTTGTGGTGGCAGCTGCATAGAGGTATTTGGAGGGTGTGTTAAGTGGTGGTGTCCCATCCTTTTAGGCTGTTGGTCTGAAGTAGAACTAAATAGATTTAAATAGCGGAGTAGGGTGTTGTTTTTTTGTGAGTGTAGTGTAAGATGGTAGGGTATTTGTTAAAAAAAAATTCAAGCAAAGTATAAGGGAGTTATAATCCAGTCTAGTAGGTGACGGTAATGCAACATTTATTGGATGCCAACTGCCGTTAAACCTCATCGAAGAAGATTATGATGATGCTGCTGCTTACTACATCTAGCTAGCTAGAAGAAAACGTTTTCGGAAGTAATGCTAAAAAGATCTGGGAAGTCGATTGTTTTTTTGTCTTGAATTTAATTTTGAACACAATGAAGGCCAAAGGATTTGCAGTAGTCCACCTCCAAGGAAACGTAACGTAATGTTAGCCTAGTACTGTACAGTAAGTTAAGGACAACTAGCTAGCTACGCTAGTACCTAGCAAAAAAAGCCATAAAAATATATCCAAATAGGTTTAGGCGTTTGTATCCATTTAGCTATCTAATTAACGTATAGGGGGAAATTATATTAGCTAGCCTAATACCCGGGTGGATCTTAAATCATCCTACTATCACGCTAAATTGAGCTGGGTCTGTATTATCAATATTACATTATGACCAATTGCTGCTGGATAATGGCTGTGCTAAAGTGACGTTTACATACCCTTCTATCAGTTTTCTCATATCTAACGATAGGCCTATTCTATGTTTTTTTTTTACACAATAGCATCTTCTCAGTTTAGAGATGATTGTCATCAGGTCTTTTTGATTAGTTTACCTTTGTAGTTCATTGGTGCAAAATTGATGTTGACGTTAAACTAGAGGAAGGCGATAGGGAGATATCCCAAGCAACCATTTGGTCTGATTCGATTAATGCCTGGAAAGATTACCCACGTTGTCCATCGTCAGGAAACACAGAAACAAGTGATCTGGAAACCAAAACAGATTCAGCATATGAACATGATTATACAATGATCCAAACTACCAACAACGTATCAGCCAGCTATTTTCTTTCTGAGATTGATGTAAATGTAAAGCTTGAGGAGAATGACATGGGGATATCCCCAGCTGTCCCATGTTCAGGTTCCCATGTGGGTTTACTGAAATAACATTCACATGTACCTTCTACCATTAGTCCAGGGCAGATTTTACGTATTTTTCCTGAAAAGATAGGAGCAAGTTATATGGAGAATAAAGCTGTCAAAGTGGTTTATTTCTGTAAAGACCAAAATACCATCGGCACATCTGTAGGGCATTTGATCAAAGAAGAATCATGGCATGGAGCACTGTCCAGTGATATTCCGATATCAAATGTGTTCACCCTCAGCGGTTCTTTTGAAGTTCAAATCAACCCAACTTTACAGGTGTTTAGTGTAAGCCAAACACAGACCAATAATGAATTGCCCGCTGACAAACTTAATCTCCCAAGCAATAGTACTGCCATTCCTTCTGTGCTAACCTTAGCTGTATCTGTTAGACCTTGGCCTATTCTTCAAGATTATTGTGAGCCATTGAACTTTCCCTCTGATGAAGACAAAGACTACAATGCTGTCAAGCCGTCAGTGTAATGCGGTAGGCGAAGTCAGGCGCAGGACACAGAGCTAATCAAAAGGCGTACTTTACTCAAAGGTAAAAGAATGAACAACAACCTCCACGCAGGGAGGGAACAAACCCGCACACTAACAACAACCGAAACATGAACAAACACGCACAACACACAGTGTGAGACAGAGGGTTAAATAGGGAAGACATAACTACATAATGGGAAACAGGTGTGACCAATTAAGACAAAACAAGTCGAACATAGATACATGGATCGGTAGCAGCTAGTACTCCGGTGACGACGAACGCCAAAGCCTGCCCGAGCAAGGAGGAGGGGCAGCCTCGGCTGAATCCGTGACAGTACCCCCCCCCCCCCCCTTGACACCGACCCCGGCCTCGGGACGGCCAGGAGGACGCAGAGCAGGGCGGGTCGGATGACTCTGGTGGAAATCCCTCCGGAACGTACCCCTCCCACTCCACGAGATACTGCAGGCCCCCCACCCGACGCCTCGATTCCAAGATGGAACGGACCGAGTACGCCGGAGCCCCCTCGATGTCCAGTGGGGGCGGAGGAACCTCCAGTACCTCAGACTCCTGGAGTGGACCAGCTACTACTGGCCTGAGGAGAGACACATGGAATGAGGGGTTAATACGGTAATTAATAGGAAGTTGTAACCTATAACAAACCTCGTTCAATCTCCTCAGGACTTTAAATGGCCCCACAAACCGCCGACCCAGCTTCCGGCAGGGCAGGCGAAGGGGCAGGTTTCGGGTCGAGAGCCACCTCACTGCGGTGGTGATCGGCGCTCGCCTTTTGTCGCCTGATTGCCCGCTGCAGGTGTACATGAGCAGCGTTCCAGGTCTCCTCCGAGCGCCGAAACCACTCATCCACCACAGGAACCTCGATCTGGCTCTGATGCCAAGGTGCCAGGACCGGCTGATAACCTAACACACACTGGAAAGGCGTAAGGTTAGTAGAGGAGTGGCGGAGTGAGTTTTGGCCTATCTCTGCCCAGGGGATATAACCTGACCACTCCCCCTGCTGGTCCTGGCAATAGGACCTCAGAAACCGACCCACATCCTGGTTAACTCTCTCCACCTGCCCATTACTCTCGGGGTGAAAACCTGAGGTAAGGCTAATCGAGACCCCCAGACGTTCCATGAACGCCCTCCTGACCCTTGAGGTGAACTGGGGACCCCGATCCGACACAATATCCTCAGGTACCCCGTAGTGCCGGAAGACGTGTGTAAACAGGACCTCAGCAGTTTGTAGGGCTGTAGGGAGACCTGGCATAGGAATGAGACGGCAGGCCTTCGAAAACCGATCCACAACGACCAGGATCATGGTGTTCCCTTGTGAGCGGGGGAAGGTCCGTCACAAAATCCACCAATAGGTGGGACCACGGCCGTTGTGGAATGGGTAGGGGTTGTAATATCCCTCTGGGCAGGTGTCTAGGTGCCTTACACTGGCGCACACCGAGCAGGAGGAAACATAAACTCTCACGTCCTTGGCTAAAGTGGGCCACCAGTACTTCCCACTAAGACAGTGCACTGTCCGACCGATGCCAGGATGACCAGAGGAGGGAGACGTGTGAGCCCAATAGATCAATCGATCACGAACCTCAAGCGGCACGTACATCCGACCCTCTGGACACTGGGGGGAGTGGGCTCAGTACGTAACGCCCGCTCGATGTCCGCGTCAACCTCCCACACCACCGGTGCCACCAGATACGACGCCGGGAGTATGGGAGTGGGCTCAATGGACCTCTCCTCTGTGTCATACAGTCGGGACAGGGCGTCTGCCTTAGCGTTCTGGGAACCTGGTCTGTAAGTGAGAGTAATCACAAAACAAGTGAAGAACATGGCCCACCTTGCCTGACGAGGGTTCAGCCTCCTCGCCGCCCGGATGTACTCCAGGTTACGATGGTCAGTCAAAATGGGAAATGGGTGTTTAGCCCCCTCAAGCCAATGCCTCCACACTTTCAGAGCTTGAACCACAGCTAACAGCTCCCGGTCCCCCACATCATAATTGCCCTCCGTCGGACTGAGCTTCTTAGAAAAGAAAGCACAGGGGCGGAGTTTTGGTGGCGTACCCGAGCAATAAAATGCAAATTAATTACTTAAAAATCATACAATGTGATTTTCTGGATTTTTGTTTTAGATTCCGTCTCTCACAGTTGAAGTGTACATATGATAAAAATTACAGACCTCTACATGCTTTGTAAGTAGGAAAACCTGCAAAATCGGCAGTGTATCAAATACTTGTTCTCCCCACTGTACACCACTACACCCTGTTCATGCAGGTCCCTGAAAATCTCATCAACAAAAGATTGGAAGACTGAAGGAGCATTCATCAAACCGTATGGCATGACGAGGTACTCATAGTGCCCCGAGGTGGTACTAAATGCCGTCTTCCACTCATCTCCCTCCCGAATACGCACCAGGTTGTACGCGCTCCTGAGATCCAATTTCGTGAAGAAGCGTGCCCCGTGCAATGACTCCGTCATACTCGCAATCAGAGGTAATGGATAGCTGTATTTTACAGTGATCTGATTTAGACCACGGTAGTCAATGCACGGGCGTAAGCCACCATCCTTCTTCTTCACAAAAAAGAAACTCGATGACACAGGGGAAGTGGACGGCCGAATGTATCCCTGTCTCAGAGATTCGGTGACATATGTTTCCATAGCCGCTGTCTCTTCCTGTGACAGAGGATACACGTGACTCCGGGGAAGCGCAGCGCCTACCTGGATGTTTATCGCACAATCCCCCTGTCGATGGGGTGGTAATTGAGTCGCCTTCTTTTTACAGAAGGCGAGAGCCAAATCGGCATATTCAGGCGGAATGTGCATGGTGGGAACCTGGTTTGGACTTTCCACCGTAGTTGCCCCTACGGAAACACCTACACACCTCCCCAAGCACTGACTTGACCATCCCTTGAGAGCCCTCTGTTGCCATGAAATAGTAGGGTCATGAGAAGTTAACCAGGGAAGCCCCAACACCACGGGAAACGCAGGAGAATCAATCAGATATAGACTAATTATTTCCTCATGCCCCTCCTGCGTCTTCATCCAGAGTGGCGCTGTGACCTCCCTAATCAGACCTGACCCTAAAGGGCGACTATCTAAGGCATGAATAGGGAAGGGCACATCGACTGGCACAATAGGAATCCCTAACCTACGGGTAAACTGACGATCAATAAAGTTCCCAGCTGCGCCTGAATCTACTAGCGCCTTATGCTGGGAATGAGAAGAAAACTCGGGAAATACAACATTAATACATATATGCGCAACAGGGAGCTCTGGGTGAGTTGGGTGCCTACTCACCTGAAACGGTTCATCAGTGCGCTGCCTACTGCCTCGACTCCTTGAAGGCCCTCCCCAGCACCGACCAGCAGTGTGTCCTCTGCGGCCACAGTTGGTGCAGGGGACGGCCCCTTTACCGGTCTCCCTCATAGCAGCACCTCCGAGCTCCATAGGGGTAGGGTCGGAGGTGCTGGGGGATGGAATGGACGGCCCCTAATCCGGACATCCGTGGGTAGCCAACAGGTTATCCAGTCGAATTGACATATCCACCAGTTGGTCCAGGTTTAGGTTGGTGTCCCTGCAGGCCAATTCCCGACGAACGTCCTCCCTCAAGCTGCAACGGTAGTGGTCGATGAGGGCCCTCTCATTCCATCCTGCGCTGGCAGCCAGAGTCCGAAAGTCCAGTGCAAATTCCCGTGCGCTCCTCTTCCCCTGTCTGAGGTGGAATAGACGCTCTCCCCTCTGGTGGATGATCGAATACCGGCCTAAAGCGGCGGGTAAACTCTGCATAGCTTACAGTTGCGGCGTCTATTCCCCCCACTCGGTGTTGGCCCACTCCAGCGCTTTACCGGACAGACAGGAGATGATGGCGGACACGCTCTCATATCCCGAGGGAGCCGGGTGGATAGTTGCCAGGTAGAGCTCTACCTGGAGCAGAAAACCCTGACACCCGGCAGCTGTATCGTCATAAGCCCTCGGGAGCGAGAGCTGAATCCCACTGGACCCAGAGGGTGAAGCGATGGACATCGGTGTAGGTGGTGGTGTAATCGGAGGAGGTATAGGGATACCTCCTCTCTCCCATCGCTCCATAGAATTCACTACTCGTTCCATAGCGGTGCCAAAAAAACGATAGAGGATAAATATATATGGCAGTGTTGTGTCAGTTACTCAAGACCTAACCTAAGACATTGTGGGAGTTATTGGAAAGATCCATACGCCAAGTGCAAGGAAATCGGTGTAGATTTCAATGTTGTATCTGAAGCGAAACAGAAACTTGATTTTAATTTACTGACAAATGGTGTTATGGTTGAGGTGTCTGAATATGCTAAAGAGATTAATAGATCTCGTAATTTACATAACAGCGTGTAAGAAAATCCTACACCTTTTGACATCTGTATAAAGGACGAGCCTTTTGTGGACCTGATATCTCCTCAGCATGTGAAGACTGAGAGCGTCTTTACTGAGACAGTTGTAACACGATGTGCTGATGAAACCACAATCCTTGGCCCTGAAAATGGATCTAATGATATCTACACGAGGGATGAAACAGACACAACAATGGACCAATCCTTATTGTTGCCCACATTAGAAGAAGCATTGAGGGTCCTCTATCCTATATGTAAGGAAAAAGGACTTGACCTTGATGTGAAATCAAAATTTGGGAAAAAGGAGAAACTTGACTTGGATCTATTGACCAGAGACGTAATGTTTGAATTGGCTGATTTTGCCTCAGAAGTGTGTGGTAATTACAAGCAGATTGTCTGTGATGTTCTAGAGCATAATTTTGATCTGGATTTACAAAGTGGGAAAACTGAGCTGGCTGAAGATATTATGGGCACATTAAGAGCAGTTTTGCAGAGCAAGACACATATAAAAGGTCAAAGGAGATTTCCTGAAGAAGCAACGCAAACGAAAGAATCCTGCAGAGATTTCCAGTAACCAGAAGGTCACTAAAGCATCACTTGAGCCGAAATACCAAAGACTGAAAGAAGTAACAAAAAGGAGAAGATTGGATTTAATGAGGAAAAATAAAATAATGTTAATAGCCAGGGAGTCGAAGGGAGGGGATTTTTTAGAACTCAGACAAGTAGAACCTCATTGGGTCAAGATAGAGAGCATCTCTGAAGAGACCGACCTTGCACTTTGTGCTGATGAAACAAAGCAAATTGTTACCAAATTAGACCAATCAACTGTGACATCTAACACCAAAAAAGTGGTGAAAGAGTGCTACCCACTCTGTCAGGAAATTGGTCTGGACCTTGATGTTGCATCCAAACCTGCAAAAACGAAACTGGAATTTAATTTACTGACTTACGGTGTAATCTTTTAGGTTCATACATATTTATGCAAGAATCATCAGCCTCGAGGTCAGCCTGGATTTAAAAAGACAATGGGATATTCTATGTTTGCTCTCTATGATATTCTAGAATACAATTTTGATCTTAGTTTGCAAAATCAGAGACGTTATCAATTTGAATTATGCATTTCGAGTAAAGTGAAAAGAATGGTTCAGGAACACAAACCTGAGCTCCAGGGAAAGGGCGAAATCTCAAAAGAAGTGTTCATAATAGCTAGTGTGATTCAAAGCCAAGCAAAAAATACTGTGCTTTCAGACTCTTTTCCCCAAAGAATGTCTGAAAGAAATCTCTGGAAAAAAAATTAACAAGATGCAAGACTGGTATATCCTCATCATGGTCAACACACTATCACTATGGAGACAATTGAAACAATCTCCACTGATGAAGCAGCAATGTTTGGCCAGGATAATGGACCTGCTGTCATGTGCATAAAGGAGGAATCTGATCCTCACTCTGAGGTCAAGTTGGTTTATTTCTGCGAAGACCAAGATACCATTAGCACATCTGAAGAGCATTTGATCAAAGATGGTTCATGGCATGGATCAATGCCCAATAATATTCTGACCAATGTATTCAGCCTCGCAGCGTCACCACTACCAACTGCAGAAAGGGGTTCTTTTGAAAGTCACATCAACCCAACTTCACAAATATTTAGCCCAACACAGACACAGGCCAATAATGAATTGCCAGCTGGAAATGGTAATCAAATCAAATTGTATTGGTCACATGCGCCGAATACAACAGGTGCAGACATTACAGTGAAATGCTTAATTACAGCCCTTAACCAACAGTGCATTTATTTTTAACAAAGAAAGTAAAAATAAAACAACAACAAAAAAAGTGTTGAGAAAAAAAAGAGCAGAAGTAAAATAAAATAACAGTAGGGAGGCTATATATATACAGGGGGGTACCGGTGCAGAGTCAATGTGCGGGGGCACCGGCTAGTTGAGGTAGTTGAAGTAATATAATGTCCTCCTGAGTGGCGCAGTGGTCTAAGGCACTGCATCGCAGTGCTAGCTGTGCCACTAGAGATCCTGGTTCGAATCCAGGCTCTGTCGTAGCCGGCCGCGACCGGGAGACCCATGGGGCGGCGCACAATTGGCCCAGCGTCGTCCAGGGTAGGGGAGGGAATGGCCAGCAGGGATGTAGCTTAGTTGGTAGAGCATGGCATTTGCAACGCCAGGGTTGTGGGTTCGATTCCAGTATAAAAAATAAAAATGTATGCACTCACTAACTGTAAGTCGCTCTGGATAAGAGCGTCTGCTAAATGACTAAAATGTAAAAATGTAAAATGTAATATGTACATGTGGGTAGAGTTAAAGTGACTATGCATAAATAATTAACAGAGTAGCAGCAGCGTAAAAAGGATGGGGTGGGGGGGCAGTGCAAATAGTCCGGGTAGCCATGATTAGCTGTTCAGGAGTCTTATGGCTTGGGGGTAGAAGCTGTTGAGAAGTCTTTTGGACCTAGACTTGGCACTCTGGTACCGCTTGCCGTGCGGTAGCAGAGAGAACAGTCTATGACTAGGGTGGCTGGAGTCTTTGACAATTTTGAGGGCCTTCCTCTGACACCGCCTGGTATAGAGGTCCTGGATGCCAGGAAGCTTGGCCCCAGTGATGTACTGGGCCGTACGCACTACCCTCTGTAGTGCCTTGCGGTCGGAGGCCAAGCAGTTGCCATACCAGGCGGTGATGCAACCAGTCAGGATGCTCTCGATGGTGCAGCTGTAGAATTTTTTGAGGATCTCAAGACATGGTACTGCCATACCTTATGTGCTAACCTCATCTGCTACAGCAAGCGGCTGCAATGTACCTAATAGTTCTCTTTGAAGATAAACACTACAATGCCAAATGTAAAACTGGAGAGGATGGATATATACGGCAGTGTCGTGTCAGTTACTCAAGACCTACGCCAAAATGGTCTGGAAGATATTTGAAAGTACCATATGCCAAGTGCAAGGAAATAGGTTTACAGTTGAATGTCGGAACTGTAGTGAAACAGAAACTTGATTTGCATTTACTGACTAATGCAGTAATGGTTGAGGTTTCTGAATTTGCCAAATGGATTAATAGATCTCACAAGCACGTTATTTGTGATATTCTAGAATACAACTTTGATCTTGGTCTGCAAAATGAGGTACGATATTCATTTTCGAGCTGGACTATGTCAAAATTAAATGCCATGCTGAAGATGCATTGCAAGAGAACAAAACCAGTGTGGTTAACAGAAGTGTTTGAAATTCCTGATCCAAAGACATTGAAAGCAGGGAAATACTCTCTTAAATGGGCAATGATACACTTGCATAACTGTGTGTCAGAATGTCCTGTATCTGCTGACATCATAAAGGACGAGCCTTTTGTGGACCTGATATCTCCTCAGCATGTGAAGACTGAGAGCATCATTACTGAGACGGATGTAACCCGATGTGCTGATGAGACACCAATACTTGGCGAAGCTCGACATGAAAATGGTCCTGCTGATATCTGCATAAAGAAAGAGCATGAACTGGACATCATGTGTCCTCAGCGTGTCAAAGTGGAGACCTCAACTGAGACAGACATAACAATGTGTGCTGATGAAATGGCACACAGACTTGTAATGGACCAATCCTTAATGGTGCCCACAGTGGAAGAAGCATTGGCGTACCTCTACCCTCTCTGTAAGGAAAAAGGACTTGACCTTGATGTGAAATCAAAATTTGGGAAAAAAGTTAAACTTGACTTGCATCTATTGACCAGAGACGTAATGCTTGAAGTGGCTGATTTTGCCTCACAAGTGTGTGGAATTTACGAGCAGATTGTCTGTGACGTTCTAGAGCATAATTTTGATCTGGATTTACAAAGTGGGAAAACTGAGTTGGCTGAACATATTACGGGTGCAGTTAGACAAACCCTTTTGCAGAGCAGGACAGGTGGCCGAAAAGGTAAAAGGAGATGTGCATTTGAAAAGGAAGCTTTCTTAAAGAAGTTGCGCCAAAGAAAGAATCCTGCAGAGATTTCCAGTAACCAAAAGGTCACTCCAGCATCACAAAAATGTAAAGAAGAAACACAAAGGAAATTGGATTTAATGAGGAAAAATAAAGATATGGACATGGTAATTGCCAGAGCGACAAAGGGAGTCAAATTTCAGAAAGTCAGACAAGCAGAACGTCATTGTGTGACGAAAGGGAGCATCTCTGAGACTGACCTTGCACTTAATGCTGAAGAAACAAAGCAAACTGTTACCAACTTAGACCAATCAAATGTGATGTCTAACGCAGAAAAAGTAAACGAGCGCTACCCATGCTGCGGGGAAATAGGTATGGACCTGGATGTTGCATCCAAACCTGCAAAAACGAAACTTGAATTTCATTTACTGACTAATGGTGTAATTTTTGAGATTCAACAATCGTTTTTTTAAAAGACAAAAGGACGTAGAAAAGTAAAAGGATTTGCATATTTTCTCTATGATATTCTAGAATATAATTTTGATTTTAATTTGCAAAAACGTTTGAGACTTTTTTACTTTGAATCATGCATTTTAAGTAAAGTGAGAAACCTTATTAGGAATCAACACAGATATGACCTCGTACATAATGGTGAATTCTCAAAAGAGGTGTTTGTAATACCTGATGTGCTTCATCCCAGGAAAAGAAAAACCGTTCCTTTACTTCAAGAAAATTCTGACAGAGATCTCAGAAAAAAAGAACATGCATTACAGGAATCTCTTCATATTGGCCAGAAAAAAAAAGGAACAAAAATGGACCTGCTGACAAAGAAAAAGAGACAGAGGAAGAGCCTGATCTTCTCTCTGTGAATAGCCAGTTGCACATTTGCCTGGAAATGATCAATGACATTGTTACGAGTGATGAAAAAGGTAGCTTAGTGGGTAAGGGCGTTGTGCCAGCAACCGAAAGGTCGCTGGTTCTAATCCCTGAGCTGACTAGGTGAAAAATCTGTCGATGTGCCCTTAAGCAAGGAACTTAACCCTAATTGCTCTGGATAAGAGCATCTGCTAAATGACAAAAATGTAAATGTAATGAAGTTCAGCGGAAGAGTGGGATTTTTTCCAAACTTTCAAAATGCTTTGTTGAGACTGGTTCCGAGAAGAAATTCAAAACAATCCTTGCTGAATACAGATCAGACATCCTACCGCTTATTGTTGAGGAATATGATACTATGTCTCACTCTGAAAAGACAATGATGTCAAATCAAATCAAATCAAATTGTATTGGCCACATGCGCCAAATACAACAGGTGCAGACATTACAGTGAAATGCTTACTTACAGCCCTTAACCAACAGTGCATTTATTTATTTTTATAAAAAAGTAAAATAAAAAAAAGTGTTGAGAAAAAAAAAACAGAAGTAAAATAAAATAACAGTAGGGAGGCTATATATACAGTGAGGGAAAAAAGTATTTGATCCCCTGCTGATTTTGTACGTTTGCCCACTGACAAAGACATGATCGGACTATAATTTTAATGGTAGGTTTATTTGAACAGTGAGAGACAGAATAACAACAAATAAAACCAGAAAAACCCATGTCAAAAATGTTATAAATTGATTTGCATTTTAATGAGGGAAATATGTATTTGACCCCTCTGCAAAACACGACTCAGTACTTGGTGGCAAAACGCTTGTTGGAAATCACAGAGGTCAGACGTTTCTTGTAGTTGGCCACCAGGTTTGCACACATCTCAGGAGGGATTTTGTCCCACTCCTCTTTGCAGATCTTCTCCAAGTCATTAAGGTTTCGAGGCTGACGTTTGGCAACTCGAACCTTCAGCTCCCTCCACAGATTTTCTATGGGATTAAGGTCTGGAGACTGGCTAGGCCACTCCAGGACCTTAATGTGCTTCTTCTTGAGCCACTCCTTTGTTGCCTTGGCCGTGTGTTTTGGGTCATTGTCTTGCTGGAATAACCATCCACGACCCATTTTCAATGCCCTGGCTGAGGGAAGGAGGTTCTCACCCAAGATTTGACGGTACATGGCCCCGTCCATCGTCCCTTTGATGCGGTGAAGTTGTCCTGTCCCCTTAGCAGAAAAACACCCCCAAAGCATAATGTTTCCACCTCCATGTTTGACGGTGGGGATGGAGTTCTTGGGGTCATAGGCAGCATTCCTCCTCTTCCAAACACGGCGAGTTGAGTTGATGCCAAAGAGCTCCATTTTGGTCTCATCTGACCACAACACTTTCACCCAGTTCTCCTCTGAATCATTCAGATGTTTATTGGCAAATTTTAGACAGCAATGTATATGTGCTTTCTTGAGCAGGGGGACCTTGCAGGCGCTGCAGGATTTCAGTCATTCACGGCGTAGTGTGTTACCAATTGTTTTCTTGGTGACCATGGTCCCAGCTGCCTTGAGATCATTGACAAGATCCTCCCATATAGTTCTGGGCTGATTCCTCAACGTTCTCATGATAATTGCAACTCCACGAGGTGAGATCTTGCATGGAGCCCCAGGCCGAGGCAGATTGACAGTTCTTTTGTGTTTCTTCCATTTGCGAATAATCACACCAACTGTTGTCACCTTCTCACCAAGCTGCTTGGCGATGGTCTTGTAGCCCATTCCAGCCTTGTGTAGGTCTACAATCTTGTCCCTGACATCCTTGGAGAGCTCTTTGGTCTTGGCCATGGTGGAGAGTTTGGAATCTGATTGATTGATTGCTTCTGTGGACAGGTGTCTTTTATACAGGTAACAAACTGAGATTAGGAGCACTCCCTTTAACAGTGTGCTCCTAATCTCAGCTCGTTACCTGTATAAAAGACACCTGGGAGCCAGAAATCTTTCTGATTGAGAGGGGGTCAAATACTTTTTTCCCTCATTAAAATGCAAATCAATTTATAACATTTTTTACATGCGTTTTTCTGGATTTTGTTGTTGTTATTCTGTCTCTCACTGTTCAAATAAACCTACCATTAAAATTATAGACTGATCATTTCTTTGTCAGTGGGCAAACAAACAAAATCAGCATGGGATCAAATACTTTTTTCCCTCACTGTACAGGGGGGTACCGGTGCAGAGTCCTTGTTCGGGGGCACCGGCTAGTTGAGGTAGTAGAAGTAATATGTACATGTGGGTAGAGTTATAGTGACTATGCATAAATAATTAACAGAATAGCAGCAGCGTAAAAATATGTGGTGGGGGGTGGGGGTGGGGGGGCAGTGCAAATAGTCCGGGTAGCCATGATTAGCTGTTCAGGAGTCTTATGGCCTGGGGGTAGAAGCTGTTGAGAAGTCTTTTGGACCTAGACTTGGCACTCCGGTACCGCTTGCCGTGCGGTAGCAGAGAGAACAGTCTATGACTAGGGTGGCTGGAGTCTTTGACAATATTGAGGGCCTTCCTCTGACACCGCCTGGTATAGAGGTCCTGGATGGCAGGAAGCTTGGCCCCAGTGATGTACTGGGCCGTACGCACTACCCTCTGTAGTGGTGT
Organism: Coregonus lavaretus; assembly: GCF_964263955.1. Lineage (NCBI taxonomy): Eukaryota > Metazoa > Chordata > Actinopteri > Salmoniformes > Salmonidae > Coregonus > Coregonus lavaretus. The sequence continues at coordinate 39,109,449 of NC_139995.1, forward strand.
TGAATGCTGAGCTGTAGTCAATGAACAGCATTCTCACGTAGGTGTTCCTCTTGTCCAGGTGGGAAAGGTTAGTGTGGAGTGCAATAGAGATTGCATCATCTGTGGATCTGTTGGGGCCGTATGCAAATTGGAGTGGGTCTAGGGTTTCTGGGATAATGGTGTTGATGTGAGCCATGACCAGCCTTTCAAAGCACTTCATGGCTTCAGACGTCAGTGCTACGGGTCGGTAGTCATTTAGGCAGGTAATCTTAGTGTCCTTGGGCACGGGGACTATGGTGGTCTGCTTGAAACATGTTGGTATTACAGACTCAGTCAGGGACATGTTGAAAACGTCAGTGAAGACACTTGTCGGAGTACACGTCCTGGTAATCTGTCTGGCCCTGCGGCCTTGTGAATGTTGACCTGCTTAAAAGTCTTACTCACATCGGCTACGGAGAGCGTGATCACATAGTCATCCGGAACAGCTGGTGCTCTCATGCATGCTTCAGTGTTGCTTGCCTCGAAGCGAGCATATAAGTGGTTTAGCTCGTTTGGAAGTCTTGTGTCACTGGGCAGCTCGCGGCTGTCCTTCCCTTTGTAGTCTGTAATAGTTTTCAAGCCCTGCCACATCCGACGAGCGTCAGAGCCGGTGTAGTACAATTCAATCTTAGTCCTGTATTGACTCATTGCCTGTTCGATGGTTCGTAGGAGGGCATAGCGGGATTTCTTATAAGCGTCCGGGTTAGAGTCCCGCTCCTTGAAAGCGGCAGCTCTACCCTTTAGCTCAGTGCGGATGTTGCCTGTAATCCATGGCTTCTGGTTGGGGTATGTATGTACGGTCACTGTGGGGACGACATCATCGATGCACTTATTGATGAAGCCAGTGACTGATGTGGTGTACTCCTCAATGCTATCTGAAGAATCCCGGAACATGTTCCAGTCTGTGCTAGCAAAACAGTCCTGTAGCTTAGCATCTGCGTCATCTGACCACTTTTTTATTAACCGAGTCACTGGTGCTTCCTGCTTTAGTTTTTGCTTATAAGCAGGAATCAGGAGGATGGAGTTATGGTCAGATTTGCCAAATGGAGGGCGAGGGAGAGCTTTGTATGCGTCTCTGTGTGTGGAGTAAAGGTGGTCTAGAGGTTTTTTTCCTCTGGTTGCACATTTAACATGCTGGTAGAAATGAGGTAGAACGGATTTAAGTTTCCCTACATTAAAGTCCCCGGCCACTAGGAGCGCTGCCTCTGGATGAGCGTTTTCCTGTTCACTTATGGCCTTATACAGCTCATTCAGTGCAATCTCAATGCCAGCAATGGTTTGTGGTGGTAAATAGACAGCTCTGAAAAATATAGATGAAAACTCTCTTGGTAAATAGTGTGGTCTACAGCTTATCATAAGATACTCTACCTCAGGCGAGCAAAACCTTGAGACTTCCTTAGTATTTGATTTTGTGCACCAGCTGTTGTTTACAAATATACACAGACCGCCACCCCTTGTCTTACCGGAGTCAGCCGTTCTATCCTGCCGATGTAGCGCATAGCCCGCTAGCTGTATTTTGTCCATGTCGTCGTTCAGCCACGACTCGGTGAAACATAAGATATTACAGTTTTTAATGTCCCGTTGGTAGGAGAACCGTAATCTTAGGTCATCCAATTTATTCTCAAATGATTGAACATTGGCTAATAGGATTGATGGAAGAGGCAGTTTACTCGCCTCTTCCAATTCCCTGTCTTAGGTCAGTTAGGATCACCACTTTATTTTAAGAATGTGAAATGTCAGAATAATAGTAGAGAGAATGATTTATTTCAGCTTTTCTTTATTTCATCACATTCCCAGTGGGTCAGAAATGTACATACACTCAATTAGTATTTAGTAGCACTGCCTTCAAATTGTTTAACTTGGGTCAAACGTTTCGGGTAGCCTTCCACAAGCTTCACACAATAAGTTGGTGAATTTTGGCCCATTCCTCCTGACATAGCTGGTGTAACTGAGTCAGGCTTGTAGGCCTCCTTGCTTGCACCCGCTTTTTCAGTTCTGCCCACAAATGTTCTATACGATTGAGGTCAGGGCTTTGTGATTGCCACTCCAATACCTTGACTTTGTTGTCCTTAAGCCATTTTGCCACAACTTTGGAAGTATGCTTGGGGTCATTGTCCATTTGGAAGGCCTATTTGCGACCAAGCTTTAACTTCCTGACTGATGTCTTGAGATGTTGCTTCAATATATCCAGATAATTTTCCTTCCTCATGATGCCATCTATTTTGTGAAGTGCAGCAGTCCCTCCTGCAGAAAAGCACCCCCACAGCATGATGCTGCCACCCCCGTGCTTCACGGTTGGGATGGTGTTCTTTGGCTTGCAACAACCCCCTTTTTCCTCCAAACATAACGATGGTCATTATGGCCAAACAGTTCTATTTTTGTTTCATCAGACCAGAGGACTTTTCTCCAAAAAGTAAGATCTTTGTCCCCAAGCGCAGTTGCAAACCGTAATCTGGCTTTTTATGGTTTTGGAGCAATGGCTTCTTCCTTGCTGAGCAGCCTTTCAGGTTATGTCGATACAGGACTCGTTTTACTGTGGATATAGATACTTTTGAACCTGTTTCCTCCAGCATCTTCACAAGGTCCTTTGCTGTTGTTCTGGGATTGATTTGCACTTTTCGCACCAAAGTACGTTCATCTATAGGAGACAGAACGCGTCTCCTTCCTGAGCGGTATGACGGCTGCGTGGTCCCATGGTGTTTATACTTGCGTACTATTGTTTGTACAGATGAACGTGGCACCTTCAGGCGTTTGGAAATTGCTCCCAAGGATGAACCAGACTTGTGGAGGTCTACAATCTTTTTTCTGCGGTCTTGGCTGATTTCTTTTGATTTTCCCATGATGTCAAGCAAAGAGGCACAGAGTTTGAAGATAGGCCTTGAAATACATCCACAGGTACACCTCCAATTGACTCAAATGATGTCAATTAGCCTAACAGAAGCTTCTAAAGCCATGACATCATTTTCTGGAATCTTCCAAGCTGTTTAAAGGCACAGTCAACTTAGTGTATGTACACTTCTGACCCACTGGAATTGTGATACAGTGAATTATAAGTGAAATAATCTGTCTGTAAACAATTGTTGGAAAATGCACAAAGTAGATGTCCTAACCGACATGCCAAACTATAGTTTGTTGACAATACATTTGTTGAGTGGTTGAAAAACGAGTTTTAATGACTCCAACCTAAGTGTATGTAAACTTTACGTTTTTTGACTCATTTGTATTTAGGGTTTAGTCTTTGAGTGGGGCATTTTGCAGATTACCTTGGCCTTCTGTGGTTCACTTTTGATGTCTGGTCTTGCTGTAAAGAGACTGAAAACAGCATGATTATTGCTAGACTTATTTTTTCTTCTTCACCATTGAACGATGTATTCATTGACTAGCCTAACTCCTCTACCTTTTGAAAGAAAGCTGTAAAAGAACCGCTGATCTTTTTTGTTATTAATAGTATGCAACCTAGTATGATGGATCATGTTTTTCCTTTTGCAAATATATCTTTCAGCCATTTTTATCTGTGGGTTAATTTTAGTTTTTGTCTTGCTTTTTTGTGGCAAGATTAAGAAAGACGACACTGCATCAAGACTTGGTTTGCAGTTACCCATACTTTCCTATTTTGAACATGGAGTTATTCTACCATCAACTATGAAGTGGAAGTAAAAAATAAATAATCCAAGGACACTTCCACTGACATTCTTATGCATTCCTTTGACACCTGTGTGTGCTTCTGGATGAAAAGGTATGCAAGTCAATGTGTGACTGGGATGTACAATGAATCTTTTCTATTTATTTAATATATTTTTTACAGAGTTTGGTGAATTATGTAAACATTTTAAGAATTCATGTAATATGACTGGTGCCAATAGCATTCATTTCAACACTTAGACCTATAAGAATGTAACTAGCTGTTATTGTTTGGTCTGAACTTTATACATGTGTATTCACAGGTGATGCTAATGTTTGTTTCCAGCCACAGTGTCCCTAAAGCAGCATGGTCATATCCCTTCTCCATGTTGGACTGAACTGTTTCATCTCTTCTAAAGGTGTGTTGGCAATATTATTTTAAAGAGTCAGATAATTGACTATTTGTTTCTTATTAAGAGCTTATTGGGGACCTCAAATGTTATCCAATTCTTATTTGTGGACGTCACTTTGATTTACCCTGGCACTAAATGCTTTTATTCCACATCTAGAGATGGAGAAGGACATCTACAGTATGTCAGGAACAGTGGCTTGTTCCAGGAGTGCAACACTTGAGGAAATAACTTCTCAGTGTCATCTCTGCTGGTGAGTTCCTGACATTTTGTGGCTGTAGATTTTTCATGTTCACTGTAGACCTCTCAACATGGACTGACTAGGAAGACTAACTGCATGCACAGAATTGTCTCTACCATAGAAAATAGTCTCCATCTTTTTGCATTCTCTTAAAACTTGCTTGCCTCTGAATGCAGATGATGAAATCCTTAGTTTTGCTCCTTATTTCTCATACCTGCAAGTGACCAGGTAGCCTAGCAGTCAAGAGAGTTGTGCCCGTAACCGAAAGGTTGCTGGTTCGAATCCCCGAGCCGACTAGGTGAAGAATCTGTCTGTGCCTTTGAGCAAGGCACTTAACCCTAATGGCTCCTGTAAGTCACTCTTAATGTAATGTTAAATGTAATGAAATACACTGGCACTTCAATTACAGATCTAGTGTCATCTATTTACATTTTAGTCATTTAGCTACTTACACTTACAGTTAGTGAGTGCATACATTTTCATAATCTATGTCAGGAGCAGTGGTTTGTTCCAGGACAGCAACAGTTGAGGAGGAGTGTTCTCAGACATGATGAGGTGAGATCTTGTCATTAATATCCCCTTCATACCAAGAAAAAAACCTGACAACTTTACCATGCTGCCTTCTTTTTACCGCCTTTCCTTTTTATCTGGTACATTTAATACCGCCAACAGAGGTAGTGATGATTTCTGTATTTTATTAAAAAATCCCGCCATACGCCTCTGTGTAAACTGAGCCGTAAAAACATTTCCAGGCTTTGGGACGATGTTCACTTCTGAGCCAATCACAAAGCTTCACAGAAATGCTGTTAATGCATTTTTTCTTTCCATTTAAATTAGTGTAGTTCTGTCCTTGAGCTGCTCTTGTCTATTGTCTGCATTCAGTGCATCTGCCATTTCATAATTTTCTTTCTTGACTTTGACAGGTAAATATTTAAAGGCCCTTTTATATTTAGCTTATAAATGATGGGTTAATGAATGCGCTTCTTCAGCTACACATAGCCTCTTTATTTTTTCAGCTAAGCCGCTGCGCAATTACGCAAGCCTCTCCGCTATTCCTCTTCTCCTGGAGTCGCAAAAGCTATAGGCTACAATATCTTGTTGGACATTTATTTGGAGCATGTTTTACTACCATTAATCATATTTAGAAAACTGTCTGCAGCTACTATTAAAAAATCAGTTGGCGAGGACGTATCACTGTGCATGATATTTAACAAAGCAGAGTGAGGGTAGGAAAAAATATGAAACGTGAATCAAAAAATATACATTTTCAAATCATCCTACAAAGGTTTGTCCAGGTCATATTTTTTTTTCTTTACATGATTGGAAAGAGCAGATTTTATGATTCTTAAGCATACAAGGACCTATACTACAAAGTCTCAAAAATTAGGTCATGCGCTCTGTTTCACAATATCACATTTTTTTCATATAACAGCGGTTCCACAGGTTCCAGAGATACTCAGGTTGTTTGGTAAAAATATTATTGCTATTTTATTTTGTTATATTCCATTATGTTCTGACTATAAAATATGTATTGACTGTCAGCGCAAGGGAATGTGTGTCTTGTCTGTTTATTGAACAAATTAACAAACTATTGATTTAATTTGCATGGCGCAGCCACGTAGACTATATGCTATTCTATTCTTTTGAAATAAATGTTCTTAGTCTTGTAATGTTTCTTAGGACCTGCCTAAACGAATTAATAATGGTTTTCTTTGTGATGGTGTATATTCAATGGATTTATTAAAATAGATGCCCACCCACATCAGCACAACCCTACTCACCGCTGCCAGCTGCGCACAGGATGCCCTGCACAGGATTTATAAAAGGCGTATGCCTGCAAGAATGTAGAAATGGGACTGTTTGAAAGGGGGTCATATAAACATTGTCCAATTTTTACAGGTAACATACCGGCAATTCCGTCTGAAGTAGGTAGAAGTGACAGTAGGTTGTAAAACCAGGAATTTGACCTGTTGAAATGGTGCAGAGAGCAACAGTCGGAATAGACAGCCAATATTTAGACAGAGTAAATGTCTCAGCCATCTATAGCCCATTGCACCCGCTGTGTACTCTGCACTGATGCCGTGATTTGAGAGAGTCTTTCCTGGGAAGAAAAGTGATTTGCAAATTATGGTGGAAAATAAGTATTTGGTCAATAACAAAAGTTTCTCAATACTTTGTTATATACCCTTTGTTGGCAATGACACAGGTCAAACGTTTTCTGTAAGTCTTCACAAGGTTTTCACACACTGTTGCTGATATTTTGGCCCATTCCTCCATGCAGATCTCCTCTAGAGCAGTGATGTTTTGGGGCTGTCGCTGGGCAACACGGACTTTCAACTCCCTCCAAAGATTTTCTATGGGGATGAGATCTGGAGACTAGCTAGGCCACTCCAGGACCTTGAAATGCTTCTTACGAAGCCACTCCTTTGTTGCCCAGGCGGTGTGTTTGGGATCATTGTCATGCTGAAAGACCCAGCCACGTTTCATCTTCAATGCCCTTGCTGATGGAAGGAGGTTTTCACTCAAAATCTCACGATACATGGCCCCATTCATTCTTTCCTTTACACGGATCAGTCGTCCTGGTCCCTTTGCAGAAAAACAGCCCCAAAGCATGATGTTTCCACCCCCATGCTTCACAGTAGGTATGGTGTTCTTTGGATGCAACTCAGCATTCTTTGTCCTCCAAACACAACGAGTTGAGTTTTTACCAAAAAGTTATATTTTGGTTTCATCTGACCATATGACATTCTCCCAATCCTCTTCTGGATCATCCAAATGCACTCTAGCAAACTTCAGACGGGCCTGGACATGTACTGGCTTAAGCAGGGGGACACGTCTTGCACTGCAGGATTTGAGTCCCTGGCGGCGTAGTGCGTTACTGATGGTAGGCTTTGTTACTTTGGTCCCAGCTCTCTGCAGGTCATTCACTAGGTCCCCCCGTGTGGTTCTGGGATTTTTGCTCACCGTTCTTGTGATCATTTTGACCCCACGGGGTGAGAACTTGCGTGGAGCCCCAGATCGAGGGAGATTATCAGTGGTCTTGTATGTCTTCCATTTCCTAATAATTGCTCCCACAGTTGATTTCTTCAAACCAAGCTGCTTACCTATTGCAGATTCAGTCTTCCCAGCCTGGTGCAGGTCTACAATTTTGTTTCTGGTGTCCTTTGACAGCTCTTTGGTCTTGGCCATAGTGGAGTTTGGAGTGTGACTGTTTGACGTTGTGGACAGGTGTCTTTTATACTGATAACAAGTTCAAACAGGTGCCATTAATACAGGTAATGAGTGGAGGACAGATGAGCCTCTTAAAGAAGAAGTACAGGTCTGTGAGAGCCAGAAATCTTGCTTGATTGTAGGTGACCAAATACTTATTCTCCACCATAATTTGCAAATAAATTCATAAAAAATCCTACAATGTGATTTTCTGGAAAAAAAATTCTCAATTTGTCTGTCATAGTTGACGTGTACCTATGATGAAAATTACAGGGCTCTCTCATCTTTTTAAGTGGGAGAACTTGCACAATTGGTGGCTGACTAAATACTTTTTTTCCCCACTGTATATATCAAAGATGACGTAGCAGTGCGGTCGTGTTCTTTTTTATTTTTTTACATATTTCCCTATCACACTTTTCATCCTTCTACTAAATATACTTTCCTGCAACCCGCCTCACTCAATGTGGAAGGATTATATTATTGACTTACCTTTTATCTAGAATCTCCAGTTGAAACAAGCTGGCCAGCTAACTAGCTACTTGCTATTAGCCACCATTAGTGGTTTTCACCCAGAACATCGGATTTTCTGCCGGAATAACTGAATCACTGGACATTAACACCGGATCGCAACTAGCTAGCCGCAACCGAATGGATGTTGCTGTTGGCTAATCACCACTGCCCCCGAAGCAAGCACCAGTTAGCCTTGAGCTAGCCTAAAGCCCATATCCCGGCTATCTAGCTCTCTGTCTACCGGACGGGAGTAGCCAGCTAACTAGCTACTCGATATTAGCCACCGTTAGCGGTTTTTCACCATTGTCCGTGGCCTGCACTACCTACCAGCCAGCTCTAGCCTGGACTATTATCGGCCAGTCTGCACTGTCTGCACAGCGCGTTATCGACCCAGAACATATCGGTTTTTCTGCCGGAATCACTGAATCACTGGACCTTTAACACCGGATCATCGCAACTAGCTAGCTGCAACCAAATGGATGTTGTTGTTGGCTAATCAGCCTTGAGCTAGCCTCGAGCCAGGCCCATCTCCTGGCTATCTACCTCTCTGTCAACCGGACGGGACCTCCTAGTGTTGACACGGAGCCCCGCCGATCCAACACGACTGGTCTGCTGACGAAATCGTCTGATGTGGTTTCAACAGGCTTCCCGTTATGACGTCGACCACGAAGATCCATCTGCTATCCCCGGCCCGCTAGCACACGCAAGCCGTGGCCTCTTGCTCGCCACTGCTGTAGTAGCCCCCGAACTACCTCCGAACTCTCCTATTGCTGTTCACCGGACCTTATGATAACTCAGCTATACAGCTGATGCCTGCTGGACTGTTCCTTTATACGGTACCGCATCCTGTTTATGTTTAGCCTCAGCCCAAACTTTGTTGCCATTACCAGCTGTTGTCTTAGCTCTCTCGAATAACACCTGTGATTGCTTTATGCCTCTCTCCCATGTCAATATGCCTTGCTTATTGCTCTTTTGGTTATTTCTTATTGTACTATTTCACTGTAGATCCCCCAACCCAGCTCAACCTGCCTTAGATAGCTCCTTTGTCCCACCCCCCATACACGCGGAGACCGACTCAATCGGTGCCTCCAGTGATGCTATCTCTTTCATCGTTACCCAACGCTTAGGTTTACCTCCACTGTACTCATATCCTTCCATATCCTTGTCTGTACATAATGCCCTGAATCTATTCTACAACTCCCGGAAATCTGCCCCTTTTTTTCTCTGTACCCAACACACTAGAAGACCAGTACTTAAAGCCTTTAGCCATATCCTTATTCTACTCCTCCTCTGTTCCACTGGTGATGTAGAGGTTAACCCAGGCCCTGTAGCCCCCAGTATCACTCCTACTCCCCAGGCGTTATCATTTGTTGACTTCTGTAACTGTAAAAGCCTTGGTTTCTTGCATGTTAACATCCGAAGCCTCCTCCCTAAGTTATTCACTGCGTTAGCACACTCCGCCAACCCTGATGTTCTAGCAGTGTCTGAATCCTGGCTTAGGAAGGCCACCAAAAATTCAGAAATGTCCATCCCCAACTACAACATTTTCCGTCTAAATAGAACTGCCAAAGGGGGTGGAGTTGCAATCTACTATAGAGATAGCCTGCAGAGCTCTATCATACTATCCAGGTCTGTGCCCAAACAGTTTGAGCTCCTACTTCTAAAAATCCACCTTTCCAGAAATAAGTCTCTCACTGTTGCCGCTTGCTACAGACCCCCCTCAGCCCCAAGCTGTGCCCTGGACACCATATGTGAATTGATTGCCCCCCATCTATCCTCAGAGTTCGTACTGCTTGGTGACCTAAACTGGGATATGCTTAACACCCCGGCCAACCTACAATCTAAACTAGATGCCCTCAATCTCACACAAATTATCAACAAACCTACCAGGTACAAACCTAAATATGTAAACATGGGCACCCTCATAGATATCATCCTGACAAATTTACCCTCTAAATACACCTCCGCTGTCTTCAACCAGGATCTCAGCGATCACTGCCTTATTGCCTGCGTCCGTAATGGGTCCGCGATCAAATGACCACCCCTCATCACTGTCAAACGCTCCCTAAAACACTTTAGCGAGCAGGCCTTTCTAATTGACCTGGCCCGGGTATCCTGGATGGATATTGACCTCATTCCGTCAGTAGAGGATGCCTGGTTGTTCTTTAAAATTGATTTCCTCTCAATCTTAAATAAGCATGCCCCATTCAAAAAATTCAGAACTAAGAACAGATATAGCCCCTGGTTCTCCTCAGACTTGACTGACCTTGACCAGCACAAAAACATCCTGTGGCGTACTGCATTAGCATCGAACAGCCCCCGCGATATGCAACTTTTTAGGGAAGTCAGGAACCAATATACACAATCAGTTAGGAAAGCAAAGGCTAGCTTTTTCAAACAGAAATTTGCATCCTGTAGCACTAACTCCAAAAAGTTTTGGGACACTGTAAAGTCCATGGAAAATAAGAGCACCTCCTCCCAACTGCCCACTGCACTGAGGCTAGGAAACACTGTCACCACCGATAAATCTACAATAATCGAGAATTTCAACAAGCATTTTGCTATGGCTGGCCATGCTTTCCACCTGGCTACCACTACCCCGGCCACCAGCTCTGCACCCTCCGCTGCAACTTGCCCATGCCCCCCCCCGCTTCTCCTTCACACAAATTCAGACAGCTGATGTTCTGAAAGAGCTAAAAAATCTGGACCCCTACAAATCAGCTGGGCTAGACAATCTGGACCCTTTCTTTCTAAAATTAGCCTCAGAAATTGTCGCAACCCCTATTACTAGCCTGTTCAACCTCTCTTTCGTAACGTCTGAGATCCCCAGAGATTGGAAAGCTGCCCCGGTCATCCCACTCTTCAAAGGGGGTGACACTCTAGATCCTAACTGTTATAGACCTATATCCATCCTGCCCTGCCTTTCGAAAGTATTTGAAAGCCAAGTTAACAAACAGATCACCGACCATTTCGAATCCCACCGTACCTTCTCTGCTATGCAATCCGGTTTCCGAGCTGGTCATGGGTGCACCTCAGCCATGCTCAAGGTTCTAAACGATATTATAAACGCAATCGATAAAAGACAGTACTGCGCAGCCGTCTTCATCGACCTGGCCAAGGCTTTCGACTCTGTCAACCACCGCATTCTTATTGGTAGACTAAATAGCCTTGGTTTCTCTAATGACTGCCTCGCCTGGTTCACCAACTACTTCTCAGATAGAGTTCAATGTGTCAAATCGGAGGGCCTGTTGTCTGGACCTCTGGCCGTCTCTATGGGTGTGCCACAGGGTTCAATTCTCGGGCCGACTCTATTCTCTGTGTATATCAATGATGTCGCTCTTGCTGCTGGTGACGCTCAGATCCACCTCTATGCGGACGACACCATTTTGTTTACATCTGGCCCTTCATTGGACACTGTGTTAACAAACCTCCAAACGAGCTTCAATGCCATACAACACTCCTTCCATAGCCTCCAACTGCTCTTAAACACTAGTAAAACTAAATGCATGCTCTTCAACCGAACGCTGCTTGCACCCGCCCACCCGACTAGAATCACTACTCTCGGCGGGTCTGACCTAGAGTATGTGGGCAACTACAAATACCTAGGTGTCTGGTTAGACTGTAAACTCTCCTTCCAGACTCACATTAAGCATCTCCAATCAAAAGATAGATCTAGAATCGGCTTCCTATTTCGCAACAAAGCCTCCTTCACTCATGCTGCCAAACATTCCCTCGTAAAACTGACTATCCTACCAATCCTTGACTTCGGCGATGTAATTTACAAAATAGCCTCCAACACCCTACTCAGCAAATTGGATGTAGTCTATCACAGTGCCATCCATTTTGTCACCAAGGCCCCATATACTACCCACCATTGTGACCTGTACGCTCTTGTTGGCTGGCCCTCACTACATATTCGTCGCCAAACCCACTGGATCCAGGTCATCTATAAATCACTGCTAGGCAAATCCCCATATTATCTTAGCTCACTGGTCACCATAGCAACACCCACCCGTAGTCTGCGCTCCAGCAGGTATATCTCACTGGTCATCCCCAAAGTCAACACCTCCTTTGGCCGCCATTTCTTCCAGTTCTCTGCTGCCAATGACTGGAACAAACTGCAAAAATCTCTGAAGCTGGAGACTCTTATCTCCCTCACTAACTTTAAGCGTCAGTTGTCGGAGCAGCTTACCGATCACTGCACCTGTACATAGCCTTTCTGAAATTAGCCCACCCAACTACCTCATCCCCATATTGTTATTTATTTTGCTAATTTGCACCCCAGTATCTCTATTTGCACATCATCTTTTGCACATCTATCATTCCAGTATTATACGAAATTGTAACTATTTTGCACTATGGCCTATTTATTACCTTACCTCCATAACTTACTACATTCGCACACACTGTATATATATTTTCTGTTGTATTTTTGACTTTATGTTTTGTTTACCCCATATGTTACTTTGTGTTGTTGTTTTTATCGCACTGCTTTGCTTTATCTTGGCCAGGTCGCAGTTGTAAATGAGAACTTGTTCTCAACTGGCTTACCTGGTTAAATAAAGGTGAAATAAAATTTTAAAAAATAAAATAACTTCTGACTTCAACTGTATGTAGCCTATTGCGATGGCCTGTTATGCATACACTCGTGATTGACTTTCCCCCCTTTGTGTAGTACATTGGTGAGAAAATGAATATGGATGTAAAGATGGAGAATGAAAAGGAAATATCCCAAGCAAATACTTGGTCTAATACTATTGATACACAGATAAGTTACCCATATAGGCCTACCACAACGCCTCATGAAACAACGCATGTGAACACAAGATCAAGTGAGATTGATGAAAATGTAAAGTTTAAGACGAATTAGATTTGTATATGCCTGGTCCCGTGGTCTTTAGTTTCCCAAGTGGGTTTACAGAACGATCACTCACATATGCCTACAGTTAGTCCCCAAACAACAACACAAGGGCAGATTTTACGTATTTTGCCTTAAGAGGCAGGATCAAGTGATGGAGAGATTAAAGCGGTAAAAGGGGTTTATTTCTGTGAAAACCAAGATGCCAGCAGCACATCTGAAGAGCATTTGATCAAAGATGGCATGATGCACCGCCCAGTGATATTAAGATAGAAAATGTGTTCACCTTTCCACAATCACCACTGCCAACTGCAGAAACAAGTTATTTTGAAGTTCAAATTAACCCTACTTCACAAACACAGACCCAGACCAATAATAATTTGCCAGCTGGCAATGTTAATCTCACAAGACATAGTACTACCATCACTTCTGTGCTAACCTCACTTGCTACTGCAAGCGGCTGTAATGTAACTAGGCCTATACCTTCTAGTCCTCATTTTCCATCTTATTGTGAGCCATTGAACTTTCCATCTGATGAAGATGAGTTCAAAGTGAAATGTTAAAAAAAAACTGTAGAGGATAAATATATACGTCAGTGTCGTGTCAGTTACTCAAGACCTACCCCAAAATGGGTTGGAAGATATTTGAAAGTACCATACGCCAAAAGCAAGGAAATAGGCTTAGAGTTGAATGTCGGAACTGGAGTGAAACAGAAACTTGATTTGCATTTACTGACTAATGCAGTAATGGTTGAGGTTTCTGAATTTGATAAATGGATTAATAGATCTCACAAACACATTGTTTGTGATATTCTAGATTACAACTTTGATCTTGGTCTGCAAAATGAGATACGATATGAATTTTCAAGCCGGACTTTGTCAAAATGAAATGCAATGCTAAAGATGCATAACAAGAAAACAAAACCTGGGTGGTTAACAGAAGTGTTTGAACTTCCTGATCCAAAGACATTGAAAGCAAGTGAATACTCTCTTAAATGGGCAAAGATACACTTGCATAACAGTGTGTCAGAATGTCCTGTATCTGCTGACAGCATAAAGGACGAGCATTTTGTGGACCTGATATCTTCTCAGCGTGTGAAGACGGAGAGGATCATTACTGAGACAGTTGTAATACGATGTGCTGATGAGAAACCAATGCTTGGCGAAGTTGGCTGTGCAAATGGACCTGCTGACATCTGTATGAAGAAAGATCCTGAACTGGACACCATGGGCCTCATGTACAAAGACTTGCGTTGAATTCATACTAAAACATTGCGTACGGACAAAGCCATAAATGTGCGTACGCACCAAAAAAATCTGATGTATGAATCTCTGCGTACGCAGCATTCCACATACATTCTCTTTGTACATCCCAATCAACGCGAAATTGAGCGCACATGCACGAGCACCACACCACACCCTGTCTCCTCCCTCAATTAAATCAATTTAAATATGGTAATTAGTCCAATTTGGCAAAAGAAACCTGCAAGAACATGGCTAAAGCAAGCAAGAAACGAAATTTCACTGAAAACGAATTAGAGGTGCTACTATCAGAGGTAGAAACAAGAAAAAATATTTTATTTGGAAATCTGTCCTCTGGAATTAATAACAAAAGAAAGAAAAAAGAGTGGGCGAGTTTGTCTGATGCCGTCAACGCGGTGGGATCTGAGAGTCGCACCGTAAATGAACTGAAGAAGAAAAGGTCAGACATAAAGGTGGAAGTTAAGCGGAGAACTGCTGCGCACCGACAAAGTGTGGGCAGAACAGGCGGTGGTACAGGGACCGATGAACTTGCACCCTTTGATCAGAGAGTTGCCTCTATTGTAGGAGACACGTTAATCTCTGGAATCGTATCCGCTGATGTAGGAGACTCGGATATACTACAGGACTGCCAGCAAGGTGACTCAGATTTATTTCCTTAACTTTGATATACATAGCCAGCCACCGTTAAATTTTAAAATGCATGCAATATAGCAAAAGGTACACCAGAGATTTCACGTATCCACTGCTTTTATTGCAAATGCGTGTACCCATTAATAAGGAACAGACTCAAATTACTGTTAAGATGTGCCTGTGTTTAATTGGACTTAGGAACCGCAGGAACGTCCACTGGCACGCACTCAGAGTCCGCACCACCTGAGCAGCCAGAGCCCATTCAGTCCAGCGTCTCCCGTGTCTCTAATGTTCCCCCCAGTGCTGAAGCCCGTCCATCTGGCCGTGTCTTGACGCATGCTGTTCTGGAGTCACAACAACAAATTGTTAGGGCCATTGAAGAAATGAACAGTCACCTTAAAAATGTCACTGACGCACTCACAGAAATAAGCCATTCATTAAAATAATTGGTCAAAAAATGAACTTTGTGTCTGAGTACCATTTATATTGTCGCAATTACACGTTGACGGGCCTGAATGGCTTGTTGATTGTGCTGCACATATACTGGTCCTGGGTCAGGGTCATCTGGCGGTGCCCCCACCTCACCAAGGGGTATGCCATGCCTGTGCGCGACATTGTGCAGCACTCCACAGGCCAGTATGATGCGGCAAACCTTGTCAGGGCGGTATAACAGCATCCCCCCGGTCCTGTCAAGGCAGCGCCACCGACATTTCAGCTGCCCAATCGCCCGCTCCACAACTGACCGAGTGCGGGAATGGGCATCATTGTATCTGCGCTCTCGGTCAGTTTGTGGGTTGGTGAGGGGGGTTAACAGCCACGTCTTTAGTGGATAACCACTGTCTCCTGATGGGCAGTAATAATAATTACAGACACAAACATTTTACTTTTAGATAGAACCATACATTTAAATGCATAACTTACCAAGTAGCCACCCATCGCGCACCCTGCCAGCTTGGAGTCTCATCCCAACCATGCTGTTTGTAAGGATATATGAATCATGGGTTGACCCAGGCCACCTTGCCACAATATTTGTTAGGCGCATTTGTGCATCACATATAATCTGCACATTTATTGAATGGAAATGTTTCCGATTCACATATGCAAATTCGTCTTCAGATGGCGCCTTTATAGCAATATGTGTGCAGTCGATCGCTCCGATTACATTAGGAAAACCGGCTATCGCTGCAAATTGCGCTTTGATGTTTGGCTGGTCACCTGCATCGTATGGGAACGTTATATACCTGGTAGACAAGCGGATGATGCCGTCCCATACAGGTGGCATTGCACGGCTCAAACACGACTGGCTTATTCCTGAGCGGTCTGCCAGTTCTCTTTGGAAAGAACCGGTTGCTAGGAAACCAAGTGTAGTAAGCACCTGTAAAGGAACGGGTAATGCGTGGCTCCTCACTGTCTCTCTTTCCAAATTCGGACCCAACTCAGCGCAGAGCTCCAAGAGTATAGCCCTTGGAAATCTGAAACGGCTGATGAGCCAGTCATCGTCGTGGGCCAGAAAATCACCGTGGTCCCTAAAAACTTGTTCTCTCCGGATTTGTCCATTGAAAATGTCTTCTAATAAAGCCAAAGCTGCCATTGCTAGACGGGTTGTATCAATTTTCACATCCTTTATATATGTTCTTACTTAATTGCATAATTAATAGAATATTCTAATAAGACTCGTGTGACAATAATATGGCAAATCATTTATCAATTACAAATTATAAGCAATATCTGGCAGGTGCGATAGAACAGTTCGTAGTGTAATGTTTGCCACTTCACTTTATTGCCTCTATGAGTCGCCAACGGACAAACATCACAAAAATGTACGTACGCCAGGCCTGAAGTTTACGTGGAAGAACGCACATTCTTACGTTAATTTCACTGTTAGTACATCTGACCGTGAACGTGAAAGCTGGCGTACGCCGTGTTTTCGTGCGTACGCAAGATTGATACATGAGGCCCCATGTGTCCTCAGTTTGTCAAGATTGAGACCTCAAATGAGACAGACATAACAATATGTGCTGATGAAACGGCACACAGACTTGTAATGGACCAATCCTTAATGCTGCCCACAATGGAAAAAGCATTGGAGTACCTCTACCCTCGCTGTAAGGAAAAAGGACTTGACCTTGATGTGAAATCGCAATTTGGAAAAAAAGATATATAAACTTGACTTGCATCTATTGACCAGAGACGTAATGTTTGAAGTGGCTGATTTTGCTTCACAAGTGTGTGGAACTCACAAGCAGATTGTTTGTGATGTTTTGGAGCATAATTTTGATCTGGACTTACAAAGTGGGAAAACTGAGCTGGCTGAAGATATTATGGGTAAGTTATGTACAGTTAGAAAAGTGGGTAAGTTAACTAGTTCAAATTTAAAAAGAAGGGAGTTTGAAAAGGAAGCCTTCTTAAAAAAGTTATGCCAAAGAAAGAATCTGGCAGAGATTTCCAGTAACCAAATGGTCATTCCAGCATCACTTGAGCCAAAATACCAAAGACTGAAAGAAGTAACAGAGAGATTGGATTGAATTAGGAAAAATAAAGAAATTGACATGTTTATAACCAAGAAGACGAAGGAAGCTGAAATGTGTGAAGTCAGACAAGTAGAACTTCATTGTGACGAGAGAGAGAGCATTTCTGATGTGCTTCATCCCAGGAAAAGAAAAGCAGTTCCTTTACTTCAAGAAGATTCTGACGGAGATCTGAGAAAATAACAAGATGTAAGATGTGAATCTCCACATCTTGGCGGCCAAAAATAAAAATAAATAAAAAAATGAACCTGCTGACGAGGAAAAAGAGTCAGAGGAAGAGCCTGATCTTCTCTCTGTTGATAGCCAGTTGAACATTTGCCGGAAAATTATTAATGGCATTATGTGTGATGACGTGCAGCAGAAGAGGTTCATTCTTTCCAAACTTTCAAAATGCTTTGCTGTTGACACTGGTTCTGAGAAGAAATTCAAGCAAATCCTTGCTGAATACAGATTAGACCTCCTAGCGCTCATAGTTGAGGAAAATGATACTATGATTCACTCTGAAAAGACAGTGATGTCCATTGTGAACAAGCTCCTCTGTTGCTTACATTTGATTGATGGCTTAGCTCACTAGGCGAAAACAACTATTCTACTGTGGGAAAAGCTGATTTTAGGAGATGAGGAAGTAGGAACCCATAGTTCTAACATTGGGACAACTGAGTTTAAGGCTGGAACAGTGCGTTTGGTGAGAACTGTGAGTGATGCTGTCCAAGAGCTTGGATGGGCAGAGGACGGTCAGCTTGTTCCTTTCGAAACATTTTTGGTCAGCAAAAGAGAATTTGATGAAGTGCCCTTATCTCCAGCAGGTGGAACAGAATTGACAATCTGTTTCATAATAGTGCAGGGGTGTATAGCATCCATTATGATATGGTAGAGTTTGTCAGTAAGTACAGAGTTGAGAGTAGTTTGCTTGCAGCAGTTGCTGCTGATTTGGAGGTTCAACAGTTCAAAGCAGGATGCAGAGCTCTGGGTCTGATTTTTAAGCTAATCATTGATCCTCTATGGAGAGTCCTGACTTCAAAGGGAAATATGTTGGAGATGGAACTAAGATACCAAACCCTTGTTACCAAACTGAATGGCAGGGTATTGGGAGAGACCTTGTTGAAGGAAATTGACAGTTGTTTGATGACATTGAAGTACCCAAGGACCTTGTGTTGGACAGGCTTACCATGTGGACAGACCCAGACTTTTTTGAATTGACCATTCAGATTGTTGAGTTGATCTTAGCAAGTTTTCTGGAGGTATGTGGTAAAATGCCTGTCGATCTAGAGCCAGCATCAAATATTAATGATCGATGTGGAAAGGATTTGGGGGTATTTGAAAATCTGCAAAAGGCTAGGTCAAATGCAGTCAGTGTTGCATTTGTAACCTTTGACATGTTCAAGAAGACTCGCACTTGGGAATGGCTCCGGACAATGGACAAAGAAAAAAAAACTGTCAGTGTTAAAGTCAATATAGAAAGCAGTGAGGCAAAAGAGAGTTTTGCCAAAAGGAAGAAGAGCCGTTGAGCACTTAGGTTTGCGTAGAGAGAAATGCACAGAAGCAGTGGAGCTTAAGTGTGGACAGGATGTAGCCCAGCCTAACTGAAGGTTAGATAGCCTAACAGAAACTGGCTGATGTGCACATTAAAATGACATTAAAGGTGGTGAAAATCTCAGCAGTAACCCCAATGCAATTTGAGACCCTACTAATCTTACAATTTATTTTAGTTTAGCTTAGTGATTTTTGATTAGCGTAGTGATTTGAGTAATGTTTTGGAAGCACTTTACAAAGTTATTGTGATTTAAAATCACGAAGATATGACAATTTGTGTATTTGAAATGGGCCACTATTTGAGCAAATATTTGCAACAAGCTTAATTGCATAATTTGCTTTTCTGCTGGTTGGCATCTTTGTCTCAGCTGTAGGGAGGATATTTAAGCAAATAAGGCCCGGGGGGGTGTGGTATATGGCCAATATACCATGGCTAAGGGCTGTTCTTACGCACGACGCAACCCCTGAGGTGCCTTATTGCTATTATAAACTGGTTACCAATGTAATTAGAGCAGTAAAAATAAATGTTTTGTCATATCCGTGGTGGCTTTCAGCCAATCAGCATTCAGGGCTCGAACCACCCAGTTTATAATGTGTTTTAAAGCCTTTTTCTAGACAGAAGTAGGCCTACCTGCTAATACACACTAGTACTTTCATATAGGTAAAGCAAAGTCATACTATAGCTGGCATATTTTACTTTCATACATTGAGCTATATCATAATAGTTTCACAGTGTGTTTCATAGCCCTCTAATTACTGAAAGCTACATTGATCCAAAGACCATACTTGGAATGTGAATGGTTTGTAATGTAAGACAAATTTTAGGTCTCCCTGAAGTCAATACTCACTTTCTATTACTCTCCGTAGAGAAGAGTCAACAAGCCTACCGAAGATTCAACTCCTCGGTCGTATTCATAAGGCCATACTGCAGTAAAACGTGCAATGGTAGGCTACACTAGTGTTTCTTGTAGGGCTGGGAATTACCAGGGACCTCACGATACAATGTTCTCACAATACTTAGGTGCCGATACGATATGTATTGCGATTCTCACGATTCTATATGTATTGCGATTCAATACTGCAATTTTACAGAGATTTGATGTTCCGAACATTGCTCACTATGTCTGCTTAAGAGGGCATGAGAACAAGTTTTAAATCAGTCAGGGAAATAAAAGAGCTGAAAATATGTTGACTCACTATTTAAAATGAAGATGGAGAAGAAGCTGTAGGATAAAAAACAATAGCGTTTTGGCACAGGTACAGCCAACCTAACGCTACCTAAATCATATAATATCGGCCAAAAAAACTATTGCGATATGTAACCCCCATCACTAGTTTCTTAGATAAGTTCAGAAATTGGTACACAAGAATGAGTAGCCTATATATTTTTTGATTCATTTGTATTAAAGGTTTAGTCTTTGAATAGTGGATTTTGCAGATTCCCTTGGCCTCCTGTTGGTTCGTTTTTATTATGCCTGGTCTGTAAAGAGACTGAATACAGAATGATTATCGCTAGACTACCTTTGACAGCCACTGTAGAAGAACCTGTTGATCCTTTTGTTAGAAATAAGGCGAACAAGGATATTTATTTTCTAATTAACAGTATGCATTGATGAAATAACCTGGATGGTTCATGTTTTTCTTTTTGCAAATATTTGTCAATCATTTTGTTTTTCTGTGGGCATTTTTTTTCTTCCTGTTTTGACACGCCGCATCAAGACTTGCTTTACTGTTTCCCATACTTTCCTATTTTGAACATGCCGATATTCTACGGTGAAAAATGGAAGTGAAAAAAAAAGACATTTCCACTGACACTTTTAGGTGTTCCTCTGACACCTGTGAACCTCTGGATGATAAGGTATGCAACTAAATGTCTGACTGGGATGCACAATGCAGCTTTTCTGTTATTGTGTAATATTTTGAGTTTGAATTAAGTCTAAGAATGAATATAATCTGACTGCTGCCAATTGCATTCATTTCAACACTTAATTGAATGTAAACTAGCTGTGATTGCTTGGTCTAATAATTGCATACATCTGTATTCACAGATGATGCTAATGTGTTTCCAGCAGCAGTGTCCATAAAACAGCATGGTCTTATCATCCCTTCTCCATGTTGGACTGAACTTTTTCAACTTTTCTCCATTAAAACATCAAAGCCCTAAAGGTGTGTTGGCAATATATTTTTTGAATCAGATAATTGACTATTTGTGATCTTATTGGGGATGTGAATGTTATCCAATTATTATATGGAAATGTCACTTTGATTTACACTGGCACTTAATGCCTTCATTCCATTCTAGTGGTGGAGTAGGTCGCCATCTACAGAATGTCAGGAGCAGTGGCTTGTTCCAGGACCGCAGCGTTTGAGGATGCAACTTCTCAGTCATGATGAAGTGTCATCTCTGCTGGTGAGTTCCTGTCGTATTGTGGGTGTTGTTTTGCATGTTCACTGTAGACCTCTATCAACATGGACTGACTAGGGTAAATAGCTGCATGCACACACAACTGTCACTTTAATTTTTTTTGCATTCTCTAAACACTTCCTTGCCTCTGAATGCTGATGAAATCCTTCGTTTTGCTCTATTTCTCATACCTGTAAGTCCCTTTGGATATACCTTGACACTCAGAAATGCTCTAATTCCAGATCTTGTGGAGGAGAAGGATGTCATCTATGTCAGGAGCAGTGGTTTGTTCCAGGACAGCAACACTTGATGAGGGGTCTTCTCAGTCATGATGAGATAAGATTTTGTAATCAAGTGAGTAAGTTGTAAAACCTGGGCCTCCATAAGGGAGAAGATCCATCTCAGAATCACCTTTATTCTCCAAGTACATTTACAGGGCTCTACAGTGTGACCATTGTACTCGCATATGTGCCTAAAAATAGATGTGTGCAAACTGAAAAGGGCAAGTATGAGCACATGTGCGAGTTCAGATTTTATAGCAACAAAAAAATTGCTGCCGTAAGCTATTTTCTGCCGTTTTGTTTCATAGCTAATCACAAAGAACGACTCCCATTAAGCCATCCCACACCGTTCATATACAGTGTATTCGGAAAGTATTCAGACCCTTTGACTTTTTCCAAATGTTTCCCTCATCTACACACTACCCTTAATGACAAAGTAAAAACAGGTTTTCTGAATGGAAATCACATTTACATAAGTATTCAGACCCTTTACTCAGTACTTTGTTGAAGCATCTTTGGCAGCAATTACAGCCTCAAGTCTTTTTGGGTGTGACGTTACAAGCTTGGCACACCTGTATTTGGGGAGTTTCTCCCATTCTTCTCTACAGATCCTCTCGAGCTCTGTCAGGTTGGATGGGGAGCGTCGCTGCACAGCTATTTTCGGGTCTCTCCAGAGATGTTAGATTGTGCTCCGGGCTCCGGGCTGTGGCTGGGCCACTCAAGGACATTGAGAACTGTCCCGAAGCCACTCCTGCGTTGTCTTGGCTGTGTGCTTAGGGTCGTTATCCTGTTAGAAGGTGAACCTTCACCCCAGTCTGGAGGTCCTGAGCGCTCTGGAGCAGGTTTTCATCAAGGACCTCTCTGTACTTTGCTCAATTCATCTATCCCTCGATCCTGACTAGTCTCCCAGTCCCTGCCGCTGAAAATCATCCCCACAGCATGATGCTGCCACCACCATACTTCACCGTAGGGATGGTGCCAGGTTTCTTCCAGATGTGATGCTTGGCATTCAGGCCAAAGAGTTCAATCTTGGTTTCATCAGACCAGAGAATCTTGTTTCTCGGTGCCTTTTGGCAAACTCTACGCGGGCTGTCATGTGCCTTTTACTGAGGAGTTACTTCCATCTGGCCACTCTACCATAAAGGCCTGATTGGTGGAGTGCTGCAGAGATAGTTGTCCATCTGGAAAGTTCTCCCATCTCCACAGAGTGACCATCAGGTTCTTAGTCACCTCCCTGACCAAGGCCCTTCTCCCCCGATTGCTCAGTTTGACCGGGCGGCCAGCTCTAGAAAGAGTTGGTGGTTCCAAAATTATTTTATTGAAAATGATGGAGGCCACTGTGTTCTTGGGGACCTTCAATTCAAAGCTCTATGGACAATTCCTACGAGTTCATGGCTTGGTTTTTGCTCTGACATGCACTGTCAACTGTGGGACCTTATATAGATAGGTGTGTGCCTTTCCAAATCATGTCCAATCATTTTAATTTACCACAGGTGGACTCCAATCAAGTTGTAGAAACATCAAGGATGATCAATGAAAACAGGATGCACCGGAGCTAAATTTCGAGTCACATAGCAAAGGGTCTGAATACTTATGCAAATAAGGTATGTGTTTAAATTATAAAATTGGCAAAAAATTATAATAATCCATTTTAGAATAAGGTTACAACGTAACAAAATGTGGAGTCAAGAGGTCTGAATACTTATCAAATGCGCTGTACCTCAGTGGTGCGCACTTTCATATACCTCAGTGGTGTGCACTGTGAGTGAAGTGGTGAAAGATATTTTTTGAAACGCACAAGCATTGAATTTAACCGAAAGTCTACTAAAGTGACATTGTCCTCGTTTCTTGGCTATTTACATAGTTTTGTTCACACGCTAGGTTGTTTTTCAATGTTAGTTTGAGCTTGCTCAGCTGCTAGTGGAGGCATGTTGGAGAATCTCATCTCTCACAGACAGACATTCGAGCCCCACTTACCTTAAAGGGCTCGCTGAAAATGTCCCGCCTTCAGAAAGTATTCATACCTCGACTTATTCCACATTGTTGTTACAGCCTGAATTCACAATTGATTGAATTGATTGTTGTAGTGTCGAGTCAATGTTGCTAATAATGCTGTAACAAAGGAGTCCGCTTATACTGAACTTTGATCATAAGTTTTATTCATATCACAAGATTTCAGCATAAGTGTACAGGTGTCCAGATCACCCGGAGAGCAGTGGTTCCCAAATTGCAATGTCTGCTCTGCTCTTCTTCGTTTAAACCCAGTATATTTAATCTTCCCCAAAATATGGGTGGCTCCCTCTACTGTCCAATCCCCTGTCTACAACACACACTCCCTGTCTGTTGTATGTGGCGTCACACTAAAACAATTCCCTCTGACACTAAATAAACATCCTCTCAGGTTCCACTGAAAAACATTAACAAAGTCATAATCTTAATACACTACATTCCCCCCTTCGAGACTAACTAAAAGTCTCGAAAACAAAAAGAATAGGATTATGACACGTAACAATTTATCTTATTGAGTATCTTTAACAATAAACCAAAAACACTTTTCTCTATGGAGTGTAAATACCTTTCTATGAAATATGAACAAATCTTTATGAAGTGTGAGAGCGAAAAACCTGTCTGGCAGCCTTCTTTCCAAATATCCATCCATCAATCAAGACAGTAAAATTCTCTCACGGCCCCTCTGCCCCAGGCAACCACCTAGGTACTCCAGATCAATTCATAAATCTTTATCAATGCATTTGAAACTATGATGCAATTAAATACACATGTAAGCCCCTGCAAACAAAATACTATCCAAAAAATATCCACACTAAGGCTGGTCGACCCATCGGACCCCACGGTGGATCTCTATCCCTGCCTAGACTCCATGTCCCTAAGCATTCACGAAATAAACAAAAACATCTAAGATCCCCACATGTATTCAATAACATCAAATATCATTCTACAAAATTAATACCTAAGAATATGACACAAATTATGTATTACACATGCAAATATGTCTATATTTCATTGCAGACACTGGAATGTAGTCCACTACACTTCATCTCCTCAGCAGTCTCGATCCAATGCATCGTTGATGATGGAATCGGAACATTTCCACACCTTCCTTGTTCCATCTCCTCCAGTCTGTCACGATCGTCGTATTGAATAGACCAAGGCGCAGCGTGATGAACGAACATAGTTAACTTTATTATCTTTAGTGATAATAGACAACAATCAACAAAACAAGAAACGACTCGTGAAGTCCACGGTAACAATGACCAACACGGAACAAGAACCCACAAACACAAAGGGAAAACAGACAGTTTAAATATGGCTCCCAATCAGAGACAACCAACGACAGCTGACACTCGTTGCCTCTGATTGGGAGTCACTCTAGCCAACATAGAAATAAACACAACTAGAACTACCAACATAGAAATCTAACACATAGAATGAACACACCCTGGCTCAACATATAGAGTCCCAGAGCCAGGGTGTGACAGTACCCCCCCCTAAAGGCGCGGACTGTGACCGCGCCTCAACTTGAACAAAACAGGGGAGGGCTGGGTGGGCATACCTCCTCGGCGGCGGTTCTGGCTCCGGCCTTGCCCACCACCCTTTAATAAACCCCCCATAGCGCCCCTGGTCCAGTCTGGCCCCGCTGGCTGGAGCTGAACTGGACTTAGCAGGAGCGGTTAGCTTCAGCTCCGTCGTGGAGCAGTTGACCGGTACCTTACCAGGCACCGGTGACCCAGGCACGGGTTGTGCTGGACTGACGACGCGCACCCCTGGCTTGGTGCGTGGAGGAGGAACGGGCCTTACCAGGCTGACGACGCGCACCCCTGGCTTGGTGCGTGGAGGAGGAACGGGCCTTACCAGGCTGACGACTCGCACCCCTGGCTTGGTGCGTGGAGGAGGAACGGGCCTTACCAGGCTGACGACGCACACCGTAGGCTTGGTGCGTGGAGCAGGGACAGGCCGGGCTGGGCTGGCGACGCACACCGTAGGCTTGGTGCGTGGAGCAGGGACAGGCCGGGCTGGGCTGGCGACGCACACCGTAGGCTTGGTGCGTGGAGCAGGGACAGGCCGGACTGGGCTGTGGAGACGGATAGGAGACCTGGAGTGAAGAGCGGCCACAACCCGTCCTGGCTGAATGCCTACCTTCACACACTCTGTGTGAGGCATCCGCACAGGACGTACAGGGCTGTGTACCCGTACTGGCATAACAGCACGTGACACTGGAGCAGGATATCCGGGACCGCGGAGAGGCATTGGAGACCACGAGCGTTGAGCCGGCACACTCCGTCCTGGCTGCATACCCACCTTCGCACGACACGTGCGGGGTGCTCGCACAGGACGTACAGGACTATGCCGGACCACTCGTGGCACAGTACGCCGCTCCGCATACCGCGGAACCTGCCCCGTCCCATGCTGCCATGCCTGAGTACGGGAAGTTGGTTCCGCTCTCCATCCAGGCTCCGCCAACCTGCCTTCTGGCCCCCCTAACCCGGTGGCCTCCTCTCCAAATCAACCTGTGGCAGCCTCCTGCTGCCCAGCCGCCCATGCCGTGTGCCCCCCCCTAAAAATTTTCTGGGGTTGCCTCTCGCCTGTCCGACGTTGACACTGCTGACGCCGCTGCTCCTCTCTCGCCAGGGCCTTAATCCTAGCCCATGGCCCTTTTCCCCCGAGCATGTCCTCCCAGGACCACACTTTGCCCACCTGGGCCATCGCCAACCTCTCCATCTCCTTTCCCGGCGCTTCCTCCCATGTCCAGTCTGCCTGCTCCTGGACACGCTGCTTGGTCCTTTTAGGGTGGGTACTTCTGTCACGATCGTCGTATTGAATAGACCAAGGCGCAGCGTGATGAACGAACATGGTTAACTTTATTATCTTTAGTGATAATAGACAACAATCAACAAAACAAGAAACGACTCGTGAAGTCCACAGTAACAATGACCAACACGGAACAAGAACCCACAAACACAAAGGGAAAACAGACAGTTTAAATATGGCTCCCAATCAGAGACAACCAACGACAGCTGACACTCATTGCCTCTGATTGGGAGTCACTCTAGCCAACATAGAAATAAACACAACTAGAACTACCAACATAGAAATCTAACACATAGAATGAACACACCCTGGCTCAACATATAGAGTCCCAGAGCCAGGGTGTGACACAGTCCCTTCATATTGTCCTTTCATATTGTCCCTTCATATTGTCCTTGTTTGAGTGTTTCAATCTCTACATATTCCCCCAAATGCTTCTGGAAGAAAAGAAAAGACCAAACAGTATCTTTTGCAAAACAACACTTTCAAATTAAAACATCAATATCAACTAAGAATATCAAAAATATTAAATGATATATGAATCACATTATCCTATTTCCCCCCTTTGATTCATAACAACATACTAAAATCACACTAATATTGAAAAACATTTGAAAAATGATCAAATAATCAAAAAGGATATTTATCCATCAATACTCCATCCAGTCCCACTTGTCCATCTTCATCCAGATCAGGAACAGTCAACAACGGCCTCTGAGTGTTGTCTCCAGGCATCACAACTCCAACCCATCTCAATATCATAGCTTTCGCAAAGGTCAGTAACAAATTACAAAAGAAAAACATCACACACAGTGCTATCAAAGCTGCTATTAAAATCTGAACCATCACTGCTCCCACTGGGCCTAACTGATCTTGCAACCAAGACTTCGCTGACCATCCAGCTCCTTCAGATCTACCAAATGCATCCCTTATATTCTTCAATGCATCTATAACACTAGTGATATTATCTGAACTATCTGGAATCAAAGTATAGCTAATATTATCAATATGATCTTCCCAAATTTTACACCATACCATGGAAAAATCCCCACTTCTCTTTTAGACTTATCCTCCAATGATAGGCTTCTCAGACTATGAAATTCCTCTAAAATTGATGCTGGAGCTATCTGCTCCCTTGTAATCAACTGTGATATATTTATAGCTTTAATAACTATCAATGTTGAAAGAGTTAAATTGCTTCTCACTGTTGTTATAATAGACTGAAGTGTTGATGTCCTTGTTGTTACTTCATCCATTCTCCCTAAGACTTTGAACTCTTTACTTGTATTTTCATCTATCACCACTAGTGTCACTCCATTCACTCTCTCTTCCTACTAACATTGAAACTTAGCTTACTGTCCTAGAGTTCCTTCAACCCTAGTTCTCATAACTTTTTTTTAATCTAATCTTTTCTCCTAACTTTTAAAACCTCTTTCCACTGATTTATTCACAAAATCTCTTACCACCAATTTTTAGAATATGTGATTGGGTAATCCCCACCTGCTTCTGACTTCTTTACACACAGACTTGGCAAATGATCGAACATCTTTTAGCCTAGTTTGAAATCTCTTGCACCTCTTGGTGTAGGAATGTAACCAAGAATAACAGTCACCCCTTTTAACTTTATTTTTCAGACAGATTGTCTAATAGGCAGTCTAATAGATTGTCATAGGAAGGAGGACATTATCTTTTCAAGCAAATATGATTCCCAAAAACCCTACTCTTTTAAAATCTTCTACCAGACAGCCGTCTAGTGTACATCTTATTGTACAGTTCAACTTACACAATGCATCTCTTCCCAACAATGCAATAGGTATATGTTCTGATACCAGTATGTGTATTTTAATTTCTCTTTGATTTTTTATAGCAGAGCTCAATTGGTTCCTTAAGAGTAATCAACTGTTTTACTCCCTCAAATCCCTATTCTAATTAGTTAATTTTACATAGTGAGATGTGTAACCTCTTTAGGCTCAACACAGATAAAAGCTTTTCCTCTATTCACCATCACTTCTCATAGTCCTTTGTTTTCACTTCAATAGTTAGATATTTTTTCCCTAATTGGTGCTACCAGCTGACACCCCCCTTCGGATCTTCTAGGCACTCTAGAATCCTTGCTCCTTTAAGGGTTCACCTGGAGGACAGGTGATCTTCACTTGCTCCTTTATCTTCCTCAGAAATTTCCTCTTTCCAGGAACTATCTATGGATATGGAACAACTTATACCACTTGTTGTGGCTGGTACAATTGCATTTGACCTTGTTCAGTTGAAGCTGTAGCAGTGATTGTTGATTTGGTTCACCCTGATTCTTCATAACCAAAGCTTTTCTTCTCCTTCTTCTTCTCCATCAGTTGTATTTGATTGAGTTTTCTGAGAGTTTCTTGGTCCTGTTCTTTCTTGTTGTTGACATATCAGTATTCTTCAAAAGGTTATATTCTAAGTTCTGTCCTCGAAATATCATCTTCCATCATCTTCTTACTTTTCTCGCTTTCCTTGGCCTCAATGTATTCTTCTCCTCCAATTCTTGGGATCCTTTTCTCAGCAGTTTCTTCTTCTGTATTAATCATTGTTGGGTAAAATCCTCTTGAATATGAAGCACCTTTAATCTCCAAGTCTTCATCTTTGTCTTCATCTTTCCGAACCTCATTCTTCTCTTAGTTTCCAGACATCTCAGTTTTTTCTTACTTCTGGAGTTTGGATTCATCTTTATGGTCGTTTCTGCTTCTCCTCTCTCTATTATTCGTTCATCTTCATCTCTGATGATGTCAGGGTTAAGATTCCCTCTACTAGCTATGGTTGTTCAATGTCAGGCCAACTTTTATTCCCTTTTCCAGATAACCTTTAGTTAATGGTATAGCAATGTTTACTATTTTCAACTATATCAACAGGTGTAATTAATTTTTTCCCATTTTTCCCATTTTTTCCCATTTTTCCCCATTGTAACAACTCTTTTATATTCCTTTAATGTGAATTATTTTATTTTAGACTATATAGCCTATGGCTTCCTCCCTTTAATTATTAATATAAACTAAAGAAAATCCCCCCCCCCCCCAATTAAACAATTAATCAATTAATTCATGAATAATCAAAAATATTTTTTTATTTCTATTTCCTATTTTACTAATTTATCAATTAGTGGCTATCTTACCACCTTCAATCAGGAAAAGTATAGGAAAGTAGACAACTTCAGAGCAATCCAAAAAGAAAATACCTATAATCCAGCAACACTACAGTACTCATAAACCCCATTGCTTAATAAGCATCCAATTATCTTAATTTTACAGAATAATGTCAGTACTCGATTCCCAACACAACTCTAATCAAACCCACTCATTCACAGAAACTCCAAAATGCAATTTTTATTTTAATCAGTCTTTTGCCAAGTCTTTGTCAAATTGTCATAACATCAAATATCCTGTAGGGGAAGACTTTGTAAACAGAACAGCACTAGCCTGATTCTCTTTTGACTTGATCCTCTGTCGCGTCACACCTGTCGCGTGATGTACACGTCAGCCCTTCCTGTCTCTCTCTCTCCTCCCTCTCGTCTCTCATATGACAGAAGACCAAAGAAACAGACAAGAATTTAGCAGTTTATGCAGTCACTGAGTTATTTCAACCATTCAATATTCCTCCAGTCACATTCGCTCTAAGAATTAACTCAGGAATAATTATAGATAGCTCAATAACAATTTTTTTTTTTTTTTTTTTTTTTTTTTTTTTTTTTTAATCCGTCAACATATCTCTCTCATTTATCAATTCAATAGATCTCAACAAATAGCTTCATCATTAAGCAACAGCCTATGTAACAACTAGAACATTCCATTCGTGTTCAAATCTCTCTCTGTCTGCTTCTGAGTCTGTGTCTCCCCCCTTGCACAGTGTAGCAGAGGAGTTACCTATTTACCCCTACGTCACTCTAGTGTCGTAAAATCACACGTGTCGTAATCTAGTGTCGTAAAATCACACGCATGCGCAGTACATTCATCACTACGATTTCACCGTGGAAGCAGCTCCAGACAACAGAACGTTAGCATTCTGCTATAGCTCCTCTCTTTTACCCCTTATAGACAAACAATAACACTTAACAGTTCACAAGACACCAGGCACCAAGCCCAAGCTAACTAAACACATTTCTGGTGGCTCGTCCCATTCCAATGGACCACCAAGGAACAAATATTAATCATAACCCGCATCAAAAATTGGCATGTAGCATGATTAGCATTTAGCATTAGCATTTAGCATTAGCATGTAGCATGAAGCATAATTAGCAGGCCACGTTAGCATTTCTCCCTCCGCCGTGCCGTAAAATTCCATTTGTTAGCTACATTTGTGCTACCACGAGATCTGTGGAATCGATACGAGAGATTACATCAAACAAGCCATTTGTCAACCGCCAGCTAAGGGGCAACATACATTATCGATATACCACGGTCTCCAGTCCATAGGACTCACCTAAAACACATCTAACGCGTTATAGGATTTCTGGCCCACCTTAAAGAGGTCACCTGTATCAGGGCTTGTCCATGATCCTAAGCGGCTCTAAGTTACATACATCTCTGCCTAGGCATTCCTTATTCCACTTAATCGATTGTTCTTGAACTCTTATTCAAGCAAAATATCTCTATAGACATTCTATAGGCTCTCTCCTATTTGCGCCGTTTACCAGTGCAACCAAATTTAGAATAGTTATGACAGACTCCTAGTTCTCAGCAATAAAGCAACACAGCACACATCGGTCCTTTACACGGTACATCTCCCCAGCGCACAGTCAAATAGCCTTCGAACTAACAAATGCCCAAAGTGGTGAAACTCACCCTTATCTGGCCATGACTTCAGAACGAGAGTCAGCTCGGCGCCCATGAATGGAACAAAGGAGAGACGCAGACCGGTCCCTGTTCGGGTGCCATTTTGTAGTGTCGAGTCAATGTTGCTAATAATGCTGTAACAAAGGAGTCTGCTTATACTGAACTTTGATCATAAGTTTTATTCATATCACAAGATTTCAGCATAAGTGTACAGGTGTCCAGATCACCCGGAGAGCAGTGGTTCCCAAATTGCAATGTCTGCTCTGCTCTTCTTCGTTTAAACCCAGTATATATAATCTTCCCCAAAATATGGGTGGCTCCCTCTACTGTCCAATCCCCTGTCTACAACACACACTCCCTGTCTGTTGTATGTGGCGTCACACTAAAACAATTCCCTCTGACACTAAATAAACATCCTCTCAGGTTCCACTGAAAAACATTAACAAAGTCATAATCTTAATACACTACATTGTCACCCATCTACACACAATACCCCATGATGACAAAGTGAACATGTTTTTAGAAATTGTTGCACTTTTATTGAAAATTAAATAGACATCTCATTTACATAAGTATTCACACCCGAGTCAATACTTTGGCGGCGATTACAGCTTTGAGTTGTCTTGGTTATGTCTGTATCCGCTTTGCACATCTGGATTTGGGTTTTTTCTCCCATTCTTCCTTGTAGATTTTCTCAAGCTCTTAAGCCATTCCAGCGTTGCTTTGGCTGTATGCTTGGGGTCATTGTCCTGTTGTAACGTAAATCTTTGCCCCAGTCTGTCATTTGCACTATGAAGCAGGTTCTCATCAAGGATTTGCCTGTATTTGGCTCCATTCATTGTTCCCCCTATCCTTACCAGTCTCCCAGTCCCTGCCCGTGAAAAGCATCCTCATAGCATGATGCTGCCACAAACAATCACATTTATTTATAAAGCCCTTTTTACATCAGCAGATGTCACAAAGTGCTATACAGAAACCCAGCCTAAAACCCCAAACAGCAAGCAATGCAGATGTAGAAGCACGGGGGCTAGGAAAAACTCCCTTGAAAGGCAGAAACTTAGAGAGGAACCAGGCTCTGAGGGGTAGTCAGTCCCCTTCTGGCTGTGCCGGGTGAAGATTATAACAGTACATGGCCATTAAGGGCAGATTTTTCAAATGTTCATAGATGACCAGAAGGGTTGAATAATAATCACGAACATGCTTCACGGTAGGGATGGTGTTAGACAGGTCATGAGCTGTGCCTGGTTTTCTCCAGACAGCGTTTTGCATTCAGGCCAATGAGTTCTATTTTTGTCTCATCAGACCACATCTTTTGCCTTATGCTCAGTCTTTCACATGCCTTTTTGCAAACTCAAGGTGTGTTGTCATGCCTTTTTCTCAGGAGTGGCTTCCTTCTGGCCACTCTCCCATAAAGCCCAGATTGGTGAAGTGCTGTAGAGACTGTTGTCCTTATGTTAGGTTCTCCCATCTCAGCCAAGATGGTCTGTAGTTCTGTCAGGGGTCATTGTGTTCTTGGTCACCTCCCTGACCAAGGTCCTTCTTGCCTGGTTGCTCAGTTTGGTCGGACGGCCAGCTCTAGACAGAGTCTGGGTAGTTCCATATTTTTTCCCATTTCCAAATTATTCCCCCAATATGCCTCATCACAATTCTATCTCGGAGATCTATGGACAATTCCTTGGACTTCCATGGTATAGTTTCTGCTCTGACATGCACTGACAACTGTGGGACCTTATATAGACAGGTGTGTTTCTTTCTAAATCATGTCCAAACAATTGAATTGTCCACAGGTGTACTCCAATCAAGTTGTAGTGACATCTCAAAGATGAGCAAAGGAAATTGGATGTATAGAGCTCTCTAGTGCCCAAACGCCTGTATAACATGGGCAGCACCATTGAAGACTGATACGTTGGGATCTCTATACAGCTCTATGGCACCTGCAATTTGCAATTAAAGGAACAGTTAACAAAAAAGTGCAATTCAATTAGAGCCTTTTCTACAGCTACCCCCAAAAGCGGTCTCTGATGGTTTTGCTCTTGCTCCTCAAAGGCACTCAAAGCAGCCTGGTTTGATCTGGGTCATCCTTGACCTCACGCAAGGGAATCAGACGGGACTATTTTTCGGTAAACTTTTTGTAATTTCTTAGCATAAAAACAACATTCCTAAAATACTTTAATTGTGCTCCTAAATGTATTTGTGTGCTCCAACATTTTTCAAAGGTCAGTGTGGAGCCCTGATATACCAGGAATTTGACCTGTTGAAATGGTGCTGACAGCAATAGGGACAGAATATAGACAGAGGGAACTGTCTGTGGCTGACTAGGCCAATAGCCCATGGCACCAGCCGTGTGCTCTGCACTGATGCCGTGATTGGAGATGGTCTTTCCTGGGAACAAAAGTGAGAATTGTTTTATTTTTATTGCGCTTTTACGTTAGCAATGGCCTGTGCAGTATGTTCCAATGCCTTTTTATTACATTATATTTACCACAGATTATCCCTCACTACCCAGTCATAGACCATCTTTGCCTTTCTTATGTGTCCTACCCCACTGGCTCTACCTGAAAGTAATCACAATCACCATACAAATGGTTAACATTTTTACATTTTAGTCATTTAGCAGATGCTCTTATCCAGAGCGACTTACAGTTAGTGAGTGCATACATTATTTTATTTTTCATACTGGCCCCCCCGTGGGAATCGAACCCACAACCCTGGCATTGCAAACGCCATGCTCTACCAACTGAGCTACATCCCTGCCGGCCATTTCCTCCCCTACCCTGGACGACGCTGGGCCAATTGTGCGCCGCCCCATGGGTCTCCCGGTCGCGGCCGGCTACGACAGAGCCTCGTTTCGAACCAGGATCTCTAGTGGCACAGCTAGCACTGCCAATCCAGACAGACCTAGACACGTCTTGATTTATAAAGTAAAAGCAAACCACTCAAGTCAGTGGGACGGACATCAATTCACAATATACTGAAATCAAGTTCAACAGGAATGAGATTGTTACACTGTTCACAGTACAATTTGTATTTATTATGGATCCCCATTAGCTGCTGCCAAGGCAGCAGCTACTCTTCCTGAGGTCCAGCAAAATTAAGGCAGTTCATACAATTTAAAAAACATTACAATACATTCACAGATTTCACAACCCAATGTGTGCCCTCAGGCCCCTACTCCACCACTACCACATATCTACAGTACAAAAATCCATGTGTACGTGTGTGTATAGTGCGTATGTTATCGTGTGTGTGTGTATGCATGTGTCTGCGCCTATGTTTGTGTTGCTTCACAGTCCCCGCTGTTCCATAAGGTGTATTTTATCGGTTTGTTAAATCTAATTGTACTACTTGCATCAGTTACTTGCTGTGGAATAGTGTTCCATGTAGTCATGGCTCTATGTAGTACTGTGCACCTCCCATAGTCTGTTCTGGACTTGGGGACTGTGAAGAGACCTCTGGTGGCATGTCTTGTGGGGTATGCATGGGTGACCGAGCTGTGCGCCAGTAGATCAAACAGACAGCTCGGTGCACCCAACATGTCAACGCCTCTCATAAACACAAGTAGTGATGAAGTCAATCTCTCCTCCACTTTGAGCCAGGAGAGATCGACATGCATATTATTAATATTAGCTCTATGTGTACATCCAAGGGCCAGCCGTGCTGCCCTGTTCTGAGCCAATTGCAATTCCTTTTTTGTGGCTTTATTATGGACATATTTCTCCCCATCTTAGCTACTGTTGTATCAATATGTTTTGACCATGACAGTTTACAATCCAGGGTTACTCCAAGCAGTTTAGTCTTGCTCAATTTCCACATTATTTATTACAAGATTTAGTTGAGGTTTAGGGTATAGTGAATGATTTGTCCCAAATACAATGCTTTTAGTTTTATAAATATTTAGGACAAACTTATTCCTTGCCACCCACTCTGAAACTAACTGCAACTCTTTGTTAAGTGTTGCAGTCATTTCAGTCACTGTAGTAGCTGACATGTATAGTGTTGAGTCATCCGCATACATAGACACCCTGGCTTTACTCAAAGCCAGTGGCATGTCATTAGTAAAGATTGAATAAAGTAATGGGCCTAGACAGCTGCCCTGGGGAATTCCTGATTATACCTGGATTATGTTGGAGAGGCTTCCATTAAAGAACACCCTCAGTGTTCTGTTAGACAGGTGTTCTCTGTATCCACAGTTTAGCAGGTGGAGTAAAGCCATAACATTTACGTTTTTCCAGCAGCAGACTATGATCGATAATGTCAAAAGCCGCACTGAAGTCTAACAAAACAGCCTCCACAATCTTTTTATCATCAATTTCTCGCAGCCAATCATCAGTCATTTGTGTAAGTGCTGTGCTTGTTGAATGTCCTTCTCTCTGAAAGTTTGTTGTCAATTTGTTTACTGTAAAATAGCATTGTATCTGGTCAAACACAATTTTTTCCAATAGTTTACTAAGGGTTGGTAACAGGTTAATTGGTTGGCTATTTGAGCCAGTAAAGGGGGCTTTACTATTCTAAGGTAGCAGAATTACTTTTGCTTCCCTCCAAGCCTGGGGGCACACACATTGTAGTAGGCTTAAATTGAAAATATGGGAAATAGGAGTGCCAATATCGTCCGCTATTATCCTCAGTAATTTTCCATCCAAGTTGTCAGACCCCGGTGGCTTGTCATTGTTGATAGACAACAATACTTTTTTCACCTCTTCCACACTCACTTTACGGAATTCAAAATTACAATGATTTGTCTTTCATAATTTGGTCAGATATACTTGGATGTGTAGTGTCAGCAATTGTTGCTGGCATGTCATGCCTAAGTTTGCCAATCTTGCCAATGAAAAAATCATTAAAGTAGTTGGCAATATCAGTTGGTTTTGTGATGATGAGCCATCTGATTCAATTAATGATGGAGCTGAGTTTGCCTTTCTTCCCAAAATTTCATTTAAAGCTCCAAAGCTTTTTACTATCATTCTTTATGTAATTTATCTTTGTTTCATAGTGTAGTTTCTTCTTTTTATTCAGTTTAGTCACATGATTTCTCAATTTGCAATACATTTGCCAATCGGTTGTGCAGCCAGACTTATTTGCCATTCTTTTGCATTTTTACAGTCATTTTCTTAATGGGTGCATGCTTATTAGCGCACCACTGGCTTGGTGCGAGGGGAAGGAACAGGCCGGACCGGGCTGGCGACGCGCACCACTGGCTTGGTGCGAGGGGCAGGAACAGGCCGGACCGGGCTGGCGACGCGCACCACTGGCTTGGTGCGAGGGACAGGAACAGGCCGGCCCGGGCTGGCGACGCGCACCACTGGCTTGGTGCGAGGGGCAGGAACAGGCCGGTCCGGGCTGGCAACGCGCACCACTGGCTTGGTGCGAGGGTCAGGAACAGGCCGGGCCGGGCTGGCGAAGCGCACCACTGGCTTGGTGCGAGGGACAGGAACAGGCCGGACCGGGCTGGCGACGCGCACCACTGGCTTGGTGCGAGGGATAGGAACAGGCCGGACCGGGCTGGCGACGCACACCACTGGCTTGGTGCGAGGAGCAGGAACGGGTCGGGCCGTACTGGGAACACGCACCACTGCCTTAGTGCGGGGAGCAGGAACGGGCCGGACCGGACTGGCGACACGCACCACTTACTTGGTGCGAGGAGCGGGACTGGGTTCCTTTATTAACCCCCGCTCCCTCTGCTGCCTAACCAGCTCCTCTCGCCGTGCCTCTACACTTTCCTTCTCCCTTTTAGCCTCCTGTAGCGCCTGAACCAATAGCCCCCGTAACATGGTGGCCTCCTCTCCTAACCTGCAGATCCGCCCTGTCGCAGCCTCCTGCTGCCTCGTCATCCACACCGTGTTTCCCCCCCCAAAATGTTCTTGGGGTTGCCTCTCGGGTCTCCGTCGTCGGCACTCCTCTTCCCGTGAGGACTCCTCCGGGAGCCCCCACGAGTTAGAGAACAGAAACTCGTCGTCGTCGTCATCCTCCGACTCCTCCCAAGGTCGTAGGGACCCAAACTGAAAACCAACCGGGTGCAGTGGTCGGGGCTCTTCTCTCACGCTCCCCGACCACCCCTTTAGCCCCCCCAACATTTTTTATTGGGGCTGCTTCTCGGGCCTCCTCCTCGGCCGGCTTCCGTGTTGCCGTTGCTCCTCTCCTGCCTGGGCATCTACCTTCGCCCATGGCCCTTACCCTGCGAATATCTCTTCCCATGACCACAATTTGCCCACCTGTGACATGGCAATTCGCTCTTCCTGGGCACGCTGCTTGGTCCTCATTTGGTGGGATCTTCTGTCACGTTCGTTCATAGACGGGTCAGACCAAGGCGCAGCGTGATATGCGTACATGTTTATTTTATACTGAATAAACACCACGACAAAACAACAAACTAAACGAAACGTGAAGTCCAAGGTAGAACACAAAACATACCTTACACGGAACAAGATCCCACAACCCACTAGTGCCAATAGCCTGCCTAAGTATGGTCCCCAATCAGAGACAACGAGCGACAGCTGCCTCTGATTGGGAACCACACCGGCCAACATAGATCTAGACATACTAGAACTACAACATAGAAATACACAACATAGAAACTACACACCCTGACTCAACATATACGAGTCCCCTGAGTCAGGGCGTGACACTCACATTTCTTTTAGACTAACATTTAGTTTTCAACAGCGGAGATTTGTATAAACCTTGCTGTGTGTCTAGCCGACATTTGCAACATTGTTTCAATATTCAAATTCGATCTCCAGCTGTCCCATAGTAATGACCGTGTCAGGAGTCGGGATGAGACAGGCAGGCAGCTTTCCTCAGCCAGTCAAAATCATGATATATATATAAATATATATATATATATATATATATATATATATATATATATATATATATATATATATATATATATATATATATATATATATATACAAAGAAATGTAAAAAAAAAAAAAACTGGTAAAATGAAATGAAGTGGCGCTAGTTTGCTGTCGTTCCAGCTTCAGTTTGAAATGATTGTGTTAGTTGTGTTGTTGGCTAGCTCCTCGAACAACAGTGTGCTGATGAAAGAGCACATTTTCTATGCCAGGCGGAATCGTGCATCATTAGCTCATTGTTATGGATGTATCCAAATAAATGTCACTAGAAAACAGCTTAAACAAACGCAAATGCAGCTACTTTGCTGTTATTCTGGCTGCACTGTTTGACTTGACAGTAGGTTAGCCGTAGTTGGCTAGATAGCAAGCAAGGGATAAGAACGTTGCCAGCCAGTATGGCAATGGAACATTTAGAACGAACGACTGGGTCACGTCAATAGATACAGAACAAAAAGACTGAACGACTGGGTCACGTCTCTGGCAACTGAACCGATAGAATGAACAACCAGCCGGCTTGGGTAGCAACCATAGATTTGTGTCGGCACTATATCTTGTGAAAGGATGAAATAGTATGAATACATTTATCAAAATAACGTTTTTTATGAAAATATGTAAATCATTATTTTAATATGTTGGTAACCCGTTGTATAAAAGTGATAATGCCCTCGAAGCCGGTGTTTGGAGGATAATTTAGCACGGTATGCCAGCCCTCGACTTCGTCTCGGGCCTAACAACACCCGTGCCAAAATATCCTCCCAACACTGGCTTCACTTAATTATGACCTTCTGGCTTTGATGACTGGTGGAGTTGTTTGTTTTTAAGGAATTGTTTGTTTTGGTAGACATACCTGGGTGATGTAAGTGTCTCAAACATACAGCACACAAGCCGATTTTTTTAATGTGGCCTGTTTTTGTCTTAGTAAAAACAAAAAAATCATGAATGGGTAATACTAGATCAAATCCATTAGGATCCCCATGTATTTGCATTTTGTCCATTCACACCCATACTACACTGTCATACAAGAAAGCTGTCTTAATTAATAATAGTCTCACTCCCCCGGTAAAGGATTATCAACGAAACTTTCATGAAATGCTTTGTCACTGTTATATGGCAGGATGTGTGTGTGTGACAGAGAGAGTGAGTGAGTGCTTTGTTTTTTTTCCAGTCTCTTCCTCCTTGGTATTTCCCTCCCTCCTCCTTTCTCCCCTCCAGAGTGTAAGCACTGCAGGTGAGACTGGACTGTTAGTTCATTGAGAGCGAGGAAAGGGAGAGAGAGAGTGTGACTAAGCTATTACCTGAAGGAGTCAGAGAGCGGAGAGAGTGCCTGAGATAATACCTGAAGGAGTCAGAGAGAGGAGAGAGTGCCTGAGATAATACCTGAAGGAGTCAGAGAGAGGAGAGAGTGACTGAGATAATACCTGAAGGAGTCAGAGAGCGGAGAGAGTGACTGAGATAATACCTGAAGGAGTCAGAGAGAGGAGAGAGTGACTGAGATATTACCTGAAGGAGTCAGAGAGAGGAGAGAGTGCCTGAGATATTACCTGAAGGAGTCAGAGAGAGGAGAGAGTGACTGAGATATTACCTGAAGGAGTCAGAGAGAGGAGAGAGTGACTGAGATATTACCTGAAGGAGTCAGAGAGAGGAGAGAGTGACTGAGATATTACCTGAAGGAGTCAGAGAGAGGAGAGAGTGACTGAGATATTACCTGAAGGAGTCAGAGAGAGGAGAGAGTGACTGAGATAATACCTGAAGGAGTCAGAGAGAGGAGAGAGTGACTGAGATATTACCTGAAGGATAATAAAGACAAGATTAAGGTCATTGCTGTTGATGCTCCATCAGTGTCCCAAATACAGACCCCAGGAAAACCCCTCTAGAAATATAAGACATTGAATCAATACTACTACTAATACCACTCCCTGCAGGTAAGGACTATACTACTCATTTGAAATGATTGGTTTCCGGACTGAATGATAAGTTGTTTCTATCCTCCATCTGTTTGTTGTTGTGAAATGGCACTGTCAAGAAGTCTTAAAATAAGCTTTCTCCTAATATGTTATGGTAATGCATGTTAACTTATATTCGACTAAAGCTGCTATCAAGCTAGAACATCTCCATATTTGTAAATTGATAGCTGACAGTCACTAGTAAAACAGATGGCAATAGTCTTCCTCATTTTATAAAAATGTGTTATAGTTTTTCATGTTGCTCCATCTATAGAAGGGAGGGAGAGTCAGAAAGTAGACCGTAAACTTAAAGGAAAAGTTATATTTTTTACAACCAAATCTCAATTTTTTATGTAAATGGTTGTTATAGAAGGGTCCAGACTCCTTTTTTGTGATTTCACATATATATTTTTTTTGTACTTTATCCGCAACGTTCTATATCATTTTTTGTTGCAACTCGAGTGATACCTCTGTCCATTCTACAGGTAACTGCCAAAATAAAGGAAACACTTGAGTAAATGAGGGATACAAAGTATATTGAAAGCATGGAGTGCTTCCACACAGGAAGTTCCAGACATTTGTAGAATCTATACTAGGGCAGTCCCCGACAAACAAACAAATCTTGGTCGACCGAAAGCTGTCTGTTCTTTCGACCAATCGATTGGCCGAAATTTTTAAATGTGTATTTTTCCATATACAGTGCATTCGGAAAGTATTCAGACCCCTTGACTTTTTCCACATTTTGTTACGTTACAGCCTTATTCTAAAATAGATTTAATTGTTTTTTCCCCTCATCAATCAACACACATTACCCCATAATGCCAACGCAAAAACAGGTTTTTAGAAAATGCAGCAAATTTATTACAAATAAAAAAACGGAAATATCACATTTACATAAGTATTCAGACCCATTACTCAGTACTTTGTTGAAGCACCTTTGGCAGCGATTACAGCCTTGAGTCTTCTTGGGTATGACGCTACAAGCTTGGCAGCTGTATTCGGGGAGTTTCTCCCATTCTTCTCTGCAGAATCTCTCAAGCTCTCAGATTGGATGGGGAGCGTCGCTGCACAGCTATTTTCATGTCTTTCCAGAGATTTTCGGTCAGGTTCAAGTCCGGGCTCTGGCTGGGCCCCTCAAGGACATTCAGAGACTTGTCCCGAAGCCACTCCTGCGTTGTCTTGGCTGTGTGCTTAGGGTCGTTGTCCTGTTGGAAGGTGAACCTTCGCCCCAGTCTGAGGTCCTGAGCGCTCTGGAGCAGGTTTTCATCAAGGATCTCTCTGTACTTTGCTCTGTTCATCTTTCCTTCGATCCTGACTAGTCTCCAAGTCCCTGTCGCTGAAAAACATCCCAACAACATGATGCTGCCACCACAATGCTTCACCATATGGATGGTGCCAGTTTTCCTCCAGACATGACGCTTGGCATTCAGGCCAAACGAGTTCAATCTTGGTTTCATCAGACCAGATAATCTTGTTTCTCATGGTCTGAGTGTCCTTTAGGTGCCTTTTGGAAAACTCCAAGCGGGCTTTCATGTGCCTTTTACTGAGGAGTTGCTTCCGTCTGGCCACTCTACCATAAACGCCCGATTGTTGGAGTGGTGCAGAGATGGTTGTCCTTCTGGAAGGTTCTCCCATCTCCACAGAGGAACTCTGGAGCTCTGTCAGAGTGACCATCGGGTTCTTGGTCACCTCCCTGACCAAGAGTGCCAAGAGTGTGCAAAGCTGTCATAAAGGCAAATGGTGGCTATTTGAAGAATCTCAAATATAAAATATATTTTAATTTGTTTAACACTTTTTTGTGTTTCCATATGTGTTATTTCATAGTTTTG
Organism: Coregonus lavaretus; assembly: GCF_964263955.1. NCBI lineage: Eukaryota > Metazoa > Chordata > Actinopteri > Salmoniformes > Salmonidae > Coregonus > Coregonus lavaretus. Next base: position 39,151,207 of record NC_139995.1, read on the forward strand.
ACATCTTCACTCTTATGCTACAATGTAGAAAATAGTAAAAATAAAGAAAAAACCTTGAATGAGTAGGTGTTCTAAAACATTTGACTGGTAGTGTATATTTGCTATTTTAAAAAAAAGCTTGGTCGACCAACAGCCTGTCGACTAATTGGGGTCAGCCCTAATCTATACTAGGGCGCATTGTAGCTGTTCTGGTGGCTCATAGTGACCCAACGCCCTACTAAGACACTTTGTTGGTTGTTCCTTTATTTTGGCAGTTACCTGTAGCAGCAGGATACATGGCGACTGGAACAGCTGAATACGGGAAACGTCGAGTCGCGCAAAAGGGATATAACATTGCGGAAAAAGTTTGGAATGACACAATTTCATGTGTACAACATCTAAAGACCTGCATCACTATACTGAGAGCTTTGCTGTTTCTAAAAGGACGTATTTGGGTGCTTTTGGAGCCTTTGTTCAAGTTTTATTCGGGCCCCCATACCATACAACCAGAATGAGGAAGTGTTTTGCTGTTTTGGGTAACTTTCTTAAAAACTTGAAATCACAAAAAAGGTGTCTGGACCTTTCTATAATATACCATTTACATCGAAAATAGAGATTTGGTTGTAAAAAAGACAATTTATCCTTTAATGATTAATCTGCTGGACATGAAATGACGCCTGTCAACTTCCCTCTGGGCTGTTAACAAAGACCTCACTCACCTGTTAGCTACACTTAAGGACCGAGATCAATAAGGAAATGGGGATTTCTGTAACACTTTCCTTTGTTTCCTTTACATTGTCAACTGTGACAATAACAAGAACAGACAGAATACGCAAGACAATTTAAATGTCTAATGTACAATAACGTAAATGTTAAAAACAACCAAACGTTCACCACAAAACAAAAACCAAGATAGTAATGTTTAAGTGTTGGTTGGCATAGTTGAATCAATGAAATACTCAATTGAACAGGTTCAGTACAAGATAAGAGATGCAAGTCATGAAGAAAGTGAACAAACACAGTCTAATCTTTAATGTGTATCTCTATGTAATATTTGAAGAGAGAAGTTTGCCTTGGTATTGTCCTGACCTCAAGGAATCAATGTGGCTAATCGGACACCCTAAGCCTATCCTTTCTTTATCTTCAGGGTGTACAAACAAAACAGAATACCAAATTAAACATTTTCAAACGGTCACCCTCTGTTTAAAACCGAAACATTTATATTTGGCATCTTTTCCTGTAGGTGCATAACAGAACCAGAGGGAGAGTGAACCATGAAGGCCCCCAAGGTCTGGCACACACAGGCCCCGGACCCAGTGCCCGAGGAGGAGACGGACCCTTCCTCTGGCGAGGACAAGCCAGAGTGCTTAATCTGTTTCAACACCTACGACAATGTCTTCAAGACACCCAAGCTGCTGGACTGCACCCACACCTTCTGCCTGGAGTGTGTCACCCGGGTTATGGTGGTGTCTGTGGAACAGGAGGTGGGCCAGATCCCTTGCCCCCTCTGCAGGCACCCCACCTCCATCCCTGCCAGTGGCCCCCCCGCCCTCCTCACAAGTCTGGAGGTGCTGGGCCGGCTGCCCACCCACCTGCAGCAGGAGGAGAGGGTGTGGCTGGATGGGAAGAAGCTGTGTTACTCCAGCCCCGGCAGCCCTGACCTTCTCCATCCAGTCGGCACCTCCACCTGTATTTGTATCAACATCGGGATAATCCAGGAGGAGGCTGCGTCCAGACAGACTGAGGCTGACAGAAGGAGATTCGTCTGGGCCAGACAATGCCTCTGCAGCCTCTTCTCAGACTGGAAGCGGCTGGTGCTGATCGCGGTGCTGCTGGTCATGCTAGTGTGTGTCATCATGTGGCCGATGCATTGTATCTTCAGCACGGGATCGGTTCACTGTTTCAAAAGCATGGCTCCTGCCACCGTGGGGCAGGCCTCTACACCCTTCACAGTCACCCAGCTGCCACAGTGAGACAGGAAGCAATGGACACTGACACTCCCTATGTACAGCACAGGGTGGACACATTTATTGCAGGTCACATTGGGACTTACACACCAGGAAACTGTCAGAATGTTCTCTCAGGATTGCCAAAGGATGAGACTAATAGACAAGCTGGCTTTGTTTGTACAGAGGACTTTTATTTTTTGCTATTAAAAGACCTTCATAGTTTCAAGTTTTGTATTAGTCGTATGTACAGGATACACCGTCCAACGAAAGGCTTACTTGCAGGTTCCTTTTCGACAATTCAACAACAATAAATAATAAAAGATAAGAATACGAACATAAAGTAAGGGGCTCAGTAGGACAGAATAAACATTTTAGGGCAATATCCCACTTGAACACTTCAAAAAAGCAACCACCTTCATTTACTAATTTGGTCTCTCCCTACAAGATTGGACTGTTGTAGGCTAGCATCACATACACTTGTTTGCTTTTCTGGAATGTTCTTCAGACAACTACACCAAGACACACTGTACTGTAGTCTGTAGGCTACATGGAACAAGTGTCTTATTATGTGATCTTGAACGTGTTGTTGATTATTCCCTGATCATCACCTTATGTATTGTTTTAAATTAGGCTAATGGTCAATTATTTACTAAAGCATGTGACTTTTCCCTCACATGGTTCTTGTTTTATATGATATTGTTTTATGTGAAATATTTTGAGCTTAAATCATGTACCAAATTAAAATATATTTTTTAGGGTAGCTAACTAGAATCTTTATCACTGCATCTGTTTAGATATATGCTCACTATTATTGTGTAAGTCAGTACTGGTGTAAGGTAATAGGTAATTATACTACTGATCCTGTCTTACCTCTTCCACTTCAGAGGGGCTTCTATTTATGTTACAAGTGTGGAAGGGCACCCAGACAGTGGCCCTACATGTGACCAGCAGGCAGACACACTACTACAGGTCTATTTATAACATGGGTAATGGCCAGGCCCCACTCTGACTCTGCCACACCACTGGCAAGGGCAGGGGGACCACACACAGCATGTCACTGCTGCAGGACAGTTCTTGCTGAATAGACACTACACATTAGCATGGAACACCTACATCACACATAATATAGCCTACTATACAGTTCCCATACTAACTTAATGGTAGAGGTGAGGGCCTACTTATGGACCTGTGTTGTGCTTTTTGACAAATGCTTCCACTAGCCTACAAGGCATCACAGTGCACACAACAATGCACAGTACATTTGAACACTGACAGCCCATTTGACTTTCATTGCAAAAAGCGTTCTCAAGAAAGGACATGGCATCATCAGCAGCTGTTGAATGTTATCTGAACTCGTTCACTTGGAGGGGTTGGACGTATTAAAACTATTTTAATGCATACTTAATAATCACGTATATCTTTGTATGTGTAAACAAAAGATATGCTAACAATGTATTGCTTTTGGACAACTTCGGTTTACATGTGTATGGACTGTGCGTCAAAGCTGATGCAGAGCGATGATGTGTTACATTATGTCTAACAAGACTGCACATGCTACTAGAATTTTTACCTTGAGGTTTTTCTAGTATGCAGAGTATGCTTCTAGGGCCCGATTCAGACTTAGGAAATGTACGCAGTTTCCTACGCACTTCTCAGTAGTTGATATTCAGACTTACCTTATACAGGTGCGTAATGGGCTTTGCAGAAGTGGTTCCCTTGCGCACGCTGAATACTTTTAATTAAACTGCTGAAAACCCTCCCACTTGCTGGCCAACAGATTTACTCATGGAGTTTTCATCCCTTTAAATGTGTTATACCTTTTTAATTACAAGTTTCTCGACAGACTCTAGAATATACATTGCCTTCAGAAAGTATTCACACCCCTTGACTTTTTCCACATTTTGATGAGTTACAGCCTGAATTTAAAATGTATTAAATGTAGATGTTGTGTCACTGGCTACACACAATACTCCATAATGTCAAAGTGAAATTATGTTTGTAGATATTTTTACAAATGAATACAAAATGAAAATCGTTGAGGAAAGTATTCAACCCCTTTGTTATGGCAAGCCTAAATAAATTCAGGAGTAAACATTTGCTTAACAAGTCTCATAAGTTGCATGGACTCACTCTGAGCAATAATAGTTTTTGAATTGGTATTGTACCCCACACATACAATTATCTTTAAGGTCCCTCAGTCGAGCAGTGAATTTCAAACACAGATTCAACCACAAAGACCAGGGAGGTTTTCCAATGCCTCGCAAAGAAGGGCTCCTATTGGTAGATGGGTAAAAAATAAAAACAGACATTAATATTCCTTTGAGCATGGTGAAGTTATTAATTACACTTTGGATGGTGTTTCAATACACCCAGTCACTATAAAGATACAGGCGTCCTTTCTAACTTATTTGACGGAGAGGAAAGAAGCCGCTCAGGGATTTCACCATGAGGCCAATGGTGATTTTAAAACAGTTACAGAATTGAATGGCTGTGATAGAAAACAGGATGGGATCAACATTGAAGTTACTACACAATACTAACCTAAATGACTGCGTAAAAAGAAGGAAGCCTGTACAGAATAAAAAATCTTCCTAAACATGTATCCTGTTTGCAATAAGGCACTAAAGTAAAACTGCTAAAAATGTGCCAAAGAAATTAAATGTATGTCCTGAATAAAAAAGCGTTATGTTTGGGGCAAATCCATGTTATGGGTATGCTTGTCATCGGCAAGGATTAAGGAGTTTTTTAGCATAAAAAGAAACGGAATTGAGCTAAGCACAGGCAAAATCCTAGAGGAAAACCTGGTTCAGTCTGCTTTCCAACAGACACTGGGAGAAAAATTCATATTTCAGAGAGACAATAACCTAAAACACAAGGCCAAATATACTCTGGAGTTGCTTACCAAGACGACATTGAATGTTACTGAGTGGCCTAGTTACAGTTTTGACTTATATCGTCTTGAAAATCTATGGCAAGACTTGCAAATGGCTGTCTAGCAATGATCAACAACCAACTTGACAGAGCTTGAATAATTTTTTTAAGAATAATGTGCAAATACAGTGCATTCGTAAAGTATTCAGACCCTTTCACTTTTTCCACATTTTGATACGTTACAGCTTTATGCTAAAATTGATTAAATATTTTTTTCCCCCTCATCAATCTATACACAATACCCCATAATGACAAAGCAAAAACAGGTTTTTAGACATTTGTGCAAATGTATTACAAATAAAAAACTGAAATACCACATTTACATAAGTATTCAGACCTTTTACTCAGTACTTTGTTGAAGCATCTTTGGCAGCGTTTATGGCCTCGAGTCTTCTTGAGTAATAATAATAATAATAATAATATGCCATTTAGCAGACGCTTTTATCCAAAGCGACTTACAGTCATGTGTGCATACATTTTTACGTATGGGTGGTCCCGGGGAACGAACCCACTACCCTGGCGTTACAAGTGCCATGCTCTACCAATTGAGCTACAGAGGACCACCAAGCTTGGCACACCTGTATTTGGGGAGTTTCTCCCATTCTTCTCTGCAGATCATCTCAAGCTCTGTCAGGTTGGATGGGGAGCGTCGCTGCACAGCTATTTTCAGGTCTCAATCGGGTTCAAGTCCAGGCTCTGGCTGGGCCACTCAAGGACATTCAGAGACTTGTCCCGAAGCCATTCCTGCGTTGTCTTGGCTGTGTGCTTAGGGTTGTTGTCCTGTTGGAAGGTGAACATTCGCCCCAGTCTGAGGTCCTGAGCGCTCTGGAGCAAGTTTTTATCAAGGATTTCTCTGTACTTTGCTCCATTCATCTTTCCCTCGATCCTGACTAGTCTCCCAGTCCCTGCCGCTGAAAAACATCTCCACAGCATGATGCTGCCACCACCATGCATCACCATAGGGATGGTATTGGCCAGGTGATGAGCGGTGCCTGGTTTCCTCCAGATATGACGCTTGGTATTCACGCTGAAGAGTTCAATCTTGGTTTCATCAGACCAGGGAATCTTGTTTCTAATGGTCCTTTAGGTGCATTTTGGCAAACTCCAAGCAGGCTGTCATGTGCCTTTTACTGAGGAGTGGCTTCCGTCTGGCCACTCTACCATAAAGGCCTGATTGGTGGAGTGCTGCAGATATGGTTGTCCTTCTGGAACGTTCTCCCATCTCCACAGAGGAACTCTGGAGCTCTGTCAGAGTGACCAAGGACCTTCTCCACCAATTGCTCAGTTTGGTCGGGCAGACAGCTCTAGGAAGAGTCTTGGTGGTTCCAAACTTCTTCCATTTAAGAATGATGGAGGCCACTGTGTTCTTGGGGACCTTCAATGCTGCAGAATTTTTTTGTTACCCTTCCCCAGATCTCTGCCTCGACACAATCCTGTCTCGGAGCTCTACGGACAATTCCTTCGACCTCATTGCTTGGTTTCTGCTCTGACATGCACTGTCAACTGTGGGACCTAAAATAGACAGGTGTGTGCCTTTCTAAATCATGTCCAATCAATTGCATTTACCACAGGTGGACTCCAATCAAGTTGTAGAAACATCTCAAGGATGATCAATGGAAACAGGATGCAACTGAGCTCAATTTCGAGTCTCATAGCAAAGGGTCTGAATACTTATGTTAATAAGTTCAGTTTTTTATTTTTAATAAATTTGCAAACATTTCTAAAAACCTGTTTTTGCTTTGTCATTATGGTGTATTGTGTGTAGATTGATGAGGGAAAACATTTAATCAATTTTAGAATAAGGCTGTAACGTAACAAAATGTGGAAAAAGTGAAGGGGTCTGAATACATTCTGAATGCACTGTATGGAGGGAATGGTTCAGAATATTAGGGATCAATGAAAGAAAGCCATATAAATACACATATATTAATCTCCTTTTCAGCACCAATTGGTATTTAAAAAAATACTCTGATGTGTATTATTTAGGGCTAGGAAAGTATTTTTGAATTGGAGAGCCTTTACAGTGGTTTGATTCATCCTGAAAGTTGCCATATTCAATTGTTCAAGCCATTAAATATTGGAAGGTGAGAAAAGGGTACAATAGGGTTTGAACAGTAGTCCTATACATCTTCCCTAATAATCCAGATTCCTCACTAATCATGGAACTGTCATGGTGAACCGTGCGCCAGGTTTAAACTGCTAGTATGGTCTGCATTCCATAATGATTCAAATGATTGCACAACTACGTTAGCCTAATATGATCCACTATTGCTAGCAATCCTCAGGAACAACCACACGAATGTGACAAATTAAAGAATGGTAAACTAACAATGTAATGCAAAGATGCAAAATGTAAGGAAATCAATTCTAAAGTCAGTGACAGTTATAAATGTATGTGCGATAGAAATTGAAAAAAAATACTGTGAAAAGTTTGCTCATATAATTAAAACATTCTAAAAATCATAAATCAACTCAGGTAGGTTTGATGCGATACTGTCTTTTTGCGCATGACTACAGAAGCCTAGATTGGGTCTCCAAATTTCATCCCAAATTATAAGGCCAGCATTTCATAAACTTCACTGTGGAAAAGGTGATATGTTGGAATCCACCCCTAGTGCTTATAGTAAGCAGAGCATGTTGTGATATTGTAGGTAGGTGGAAGGTTGTAGTAGTGTGGCTGCCCAACTCTGATCACATGACCAGTTTTCCGGGAGTATTTTGGGAGTCTGTTATGGAACTGGAACTGCCATGTTCCCCTGACGCATATTACTCCATAATGTTTTTACATGAACTGATCTGTAGTGTGTAGATTTCCACAAGTTACTGCTTGAAATAGTTAGCTTTCATGTAGAACGAGAGGAGGGCAGTGAGGTCATCACAGCAACACCCCAAGACAGATCAAACACTAGTTCTAGCTCTGAAATGGCAAGAGGGCACCATTTATAGTCAACATTTTCAACATATTCTGTACAGCATTGTGCTTGATGTATGGAATAACTTAATTTTTGTAAATGTTTAACACATTTTGCAGAAAAACATTCAAAAAGAAATACTATTTTTTTATTTAACGTTTCTTAAAAAGTATTCAATTATACAGTTGAAGTCGGAAGTTTACATACAGTGAGGGAAAAAAGTATTTGATCCCCTGCTGATTTTGTACGTTTGCCCACTGACAAAGAAATGATCAGTCTGTAATTTTAATGGTAGGTTTATTTGAACAGTGAGAGACAGAATAACGCATGTCAAAAATGTTATAAATTGATTAGCATTTTAACGAGGGAAATAAGTATTTGACCCCTCTGCAAAACATGACTTAGTACTTGGTGGAAAAACCCTTGAGCCACTCCTTTGTTGCCTTCACGGCGTAGTGTGTTACCAATTGTTTTCTTGGTGACTATGGTCCCAGCTGCCTTGAGATCATTGGCAAGATCCTCCTGTGTAGTTCTGGGCTGATTCCTCACCGTTCTCATGATCATTGCAACTCCACGAGGTGAGATCTTGCATGGAGCCCCAGGCCGAGGGAGATTGACAGTTATTTTGTGTTTCTTCCATTTGCGAATAAACGCACCAACTGTTGTTACCTTCTCACCAAGCTGCTTGGCGATGGTCTTGTAGCCCATTCCAGCCTTGTGTAGGTCTACAATCTTGTCCCTGACATCCTTGGAGAGCTCTTTGGTCTTGGCCATGGTGGAAAGTTTGGAATCTGATTGATTGATTGCTTCTGTGGACAGGTGTCTTTTATACAGGTAACAAACTGAGATTAGGAGCACTCCCTTTAAGAGTGTGCTCCTAATCTCAGCTCGTTACCTGTATAAAAGACACCTGGGAGCCAGAAATCTTTCTGATTGAAAGGGGGTCAAATACTTATTTCCCTCATTAAAATGCAAATCAATTTATACAATTTTTGACATGCGTTTTTCTTGATTTTTTGTTGTTATTCTGTCTCTCACTGTTCAAATAAACCTACCATTAAAATTATAGACTGATAATTTATTTGTCAGTGGGCAAACGTACAAAATCAGCAGGGGATCAAATACTTTTCCCCCTCACTGTACACCTTAGACAAATACATTTAAACTCAATTTTTCACAATTCCTGGCATTTAATCCTAGTAAAACTTCCCTGTCTTAGGTCAGTTAGGATCACCACTTTATTTTAAGAATGTGTAATGTCAGAATAATAGAGAGAAGGATTTATTTCAGCTTTTATTTCTTTCATCACATTCCCAGTGGGTCAGAAGTTTACATACACTCAATTAGTATTTGGTAGCATTGCCTTTAAATTGTTTAACTTGGGTCAAACGTTTCGGGTAGCCTTCCACAAGCTTCCCACAATAAGTTGGGTGAATTTTGGCCCATTCCTCCTGACAGAGCTGGTGTAACTGAGTCAGGTTTGTAGGCCTCCTTGCTCGCACACACTTTTTCAGTTCTGCCCACAAATGTTTTATAGGATTGAGGTCAGGGCTTTGTGATGGCCACTCCAATACCTTGACTTTGTTGTCCTTAAGCCATTTTGCCACAACTTTGGAAGTATGCTTGGGGTCATTGTCCATTTGGAAGACCCATTTGCGACCAAGCTTTAACTTCCTGACTGATGTTGGTTGCTTCAATATATCCACATAATTTTCCTTCCTCATGATGCCATCTATTTTGTGAAGTGCACCAGTCCCTCCTGCAGCAAAGCACCCCCACAGCATGATGCTGCCACCCCCGTGCTTCACGGTTGGGGTGGTGTTCTTCGGCTTGCAAGCCTTCCCCTTTTTCCTCCAAACATAACGATGGTCATTATGGCCAAACAGTTCTATTTTTGTTTCATCAGACCAGAGGACATTTTTCCAAAAAGTACGATCTTTGTCCCCATGGGCAGTTGCAAACCGTAGTCTGGCTTTTTTATGGCGGTTTTGGAGCAGTGGCTTCTTCCTTGCTGAGCGGCCTTTCAGGTTATGTCGAAATAGGACTCATTTTACTGTGGATATAGATACTTTTGTACCTGTTTCCTCCAGCATCTTCACAAGGTCCTTTGCTGTTATTCTGGGATTTATTTGCACTTTTCGCACCAAAGTACGTTCATCTCCTTCCTGAGAGGTAAGATGGCTGCGTGGTCCCATGGTGTTTATAGTTGCGTACTATTGTTTGTACAGATGAACGTGGTACCTTCAGGCGTTTGGCTGACTGATTTCTTTAGATTTTCCCATGATGTCAAGCAAAGAGGTACTGAGTTTGAAGGTAGGCCTTCAAATACATCCACAGGTACACCTCCAATTGACTCAAATTATGTCAATTAGCCTATCAGAAGCTTCTAAAGTCATGACATCATTTTCTGGAATTTTCCAAGCTGTTTAAAGGCACAGCCAACTTCTGACCCACTGGAATTGTGATACAGTGAATTATAAGTGACATAATCTGTCTGTAAACAATTGTTGGAAAAATTACTTGTGTCATGCACAAAGTAGATGTCCTAACCGACTTGCCAAAACTATAGTTTGTTAACAAGAAATTTGTGGAGTGGTTGAAAAACGAGTTACCAACCTAAGTGTATGTAAACTTCCAACTTCAACTGTATCTTCCGATAAAATATATGTCGTTATAATTAGTGAGATGCATAAACAATGTGCCTTAGGTTACTCCCTCCAAGTAACAATAGTAGATCATTCTATGACCTTTCAACTTTGACCTTTTAACTGACCTTAAATGTTGTGTTGTTTACAGATGCAGGAGCCTGTAAACGTTGCCATGGACGACTTAGACCACAGTGTGCACATAGCGAAGCGTGACTGGGACAGCTTCTATGAGGAGAGTGACGAATGCTCCTTACCACAGCCTGAGCTTGCAGGTTCAGATGATTCAGGCCTCAGTGAAGAGGAACCAGAGGATTCTGGGAGTCCAGTGTGTCTGGCCCTAGACAGTGTCCAAGATGACCTACAGCAGCAGAATGCAGCTCCAAACACTGCCATCCCATCTCAGCCCAGTTCTGAGGAAGAGGCTACCCTCAGAGAGGATATCATCTGCACAGACCTGCCTGTAAAGGTTGGTGAGAGTGGCTCTGAAGAAACACAACTAAATGATCAATTGAGCTTAACTAAGGAGGAGGGTGGTGCTCTCCTGGACAGAGTCTCTGACAACTCCCCCCAGCCACAGAAAGAGTCAGATTCGGGTTACTATAGAGAAAACAGCCTCACCACAAGAGTTGGTAGAAGAAACCCCAGGAGAGACTGCAGATCACAGAGGAGATCTTGAGGAAACAGGACGTAACAAATAATCTGGGTTCAGTTCCAGAATCTTCTAGCAACACGTGCATAGCTAACAGTGACTTCTCTGGAGCCTGTGATGTCTCAAATATCAAAGGATTCGATGGAGAGCTGCCAAGCAAAGGTGGCACTAGTACATTAAATGCCATCTCAACACCCCTCACCCTACTGTCTGTGCCACTGTCACCCAAGGACCTGTACCCAGCACATAATATCAGCCAGGAGCAGCTGGACTGCCACACCGAAACAGCTAGAGGTGCCAAGGGGAGAGAAAGAGCGCTGGTTTGTGACCGTGAACGACAGTCCAGCGCTGCACAGAGTGCATGCTGCCACCGCGGTAAAAATAAATAAAAACAAGCTTATAGGATTTCGGTCCCCAGGGTTCACACGTCAGAGGGGCCAGACCCTCCCTCTGAGAGTGAGTCAGAGAGAGAGAATGGATGAATCTGACGGACAGGAGACTATGAAGGAGTTTATTACACAGTCATGCTATAGGTCAAAGCTACTGCCAAACACTTATACGTTCCCAATTAATTCTCAAAGAGAGGTCTATATAGAGTCTCCCAAAATACATGTAAGCTATTCAGAGTTACCGCCTCTCTTTTCAGAGTTAAGCTCTTCATCATCATTCAGGGAAGAAGCTAACCTTTCTACGGAGTTGCCCTTGGAGTGGGATGACTCTTCAGAAGTGCTCACCCCAGAGTCATTAATTGAGGGGAACAAACAGGAAAATTACAACTCAGCGCTTGACTTAAAAAGGTCAGTAGACCATCCATTATCCAAACTACAATACCTATTATTTGCACAGAGCGACAAAGATTCACCACAACTTCACCGCTCTGATTCTGGGGACTCAAACGAGGAAGTGGAATTATTTTACACCACCAGCACCAGCTATGATTCTGAAGAGGAGTATGTCTCAGCCACAGAAATGGAGGATACCGCTTATACTAACACACTCTCCAGTAAGATAGATTCCACTCTCTCTGCCCGCACATATTGTCACTGCTGATTCAAAGCCACTAATTGAGGAAGATGGTCTAAATTGCCCCGTGCCGCCACAATGTGAAGGTTATGAAAACACAGCTGACCAGCCTGTCAAAACATGTCCCTCCACTGGTCGTGGTAACAGTAACCCAATATCAGAGGAAAGCTCAGTGCCGGCTGATTCAAATGACAGCCCTGACTCCCACATGACTTACAAGACACCATCACACAGAGTTGGTGGGACACTTACAGACTGTGAACATTTAGCAAAGACTAATATATCAGAAGATGAACCTACACCTTTTCCGATGTCTCTTCCTCTTTCCGAAGTAACAGTGACCCTAACAGAAACAGAAAGTAGACCAGAGTCACCCTGCTCAGAAACCATCTCACAGGAGGAAGAAACAGACTCCAGTACTGGCCTGGCCACTCCTGTTGACTGTGAGGAGCTTGCAGCACTATCCTCCTCCTCTGAAGACAGCATCCCCAATAAAGAAGGCATCTCCAACACCAGCCTCCTCCCAGAAGCTACATGCCTGAAAGGGATCAAGAAGAGTAGAAGCATGCACAACATTGTGCAAGCTCTGGAGGTAGCTAAGGTTAAGATGCAGCTGAAAGACATGCACAATGAACAAGCTCTGGAGACAGCGGAGGTAGAGCTGCATCTACAGGATATGAACAATGTACAACATCTTGAGGTTGAGATGCAGCTAAAGGACGTGCCCATTGTACAAGCTCTAGAGGTTGAGATGAAGCCCTGGAGGTACCGGAGGTAGAAATGCAGCTGGAGGAGTTTGGCAATGAACAAGCTCTGGAAGTAAAAGACATGCACAATGTCCAAGCTCTGAATGACGAGATGCAACCAAAATACATGCACAATGTACAACCTCAGGAGGTTGAGATGCAACTACCAGAGATGCACAACGTACAAGCTCTGGAGGTCAAGATTGAGCTGAAGGACATACTCAAGGAAGCTGAAAATAGATTATTTCTCAACAGCTGTCAGGACTTGGACTTGACGGAGTATCATGTTCTTGCAATGATTGATAGGATGAGCAGAACTCCCTCCCCAATTCTACCCAAAACAGACAAACTGGACAAGCTCTTCAGAATCACCTTCCCAGCATGATATGAATACCTGTTCACAGAGGATGTCCTCTCTGCCTATGAGTCCCTGATGTCTATGTCAGTGCCTGAGACCTGTTACAACTACACTCTCTCTAAGTACGGAGCTGGAGTGTTATTTCCTCCCCTGGTCCAGAAGTCACAGCATGGTGAAGGAGAACCAGTACCCATCTTTTCTTGCTCCCGCTCGGCTGTACGAGACCTCGTGTTCCCCGAACTGGAAGATCTTCTCTTCCCACTACAAGACGCATATCTCGAATCTGAGGAGGAGGATGACTGCTGCCCTATCCAAGTGGTCACTCACTCAGACATCCAGGCCAAAGAAGCTGTGTTGCCCTCCTCCTCTTCTGCAGCCCCAGATGGATACCCACCAAACACTAATTTCTATAGCCAGAGAGGCTGGAGAGGGAACTGGAAGAGCCTGCTCTCCCTGAGGAGGATCCGCTTCCCAGGAAAGGGCAGCACTAACAGTAGCTGGTGCTGGAGGTCTGGTGCCTGGGTGTCTCCAGCTCTGGGTCAGGCTCAGAGGGCTCGGCCACCTCCCATTACACCAAGCAGCCAAGCTGATACAATTGTCAACGCGGCAACCAGGACCTCCCATCCTCCTCCTGAGGTCATTCACCTCTGACACCAGATCTTCAGACAGCTTTCAGAGAAGCAAAGACGTTTCAAAAGCCTACAGACAACCGTCTCAGTATCAAGTAAGTGTTATCCAGTGATGTGAGATGGTTGATCCTTTACATGTAGTACACACACATACATGTGTACATACAAATTCTATACATTACACGTGTCAATCAATGTATTTTCATTGACTCATCCCTGTATATGTTTTCCCTCCGATAGAGAAACATGGCATCCTCTTCTCGCTGAGGCAGTCTGACATGTGTCTGGTCTGCATTGCCTTATTGCCTTTGCCTCCTGGGTACTGAGGTCAGCTGATCCTATGGCTGTAGACACACGGAAAGCAGGTAAATCCATCCAACCACTTACTATTGCTAAAATAACACTGTCATTAATTATCATTGGTTTTTATATCCGTTTTCTATTGTATTGATTATTTTCTTATGTATACAAATGGAATATAGATAAGTTGATACTGTATATCTTCAACTACACATGTATAATTGTAGCCAGGGTGACAGTATGTTTCTGCTCTTGCCAACTCCTTGTGGAATTGCCATGCCAGGACAAACAGAACTGGGAACAGGCTAGTATAATTGTGGGACAGATTCCAAATACTGTAAATACCTCTCTCTGAACTATTGTTCAGCTCTGCTGGCAAATGTGAGTGCCATATCTGCCATCCAGTATCTTCGACGCTATGTGGTGAAGAGAAGGGAAGCTGAAGACCTGAATGATTCAACTGAAGACGAGGCATGATATGTAGCTATTGCTTCTAGGGGAACCTTTCCAGACATTTTCACTTGGGGACCATAGCAGTGTCATAACAGTTTCATACAATGAAGTAACACTAACAACCATTTATATCTCAATCACAGTAGTAATTGCCATATCATAACATAGTGTTTACTGGCAGTACAGTAGTGGTTAAGTTCATAAGTATTGTAATCCACATGGGCCGGTTTTCCGGATACAGATTAAGTCTAGTCCTGGACTAAAAAGCATGCTTAATGGAGAATTTCCATCGAAAGTGCTTTTTAGTCCAGGACTAGGCTTAACCTGTATCTGGGACACCGGCCCCTAATGTTTTACTCAACGGGAAGCTTGAGCTGGTAAATTATATATGTTTTGACAGTGAGATATTTTCTAATTTAGTGATTATATGTTCAGTGTGGAAACATTTCTCAGATTGCATTAAACACACCTAAATAGCAGGGCTAACATTTTTCTGGGTGAACAGAGGACCATAGAGACTACTAGACTGTGCAGTATGTTAATGTCACTTTACAGCAACATGGTAGGCATGACTATGTGGTGCCTTCATGTGTGTAAAACAGAGTATTTGGTTCTTGTAAAATGCATTTGTGGTGATTTAATTCAGTCAGCATGTCAGTTTTTAAGTTTTATCAAGAACATTTGGAAGGCAACCAGAGAGCCTATTTTTGATAAATGTGCAATGTAAAATCAATGCAATTTGTATGTAGAAAGTCCATGTGGAGTATGTGTCAGGGTTAAGTGTAAGTCAAAGATGTCAGTCAGGCAGGTAGGTTTATGTTAATGCTTGGAGAGAAGCTACACCATGTCTTTGCTTTGTCATGCATGCAAACGGGAGAAATTTGTGTACTTGTACAAAATATTATGTACTTGTAAAAGGGATTTAAAAAAATAATGTGAATGTACATGGTCAACACAAATGGTGTAGGCCACTTCTATGCAACAATTATATCAAATACACTATATACACAAAAGTATGTGGACACCCCTTCAAATTAATGGATTCGGCTAATTTCAGCCACACCCGTTGCTGACAGGTGTATAAAATCAAGCACACCGCCATGCAATCTCCATAGACAAACATTGGCAGTAGAATGGCCTTACTGAAGAGCTCAGTGACTTTCAACGTGGCACCATCATAGGATGCCACCTTACCGACAAGTCAGTTCGTCAAATTTCTGCCCTGCTAGAGCTGCCCCGGTCAACTGTAAGTGCTGTTATTGTGAAGTGGAAACGTCTAGGAGCAACAACGGTTTAGCCGTGAAGTGGTAGGCCACACAAGCTCACAGAACGGGACCCCCGAGTGCTGAAACGCATAACAATCGTCTGTCCTTGGTGGCAACACTCACTACCGAGTTCCAAACTGCCTCTGGAAGCAACGTCAGCACAAGAACTGTTCGTTGGGAGCTTCATGAAATGGGTTTCTATGGCCGAGCAGCCACACACAAGCCTGAGATCACCATGCGCAATGCCAAGAGTCAGCTGGAGTGGTGTAAAGCTCACCGCCATTTGACTCTGGTGCAGTGGAAACGCATTCTCTGGAGTGATGAATCACGCACCATCTGGCAGTCCGACGGACAAATCTGGGTCCTGACCTCAACACAGAGCCCTGACCTCAACCCCGTCGAACACCTTCAGGATGAATTGGAACGCCGACTGCGAGCCAGGCCTAATCGCCCAACATCAGTGCCCGACCTCACGAATGCTCTTGTGGCTGAATGGAAGCAATTCTCCACAGCAATGTTCCAACATCTAGTGGAAAGCCTTCCCAGAAGAGTGGAGGCTGTTATAGCAGCAAAGGGGGGACCAACTCCATATTAATGCCCATGAGTTTGGAATGAGATGTTCGAAGAGCAGGTGTGAGATGTAATCTACACCTCCATTAGGCTGATGGAAATCATCATTATTTTGTTTAATGATTTTCAATTTAAGTGTCATTATTTCTATATAGCCTAAGCTTTCTCGTTCTGAACTTCTAACGCGAGTGGGACAGGTGTGGCTTCGTGACAATGATCAAGAACAGCTGCTCACCGATTTGACAGCTCCAAAGCAGTTATACCACAGACACCGCCAAAACATCAGATATGCGGGTGTCGGCTATAGCCGGTGAACGCTTGATCTGATTGAATCTAGGCCTAAAGACCTTGATTCGCAAGTGATCCTACTGAAACAACAGTTTCACTGAGGAAGGGTGAGGATTGCCCCCCTTTTGGCCAAATGCTGTTACCACAAAAACAATTCCCCCAAAAGGTCTATCCTCATAAACAGCATCCATACATACAGAGGGTATAGTTTGAACAACACATTTTATCATGTTATTGCAGAATTATTTATTCAAATAAATATGCAATGCATACATTTTGTTTTTCCATATTATTTCACATAAATATTCAAACAGGGTTTGTCCATGGTAGGGATGCCAAGATTTAAATGTTTTTTCTGTTTCCTCTAACCAAAACAATATTAATATCTGGATCCACTGTTCTAAACACCGTTTTATGTCAGGGGTGACAATAGTGATACTCCAATTTATAATTGTCTGTGTTAACTCACTTTACTTTATAACGCTATATATTATGTGTGTATATAGCTAAATAATTTAACTTTATTGTGCCAGCTTGCAAGTCAAGAATTCACACCTAATATTCATAGTTAATAATATAGAATATTGAACATATATTATTTACAATCTAAAAAAATTACTGTATGTGTCAGACGTAGGTTAAATTGTGAAAACATGTTGAAATATATAAAACTTTAGAGTTTAGACAAATATTTTGCAGATATAGAATAAAATTAATCTACTATGCTTTTTTTGTTGTCTAAACACAAATTAACAACGCTATTGTAAGTTCTGATGAAAATCAAAGGGAAACAGTCATGCAAGGCTATTACAGTCAATCATCCAAACATCTAATATTAAATGTCATTCTGTACAAGGAGATCAGTCAGATTGTTTAGAAAGTAAAAGGATAGTCACCCCCTAATCAAAGTTTGTCAGATGTTTTCATAACTTCAAAAGTGAGCCATATTCCACACCATCTATTGTGTAGATCCTGCCCACTATATTGCATTAGGAGAAATCTAAAAGCTATAAAATCCATATTAAGTGGAAACATGTGTAACATCTACACAAAAAATTGCATGGAACATAGACTATGCTAATCTTTTATTTTATAACAGACCATTATTGAGATATGAAAAACTCTCACAAACTTTCATGATTTGGGGGTAAACAATCCCTTTAAGTGCTGAGCAAGAAACAAGCATTATGATCCACAAAGATTCTTAACTCTCAATTACATTTAGACTAATAGAAAAAGATCAACTAAGATTAGTTGTCGCATAATGTATCTCAAAAGTACACAGCATTACTATCTCTTTATACATTTCCATGGTGACTCACATCGTCAGGTGTCTCACGATGGCTTGTCACCTTCTTTCTTCAGACGGCTATGGAGGAAAATAATATTAATAAACTATTAATGTCAGCGCAATAGTTCATCAATAATCCAAGATCCCACTTTTGTCTAGTGATTTATGATTTCTCAATAAATGCTGATACATACAGTAACAGTCAAAAGTCTGGACACACCTACTCATTCAAGGTTTTTTTCTTTATTTTTAAAAAAAAAATTACATTGAAGAACAATAGTGAAGACATCAAAACTATGAAATAACACATATGGAATCATGTAGTAACCAAAAAAGTGTTAAACAAATCAAAATTGATTTTATATTTGAGATTCTTCAAATAGCCACCCTTTGCCTTGATGACAGCTTTGCACACTCTTGGCATTCTCTCAACCAGCTTCATGAGGTAGTCACCTGGAATGCATTTCAATTAACAGGTGTGCCTTCTTAAAAGTTAATTTGTGGAATTTCTTTCCTTCTTAATGCATTTGAGCCAATCAGTTGTGTTGTGACAAGGTAGGGGGGGTTTACAGAAGATAGCCCTATTTGGTAAAAGACCAAGTCCATATTATAACAAGAACCGCTCAAATAAGCAAAGAGAAATTACAGTCCATCATTACTTTAAGACATGAAGGTCAGTCAATATGGAACATTTCTTCAAATGTAGTCGCAAAAACCATCAAGCACTATGATGAAACTGGCTCTCATGAGGACCACCACAGGAATGGAAGACCCAGAGTTACCTCTGCTGCAGAGGATAAGTTCATTAGAGTTACCAGCCTCAGAAATTGCAGCCCAAATAAATGCTTCACAGAGTTCAAGTCACAGACACATCTCAACATCAACTGTTCAGAGGGGACTGTGTGAATCAGGCCTTCATGGTAGAATTGCTGCAAATAAACCACTACTAAAGGACACAAATAATAAGAAGAGACCTGCTTGGGCCAAGAAACACGAGCAATGGACATTAGACCGGTGGAAATGTGTCCTTTGGTCTGGAGTCCAAATTTGAGATTTTTGGTTCCAACTGCCGTGTCTTTGTGGGACGTGGTGTGGGTGAACGGATGATCTCTGCATGTGTAGTTCCCACCGTAAAGCATGGAGGAGGTGTTATGGTGTGGGGGTGCTTTGCTGGTGACACTGTCTGATTTATTTAGAATTCAAGGCACACTTAACCAGCATGGCTACCACAGCATTCTGCAGCGATACGCCATCCTATCTGGTTTGGGCTTAGTGGGACTATCATTTGTTTTTCAACAGGACAATGACCCAACACACCTCCAGGCTGTGTAAGGGCTATTTTACCAAGAAGGAGAGTGATGGAGTGCTGCATCAGAAGACCTGGCCTCCACAATCCCCTGACCTCCACCCAATTAAACCCCGTTTGGGATGAGTCGGACGGCAGAGTGAAGGAAAAGCAGCCAACAAGTGCTCAGCATATGTGGGAACTCCTTCAAGACTGTTGGAAAAGCATTCCAGGTGAAGCTGGTTGAGAGAATGCCAAGAGTGTGCAAAGCTGTCATCAAGGCAAAGGGTGGCTATTTGAAGAATCTCAAATCTCAAATATATTTTGATTTGTTTAACACTTTTTTGGTTACTAGATGATTCCATATGTGTTATTTCATCGTTTTGATGCCTTCCCTATTATTCTACAATGTAGAAAATAGTAAAAATAAAGAAAAACCCATTAATGAGTAGGTGTGTCCAAACCTTTGACTGTTACTGTAAATAAAAGCATTGGCTCCTTTAAAGTATTCACTGTGTTCAGGTGACATTTATTTTGAATAAAATTGAATATTAGCTCATCAATAATCAAGATCCAACTTTGTCTAGTGATTTCAATTTTTAAATAAATGCATAAATGAAAGCACTGTGTTCACGTAAACTGTTGTTGTCGTTGTTGTTCGGAGTTGGTAATCACCTCACCTGTAGTAATCCTCCTGTCCGGGCATAGGCCCCCCGTGTTGTAGGTGGTGGTGTCCGTGCAGCCACTGCTGCTCCATGGCCAGCCTCTGCAGCTCTGCTGACTGGGCGTGCATGGCCTGGAGCTGGTGGGCTGCAGACATCTGGGGGATGGGCCCCTGGAGCTCACGGGGGTACCCTGCTCCTGCAACAGCTGCATAGGCTGTTTGGATGTTGATCAAGGGGCACAAAACATCAGAGTGCGTCTCAGTCACCTCACAATCACAGAATTATAGTCTGAATACAGTGAATTGAATGTGTGTGTGTATGAGTGTGTGTTAAGGTTCCTCACCAAACAGTGGGTGTCGCAGCATGTCGTGGTCGTGGGGCAGGTCGTTGGGGAAGGGGAAGCGGGCCAGACGGGGCCCTGGAGCCAGGGGATCCAGAGGGTGGGGGCCATTACCTGGGTGACAGTAACACACATCATCTAATGAGGCAGGAGAACAAACAATATATAAATTAACACATTTCATAAACATCAGTTAATATTGGAAGGGGGACGAACAGTGCACACATATCAACTGATGACTACACTGGTAGGTATACAGAGTAATACAGTGAGGAGAGTCAGCTTCTTCTCTCAGCATTAAGACTATCAAACAACATTAAATAAGAATATAAAAAATATATATAATACAAATCAAGTGTTCTTGTTTTTAAAACAATAATCAATTTGTGCTTATCCAGTACACACATATCCTGAAGATGTAACAAAACAAGACAGAATAGAAGTGTCCATACCCTCACCTTGGTTGAGTGGGTCCTGCTGGTGCAGGTGTAGGTGTGAGTGGATGTGGGAGTGCTGGTGGTGATGCGGCGTGACGTTGAGCATCTGCAGCCTGGCGGCCGGGTCGTTAGCCACAGACGCCATCCTCTCAGCATGGAGCCTCTCAGCAGTCAGTCGCTCAGCGTAGCTCAGCTCTGGACGCATCTGGGGCCCGGCCAGGGCCAGCGCCTGCCTCTCCCTCTCCAGGTGGTTCTGCATTACCGGGTGGAAGTGGCCAAAGGGGTGGTGGGGCGGCCCAGCGATGTGGGGCAGGGCCAGGGCTCCATGTCTGGCAAAGTGCTCCATGGGGTTGGCTGATGGATGCATGTTCTCCATCTCCGGGGGTTTGACCTCGAAGCCAGGCTTCATCCTCTCGCGGAGCTCCCTCTCCCGGAGGTTACGGAGCTCCCTCTCTCTCAGGCTGGGCTCGGCGGCGTACAGGCCGGGCATGTGGTAGGCCAGCAGAGGGTCCCCGGGGGACAGGGACACGAAGAAGGGGTGGTTGCGATTGGTGGGGGACATGACGTGGGGTCGGGCGTACTCACTGAGGGTGCGCAGGGCCGGGGTGTCGGGGCCGATGTAAGGGGGCACAGCGGCCACACTGGTGGGGGGCTGCTCGAAGGAGGAGCACATGTGGACCTGGCCGGACATTTGGACATCACTCATACGGCTGTCATGGGACGAGCTGGACGCTCTCTGGAAGAGAAAGAGGCCCATTTAGGTGGTTCAAATTTGCGAGAAAACAATGTATAGAGCCCTAGAGGTATCCAAAACATCCAACTGATAACATTGTTGTACTAGTATGTAATAATATCATTGATAACATTGTTGTACTAGTATGTAATAATATCATTGATAACATTGCTGAGATACACAGACATCACGTCAGTTATGTCAAAGAAAAAGAGGAATAGAGGGAATAGCACCACAGCATATTACTCACAGCATTTTTGTCTTCCTGCCTCTCCCTCTCCCTCTCCCTCTCCCTCTCCCTCTCCCTCTCTCTGTCCTTCTCCCTCTCTCGGGCGTTGTGCTCAGCCTCTCTCTTGGATCTCTCTACAGCCTCCTCTCTCTTCTTGGCCAGCTTGGACGAGGCCAGGGGAGTGAAGAACAGGTCTGTTCTGGAGCACGAGTTGTAGCCACGGTCCAGGTGTTTGAAAAACCTGAAATGAATCAAACAGCATATATAGCAATCACACAACAATATTGTTTGAGAACATATGTAATTCAGATGAACAACATCTGTTAACATTTTAGAAACACAAGGTCAACAATATGGCCACAATTAACTCTGTAAAGGAGGCCCATCTTACAGGACTGTCTGGAGTAATGTCATGCAGTAAGTACCGTGCTGATTGGCTTGCATGACTGGCGATGTTGACAACGGAAGGTTCTGGCGAGGGACTTCTGGGTGGAGGGGGCGGGCTCTCAGGCTCCTCACACTCATCCAATGGCTCCTCTTTAATCTGGACATGTGACCCTCCAATGCCAATGGGGTTTCCGGGTGAGGGGCGCAGGGAGGAGGAGGGCTGGAGACCAGAGACTGGACCCATGGTAGAGGGAGAGGAGGCAGAGAGGACAGGGTGCATGGTTGAGGGGGCAGAGGAGGGCAGGGAGGAGTGGGGGTGGGAGTGGCTGCCTCTGCCAGGGAGGTTCTGCAGCTGAGTGAGCACAGGAGGCTGGGGTGGGAGTCCCTGCTGCATGGGCAGGGACTGGGGCATGAGCTGGAGGGGGGGTGGAGGGGCACCGGGAGGGTGCTGGTTGGGCAGGGAGTTGAGGGGCTTCAGTGCTGGGGGAGGGGGCAGGTTGGACGGCATCTGGGGGAAAGGAGGAGCAAGAGAAGAAGAGAGGTGTGGTGGCTGCTTGTGAGATGGATGGATGGGTGTGGTTGGGGGTGGTTTGATTTGGGGCCCGGAGGTGAGGGGGAGGGCCTGGGGGAAGGTGGGTTCCCTGGGAAAGTGAGGAAGGGGTCGCTGGGGGTGGGGGCCCTGGGTGGGAGAACCATGGAGGGACAGGTGCTGGGTGGGAGGCAGAGAGCCAGGAGGAAGAAGAGGACCCTGGAATACAGGAGATGGAGGATGGAAGGCCTGTCCCAGCGGCGGAGGGAGGGGTGAGGGGCCAGCGAGAGGGTGAGAGGAGGGGGGTGGGGGTCGGCTGTGTGGGGGACTTGTCTGATAGCTAACTGACTGACCAGCCTGAGCAGAGGTGGCTGAAGGCTGGGGGGGCTCTAGGGAGGGGGGTGCCTGGGCCTGTACCTGGCCAGACTCTGCAGAGGGAGAGGTACCCTGGGGAGGCAGGGATGTGGTTGAGCCCGCAACCTGTGGTTGAGGAACAGTCTGTGGGGTCTGTGTTTCAGCCAGGGCAGCAGCAGGAGGGGCACTGACGGTCTCTACTGGCGCCTGGTGGGCACCCTGGTGCTGCTGGGCAGAGGAATCGGAGTCGCTCTCGTTGCCCTGGCGAGGGCTGGGGATGCTGGGGGAGGAGGAGCGGTTGTCCTGGTCGATGTCTTTGGTGTCGCTGCTGCCGTCGTCTTGGGCACTGCGGCTGTCTGAGCAGCTCTCCTCCTCCACCTCAACCCCTTCTGCCTCAGCCTCTCCATCGCCCTCCGACCGGCACTCAGCCTGTTCACCCTGAGAGGAGGACGGAGACACAAGGTTAGAATTGTTGGTGAGGGGAGGTTCTCATCATGCTAATGTTACACGAAAAGAGCCACTGGATAGATCTAGGCACACCCAACAAAGTAGCTCAGTGCAGGAAGATAAGACATTAACTGAAGAACAATGAGGCAACAAAAGTGATACGTTTCTGAGAACTGGTTTAGCACATTTTGCTTCTCTCTGATCTTGCACCTTTTAGCTGCCATTGCTTCACTATTGTCTTACACTCTGTCTCACCTGCTGTGTCTTGGTCCTTTTAGTTGGAGTTCTCTCAGGCTCCTCTGGGTCCTGGGCTGCACTCTCCCTGGAACGTTTAGTACTCTTTGGTAGGGGCGCCTCTTCCTTGATATTCTGTTGGATGGAAGGAATATAATTCACTTATTCCATTCAGTTCTACATGTATGTACAACATAGTAAAAAGTATTTGGACAAAGGGGAAGCCCTGGTCTGAACGGCAGAAATACAACTAGATGTTATGATTGTATATGATATTAGGTGTACTTAAATTCACAAATGCGCCATTACTGTGCATACAAATCTATATCCCTAACTTCAAAAAGAATATATGTGTGTGACTGTACCTTGCCAGGCTTCTTTGTGGAATCAGTCTTGTCTAAGCAGGAGGTTCTGGATGCGTTGGAGGTGGAGCTAGCCCCACTGGGGGCGGGAGAGGGATGGCTACTGGACTGCTGGTCTTCACTGGTAGGAGAGCCGGTCAGCCTCTTGTGGCCACTTCTTAGTGAAGACAACTGGTGAGAAATACAACTTGGAGTAAGTATTGAAAGAGATTATAACAACAATAGAGAGAGAAAGATAATGATGAGGGTGGTAGTGACTGACTGAGTGACTGAGAAAGAGAGGGAAAGAGAGAGGAGTGAGGGTGGAAGGGAGGAATACACTAGATGGGGCTAAGATGGGAGGTTCCCAGGCTTACCGGTGTTCTGCTGCGTCGCGTCCTCATGCCGTGCTTCCCGTTGCCATCCTCTTCCTCTTTGACAGGTTTGAACATGAAGGGAGGGTCAGCAGGCTTGGGGCCAGGCGGCAGGCGGCCATGTTTGTTGTAGTAGGTACGACAGGTGGTACACAGGAGGATGTTATCCCGGCCTCCGTGCTGCCAGTCCTTAGAGGCTGAAATTAAAGCAATGAATTGAATAAACTTTATTGATCACAAGAGGAGAAATTGTATTTGTCACCAACATAGGACACAGACATACAGTACATCAGAACCCATTGACCTGAGCACTGGTGGCTGGTGGAGCAAGTATGAACTGTACTTACTGGAAGTGGCACAGTGTCTACAGGTGCCCTGCTCGCTGTCTTCACTGTCCAGGTCCTCCTCACTGGCTGAACTTATGTCCACTGCAGGAGAGAGAAGAGATCAGATAAATACCCACTCCTATTGTGTTATCTACAGTTACTGGACTAGAAGATAGAAATAGGCCCTTAGTGTTCTACACACAGATTAAGCCTAGTTCTGGATTAAAAAGCATGCACATTTAGTCCAATAGGGGAGAGTGGGGTAAATTGAGTCAAAAGGGTAAATTGAGCCACCCTTGTTTTTAGGAAACCATACACATAATGTATAATTTGACCAAATATTTAGGAAGAGGTCTGTGAAGGAAGAAACCACATGGGGAAAAAAACGGATTTTCACCAAGTCAAATGAATTTATTGTGTAAGAGTTTTCATGATGCTTGTATCTAAACCAAAGTAGATAATTTTAAGATTGTTATAATCAGTTGGGGCCAACTCCTGGACAGTCTGTGCTGCAACGTGGCGTTGGTGGATGGAGCTAGACATGATGTCCCAGATGTGCTCAATTGGATTCAGGTCTGGGGAACGGGCGGTCCATAGCATCAATGCCTTCCTCTTGCAGGAACTGCTGACACACTCCAGCCACATGAGGTCTAGCATTGTCTTGCATTAGGAGGAACCCAGGGCCAACCGCACCAGCATATGGTCTCACAAGCGGTCTGAGGATCTCATCTCGGTACCTAATGGCAGTCAGGCTACCTCTGGCGAGCACATGGAGGGCTGTGCGGCCCCCCAAAGAAATGCCACCCCACACCATGACTGACCCACCGCCAAACCGGTCATGCTGGAGGATGTTGCAGGCAGCAGAACGTTCTCCACGGCGTCTCCAGACTCTGTCACGTCTGTCACATGTGCTCAGTGTGAACCTGCTTTCATCTGTGAAGAGCACAGGGCGCAAGTGGCGAATTTGCCAATCTTGGTGTTCTCTGGCAAATGCCAAACGTCCTGCACGGTGTTGGGCTGTAAGCACAACCCCCACCTGTGGACGTCGGGCCCTCATACCACCCTCATGGAGTCTGTTTCTGACCATTTGAGCAGACACATGCACATTTGTGGCCTGCTGGAGGTCATTTTGCAGGGCTCTGGCAGTGCTCCTCCTGCTCCTCCTTGCACAAAGGCGGAGAATTCAGTCCTGCTGCTGGGTTGTTGCACTCCTACGGCCTCCTCCACGTCTCCTGATGTACTGGCCTGTCTCCTGGTAGCGCCTCCATGCTCTGGACACTACGCTGACAGACACAGCAAACCTTCTTGCCACAGCTCGCATTGATGTGCCATCCTGGATGAGCTGCACTACCTGAGCCACTTGTGTGGGTTGTAGACTCCGTCTCATGCTACCACTAGAGTGAAAGCACCGCCAGCATTCAAAAGTGACCAAAACATCAGCCAGGAAGCATAGGAACTGAGAAGTGGTCTGTGGTCACCACCTGCAAAACCAGTCCTTTATTAGGGGTGTCTTGCTAATTGCCTATAATTTCCACCTGTTGTCTATTCCATTTGCACAACAGCATGTGAAATGTATTGTCAATCAGTGTTGCTTCCTAAGTTGACAGTTTGATTTCACAGAAGTGTGATTGACTTGGAGTTACATTGTGTTGTTTAAGTGTTCCCTTTATTCTTTTGAGCAGTGTATATATATATATATATATATATATATACACTATATGACCAAAAGTATGTGGACAACTGAACATCTCATTCCAAATTCATGGGCATTAATATGGAGTTGGTTCCCCCTTTGTTGCTATAACAGCTTCCACGCTTCTGGGAAGACTTTCCACTAGATGTTGGAACATTGCTGCGGGGACTTGCTTCCATTCAGCCACAAGAGCATTCGTGAGGTCGGTCACTGATGTTGGCCGATTAGGCCTGGCTCGCAGATGGCGTTCCAATTCATCCCAAAGGTATTCGATGGGGTTGAGGTCAGGGCTCTGTGCAGGCCAGTCAAGTTCTTCCACACCGATCTCAAAAAAACATTTCTGTATGGACCTCGCTTTGTGCACAGGGGCATTGTCATGCTGAAACGGCCTTCCCAAAACTGTTGCCACAAAGTTGGAAGCACAAAATCGTCTAGAATGTCATTGTATGCTGTAGCGTTAAGATTTCCCTTCACTGGAACTAAGGGGCCTAGCCCGAACCATGAAAAACAGCCCCAGACCATTATTACTCCTCCACCAAACTTTACAGTTGGCACTATGCATTGGGGCAGGTAGCGTTCTCCTGGCATCCGCCAAACCCTGATTCATCCGTCGGACTGCCAGATGGAGAAGCATGATTCATCACTCCAGAGAACGCGTTTCCACTGCTCCAGAGTCCAATGGTGGCAAGCTTTACACCACTCCAGCCGACGCTCGGCATTGCGCATGGTGATCATAGGCTTGTGTGCGGCAGCTCGGCCATGGAAACCCATTTCATGAAGCTCTCGACGAACAGTTATTGTACTGACGTTGCTTCCAGAGGCAGTTTGGAACTTGGTAGTGAGTGTTACAACTAGGGCTGTTGCGCTGACTGTATTACCACCACACCGGCAGTCACAAGTCATGAAGGCAGTCAAATACCACATGACCGTTTAGTCACGGTAATTAGGGTTCTTCAAGCTCTGATGCTGCTGCTGGTCATTAGTAGCCTACCAAACTTGCTAACTGCCTGGTACTCAGCACTCTATTGTCCCTCTAATCACTCTGACATCAATGCAAATCTAATCAAAAATCAAACACTTCATGAGAGCTCATGAGCTCATGTTGCACAACATTTCTATAGGCTATGCAATTGCGGGAGAAAACAGAGTGATGGCCGCTAATAAGAAGAGGAGGATCCCATCAGCTTTCTATAGGCTAGGCCTACTATATTTATTTCTCAACTTTCCTAACTTTAAGCACA
Organism: Coregonus lavaretus; assembly: GCF_964263955.1. Classification (NCBI taxonomy): domain Eukaryota; kingdom Metazoa; phylum Chordata; class Actinopteri; order Salmoniformes; family Salmonidae; genus Coregonus; species Coregonus lavaretus. Next base: position 39,178,813 of record NC_139995.1, read on the forward strand.
TTGCTTATATTTACAACAGGAGTATAGCCTACCTGGTTGGCATGAAAATAAACCACGGGGAAAAGCGTCTTACATTCGCTATTTAAGTGCATAGATGACATGTATTTTTTCCACTGGCCCTGCTTCGATACAGGTACATGATAATGGTCCATTCTAAATCAAAACAAATGTCACACATATATTATTTAGTATATGTAATGACAAGATTAAATCAAGAATAGTCTGATGGGTGACAATATTAGCCTATCACTTGTGAATTATATATTATCAGTTGTAAATGATGCCCAGCATAAGAAACAAAGCCTTTTTTTTTGTGACTTTTTCTAATCATAATCGCACACCTCATGTATATGTTTTAATAAGGTTTGTATCACAACTAAAGTGGCCAAATGACTTCTTAAAATTAAGCACATTAATCCGTTTTACAAGGGGTGTAGATTCTAACTGAGTTTCAAGTTTGAGGAAGATAATTTTCACCATTAAAATACACCTTTATAATAAAAGCATTACATGCATAATTGCATTTGCGGTCACTTTTGATAATGGTGTTTTCCGCTAATGGAACATTCACGCTTATAGCCTACTACCATGTGTGCACTGCTGCGCTTATAATGTGAAGAAATAGCCTAATCAAATCAAATCAAATGTTATTTGCCACATGTGCCGAATACAACAGGTGTAGACCTTACAGTGAAATGCTTACTTACAAGCCCTTAACCAACAATGCAGTTTTTTAAGAAGAAAAAAATAGTTAAGTAAAAAATAGATAAGTAAAAAATAGAAAATAGCAAATAATTAAAGAGCAGCAGTAAAATAAAATAACAGTAGGGAGGCTATATACACAGGGGGGTACCGGTACAGAGTCAATGTGCGGGGGCACCAGTTAGTCGAGGTAATTTAGGTAATATGTACATGTGGGCAGAGTTAAAGTGACTATGCATAAATAATAAACAGAGTAGCAACAGTGTAAAATGTGGTCCTCTGTAGCTCAATTGGTAGAGCATGGCGCTTGTAACGCCAGGGTAGTGGGTTCGATCCCCGGGACCACCCATACGTAAAAATGTATGCACACATGACTGTAAGTCGCTTTGGATAAAAGCGTCTGCTAAATGGCATATTATATTATATTATTATAAAAGAGGGGGTTGGGGTGGGGTGGGGGGGCAATGCAAATAGTCTGGGTAGCCATGATTAGCTGTTCAGGAGTCTTATGGCTTGGGGGTAGAAGCTGTTAAGAAGCCTTTTGGACCTAGACTTGGCGCTCCGGTCCCGCTTGCCGTGAGGTAGCAGAGAGAACAGTCTATGACTACGGTGGCTGTAGTCTGACAATTTTTAGGGCCTTCCTCTGACACATAGTTTATCAACATTTTAAGCTAAACGTTCTAATCTGTTGCGTCAGCCACATTGTATAAAAAAAGGTTTTTTGATGCTAGTGGTTGTATCAATTTGGGATCTATCACATCCCACAACTGTCTCAGACTATGTTTGGAATATTTATTTCTCGCACAGAATAGAATAGGTTGACTTTTGTACTATGGGGGATAGCAGATTCACATAGGCTAGTGCTTTTGCTGTTTGTTAGGCCTACTCATCTTGTTGGCTGACCAAAATTAAATGTGGACAGTTCTTCCAGTATCTTCAATATGCACCTCGGAATTGGATAAAGACGCGCGCAGTTGCGTCCCCGATGAACTGTCTTCACTTGTAGCCTGTGAGAAAGCCCCGATCATGTGACGGAGAGCCATGTGAATGAGAGGCACTTCAGATTGCGCAGCACACTCAGGGAGAAGGGCACAACGCAGCACTCTGAGCCGCAAAAGGCATGGATTATTTTAGGGTGCATTACGGCCACAAAGGGGATGCCGCTGTGAAATTCGAGGCATTATCAACTGCTTGTCAAATTGTGAATGAGAGACTATTGGAGTGTGTACAGCCTGCGCAAAAAAACAAAGCAGAGCTCATGCCTTTCAAGCGACTTTTTCAAATCATCATTAGAGTCTCATCATGCAGCCTTACAATATATTAAAAATCAAAACATATAGCCCAACATTTGTAGATGTTGGGCTTCCAAGCATCTGCCTCTAACCCTAGGAAGCTCTTTGCCACATTCTCCTCCCTGCTGAATCATCCTCTCCACCCTCTCCGAGCTGGGCATCTCCGGCGCGGCTCACTCTTGGATTGCGTCCTACCTGACCGGTCGCTCCTACCAAGTGGCGTGGCGAGAAGCTGTCTCCGCACCACGTGCTCTCACCACTGGTGTCCCCCAGGGCTCAGTTCTAGGCCCTCTCCTATTCTCGCTATACACCAAGTCACTTGGCTCTGTCATATCCTCACATGGCCTCTCCTATCATTGCTACGCTGACGACACACAACTAATCTTCTCCTTTCCCCCTTCTGATAACCAGGTGGCGAATCGCATCTCTGCATGTCTGGCAGACATATCAGTATGGATGACGGATCACCACCTCAAGCTGAACCTTGGCAAGACGGAGCTGCTCTTCCTCCCGGGGAAGGACTGCCTGTTCCATGATCTCGCCATCACGGTTGACAACTCCGTTGTGTCCTCCTCCCAGAGTGCGAAGAGCCTTGGCGTGACCCTGGACAACACCCTGTCGTTCTCTGCTAACATCAAGGCGGTGACCCGATCCTGTAGGTTCATGCTCTACAACATTCGGAGAGTACGACCCTGCCTTACACAGGAAGCGGCACAGGTCCTAATCCAGGCACTTGTCATCTCCCGTCTGGATTACTGCAACTCGCTGTTGGCTGGGCTCCCTGCCTGTGCCATTAAACCCCTACAACTCATCCAGAATGCCGCAGCCCGTCTGGTGTTCAACCTTCCCAAGTTCTCTCACGTCACCCCGCTCCTCCGCACACTCCACTGGCTTCCAGTTGAAGCTCGCATCTGCTACAAGACCATGGTGCTTGCCTACGGAGCTGTGAGGGGAACGGCACCTCCGTACCTTCAGGCTCTGATCAGTCCCTACACCCAAACGAGGGCATTGCGTTCATCCACCTCTGGCCTGCTGTCTCCCCTACCTCTGCGGAAGCATAGTTCCCGCTCAGCCCAGTCAAAACTGTTCGCTGCTCTGGCACCCCAATGGTGGAACAAGCTCCCTCACGACGCCAGGACAGCGGAGTCACTCACCACCTTCCGGAGACATTTGAAACCCCACCTCTTTAAGGAATACCTGGGATAGGATAAAGTAATCCTTCTATCCCCCCTTACCCCAACCCCCCCCCCCCAAAAAAAACAAACAAAAAAAACAAGTCGCTCTGGATAAGAGCGTCTGCTAAATGATGTAAATGTAAATGTAGATCAACTAAAGTTACATTAATAACTCTAAATTAAGCACATAGAAGTACCTATTTCTTTGTTAACCGCTCAACACAGAATAGCCACATGTGCGCACTCCCTCAAATCGTTTGGAGAAGATATTTATATTTTATTCAGCTTTGTTCAATTGTATTCTTTATACTATAAAATAATGCCACGGAATTATAAGCAAATCTTGTCTGCTAAATGAACTAGTGTTGCCCACAGCCATTTGGCATAGCCACATCAGGACCTAACATAAGGACAACTCAGAGTATGCTATTCTTTTCTTCTGAAATAGACTACATTTTCTTCATATCATGCTTCTTTAGACCTGTCTAAAATAAAACATGGATTTATTGTGAAGGTGTAGGCTATATTACATGGATTTATTAGACTTTTTAAAATGGCTTGTAGGCTATGTGTTGAAGCCAGGAGATGCTAAATGTGTTTATGTTAATTAACGGTCAATTACCGTGAGACCGACAGTTATTTGGGGCGGCAGGTAGCTTAGTGATTAAGAGCGTTGTGCCAGTAACCGAAAGGTCGCTGGTTCTAATCCCCGAGCCGATTAGGTGAAAAATCTGTCGATGTGCCCTTGAGCAAGGCACTTAACCCTAATTGCTCCTGTAAGTCGCTCTGGATAAGAGCGTCTGCTAAATTACTAAAATGTAATGTAAATGTATTTGCTTGACAATCACCGGCTGATGAAATTTAGTGACCGCCACAGCCCTAGTTGCAACCGAGGACAGACCATTTTTACGCGCTACGCGCTTCAGCGGCCCCGTTCTGTGAGCTTGTGTGGCCTACTACTTTGCGGCTGAGCCGTTGTTGCTCCTAGATGTTTCCACTTCACAATAATAGCACTTACAATTGACCAGGGTAGCTCTAGCAGGGCAGAAATTTGACGAACTGACTTGTTAGAAAGGTGGCATCCTATGACGGTGCCACGTTCTTTTGTATATATAGTGTATATCTTTGTTAGAAAGAATACTATATTTTCCTTGACTGAGTGATGCTGAATGTAAAAAATAGCTCCACTTACCCCACTATCCCCTACTAGTCCTAATCTGTGTCAGGGAACCCGGCCATAAAATAAGCTAAATCTTTGAGGAATTGAAAACCCCTGGCACTCACTGGATTGGGACCGGGAGGGGGTGTTCACAGTGGCAGCGGCGGCGCGAGTCTTGGCCTTGCGTGAGGACGGCTGTCTACGGTGCTGACGGTATGGCCGCGTGCCTGCAGCCTCAGGCGTCTTCTTCCAGTGGTAGTAGAATGTGATCAACTCCCCCTGCCAACAACACAACACGTGATTTAAGAAGAGGGCACAGTGTGCAGATTCCAATGAAGATGAAGATACAGATATTGAATTTGAGTTGCTGTAGTGTGTTACAGGTTTTGGTTTTTCCATTTATGTTTTGAGGTTGGACTTTAGCACGTATAGCACGTTAGCACGTAGGGCGCACCGATTGGTGTCACATCGTTAGTCAGTATGTGTTACACATGTGCTGGTTGCCGTCTCATTAGTCGGAAGGTGTTTCACCTGTGCTGTCCCTGGTGATATTTAAGAGTTGCTGGCCCAGTGCCCCAGTGGTCTTGAGAGATGTGGAGGGTCAACACCTTTAGTTGGCGCTCTCTATTTGATTTCTAGAAAAACATTCCTTTGTCTGATCTTCCATGTTTTCGTGTTGCTCCACCTTTTCGGTTTGCTTCCTGTCTTTAAGTTTGGTGTGGGTTTTTCTTTTGTTTGTCTCTTCTTGGACAAATTTTGTTGGCGCTCATGGTGGGTGTCTTTTAGGTTCCAGTTGTTGTTGCTAGTCAACTTTCAGTGGACACCCCCATGAGTATCTTTCAGAACCCCTCCTAAAACCCCACCTGTTTCGTTTTGGTTATTGTCAGTGACTGTTTGAGTGAAATGATTTGGTTTTCTTGCTGGGGAACGTAACAAGTATGTCAACAAATACACCAAATCAGAAGGAACCACTGACTGCATTGCAAACAGTTAGGTATGTTGATTGTGTGTATAGTTATGTCCAGTTACATCTGTCTGTTATGTCTAGACAGACATAAGAGACAGTATGATAGTAAAATATATTACACCAGGTGTTTTCATTTACCGTTTTCTTGTTGGGCAGAAGCTCTTTGCGAATCCTGAAGAAATTCTTGCCGTACTGTCTCAAACCTTTGATGAACCGCTTCTGTTGATTGTAAAGTGATTGTGGGGGAAATAAAAACAAACAGTCAACATAGTTCCCAAACATATGATATGTGCAATATACCATGCAGTGTAAATGTGTTTCATATTGTTTCACTATTGTCTATGTTACACAATGGCCATAATACATATTGAACATGCATAGCATTGTTGCTGGGAGTAACCCGATGTAACCATAGAGCAGCCCTAAGAACACATAGGGCCATATTCTGTCTTGGAATTTGAGCGGTTAACTAAACATCAAGGAATGATTTATGCAAAAGTCAAGAGTTACAACGCTCATCTCAACTCTAAATCGGGCCGTAGTGCCTAAAGTTAAACATTGTCTTTGGACCTGAAGTAAGCATGGTGCAAGGCTGCCTTACCACATCATCTTCTGACCAACATTTCTCAATGAGTTTGGGTACAGGTTTCTTCACTAGGCGCTGGAGAGCTTTAGCTGCATCGTAGCGGCTGGCGTGTAACTGTAGAGGGAGGGAGACAATCACAGATCTACTGAGAAGGGTTCAAGATCTTATTCGTAAAAATATATTGTTTTTACAATTGTACACGTGATATTTTTTTATAAAAACATTTCTCTACAATGTAAAAAAATATAAAAAATAATAATAGATTATTTTCAAAAATAGAAAACATAATACATGAAAAAGGTAAAAATGAAATGATCTCATTGTTCTATTTCATATTCCCATTTAAATGCAGAAAAGTATTCCTGCTCACCATGTTCAAAGCGTTGAGTGTGGTGTCGTCACGAGAGGCCGCCAAACACCCGTCCTCTGTGGATCCTCCGTCACACATCCCTGCAAACGCTGCCATGCTCCTTCAATCAGGAAGAGACAGAGAAGATAAATAAATCCTGCTGTGCAGTCAGTCAGGATGACAAACATGACAAACATTGTGCACTACAGCCGCCTACAGAAGCGTTTTGTAATGACATTATCTTTAACAATAATGACCTGACAGGCTAGCTAGAAGAACTCTGATAGGACTTTATACTAAATGACAACTAAAAACCAGCAGCAGTCACACCTCCTTGATATGCTCATCAAGCTGAAACGATTATGTTCTGCACACAACTTAATTACCATAATAACGCACTTCACTCTTACTCTCAACACCAGTGTTATGCAACGCTGACAGACACCAGGTTTTGTATGAATCCCATCCGTCGTTAAATCTGGCAGGGTTCTTATGCACCATTCATCACACAAGAGATACAGTATGAGTGTAGCCTGGTCCCAGATCTGTTTGTGCTGTATAGCCAACAACAACCACAGATCTGGGACCAAGCTAATATGAGTGCTGCTGAGTCAACACTAACCTGGCAGCTCTGAGGTACATGAGGAGGTCACAATCATTGACCCCTGGCATCCACACCAGCTCTTCATTCTCTGTCTGGGTCTGCACACCAAACACAGGGCGTGGTTGCAGCTCAGGGAGCTTAGCCTGCATACGCACAAATAATACAGACAGATAAATACCATGTTAGTCTCACTGTCACAGACAATTTACTATAGTGATATGATATATACATACAGACAAATATATGACAGGTTATGACAGTAAGATAGTTAATGACATACTGTATGTATCATGTAGCTCTCAGATTTTGCAACACTAAACCAATGTAGATTGTCGAAGGCATACCGGTACTGCTCTATGGTATGGTCTCAAATGGGCAATACATTAGAGAGTGACATCCTGCTTAAAGGGGGTTAATGGACTATTACCTGATGACTTGATCCCACTCTGATCTCCCCCTGGGTGCTATTCAGGCTCCTGGAAATAGGGATAATTCAGTTATAACATATAACAGTTAGATATAACATTACATTGTTATATTATTATGTTATTGTACATTTCAGAACATGAATTATCCTCTATGTTATCATATTTGCAAATGATTTGAACAGAAGAAAAATAAATCAAGAAACATTTGATTAGATAATCATTGAAAAGGAGAAGGCACAACGCTTGCTCACCATTAAAAACTCATTGTTTTATTCAAGTCACATCTTGACAAAATGTCATTATCAATTGTAGTATCAATCAAGTGAACAGTGTAATGGCAGGTAGGTAGGTAGCCCAGCGGCTAAGGAGTTGGAGCATTAGCTGAAAGGTTGACTGTTTGAATCCCGAGCTGGGCGCTAGAAATAAAGGGGGGATTTGATCTGACAACTGAAGGGCTGCTGGGTTCACATCTTAACAACAATCCCCTACCGTTGGGCTTTTGAGCAGGGCCCTTAACCCCACAACATGCTCTTCATCCAGGGGCGCTGCACTGTAGCTTGACCCTGTGCTCCTCTCAACTGTGTGTGATGTGTGCTATCAAATTTCTGTTGTTTGCTGTAACATATGGACAGTTAAATTGTATTGCATTGTAATGTTTATAACCATATAACAATGTTAATGTTCTGTTCTAAAACAAAAAAACTAGTACTAGATACATCCCTTTTTCTGACATACTAGTACATGCATATGCAAAAGGGATTATGCATATTTAACACAAGTCACAAGTGTAAAGGCAAATACACTATCTGAGCCTAGCAATATTTTAATCCCTAATCTAAATATTTCATAATATTACGGAGTTAATCTTGCATTTCAATTGGGCAGCGGTTTCCTTTAATCCCGCCCATCCATCATTGAAAGCCAATCTGAATGCGGCTATTACGTTCCCTCCAAACATTACATAAACGAGTCTCGTCCCCAGCCGCTTGCAAAGCATATCAATCACACTTCCCTTCATTTAACAAAATAACAAGCATAGCATGATGGATGTTGCTTTTGAGTGTATAATAACGCATACTTTAAATTTAAAATAAACATCCTCACATCGTCAGTGTCTATTTACGTGGCCCGACAGTCTCGCAAAATGGGGTATTGACATAAGTCTCTTCCCGGGAGCCGAAGTGAAAATCGACAGAAACCACAAATCTGTGACAGCTGAATTGACAGTAATAAATCCACAATGCACCGCGTGATCAATTACACACCCAGCTAGATACTGAAATATTTTCTCCGTACGACAGATTGCTTGCTTTAGCTACATGGATCGAGCTAACGCCATCGCGACCATTGCAATTCCAAGTATGTCATAAAAATGGCAATGTAAACAGAAATGTAAGATATTCGCGTCTAAAACAATATAAATTTACGAGGCAACTCGATTACCTTCTCGGACTGAACAGGTCGTCCATGTCGGAGGCTCTTTTGGTGTCGTTGTTAGGTTGACACTGTCAGCGTAGTGGTCGATACAAACTATGCTATTCCATACTACTCAAAATGGAGGCTAAGAGGAGACGATTTTTTTCATAGCACTAAACTGTGCAATGACCTCAGCCCCAACGTTCAGCCTTCAAAATTCCCTTCTCCGTAGACATAACGGAGCATGTGCCGCCGTCGCTAATAGGATAATCTACTGTAGTGTCCACAGAGCCATGCCCCAGAGTGCATCGATACAAAAATATTTAACAGCCTCGAACGCATCAGATATTATTCAGAATTCCAGGAAAACTGTAGAGCGCCAGAGTACTGAACAGGTTCACACCTGGATACATTATCCAGCACAGACTGATATTCCAGGAATACATATTTTAAGAATCAATTATATAACTAATGCTAGACTATAGTGACACCTATCACTCTTATAATACATATATACACACTTGACAATCAAACATTTACACATCTTGCAGAAAAAGAATGACCACAGGGAAATGGTTCAGTTACAAGCAAATTAGTTTATTCAACTGCATCTATAGCCATAGCACTTTCCTAAACCATTGCAGTTATTTTGCTCTATATTTAAATAGTAAGAATTGCAACTCACAACACCCTAACCAAAATGTGCCACCCCCCCCAACAAAAAATGCCAGAATTGTAAGTTACTATAGTCGCCACAGACACCTTGTGAATCTAGGGCAGCAGAACGTATGTAGACTAGGGTAGGGAATGTATGTAGACTAGGGTAGGGAATGTATGTAACCAAAACCTATGGTTTTGGAGCGTAACTTTACATGATGTTCCTTTCTAGCTGCCTTGACATGTGTGTAACACTTTCAGTTTGTGCCGTAAGCTTCTTCAGCATTTTCAAGTAATCATTGGAATGCTTGCTAAACCGTTATGTGCCTATATGCCCATGAGTATGTGCCCATTGCACACAGTTAAGCCAGCGGGTTCCTGAAGTTCTTCCCAGCAAAGACAGCCTTCTCTCCCAATTCCTCTTCAATTCTGTGAGTCAAGAGAAAAGACAGTTTTAGCACTACAAAGCAATATTCAAAACATACTTAGTTATAATGAAGCTTATAGCTTAGTCTGTAGTTTTTACACTTCAGTGTCCAGACTGTATTGTGATGGTTTGTCGGCCTGTACATTCTTATTGTAGCAGCACCATTTCACTTAATCGAAAGTAAATGTATTTAGCAAATAAAGGTGATTCTGTACAATGGTCAACTAAAATTATACATTTCCCCAATGGTTATGATGCCATGCAGGATTACATGGGTAAAAACCATGATCAACAAGAAAGAAATGTAGCAGAATAAATATGACAAGCATCACAACATTGATTAATTAGGCTATAAAGGACATGAACCCTCACCTGAGAATCTGGTTGTACTTGGCCAGACGCTCAGAGCGGCAAGGAGCCCCAGTCTTAATCTGGACATAGACAGGGGCAGCATGAATTACACAGCAATAATGTAGACAGTAACTAAAATACAGTAACAAATATAATTTAAAATGAATCATAACAATGAAAATTGCATTTCCGGTACCAAAACAATACATCTAAATTCACAAGTGTCAGATACAGTAGTATACCAACAGTATTTCCTTACTTGTCCAGTGCACAGCCCCACCACCAGATCAGCGATGAAGGTGTCCTCAGTCTCCCCAGAGCGATGGCTAACCATCACTCCCCAGCCACTGGACTGGGCCATCTTGCACCTGGACAGCGGGAAGAGAGAAGACTCTTGACATGGTTAGAAGTTCACACAGCTGGAAAATTGCATCATGCGAGGCTCACGTTAGACTTACAACTGTCAGGTTGTTTGACTTGCCTTGACTCACATGAGACATAACGGTTTGTTGACAGTCATTAAAATATCAATTTAATGCTCATCAATATATAGTATAATTACATAAACTCCTAAATCTCAGGTATTCTTTCAGGTCTGGGTCCCCCCCGAAAAAAGGCAAGAAAAAACTGAGGCCAGAGTTCCTCTTGAAGAAGTCACCATGGAGTAAAGATAGTGGGTGAAACTTACGCGGCCAGAGACTCAGTCACAGAGCCAATCTGGTTGACCTTTAGCAGCAGGCAGTTGCAGGCCTTGTCCTCCACGGCCTTGGTGATGCGTTTGGGGTTGGTCACTGTGAGGTCATCACCCACCACTTGGATCTCCGTGCTGCCAGTGAAGTTGGACCACGCCTCCCAGTCATCCTGGTCAAAGGGGTCCTCAATGGATACCACTGTCACAGAGGGGACATAGATCAGTGATCACAGAGAGGAAAGTCATGGTCCTGTACCTTAGAGTAGACTAAACCATTGAATAGGACATAATGTGTGTAACTTAGTTTCATTTCAATTGCCAACCATAATATTCAACACAGTGCCCATCTCCATTGTAGTGTAAAATGATTCATTGAATTTGTAATAATTAAAATACAAAGCTGCTCCAGCAAGAGACAACATTACATACTTTTGAAATACTACAAAGGTAAACAAGAGAGGACAGGACACACACCTGGGTAATCCTTGCAGAAGCTCTTGTAGAGGTCAGCCAGCTCATCAGGAGTGATGTAACGCTCTGGGTCATCAGGAGACTTGAAGTCCAAGTCATATTTACCATCCCTATAGAACTCAGAGGCTGCCACATCCATGCCGATCACCACCTCTTCTGTGTATCCTGCTTTGCTGATGGCCTCTTTGATCAGCTCTAGAGCTGTGGAAAATGAAGCAGAGGTGTTAATTTGTTAGAATATGGTTTGTTATACACTGCTCAAAAAAATTAAAAGGGAACACTAAAATAACACATCCTAGATCTGAATGAATGAAATAATATTAAATACTTTTTTCTTTACATAGTTGAATGTGCTGACAACAAAATCACACAAAAATTATCAATGGAAAATCAAATTTATCAACCCATGGAGGTCTGGATTTGGAGTCACCCTCAAAATTAAAGTGGAAAACCACACTACAGGCTGATCCAACTTTGATCGAATGTCCTTAAAACAAGTCAAAATGAGCCTCAATAGTGTGTGTGGCCTCCACGTGCCTGTATGACCTCCCTACAACTCCTGGGCATGCTCCTGATGAGGTGGCGGATGGTCTCCTGAGGGATCTCCTCCCAGACCTGGACTAAAGCATCCGCCAACTCCTGGACAGTCTGTGGTGCAACGTGGCGTTGGTGGATGGAGCGAAACATGATGTCCCAGATGTGCTCAATTGGAGTCAGGTCTGGGGAACGGGCGGGCCAGTCCATAGCATCAATGCCTTCCTCTTGCAGGATCTGCTGACACACTCCAGCCACATTAGGTCTAGCATTGTCTTGCATTAGGAGGAACCCAGGGCCAACCGCACCAGCATATGGTCTCACAAGGTGTCTGAGGATCTCATCTCGGTACCTAATGGCAGTCAGGCTACCTCTGGCGAGCACATGGAGGGCTGTGCGGCCCCCCAAAGAAATGCCACTCCACACCATGACTGACCCACCGCCAAACCGGTCATGCTGGAGGATGTTGCAGGCAGCAGAACGTTCTCCACGGCGTCTCCAGACTCTGTCACGTCTGTCACATGTGCTCAGTGTGAACCTGCTTTCATCTGTGAAGAGCACAGGGCGCCAGTGGCGAATTTGCCAATCTTGGTGTTCTCTGGCAAATGCCAAACGTCCTGCACGGTGTTGGGCTGTAAGCACAACCCCCACCTGTGGACGTCGGGCCCTCATACCACCCTCATGGAGTCTGTTTCTGACCGTTTGAGCAGACACATGCACATTTGTGGCCTGCTGGAGGTCATTTTGCAGGGCTCTGGCAGTGCTCCTCCTGCTCCTCCTTGCACAAAGGCGGAGAATTCAGTCCTGCTGCTGGGTTGTTGCCCTCCTACGGCCTCCTCCACGTCTCCTGATGTACTGGCCTGTCTCCTGGTAGCGCCTCCATGCTCTGGACACTACGCTGACAGACACAGCAAACCTTCTTGCCACAGCTCGCATTGATGTGCCATCCTGGATGAGCTGCACTACCTGAGCCACTTGTGTGGGTTGTAGACTCCGTCTCATGCTACCACTAGAGTGAAAGCACCGCCAGCATTCAAAAGTGACCAAAACATCAGCCAGGAAGCATAGGAACTGAGAAGTGGTCTGTGGTCACCACCTGCAAAACCAGTCCTTTATTGGGGGTGTCTTGCTAATTGCCTATAATTTCCACCTGTTGTCTATTCCATTTGCACAACAGCATGTGAAATGTATTGTCAATCAGTGTTGCTTCCTAAGTGGACAGTTTGATTTCACAGAAGTGTGATTGACTTGGAGTTACATTGTGTTGTTTAAGTGTTCCCTTTATTCTTTTGAGCAGTGTACATTGGCAACACCTTGTGATCATGTGGTTACTACACGTTAGTGGCGGATGAGGTGAGTTTCCCATAGAAAGTAAAGCGTCTGGAAAAGAGCTGAATCCAATAAAGTATCAAAATATACTTTGTGCTGAAAATAAATATACTTTCTTATGTGCTGAAAATAAAAACCCTATGATCACGTCTCTCTCGTACCTTCCTTGTTCTCCAGGATGTTGGGAGCAAAGCCGCCCTCATCTCCCACATTGGTGGCGTCCTGGCCGTACTTCTTCTTGATGACGTTCTTCAGGTTGTGGTAGACCTCAGCCCCGATACGCATGGCCTCCTTGAAGGTGCTGGCACCCACCGGCAGGATCATGAACTCCTGCATGGCCAGCTTGTTGCCCGCGTGAGACCCACCATTGATCACGTTAAAGGCCTGGGAAATAAGAAAGCAAATATTTATTTGATTCCATTAAATTCATTTAAAGATAATTTCCTCCATCCAGGTCTCTCAAAAGGTAAATACACAACAAGCTGTAAGACAAGTCATGTGTGAGCGTTCTTTGATAGTACTGTAAGAGTAAAATACTGTCTTTGACTGACGTTATCACACCCTGTACTCACCGGCACGGGCAGGATGACCTCAGGGTTCCCAGCGAGGTCAGCGATGTGACGGTACAGGGGGACACCTTTCTCTGCTGCACCAGCCTTACACACCGCCAGGGAAACACCCAGGATGGCGTTGGCACCAAACTTGGCTGATATGTGCCAAAAATAAAAATTAATACAAGTGAAATTGATAAAAAATAACCTCATAAGGGGCAAATATTTACAGTCATTTAGCCGACGGCACTCTCATTCAGAGTGGCTTACAATCAGTGCATTTAACTATCTAGGTAAAACATAAAATAGACAGAAACATGTCCTCTGCATTTTAATCTGAAAAACTTACACTTGTTCTCTGTGCCATCCATGTCAAGCATGATCTGATCGATTTTATCCTGCTCAACCACAGACACATCCTGAGATGAAGAACGAACAAGTTTAGCACATAGCATTTAAACTGAGGAACTAGGGCTGCATTAACTACGAGTAAGTGGCAGTGGAGTGGACACTATACTTATTTATCTTTACCAGGTAGGGAAACATCAAGATAAGACGTCAAGATGAGCAAAGACAACATTCCATGTCATTGTACTTCTCAAAAAAGTTTTAATCCTACCTGACCAACAAGTGCAGGTGCAAGTGTAGAGTTAATGTGGTCCACGGCTTGTGAGACACCTGAAAGGACAATGAAACATTACTGACTAACGGGCCTTGCTACACTGCATCCATCGGGCGCCATTGCCATCAGCCAGAGGAAATGCTTCCGGTGAAATCAATGAAAGCTGCTATACTGCACGTGTTGCGCTCGCGTTGCGTCACGTCCAATGGCAGCAACCAAGCTCAAGAATCGCAGAGATTCAATTCTCGATGGCTGACACGCACATTCATTCGATCTTGTGAATTGAATTAATAATGCGCTCTGTAGCAGGTAGAACGTCACATTGATGTGACAGTGGAGCTGAAGTGTAAGAAGCATTAAGACAGATGGGGGATTTAGAAAGTAACAATCCAAGCAACATCAACAACCCAGTATGCTTCTCTGAAATAGATTCCATTATACTCATATTATGCAGTTAGACTATATTAAGCCCAGATACACACCTTTCCCAAGGTAGCGTGACTTGTCATTGTCCCTGAGCTCCAGGGCTTCATAGATACCAGTGGAAGCGCCACTGGGTACAGCTGCTCTGAACAGACCTGGGAGATGGAGAGAAGAGTGACAGATAAAATAGTGTTTGTCATGAAGTTGGACAATCACCTATGCAATAGTTCCCAAACTGTGAGGCGCGCAGGGTTAGGCCAATAACAACAATTACCTTTGTCAGTGTAGAGGTCCACCTCCACAGTGGGGTTGCCACGAGAATCAAAGATCTCCCGGGCATGAATCTTCAGGATGGACATGGTGCTCGACCTTTGGAGGAGAAAAGTCTTATTATTGTATTTATTTTTTAAGAATGCTTACCAGATCACTCGTATCATGATGAGACTATCAGTCCTATAAACATGATACCTCAATATCTGTCCATTGTGCAAACTCTAAAGCCTGAAAATGTGAATCAGCATGTTTCTTTCACAGTCATTTGAGATATTAATGTTTTTCAGATACCATCTAACTTTCGGTCAAGCCAATGAAGGCATGAACACCGCCCCAAATGGCTTTGCTATATCAGAGGGCCTTTGTTGACTGCTGAATACAAATCTACTAGGTCCAGTAGAACCTATTGCTACTTCAGTCAGCGGTGGTTAAAAATGACTTTCACTGCATGAGTAGTCCTTTTCCTAAAAGTGTCCTTCCTGGTTGTTGTGAGCTTAGTGGTGCTAGCAGCAGGATAGCTGCCTAATCGGATTAGCTACTGTCCATCTCATTAATCACATGGCACTGTACTTAACCTAAGCAGTGGTAAGGCATCTGTCAAGGCGACGTCTTGACAGCCAAACACCAATATGTATCATTCTGAATGTTGTAGGCCATCTAATCTTGGCGTTGTTGATGACAATGGATATGTTTTTTCTTCGAAAGATACCTACAGTGATCTCAAATCATCCGATTGACATGAGATCCCCTAGCAATCCTGTCAATGGAACGTCCCTTGAACTTGCTGTGCGAATAGTCTCGTACGTGGGTTGAGAATGCACACTATGAATGTACTGCATCTGGTATCATCAAATTTGGAAATTGCACCACACAGTTGGCTACATAATTTAACAGTAAATTGACTAAATGTTGTGTATCCAAAGTGATTAGCTAACTTTAGAATTCTAATCAAACGTTAATTAAAAGTTCAAGTTCAAACTTTGAGAGGCTGAATGAACATGATAGCGGCTAGACTGGCTAGCGGAAACGGAGGGGAACTTCTGCAGAAAGGTCACAGATAGAACTAGGGTTAGTTATAAATACACTACATATACAAAAGTATGTGGACACCCCTTCAAATGAGTGGATTTGGCTATTTCAGCCACATCCGTTGCAGACAGGTGTATAAAATCGAGCAATATCCATGCAATCTCCATAGACAAACATTGGCAGTAGAACGGCCTTACTGAAGAGCTCAGTGACTTTCAACGTGGCACCGTCATAGGATGCCACCTTTCCAACAAGTCAGTTCATCAAATTTCTGCCCTACTAGATCTGCCCCGGTCAACTGTAAGTATTGTTATTGTGAAGTGTAAACGTCTAGGTGCAACAATGGCTCAGCCGCAAAGTGGTAGGCCACACAAGCTCACAGAACGGGACCGCTGAGTGTTGAAGCGCGTAGCGCATAAAAACCGTCTGTCCTCGGTTGCAACACTCACTACCGAGTTCCAAACTGCCTCTGGAAGCAACATCAGCACAAAAACTGTTAGCCGGGAGCTTCAGGAAATGGGTTTCCATGGCCGAGCAGCCGCACACAAGGCTAAGATCACTATGCACAATGCCAAGCGTCGGCTAGAGTGGTGTAAAGCTCGCCGCCATTGGACTCTGGAGCAGTGGAAATGCATTCTCTGGAGTGATGAATCACACTTTACCATCTGGCAGTCCAACAGACTATTCTTGGTTTGGCGGATGCCAGGAGAATAGTCCATACATTCATGTTTTGCCGAGATCGGTGTTGAAGAACTTGACTGGCCTGCACAGAGCCCTGACCTCAACCCCATCAACCACCTTTGGGATGAATTGTAACGCCAACTGCAAGCCAGGCCTAATCGCCCAACATCAGTGCCGACCACACTAATGCTCGCGGCTGAATGGAGCAAATCCAGGCAGCAACTTTCCAACAGTGGAAAGCCTTCCCAGAAGAGTGGAGGCTGTTATAGCAGCAAATGGGGGACCAACTCCACATTAATGCCCATGATTTTGGAATGAGATGTTCGAAGAGCAGATGTCCACATACACTACATTACCAAAAGTATCTTTGGAAAGGTCGAGGAACAACTCAAAGTTCTGTCTTCAAAACCGGAAGACCCAGCTTGCGCTTCTGTTGTGAAAAGCAACAGCGGATCCGGGCTTTAATATTGTCATAACACTGGTCGTTTTCTTACATAACAGATACATGTGGTTAGTCACTTACCTTTGAATTAAAATAGCAGTCAAGGTGAGAGGAAGGGCAGTCTTTCCCGAGTAATGCCGGCGAGTTGTGCGTTAAGTTCTGGGAGGTGGAAAACAGACTTCCACTGTCCTTTTCTGTGTTTTGCTCTTCTTCTTCTCTGGAATCATCAACCAGAACTCTCCACCCCGCCACCTATGGTTTAGGAGTAGGACCTACATGTCATGGGTTTGTGCCTTTGATGCGCTGAGAGTCAATCATAAATCATAAACTAGTAAATAAATACTGTATATGGACTGACATAACATGTCATCTTCAGTACAGATAGTTATTTGGCCTATACCCCAGTATACTTTGAGCCTCTGCCTACATGAAGTCGAGCACAAAGTTGAGCACAAAGTCAAAGATTGGACAACTACATCTGCTAATCTCCCTCTTCCCCCAACCCCTGGCTCTCTTACTCACACCATGTTCCTGAATCCCACATCTCCCCCTTTCTTTTTTCTGTCAATATGTAACCTTTGTGCTTTTACTGTCATACCCTCTATCTTCCTCTCTCCATTCTCGAGACAATCTTATACGATAATATGAAAATTATAGGCAAACAATCTTGAAAGAAATAGAAACAATATTGAAAGAAAATGGTGGAAAGAAAGCTACTATTCCCCACCCAACTCCAGAAGCCTAATGAGCTTTGTTTTTCCTCCCGAATGTAACCCCATAAAATTAGGACTTACAATACAAAGCCTATTCCCCCTCAGGAGACTGAAAAGATTTGGCATGGGTCCTCAGATCCTCAAAAAATTCTACAGCTGCAACATCGAGAGCATCCTGACTGGTTGCATCACCGCCTGGTATGGCAACTGCTTGGCCTCCGACCGCAAGGCACTACAGAGGGTAGTGCGTACGGCCCAGTACATCACTGGGGCCAAGCTTCCTGCCATCCAGGACCTCCATACCAGGCGGTGTCAGAGGAAGGCCCTCAAAACTGTCAAAGACTCCAGCCACCCTAGTCATAGACTGTTCTCTCTGCTACTGCACGGCAAGCGGTACCGGAGTGCCAAGTCTAGGTCCAAAAGACTTCTCAACAGCTTCTACCCCCAAGCCATAAGACTCCTGAACAGCTAATCATGGCTACCCGGACTATTTGCACTGCCCCCCCACCCCATCCTTCTACGCTGCTGCTACTCTGTTAATTATTTATGCATAGTCACTTTAACTCTACCCACATGTACATGTGGCCAATAAAATTTGATTTGATTTGATTTGATCAGAGGAGGCTGGTGGGAGGAGCAATAGGAGGACGGGCTCATTTTAATGGCTGGAATGGAATTAATGGAACGGAGTCCAACCTGTGGTTTCCATATGTTTGATGTGTTACCGTTCCATTAATTACATTCCCGCCACTATAATGAGCCCGTCCTCCTATAGCTCCTCCCACCAGCCTCCTGTGATCTCTACATGTAACGCCTGGTGGTATGCAGGCCTATTGTATGTTACTCAATAAATCAGTAACTCTGGTTTCTGTGTGATTGTATACTGTACGTGGGAATACACATTTTTCACACAGTCTCCCTGGCTGTGGCCCAATATCTTACAGCTGGCAGGCACAGCATTCTGTTTACACTATACTGTAATCTGTTACTTTTATGAGCCATACAGCACCAGGAAGTCTTATATGGTCTTGCCAGTCAACATGGCTTTTTACTACTTCCACTTTTATACAATATTTGTTTAAATCTTATTGTATATCAAAGACAAAATGTGTTATTGGTAAAATGTAAATGACTGATTTATTATGTATTTGTCTTTATGAGAATGATGAAACCACATCACATCAGGGATAAAGGTACATAACCTTCAGGGCGGTGTGTTTGTGTGCCTTGGTACCCATGGTAACGCCATCGTAACAGGATTCCCTGAGCTGAGCTCACCATCCCACAGGGTCTGTCTCTGTCTGTCTGTGTACCAGTAGCTGCATCATTCTCACAACCCCCTCTCCACCTGTAGCTGGAACATGACATCTGTCTCTGGGTGTTCTTTATGTAGCCTATTGTGTATGAAGGCAGAGAGGTACCTGAGTATATGAGTGAGGTCACAGGATTGACAATGTTTGACAATTAGTTTGTGGTTTAACCACTGTACAATCAATGCAAGGCAGATGTCCTGAGTAGGAAGGTGAATCAGCCAGTTAATTTGCTTGTTTGGTTGCTGCTTTGCTTCCCAGATTCACCTGGTCCCATGGGACTCTAGTCATTTGAACCCCCTGTACTGCCCCACCTGGTGCACAAACATCCTGCTGGGCCCAATTACCTGGGAATGCAAGTCAGAGCACAGCCTTGTTGCTGGGGTGCATGTGTCCTCTGATGATTACCCCATGCCCACTCACACCAATTGGAAGATCTCACGGTCTTTGTCCCTATTATACAATGGACTGGAGTTCAATATTAGATCTAATGAAATATTTAAATGTACAGTATATTGTTTGAATAGTTTATCAAAAACATTTAAACTCTGATATTAGTTACTAGTTATTAGTGGCTGGTTCTGTATTGCTTATTCATGGTTTTATGTGAGGTAAGATTAGCTGTGTGTCAAATTGCGTTGGTAAATGCTGTCCCTTGACTTTGGCACCCTGTAAAAACACTTTCAATTGACAAAAACATGACAAATAATAAATGTTCTGTTTAATTGAACTGTTATTTAATAAGAAAACATATGTAAGTCCTTTATACTGCAAAACATATATTTGTATGCATTGTAGAAACTACTGGGTGCTAGCAAATTGGCTTGTCCCACTGGTAATGTGTAGATGTCAGAGGAGGCTGGTCGAAGGAGCTATAGGAGGACAGGCTCATTGTAATGGCTGGAATGGAATAAATGGAACGGAGTCAAACGCATTGTTTCCATGTGTTTGATGTGTTTGGTACCATTCCAGTGATTCCATTCCAGCCATTACAATAAGCCCTTCCTCCAATAGCTCCTCCCACCAGCCTCCT
Source organism: Coregonus lavaretus (assembly GCF_964263955.1). Lineage (NCBI taxonomy): Eukaryota > Metazoa > Chordata > Actinopteri > Salmoniformes > Salmonidae > Coregonus > Coregonus lavaretus. Next base: position 39,199,028 of record NC_139995.1, read on the forward strand.
CTGGTAGAGATGTAGTGACATGTTTTGGGGATTTAGAAATATCTATCTATTATTTTGAATGCTAGACACGAACACAAATATTTAATAAAACCAAAGAAGGCTATTAAAATGCCATTGTTTTTACTAGTATAATGTGTGTCATTGGTGTTACCGCCTTGAAAATCACTGATTACAGAGATATACAATGACCTTGAGCATAATTTCAAGTGGCAAAATGTTATCGGGGGAGGAATCTATATTAAAGAAAATTATTATCTAATCACACCCTTTTAGTATGTCCTAAATTAGAGGATTCCATTGATAATTTGTTGTGTGTAAATCCATAGTGGCACTTGGTGTTAGTCAATTTAAATGAAGGGAAATAACAATGTGAGCAAAAGTACATTTTCCCCCAAAAATGCCATGCCCAAATGCCACCGTAATTCAAGAACGACCCATAAACTTCCAGTAAGGGTTACAGGTTTGTACTTAAAAGTAAAGCTGGCCTGGCGGTCATTTCAGGACCACCATGTCTATGACTCCATAGGCGTTTGTCAATTTTACCTACAGTATTTACAGCAGTGTTCATATAACCCTTTTCCTGGGGACCCAAACGATGTGCAGGCTTTTGTTTCAGCCCAGTACTAGTCTAGCGCACCTGAGTTCAACAAATCAACTAATCATCAAGCCCTTGGTCAGTTGAGTGAGGTACTGTATGTTAGTACAGCCCTAGAGAATATGTATAGATACTGCTTTTGAGAATATATACAGATTGGAGAGATGCATGTATAGTAGACTGACCAAGAATGTACTTTAACCTCAAGCTTTTACTATTACTTATACCTTTTACTGTGTTACACTCCATTAGGAGTTAAATTATTATGTTATTTTGTATACCAATGCACTTTGTTCATTTATTTTACTCTTTAACACAAGCTCAGGGCAGGGGGGGAAAGGTGTGTTTGAGACGAGGAAGAGAAGCCCTGCCGGGGTAGGGTGTGGTTCTCGACTGTAAAGCTGATGTCATACATGCACGAACACACATACCCCAGTGGACTCTCGGTAGGCTGGCCCAACGAATCACAGGAAAGGAGACGCACCTGCTTGGTGCTTGGTGCAAGGTGATTGGTTACACCACAGAGAGACATTTGGTTAGGGCTGGTAGGTGTACATGTAAACCAAGCCCTTTACAAACTCAGACTCTTTGCATTAAGAGCTTGTCCAGGTAACATCACCACCACCCCGGGGTCCCTCAACGATGGACATCACCTCTACCTCTGGTGTCTGCCTTTCTGCCTTCCTTTGACATCTACTGATCAACTGATCTCCTGAATCTCGGTGGCCTCTCTGCCTTTTGAATTCGTCCTTCAACAAGAGAAGGAAAGAGGGAAGAGGAAGAAAAGCCTCTAGCAACAAGACCCGGCAACACAATGGTATCTCTTGTTATGGCTTCTGGCTCTCTGGCTGCTATAAGGAAGGGTAACTTGTAATTATAAAACGAAAGTTTTTAAACAGTCCTATCTTTATACTAATTTCTTAATTACTATAACCCCCTTTTTACACAAGGGACTTTTTGAAATACTTTATAAGATCACTATCACAGAATATTATTTTAATGGCAGTATGCTGATATTTTCCTGTTTTACTTCAGTATTTATCTGTAATAGGATTTTTTCGAATGGAAAAATAAGTCAAGATTTGAAGGGTGTTCGACTGAGATGGCATCAGATTAGAGACACCTGTCGTCACTGAGGAAAGCCTCTCTCCCTAGTTTGTGCTCTAAACAGAGGAGAATGGTGGTGCAAAACAGGAAAAAATATATCCTTTGACTAGACAAACCAGTTAGGGCACTAAGGTCTAAACAGAAAGAGTCTTGTCAACAGTTTCTCAATTCTACTATGTGCAGGATAAGCAAAGCATGGTGGTCTCATGGATGAATTGACTTTATCTTGTTGTTGATATGCTGTAAGGAGACAGTTTCTCTATTCAATTATTTTGTATTCTACTCAGACAGTTGTTCGGCTCCAGAAGGGGAAAAAGGTGGAGAGTGAAAGGGCCTCTTCTTTTCAGTATAATAGATGTAACTGGCATGTTTGTCTTCTCTAAGAATAACTTCAAAAGGCTCTGGTCAGACTTGTTCTTACTTGTTTTTACTGGTATGATTAAAGAGGAGATTAAATAAGAGTATTCCCCCCTCCTCATTCCATTTCTGTAAGTCAATAGATGTAGAGTAGTACACTAAGTTGTCTAGTTATTGGCCTAAACTAAAGTAAGAATTCGCTCCTCAATCCGAATCTCTGGTTTGATAATTGTTGGTTTATAAAGAACAGTTGCAGTATTGCCTTGTTTGTGCTATTACATTACTTGCATAGGCCACTAGTTAAAAACTTAAATACAAGCAACAATGGATATCACGGTTGGGAATGTGGAAGGAATAGGAAAATGCATTAAAACTGTTTTTTTTTACAACTTACACCTGTCATCTACAGGTGGTGATAATGTCATTTTCTCAAGAGATCATTGTTGCTAGGACTTTTTATGATTTTCTCCTGCGAGAGTAAGATACATTTTGTGTAGTGCCGATGTGCCTAACCTCAAATACATGTGTTGAAAGCATATATAAAAGTGAATGGTGTTCACAGGTGAGAGGTCAGGTAGTGCATGGATTGGTTTTGTGTGGTTAAGACCATGCAGCCATTTTGTCTGAATGACTAAGCAACCGGTTGAGTCCTTTGTTAAATTTCTGTTTGTTCACGCATGCAAAACACTCAGGGTAGGCGGTGACCATCAGGGTAGGCGGTGACCATCAGGGTAGGCGGTGACCATCAGGGTAGGCGGTGACCATGCAGATGCTGAATTAACAGTTTGGCTTTAAAGCAAAGTAGATTTTTGCATCTATGCATACAACTGAATATGATGTAAAGTCATTCCTATACTTGTGTCACTTGAAATGTATCAATATACTGTAACTACAATTTAGAGGTTAATTAGATTATTCAAGAAAACAGGTCTTTATTGTTAAAAGGTCATGTAAAACCTATTGTAGGGGTTTACTCAGGAGTATTGAAAACATTAAGTTTCATAAAAGGAGAATGTAATGTCACATCCTCCTTAACCCCAATAATGGATTAGGGACTAGACTAGGGATGAGCATCAGATTATTATCTGATATATGCCAAATATATACATTTCTTGTATATCAAATGCTTCCTTATTTAACTGTGCTTTCAGCCTCCTAAAATATTATTTATCTATTTTCTTTCCCTCTCTCCTTTTCTCCCTTAGAGGGCCTCTAGTGCTGGTCTGTCTACTGAAATGCTGCCCGGCTGAAGACTAGGAGGGAGCAGGGCATGTCTGTGGGTTTTGCCTTTCATGGGGTCTTGAATGACCAGAGAGAGACTGGATATGGCTCTCTCTCGGGCTCCAGGGGGAAATTTGAGATATTTCCCCCTCTTCTTTCCCCCTCTACAACTCCTCAGTTTTTTTTGTACATTCTTCCTTTACTGCTCTATTCACAACGGTAAGATTACAGGTGTTGCTGTTTGATTTCCTTCTCAGTCTCCTCCCTTTTTACCCTCCTACCTACTCCCTCTCCCTCTTTTTCTCAGAGTATTGTCCCACATTTTTACCTGCTCCCACCGACATACAACCTTCCCCGCTCTCGCAACCCACTAATCCCATGACATTTACATCAAGTAATGTTTGCTTTGCTTGTTTCAGATTAAAACCTTTTCTTTATGCTTGTTCTGACAGCAATGGAGGCTATATATTTTGAACATGAAGAAAGAAATCAAACAAGATTTTACTTGTAGACTACAATGAATGAAATCAAATCTCTACTACTGAAAGTAATGTTGATACTTCACATAAAAGGGATAATGTAATCAGACAATATGTATTTGGTGAAATAACACAAGACCAATTTTGAAATGCTATAATGGTGCAGGAACAGTGTGAATTGTACACAGTGCATACAGTTTGTACCTAGGTGTTATGTAATGTATAATGTTTGCCATGAAGTGTCAATGAGGGCATTCAATGTTGGTGGCAGTTTGCCAATGTGGCAATAATAATGTGATCTTGAGGCATATTAGTCTAGACATGGGAGTAATCATATTTCTGAAGTCAGTTCAGTTCTTCTGAAGTTCCTGTTATTGTGGTACTCTAGAATACTAAATTACCTGCGTAATACAGTAGTGTTTTGATGCAGCTGCGGCCTGACTTTGTGATGGCTCAGTGGCCTACCATACTTTTTTTTTAACAGCACAGATTGCATAACTTCAAGGAATCTTTGTAAAACCACAGCCTCTTAAATTATAGTTTATGTTCTTGGATCATAAAAAAGCCCAGTTGTGATGTGTTTGGATAATTATTAACAGTGACTTAGCCTACTGATGTGGTTGCAAAATGATAGAATAAAAACGTCAAAGAAATCCTACAGGGTTTGGTAAACACAGCAATCAGTCAGTGCTTTTCTGGAACCACCTGTATGGTAGCCTCCCCTATTTACAATGTCTGCATCTGTGCTGCTCTTGTAAAGTAAATATTAATATTTGGATGGCCATCTCCATCTTACGAGGTAGTTTTGGATGTCATAACTCTCTCTAATACTGCCTGGTAATGATGATGATGACCCTCTGCAGGCATCATTGACATAAACACATAACACACAAACACAATCCCACGTAGCACTGTATTTTCTTAGCCCTTGATCCTGGGTAGTAATATCTTATGAGTTGCTGATAGGTTTGAGTAGGATTCTAAGGGTTGTGTAGACCTAGATATGCTCTGAGGTTGGATATAGTTAGTTATGTGCTTTTGGTTGACCTTCCCTTTCTTTGGCTTCCAGGACACGTCTTACCTGACAGTGCTGGGCTGTACACAGGTGTTCTAACACTGTCTGGTAATGATGTTCCTTGAAAGCCCTGCAAACAACCACACCAGGTCATCTCAACAACTAATAGAGGTGCAACGGCACTGTAACATACCGGAAGCAGGAAGTGTTCACAGTTAAATACTTTTTTACTGTTTGGAAATTGTTTTCAGTCAACTCTATATGTTTTAGAGAGAGACACTCTGTGTCTATTGGCATTGCCATAGTTCAGGTGTAGACTCTAAGTCACGTGATCTCTAGTTCACAGTTCAGAGCATGGAAAGATGGAGACTGTAGTAGGGTAGTTCTTTTAAAATGACTAAATATGTGAATAATAAGATGATGGAACAACTGGCTGAAGGAAGCATCCAGAACAGGTGACACACACCAGACTTTAAAGGCTGACAGAGATAGTCCTGTAGGAAAAGAGGATGAGGTAATAGTCCTAAACGTCGTCTGTGGTGAGCACCTTCCGCCTAACCCCCCTTTTGTGAAAAATAGTTCCTCCCTGCCTCCTGCCCTTTGTGTAGATTTTCTACCCCACCCGTAGTTAAAGAATACCAGTGAAATAACTGTTGCCGTAAGAGCCACTTCCTCTTCCCCTCCCCCAGTCAAAGCTGATCCTGGGCCTTTGTTGGCTCGTGATTGGTCCAGTGGCCCTACTGTACCTGCGTGGCATATTGTGCAGCTGACACCTGAGATCTGTGTGAGAAAAATAAACACAACGACCTCTATGGCTCTCCTTCTCTCCTTCTCTCCTTCTCTCCTGCTCTCTCTCCCTTTCTCTTTATTTCTCTCTTCTCCTCTTCTCCAGTGAAAGCCAGTGGCAATAGCTGAAACTGATTATTGCATTTAAACTAAAATGAAAGGTTGATTCACTATCTTTGATGTTATTTTTTTCATTACTATCAACCAGTTATAACTCTCAACCTATTGCCCTATTCAACACCATTACTATTGTCAAGGTAAAGTAAAGGTAGACAAGGAAACAGAGTTCTCAAACAAGAGGTTGGCTGTACAAAATCAGTGGAAAACGGAGACAAAAGCATTAAGTGACAGAGGTGTTTCCAAGGTGATGTTTGTCAAGGGCTGTACTTCTGAGTTCTGGTTTAACAACACACAATAATTGAATCACACCTTTGTGTACTAATTCTTAACTCTCTGAAATTGTAATGTCATAATTTATTTGCATGTCCCTTTAAAGTTCAAATTACTGAAAGATTGTGTAATCTTGCCTTATGACAAAGAATCTACTCCTGTTATAAATGTCTTACTATAATTGTTGAAATTACTATTACCTCTCATAGAGTTTAAAAAACTTTTCACCACTGGTATCTTGTCGATGTGTTGCTATAAACTATTCCAATTCTCCAACTTATTTCTGTCTTCTTTCTTCACAGCTTGTCTGTCAACAAGCTGCTGTAGCTACAAAGAACCTGGCTACTTTCCTCTGATGCTCCTACCTAAACCTTGTAATTGTCGTCTTACCAGACAAGTTTAGATCTAGCTATTCTGTCTAATACTGTCTGGTAATGCCGTCCATTACAAGGTGTCTCATCGCTCTTCCTCTGTCAGTCACTTGGACAATCTGTACAAATCAGCTGGTATCAGGTCATGTGATGTCTTTTTCTCTCAAGGATTTTTTCCATAACTGGCTTATAAGGTTTAATTGCAGGTCAAATGAAAAAAATTGTTGAATTATGTAATTGTATGCAATATTCCTAGTCAAAAATATCTTATACGACCCCCCCCCCCCCCCCCCCCCCACCAAAAGAAAATCCTATTAGAATCCCAAAGAAATGTCTATAATAGGATAGTACCTAGTACCTAGGATTGAATCCTACAGGAGTCCAATAGGACTGGTTCCAAAATCTGATAGGATTTTTCTATTGGCCTCTAATTGGATCATTGTATTGGAATCCTATAGGATTTCTATGTTTTTTTCATCCTATTGGATTTCTATAAAATAAATTATCCTCAAAACTTGGCTATAGACTATAGTTAACTTGGCTGCTTAACATATGGAGCACCCGTGGACAGTGGACACGTGAACAATAATAACATCATGAGCAACCAATATTGAACTGCCTCCTTTTCCACTTGAGATGGCGACCCTATAGTGGGGAACTGCCGGCAATGTCAAGTTAGGAAAAATGGGGGGGAGCCCCTTCTAAGGATGGAGGGAGGGTGGGGGTGACAGCTCTGGGGGAGGGAGGTAGGGAGGGAGGGAGGGTGGTACAACCCTGGTATGGAAGGAGTTGGGGGGGGTCTTGTTATCTTTTGGTTTTTCTTTTCCTCTCCCTATACCAACATAAAGAGGGTGAAGGGAACATGCTTTTTTTGTATGCATAGCTGACTATTATACTGTATATTAAATGAAAGAATGCTAATATCTTTGTGTTACTGTAACTAAAAATGTATTTTCCTTCTACTTTTTATTTGTATATATGCAATGTAAAGATGCTGTGCATTCTAAGGGGGAAACCCCCCAAAATCTTGCATTATTGTAAAATTGTATTTAGTATTGTATGTCATATTGTAATGTCTAATTCAAAGACAAGAAGTTGCATGAATAAGAATCAAATCAAATAACTCAAGTGAGTGTTTTGTTGAAAAAGGTGTACTGTACTGGTGGTCACACTGCAAATGAACTTGTAGCCTTGAGGTGAATAAAACTTAAATGAATATCAAACTGTTGTTTCCGATTAACAAAAATATTGTAATTAATGTTGTTGTATTGTACTGGAACAAATGACTACAAACTATAATTTAATGGGTTCTATTAAGAAAGGTTCTGATTTAAGACTTATCGAAAACCTATAGGATCCAATAGGATTCCAATAGGATTCTGATAGAACTGACACAAAATCCTATAGGGTTGCAAGAATCCTATAGGATCCAATAAGATTTATTTTAGTTTCCAATAGGAAAAAAGTAGTCCAACAGGATTCCGATAGGATTCTGATAGAGGTGACACCAAATCCTATAGGATTGTGAAAAATCACTAATCCTATAGGATTTTTTGACTAGGGATGCCTTGAATAGTTATTTGTCTTACAGTGTTTTGTTGATTATGTTAAAGGTCTTCAACTCAGTTATTTTGTGATTTTCGTTATCATATGAATCATTATAAACTGCATACAGTATAGTTTTAGTTTTTCAAATGTTTTACATTTTTATTTCAGTTTACAAAATAGTTTTTCTAATTTTAGTTTTCGTTTACTATAATAACCTTGATACACACACACACACACACCTCAATATAATAATGTATTATTGCTGATGAAGCATGATTATACATTTGATTATTCCAACTAGAACAGGCTGATGCTGCCACACATGAAGCATAGATGGGATTATCCAAATAAATATAGGTAGAAGGTATAATTTACACATATAAAATGTCTCTGTCGAAATGTCACATAATATCATAGACAAGGATAAAGAATATCACACAATAAAGGACCCCGTCCTAATTTCAAGTTTGATTGTATTTAGTGGTGGAAGTTATGCAAAAGTGAGCACAGTAAACCTGGATTTGTATTTTTTGTTGTTGCACAATTACTAAAATGCTAAATTACTATAATAACATGCAAACATATTTCTTACAGTGAAATCGTCATAGAGATAAATTCAATCGCTACTCACTTTAAAGGTCCAATGCAGCTGTTTAAAAAAAATCTCAATATCAAATAATTTCTGGCTAACCATTAAGTACCTTGATGTGATTGTTTTCAATTAAAATGGTCCAAAAAAAACAAAAATAGCTTCTTAGCAAAGAGCAAAGAGCAAGCAAGAATGTTGCTACGACTGTCTGGGAGTGGTCTGAGTGGGGAGGGGAAAACTGAGAACTAGCTGTTATTGGCAGAGAGATTTGGAACTCTCTTTCTTATTGGTCTATTAACTAATTTACACCCTGGTGATGTCACAAGGAGGCCAAAACTCCCTCCCACCAAAACAGTCTGAAATTTCAGGCAGTCTTTTCAAACAGCTCTTACACTAAAAGGGCATTATCATAATTTTCCATATTTCAACAGTATTATTACAACCTCATAGTGTGGAAATATACCTTAAGTGGCCGGTTTATTAGGTACACTCATCTAGTACCGGGTCGGACCCCCCTGGTCAGCAACAATGTTCAGATACGCTGTGGCGTTCAAACGTTGCTCAATTCGTATCAAGGGATCTAACGTGTGCCAGGAAAACATTCCTCACACCATTACACCACCGCCACCAGCCTGTACCGTTGACACCAGGCAAGATCTGGTGGTCCCTGCGCGCACGACCCACGTGGAGTTCCAGGTCTCCGGCAGCCTCTGGAACTGCCGTTCTGCGGCCAACAAGGCAGAGTTCATCTCAGCCTATGCTACCCTCCAGTCCCTTGACTTCTTGGCGCTGACGGAAACATGGATTACCACAGAAAACACTGCTACTCCTACTGCTCTTTCCTCGTCTGATCATGTGTTCTCGCATACCCCGAGAGCATCTGGTCAGCGCGGCGGTGGCACAGGAATCCTCATCTCTCCCAAGTGGACATTCTCTCTTTTCCCCCTGACCCATCTGTCTATCTCCTCATTTGAATTCCATGCTGTCACAGTCACTAGCCCATTCAAGCTTAACATCCTTATCATTTATCGCCCTCCAGGTTCCCTTGGAGAGTTCATCAATGAGCTTGACGTCTTGATAAGTTCCTTTCCTGAGGATGGCTCACCCCTTTCTCTCTGCCTCCTTCTTTCCACTCCTCTCCTCTTTTGACCTCACCCTCTCACCGTCCCCCCCTACTCACAAGGCAGGCAATACGCTTGACCTAATCATTACTAGATGCTGTTCTTCTACTAATCTCACTGCAACTCCCCTCCAAGTCTCCGACCACTACTTTGTATCCTTTTCTCTCTCGCTCTCCTCCAACACTACTCACTCTGCCCCTACTCAGATGGTAATGTGCCATCGCAACCTTCGCTCTCTCTCTCCCGCTAATCTCTCCTCTTCCATCCTATCATCTCTTCCCTCTGCTGAATCCTTCTCCCTCCGATCTCCTGATTCTGCCTCCTCAACCCTCCTCTCCTCCCTTTCTGCATCTTTTGACTCTCTATGTCCCCTATCCTCCCGGCCGGCTCGGTCCTCCCCTCCTGCTCCGTGGCATGACGACTCATTGCGAGCTCCGGGCAGCCGAGCGGAAATGGAGGAAAACTAGACTCCCTGCGGACCTGTCATCTTTTCACTCCCTCCTCTCTACATTTCTTCCTCTGTTTCTGCTGCTAAAGCCACTTTCTACCACTCTAAATTTCAAGCCTCTGCCTCTAACCCTAGGAAGCTCTTTGCCACCTTCTCCTCCCTGCTGAATCCTCCGCCTCCTCCCCCTCCCTCCTCCCTCTCTGTGGATGACTTTGTGAACCATTTTGAAAAGAAGGTTGACGACATCCGATCATTTATTAAGTCAAATGACACCGCTGGTCCTGCTCACACTGCCCTACCCTATGCTTTGACTTCTTTCTCCCCTCTCTCTCCAGATGAAATCTTGCGACTTGTGACGGCCGGCCGCCCAACAACCTGCCCGCTTGACCCTATCCCCTCCTCTCTTCTCCAGACCATTTCCGGAGACCTTCTCCCTTACCTCACCTCGCTCATCAACTCATCCTTGACCGCTGGCTATGTCCCTTCCGTCTTCAAGAAAGCGAGAGTTGCACCCCTCCTCAAAAAACCTACACTCGATCCCTCCGATGTCAACAACTACAGACCAGTATCCCTTCTTTCTTTCTCTTGAGCGTGCCGTCTCTAGCCAACTCTCCTGCTATCTCTCTCAGAATTACCTTCTAGATCCAAACCAGTCAGGTTTCAAGACTGGTCATTCAACTGAGACTGCTCTTCTCTGTGTCACAGAGGCTCTCCGCACTGCTAAAGCTAACTCTCTCTCCTCTGCTCTTATCCTTCTAGACCTATCTGCTGCCTTTGATACTGTGAACCATCAGATCCTCCTCTCCACCCTCTCCGAGTTGGGCATCTCCAGCGCTGCTCACTCTTGGATTGCGTCCTACCTGACAGGTCGCTCCTACCAGGTGGCGTGGTGAGAATCTGTCTCCGCACCACATGCCTTTACCACTGGTGTCCCCCAGGGCTCAGTTCTAGGCCCTCTCCTATTCTCTCTATACACCAAGTCACTTGGCTCTGTCATATCCTCACATGGTCTCTCCTATCATTGCTACGCAGACGACACACAATTAATATTCTCCTTTCCCCTTTCTGATAACCAGGTGGCAAATCGCATCTCTGCATGTCTGGCGGACATATCAGTGTGGATGTCGGATCACCACCTCAAGCTGAACCTCGGCAAGACGGAGCTGCTCTTCCTCCCGGGGAAGGACTGCCCGCTCTATGATCTCGCCATCACGGTTGACAACTCCATTGTGTCCTCCTCCCAGAGTGCAAGGAACCTTGGCGTGACCCTGGACATCACCCTGTTGTTCTCCGCTAACATCAAAGCGGTGATCCGATCCTGCAGGTTCATGCTCTACAACATTCGTAGAGTACGACCCTACTTTGCACAGATCCTAATCCAGGCACTTGTCATCTCCCGTCTGGATTACTGCAACTCGCTGTTGGCTGGGCTCCCTGCCTGTGCCATTAAACCCCTACAATTTATCCAGAACGCTGCAGCCCGTCTGTTGTTCAACCTTCCCAAGTTCTCTCATGTCACCCCGCTCCTCCACACACTCCACTAGCTTCCAGTTGAAGCTCGCATCTACTACAAAACCATGGTGCTTGCCTATGGAGCTGTGAGGTGAACGGCACCTCCTTACCTACAGGCTCTGATCAGAACCTACACCCAAACGAGGGCACTACATTCATCCACCTCTGGCCTGCTAGCCCCCTTACCTCTACGGAAGCACAGTTCCCGCTCAGCCCAGTCAAAACTATTCCCTGCTCTGGCACCCCAATGGTGGAACAAGCTCCCTCACGACGCCAGGACAGCGGAGTCACTGACCACCTTCCGGAGACACTTGAAACCCTACCTCTTTAAGGAATACCTGGAATAGTATAAAAGTAATCCTTCTACCCCCCCCATAAAAATAAATACAAATATATATGATTTATATTGGGTGGTTGTCCCACTAGCTATCGTAAGTTGAATGCACCAATTTGTAAGTCGCTCTGGATAAGAGCGTCTGCTAAATGACTAAAATGTAAATGTAAAATGTAAGATGGTGCCATGGACTCATGCTGCTTACGCCAAATCCTGCCACTGCCACCAGCATGACGCAACAGGAACCAGGATTTGTCGGACCATGCAATGTTATTCCACTCCTCAATTGTCCAGTGTTGGTGATCACATGCCCACTGGAGCCGCTTGTTCTTGTTTTTAGCTGATAGGAGTGTAACCGGGTGTGGTCGTCTGCTGCAATAGCCCATCCGTGACAAGGACTGACGAGTTGTGCGTTTCGAGATGCTGTTCTGCACACCACTGTTGTATTGCACCGTTATTTGCCTGTTTGTGGCCTTGCACGATTCTTGCCCTTTTCTTTCGACCTCTCTCATCAACAAGCTGTTTTCGCCGACAGGACTGCCGCTGACTGGATGTTTTTTGTTTGTCGCATCATTCTCAGCAAACCCTAGACACTGTCATGTGTGAAAAGCTCAGGAGGCCTTGCCTGGCACGCCGTTTTGCCCATTCTAACGTTCAATCGAACAGTAACTGAATGCCTTGATGCCTGTATGACTGCTTTATATAGCAAGCCACGGCCATTTGACTCACTGTCTGTAGGAGCGAAAAACGTTCGTGAAGGGAGTGGTGTACCTAATACATTGGCCACTGAGTGTATATAAAACACAGGAAAATCAGTTTTTGTATCTAGTTGTGCTCTACTTTCTGTACAGTAGGTGGCGGTAAAGTTCCATTTTGAACTCAGGCCCCAAAAAACTAATTTCCTGCACATGCGGAGGTTACTTCCGGTTTCTACCACAGTAGTCGCCAGACAGTTTTCATTGATACAGCGCTCAACGTTTGGCTACTTTGCAGATTCAGTACATTTATTTATACATTTGTTAAGCCATCATGTCGGGAATACCACCAGATACCTGGCAGCCACCCACAGTGAGCCTGGAGACAACGTAAGTACCGATAGCTAGCTAACGTTAGCGAAATGTTTTGAATGAATGAGCAGCTAGCTAGCTAGGAGTTATTCAAATGCTTGCTGTTCAATTATGTTTTTCCAATACCAAATGCTATGTATTGCTGTCTATTGGTTAATTTAATATCCCATGGAAAAGGAATGCTATTAGCTTCATTTATTGTCCTCTCTTGTGTTCCAGAATGGGTACAGTTGTAGTGGAACTGTACTGGAGACATGCTCCCAAAACTTGCAAAAACTTTGCTGAGTTGTCCAGGAGAGGTTACTACAACAACACCAAGTTTCATCGTATCATCAAGGACTTCATGGTGCAGGGAGGAGACCCCACAGGAACAGGTGAGACAGACAAACACATACAGAAGGGGTAGAAATTCTTCAGAATGCTTTGTTTCATATTGTTCCACTACCAGGGGAGCATTCAGCAGGGTGCAACGTTTTTAAACGTTCAGATAGAAATATGTTATGTAGAACAAACATGACTCTCTGACATGTAGAATAAGGAATCACATCTGCTCTCTTCATGGAATTTCAATCTGCATCGTTTGAAAACATTTGGCAGCTGAACGTGGCCCTGGCGTTTGTCCTCCTGAGCTGTGCCCTTTTGTGTTCAGAGTGGTGATACATTCAGAATGTTCCAGAGAGACAGAAAATAATACATTTCACTAAACTCTATGATGACTGTAAATCTGTTCATGACATCAGATTCTTACTCCCTGTAATGCGCATTGATTATAGGTCGTGGCGGTGCCTCCATATTTGGCAAACAATTTGAAGATGAACTAAACCCTGACTTGAAATTCACAGGTAACTATACGATTTATAAACAGGAGAAAACATGTCATAGTACCAAAATGTTGTATTTTTCTCTACTGCTTTCTTATGGTGCTCTCTCCCTAGGTGCAGGGATCTTAGGGATGGCCAATGCAGGACCAGACACCAACGGAAGCCAGTTCTTCCTGACCCTAGGGCCTACTCAGTGGTTGGATGGGAAGCACAGTATCTTTGGGAGGGTGTGCCAAGGTATATCAGTTGTCAACCGCGTCGGCATGGTTGAGACGAACTCACAAGACCGACCTGCCGATGACATAAAAATCCTCAGGACGACTGTACCCAACTGAAACTCATTCATACAACCAACAGCTACTTTCTTATTTGTACAGTAATTGTCATGATTTATTTCGTAATAAAAATGCCTTTGATTAATTTTGTTATTCTCAAATCAATGTAGCCTAACTATTGTGGTCATTATCACTAAAATTAGTATGGGTGACATGGTAGGAATGACACACTTGAGATATGCCTGGTGTTTATCTAATTATCTAATGATTGCAGATAAGTCTCAATCTGTAATTTGAACAGACTACCTCAGGAGGGAGACAAACAACAGAACATACAGTAGTGTTGGTCTATTTCACAAGACAGTCACGTGATATAAAAAAGCCTACTCTGTTGTGGACACATTGTTTTGGTTATAATGTTTGGTAATTGTCCTATAGTTTGAGGGTTATCCAAGTTCACCTGGCACCTACCCTTAGTAGGGGTTGTCACTAGTTACCACATCTTCAAAGTCATAAACCCTGCCTATTTCTACAATTTATCTTCATAAAATGTGATTTTAAACCTAACCTTAACCACACTGCTAACCTTATGCCTAACCTTAAATTAAGACCAAAAAGTTAATTTTATTTTTCATTAATATTTTCAATATTGTGCTTTGTGTGGATGTTACTCATCTGTCTGCTATGGCTCCAGTTGGAATGCTAGCCGTAGCCAGTTAGCTAGGCTGCTAGTGGGGTCCCGTTAGAGAAGGTAGGTAGAGATGCCCACTGAAACACGGTAAGTCCAACTTTTTTTCATGTCACAGAACTCTCCATTAACTGTTGTCTTCCATTATAACTTTTCCTTTAGAACTTTCTTTCTTCGTTTACAGGTTGGCTTGTTGAATTGTTGCTCTGTGAGCGGTGCTTGGTGAGCGTGAGCAGTTCCTCTTGTACTGTTGAGGTCTCTTTGCTTGACGCAGGGTTCCAAGCCTCCTCCTAGCTGTGGTTGGTTGCTTTCTTTTCAAACCTGGCAGCCATTTGACCAGTTAGGCCATGGTAAGACTCCCGGATAAGTTCTGGTAGTGCACACGCAAACTTGATGGCAGCGCCCCTGAGACCGAAGCGCAGCCTGTCTACTTTGTCTGCCTCAGTCGAACCACACTTGTTGGCCAGCACTTCGAATGGAAGGATAAAGGAGTTCCAGTCCTCTTTACCATCGTATGTGGCAAGCTTTTCCTGAGGGCTGTCTCCTGGTGTCACCTGAGCGGAGGGGGCCACCTCATCAACTGTCAGCGCGTTGTGCATGTCGATGACGTTGTCAAAGCTTGGTGGTATTCCTGGGCGGTTGGTTCTCAGGTTTCTCTCCAAGGCTTGGGGCTGACTGAAGATGTCTCCTGGGTACGCAGGACCACAGGCCTGGCTGTAGCAGTGGCATGTTGCACTGGTTTGGGTGGAGGCCACGGCTGTGGCATCAGCGACGGTTTCATTCCACGTTTGTAGTAAGGTGGGAATGGGGCGGCCCCCCTCCTGGTCCTGGATCTCCCGACCACCGTAATTGACCTCACCCAGATGTTTGCTCTGCTGCTCATCACATTCGTCTAGGCTCTTCTCCACTGTCTGCAGTCGCTGCTTTATATCCAGGATGTGGAATAGAAGGAGTTTTGTCTCCTCAGAAAGCTTAGAGTTTGGGCCTCTTCCTCTACAGACGTATTTGCTGTACTGAGCTTTAACAGTCCTTAGGTGAGTACATCAGCCTCTATTCCTATGTGTTATGTTCTTTAGTCCCTTTTAAAGAAAAAAAGAAAAACTTGTTTTATTATTATTTGCTCTGCAGGTTGGAGCAATCTTCCTAACTTTCTTGAGAGAGAAAGAAAATAAAAAACAAAAAAATAAACATCACAAAAAATGGAGGTACAGAGAAACACTGGCTCTGTGTACAGCTGCAGCCACGCTAGCACCGTTACAATGTTGCACTCCACTGATACAATGTAGCTGATTCTGTCCAGGCAAACTTGAACTTTGTGGGCGTGTTCGAACTGATAACTTTTGTCAACTTGTTGACCATCGTTGGTCACCGTCTTTCAAAGTGTGTAGCATTAGCATTATGATTATAAAAATTGACCGACTTGCGACTACATGTCGACTGCATGAACTTTTCAAAAATCATGTGATCAAAGGTCATGCAGTTTTTAATGAAGTTGCCTTCAAGTCGCTGCAGTTGCTTGCGTCTCACCAACTGCACCATGCAGCCATTACCTGCATTGTGGGAGGCACTATTTGTCAACCTATCATTAGGGTGTTTTTGTTTGACCCATGCAAATGTGGCCGAATATATGACTGAAACAGGAACCAACTTTTCTGTGATTCTAAAGCTAGATGGGATACAAATGAAAAGTGATATTTGAAACCTCTCGCTAACCAATGAATTGTACACATTATGTTTCCAGTGTGTGATATGGTGGTACAAACAGGTTTATTTAGACATTTATACAGACAAACTTTTATAAACAATAGCAGCTATGTTGACACTGCCATGTTGATCTTTCTGTTGGAAAACCACTACAGTGTCCGACTTTCGGCTGTCGCAGATGCACCTCCCAAAACTTCACTCGCTGAGTTTCGTCGTGCTATCCAGAATCCTTGGGACGTCCCTACCCTAACCTGAACCCTTAACCATTTGAAATTTTAACTTCAATTCCTTCGGTTGTGAAGCATTACCTTAACCATTTAAAATGTCAACTTTAATGGGGTCGGAAAGTCCCAAGGATACCGGATAGCACGGACCCGCAGAGAACCCTCTTGGTGCAAAGCGTTTACTTCCTGCTTTCGTCAGTGATGTATGGCACCTTGCTATCCGGGATCCCTAGGGAGCGTCCATACGCCACTGAAGTAGAAATGTGTAATGGTTAAGATAATGCTTCCCATCCGAAAGAGTTTGTGCATATATTATGACTAATATTTGTGATGTTTTGGTCTTCGACAAGGGTTTGTTCGCCTGTTCGTGTGCACATTATTTTCTTGAGGCAAGCCGAAGTTCATTAGCCGAGGTCTACGCCCCTTTGTCGTGATTGGTCAACAGTAAGGATTTTTCAATGAAGTGTTTGTTGCAAGGGGCCAGGGTTCTGGTCTAGAAGCACAGTTTCGACTGCTCCTACAGTTTTGCTTTGGTACTGCAGTTTAACTGACGCCCGGCACATAAAGACAATTTCCAGATTTGAAAATTCCTAATAAAACATTTTAGTCATCACCTTTGTAAACAAAACATCCATTGAATTATTCAAATAATTGTTGCGGAGGCTGATTTTATTTTTAAATCACTCACAGCCAAAGATATTGGGCTTGTTTGAATGGTAAGGCTGAAGCAACCGACTGCAGACAAAAGTCGAGGAGTGAAGTCGGGGGAGGTGCATCTGCTACAGCCAAAAGTCGGACACTGATGTGGTTTTCCAACAGAAAGGCTTAGTGCAACATAGCAGTGTTGCCATTGTTTATAAAACATTTTATTTTTAAGATCGAAATAAACATGTCTCCAACCCCCATATCAAACACTCACAAACTGTAAATATACTGTATGTGTGTACATTGTACTATCAATTGGGGAGAGAAAGCCTCAAATATCACATTCATTTGCAGTGGTGGATAAAGTACCCAATTGTCATACTTGAGTAAAAGTAAAGATACCTTAATAGAAAATGACTCAAGTAAAAGTGAAAGTCACCCAGTAAAATACTACTTGAGTAAAAGTCTAAAAGTATTTGGTTTTAAATATACTTGAGTATCAAAAGTAAATGTAATCGCTAAAATGTACTTAAGTATCAAAAGTAAAAGTATAAATCATTTCAAATTCCATATATTAAGCAAACTAGATGGCACCATTTTCTTGTATGGATAGCCAGGAGCACACTCCAACATTTAGACATAATTTACAAACGAAGCATGTGTGTTTTAATGAGTCCACCAGATCAGAGGCAGTAGGGATGACCACGTGTTCTCTTGATAAGTGCGTGAATTGAACCATTTTCCTGTGCTGCTAAGCATTCAAAATATAACGAGCACTTTTGTGTGTCAGGCAAAATGTATGGAGTAAAAAGTACAATATTTTCTTTATGAATGTAGTGAAGTAAAAGTTGTCAAAAATATAAATAGTAAAGTACAGATACCCCAAAAAACTACTTAAGTAGTACTTTAAAGTATTTTTACTTATGTACTTTACACCACTGTTCATTTGTACATATCCACTGTATACATATGAATCACGGCAAAGTTGCTTCCCGTTTCAGTCTCGTTTGCGTGGGTCAAACAAAAACACAAATTATTGGTTGACAAATAGTGCCTCCCACAATGCAGGCAAAGGCTGCAGACGAAACATCATGACCTTTGATCACATAGTTGTTGTAAAGTTCATGCAGTCAACATGTAGGCACATGTCGGACAAATCTTATACCCAGAATGCCACACACTTCGCAAGGCGGTGACCAACGATGGTCTCCGACTTGACAAAAGTGATCATCTCGAACGCTCCCATTAACATTATATATTCATCCAATTGGTGCGTTTGAGTGGTAAACTGAAAGTAGCCGATTGTAGACCAAAGGCAGGAGGTACATACAGTGGGGGAAAAAAGTATTTAGTCAGCCACCAATTGTGCAAGTTCTCTCACTTAAAAAGATGAGAGAGGCCTGTAATTTTCATCATAGGTACACGTCAACTATGACAGACAAAATGAGAATTTTTTTTCCAGAAAATCACATTGTAGGATTTTTAATGAATTTATTTGCAAATGATGGTGGAAAATAAGTATTTGGTCAATAACAAAAGTTTCTCAATACTTTGTTATATACCCTTTGTTGGCAATGACACAGGTCAAACGTTTTCTGTAAGTCTTCACAAGGTTTTCACACACTGTTGCTGGTATTTTGGCCCATTCCTCCATGCAGATCTTCTCTAGAGCAGTGATGTTTTGGGGCTGTCGCTGGGCAACACAGACTTTCAACTCCCTCCAAAGATTTTCTATGGGGTTGAGATCTGGAGACTGGCTAGGCCACTCCAGGACCTTGAAATGCTTCTTACGAAGCCACTCCTTCGTTGCCCGGGCGGTGTGTTTGGGATCATTGTCATGCTGAAAGACCCAGCAACGTTTCATCTTCAATGCCCTTGCTGATGGAAGGAGGTTTTCACTCAAAATCTCACGATACATGGCCCCATTCATTCTTTCCTTTACACAGATCAGTCGTCCTGGTCCCTTTGCAGAAGAACAGCCCCAAAGCATGATGTTTCCACCCCCATGCTTCACAGTAGGTATGGTGTTCTTTGGATGCAACTCAGCATTCTTTGTCCTCCAAACACGACGAGTTGAGTTTTTACCAAAAATTTATATTTTGGTTTCATCTGACCATATGACATTCTCCCAATCCTCCTCTGGATCATCCAGATGGTCATTGGGAAACTTCAGAAGGGCCTGGACATGCGCTGGCTTGAGCAGGGGGACCTTGCGTGCGCTGCAGGATTTTAATCCATGACGACGTAGTGTGTTACTAATGGTTTTCTTTGAGACTGTGGTCCCAGCTCTCTTCAGGTCATTGACCAGGTCCTGCCGTGTAGTTCTGGGCTGATCCCTCACCTTCCTCATGATCATTGATGCCCCACGAGGTGAGATCTTGCATGGAGCCCCAGACCGAGAGTGATTGACCGTCATCTTGAACTTCTTCCATTTTCTAATAATTGCGCCAACAGTTGTTGCCTTCTCACCAAGCTGCTTGCCTATTGTCCTGTAGCCCATCCCAGCCTTGTGCAGGTCTACAATTTTATCCCTGACTTCCTTACACAGCTCTCTGGTCTTGGCCATTGTGGAGAGGTTGGAGTCTGTTTGATTGAGTGTGTGGACAGGTGTCTTTTATACAGGTAACGAGTTCAAACAGGTGCAGTTAATACAGGTAATGAGTGGAGAACAGGAGGGCTTCTTAAAGAAAAACTAACAGGTCTGTGAGAGCCGGAATTCTTACTGGTTGGTAGGTGATCAAATACTTATGTCATGCAATAAAATGCAAATTATTTACTTAAAAATCATACAATGTGATTTTCTGGATTTTTGTTTTAGATTCCGTCTCTCACAGTTGAAGTGTACCTATGATAAAAATTACAGACCTCTACATGCTTTGTAAGTAGGAAAACCTGCAAAATCGGCAGTGTATCAAATACTTGTTCTCCCCACTGTATGCACCGACATACAGTCGTGGTCAAAGGTTTTGAGAACAACACAAGTATTGGTCTTCACAAAGTTTGCTGCTTCAGTGTTTTTAGATATTTTAGTCAGATGTTACTATGGTATACTGAAGTATAATTACAAGCATTCCATAAGTATCAAAGGCTTTTATTGACAATTACATTAACTTTATGCAAAGAGTCAGAATTTGCAGTCTTGACCCTTCTTTTTCAAGACCTCTGAAATCCGCCCTGGCATGCTGTCAATTAACTTCTGGGCCACATCCTGACTGATGGCAGCCCATTCTTGTATAATCAATGCTTGGAGTTTGTCAGAATTTGTGGGGTTTTGCCTCTTGAGGATTGACCACAAGTTCTCAATGGGATTAAGGTCTGGGGAGTTTCCTGGCCATGGACCCAAAATGTAGATGTTTTGTTCCCCGAGCCACTTAGTTATCACTTTTGCCTTATTGCAAGGTGCTTCATCATGCTGGAAAAGGCATTTTTCGTCACCAAACTGTTCTTGGATGGTTGGGAGAAGTTGCTCTCGGAGGATGTGTTGGTACCATTCTTTATTCATGGCTGTGTTCTTAGGCACAATTGTGAGTGAGCCCACTCCCTTGGCTGAGAAGCAACCCCACACATGAATGGTCTCAGGATGCTTTACTGTTGGCATGACACAGGACTGATGGTAGCGCTCACCTTGTCTTCTCCGGACAAGCGTTTTTCCAGATGCCCCAAACAATCGGAAAGGGGATTCATCAGAGAAAATGACTTTACCCCAGTCCTCAGCAGTCCAGTCCCTGTATCTTTTGCAGAATATCAGTCTGTCCCTGATGTTTTTCCTGGAGAGAAGTGGCTTCTTTGCTGCCCTTCTTGACACCAGGCCATCCTCCAAAAGTCTTTGCCTCACTGTTCCTGCAGATACACTCACACCTGCCTGCTGCCATTCCTGAGCAAGCTCTGCACTGGTGGTGCCCCGATCCCGCAGCTGAATCAACTTTAGGAGATGGTCCTGGTGCTTGCTGGACTTTCTTGGGCGCCCTGAAGCCTTCTTCACAACAATTGAAACGCTCTTCTTGAAGTTCTTGGTGATCTGATAAATGGTTGATTTAGGTGCAATTTTACTAGCAGCAATATCCTTGTTAGCAGAAGCCCTTTTTGTGCAAAGCAATGATGAGGCAGCAGACTTTGTGAAAATTAATATTTGTGTCATTCTCAACTTTTGACCACGACTGTTTTAGACAAAAGTTTTAGAACACCTACTCATTCAAGGGTTTTTATTTATTTTTACTATTTTCTACATTGTAGAATAATAGTGAAGACATCAACACTATTAAATAACACATGGAATCATGTAGTAACCAAAAAAAGTGTTCAACAATTTTGAGATTCTTCAAAGTAGCCACCCTTTGCCTTGATGAAAGCTTTGCACGTTCTTGGGTTTGTATCATTTGATTTACACAACATGCCTACCACTTTGAATATGCAAAATATTTTTTGTGTGTGAAACAAACAAGAAATAAGACAAAAAAACTGAAAACTTGGGCGTGCATAACTATTCACTGTTGGTAGGCGGCCCTCTCTTGGCAGGTTTGTTGTGGTGCCATATTTTTTAAATTTTTTAATAATGGATTTAATGGCGCTCCGTGGGATGTTCAAAGTTTCGGATATCTCTTTATAACCCAACCCTGATCTGTACTTCTCCACAACTTTGTCCCTGACCTGTTTGGAGAGCTCCTTGGTCTTCATGGTGCCGATTGCTTGGTGGTGCCCCTTGCTTAGTGGTGTTGCAGACTCTGGGGCCTTTCACAACAGGTGTATATATACTGAGATCATGTGACAGATCATGTGGCACTTAGATTGCACACAGGTGGACTTTATTTGACTAATTATGTGACTTCTGAAGGTAATTGGTTGCACCAGATCTTATTTAGGGGCTTCATAGCAAAGGGGGTGAATACATATGCACGCACCACTTTTCCGTTATTTATTTTTTATAATTTTTTGAAACAAGTTATTTTTTTCATTTCACTTCACCAATTTGGACAATTTTGGGTATGTCCATTACATGAAATCCAAATAAAAATCCATTTAAATTACAGGTTGTAATGCAACAAAATAGGAAAAAAACGCCAAGAGGGATGAATACTTTTGCAAGGCGCTGTATATATAGATAGATACAAAAATGGGAAAATCACGTTTTAACTGCACTGCCCCATTAACTTAACTAAGCGGAATTAATGCCTATACTTAACCGTCAAAACTCAACATTTATCAAATATTGAAGTCAGACCGTGTCAAACCATGAGATCTTGTTGGAATTATTGCCAGTGAGATCTATGTCAACTGTTGCCACTCTTATGACTTATGACTTACAATTGATGGTATCAATTCGTGCTCTATCATGCCCAATGCTTCGTGTAATAGATGTGAAAGGCTTTGTACTGTGTATATATACATGTAGAACCCAAACACAGCAACCAAACATTCGTGACAGGCCTGAAGTCTGTTGCCTTGCTACCCAGTCTCATTGCTCCGGCCAAATGCCACACCTACGAACGTTTCGCAAACTAATTTAGTTTGAGTCATCAGTCAACCAAGTCCGAGGAATGAGCACAATTATGCCGAACTATTACAACTAATTAGACAGTTAGATTAACACTATTATAAATACTGTTTAACCAAAACAATGTTTTCCTCAGTATCAGTTGTCCTATTGTAGAATATTTTCCAAAACTATGTGTGTTAAAAAAGGAATCAAATGTCTTTGTTACCAGTTTTGGCACTCAATATCACACAGAAATTTCCAAAAGATGTAATGTGCTGTAATAAAATGAACTACAGTTTATTTTGATAACAAAACAGTTATGTGTCTCTACAGTGATCAGTTTCTCATTTTGAAAAACAATCAACAATGTTTAATTCATTGCTCTCAGAGTTTCAGGTGTTTATCTTAAAATCAGAAGTGTATTTAGTTTTTTACATAATCAGATTTCCAAAGTGGTTTGGTAAAAAATGTTAGTGTCACAAAACAATACACATTGCCAATACATAACACAGTATCAAGTAGAAAGTTTTAAATTATATCTCTTTGTGCTCAGGGTGTGACGTTGTGGTGAGCAGTCCTTGGAGAGGGGGAACACACACCCTTTCTACAAATGTCCATCCAAAGTCCCTCTCACAAACGACACTACCCATAATCCCCTAGGTCCCAGAGCCCTCTTTCTCCCCACAGTCTACCCCCGGGAAGGAAGAGGAAGAGTGTGAGAGAGAGCGAGGTGACCCCCCATCGCTGTGTCCCGAGTCCTCTGTCCTACAGGGAGCAGAACCGGGGCTGTGGCACGCCTGTTCCCCCTCGCGCCCCTCTCTCCCTTTCCCCTGCCCCTCCACCAGACCCTGCAGGTATTTAATATAACGAATCGCTGCCCAATATCTCTTTCTAGAGCTCCGACCTGAAGATCACTTATGTCATGATTCAACCTTGTTTTTTTCATATCCCAGTTGTCTTGAAAGCACCATAAATCCAGAGAATGCCAGACTTTGATGACAAAGTTTGATGACAAAATGTTCCCACAAGGACTGCCGTGCCACCTTCCTGTTCAAGTGAGCACAACAAGGTGAGTCCAAAAACATATTGTATGCTGCTGCATAAATTATGTAATATTCCAGGGAGATATGTATACTGTAGCTAAGAAAGTAATACTAAGTGTATGTTGTGTAGTAAGCTGTTAATAGCCCATGTGCCTCATCCTAATAATTTGGTCCCTTTCCCCCTCATAATTTAGCCTACTGTTCTGACTTAGTGGTGCACATGGGCTAATAATCATCAAATATTTGTCTGCTTATATGCCCCCTTTATTTATCATACGGTTCTGACTTGGTGTACAGGGAGAATACTGTAAGAACAGCCCATGTTCTGAATTCTGTCACTGTACATTTCAAAAGTGCTGAACAAATAGTTATATTGACTACGTATGTCCTAGCTCGCTCATTAATGTCTTAATCGAAATTAAGGATTGCCCCACCAACATTTACATGCTAAAATCGCCACTGGCCTCAGGTACTGCAGGATTTTGTTTCATCTGACCAACTGAGCTAATTGATCAGTTCAGTGATTGCCTAAATTCAACACACCTGGTCTTCCAGGTCAGTTAAATAAAAAACAGGGTTGCCTACCCCTGATCTAGATAAATACATTAACTATATTGTTGCAAGTAGGATATTGAATTATTTATGTTAGAAATTTGGATCACATGTAGGCCTATGTAATTACATTGTAAGGATGTAAGGATAAAGATGTATTTAAGCTCTAAATCACATGTCAAACTCATTCCATGGAGGGCCGAGTGTCTGCAGGTTTTTGCTCCACCCTTGTACTTGATTGATGAATTAAGGTCACTAATTAGTAAGGAACTCCCCTCACCTGGTTGTCTAGGTCTTAATTGAAAGGAAAAAACAAAAACCTGCAGACACTCCGCCCTCCGTAGAATGAGTTTGACACCCCTGCTCTAAATAGTCAACCACCAAATACAGTAAACATGCATTGATAATAACCAATGATAGGTGGCGACATCAACCATGAGCATTTAGTGCCTTTTGCCTAGTTAAATAAAGGTTCAAATAAATAAAATAAATGTGCTTCCAAAATAACCCAGAAGAAGGTTGTCTCCCACAATGCTTTGGATCCGACTTCAAGTTGCAGTTGGTAAGGAGCAACTGCAGAAATATCCAGTCGACTGCAGTCGAAAGTTCATGACCTTTCATCACATGGTTGTAGTAAAGGTCATGCAAGTTGGACAACTTTGATACCCATATTGCAACACGCTTTGAAAGGCGACCCGAAAGATGGCTGCCAGTGTGGCCATGAGGTGGGGGTAAGCTGGTGGACAGGAAAACAATGAGAAAAGTGGAACATATTAATGAATGGGGGAATGCATAAGCCTTCTGGAAGATCTGATGAAGGAGAAGATGGCAGACAGGGAAAAAATTCGAAAAGTGGAAGATGTTTTGAGTAAATATGGAATGGTGGATCACACAGATCTTTTGGAAGAGCTACAGAAGGAAATTGAACATGACGAGAGTGAGGCTGAATTAACTGCAGTGGCAGGTGCGGTGAAGACCGCTGAGTTTGAGACTCGTCCCGATGGTAATGAAGATGATTTTGGCCCAGTGGGAGTGACATTTTTGGAGAGAATGGATCCTTTCCTTCTGGCTGATCCATATGTGGTGTCAGGTTGGGTGGAGAAGAGGTTCGAAGTGGAATCGTGTAGCTTTTTTGGGATTCTGCCGCACCACGCGACTGAGGACAAGAACTGTGACTTGCTTTCCTCTGTACACAGCCCATCTGTAATTAGCCCACCCAACTACCTCATCCCCATATTGTTATTTACATTGTTATTTATTTTGCTCATTTGCACCCCAGTATCTCTATTTGCACATCATCTTCTGCACATCTATCACTCCAGTGTTAATACTAAATTGTAATTATTTTGCACTATGGCCTATTTATTGCCTTACCTCCATAACTTACTACATTTGTACATACTGTATATAGATTTTCTATTGTGTTATTGACTGTACGTTTTGTTTATCCCATATGTAACTCTGTGTTGTTGTTGTTTTTATCGCACTGCTTTGCTTTATCTTGGCCAGGTCGCAGTTGTAAATGAGAACTTGTTCTCAACTGTCTTACCTGGTTAAATAAAGGTAAAGAGAAAAAAAAAAAAGAGTGATAATTGGAGTGGCGTTTAGTGTTGAGGAGGATCAACTGAAGTTGAAGATTCCAGGTGTCTGTGACGCCCGCCATTTGGAGCGACGTAGACCTGGTGGAGAGCGTGGTGAAACAGAGAAGACACTGTCTGTACTACTGAGTTTTGATGCATGAGTCTTTACCAGATAAAGTCAAGTCAGTTATCCCGTGAGAGCTTTTGTCCCGAATCCATTACAATGTTTCAAGCTTATGGTCATGTGGCAGCAGTGTGTAGGAGGGATATTCCTAGATGTGAGAAGTGTGCAGGAGGACCAGAGACAAAGGAATGTGTAGTATCAGTGGGAAAAGTTGTGTGTATACACTGTAGGGGTACCCATGGTGCTGGAGATCAGAGATGTTCGGTGAGAGAAAGGCAGGTTGAGGTTGCCAGGATCAGAGTAGTGCAGAAGGTGTCGTTTGCTGAGGCAGTGAAGAGCGCATTAGAGGAAGATGGGCCCAGGGTGAGGGATCCTAAGATGTCCTTTGGTAAGGTTGTTTTTTTGGCATTCATCGCCATGGTTGTCAATTGTACCGCAGGAATGGAATGTACAGTAAATCAAAGAGGATAGATGTTGTGGTGGCAGCTGCAAATAAGTACTTAGGTGTGCAAGACTTTACTGCAGAAGAGTTACAAGATGTTTTGAATGATAGTGTCCCGTCCTCCCAGGCTGCTGGCCTGGAGTAGGATCAGATGGGGCCAAAGTAGTGGGATAGTGTTGAGGTTTTAATCCTTAAGAGTCTATTGACGCACCTGTGCATCAATCTAAGTAACATAATACAAAAATCCCATCAAAATCCATCAGTTTAAGCTAGAGATGTCTGTTTTTGCATGGGCTACATCTCTATCCACCACATCCGCCT
This sequence comes from Coregonus lavaretus, assembly GCF_964263955.1. Classification (NCBI taxonomy): domain Eukaryota; kingdom Metazoa; phylum Chordata; class Actinopteri; order Salmoniformes; family Salmonidae; genus Coregonus; species Coregonus lavaretus. Next base: position 39,225,860 of record NC_139995.1, read on the forward strand.
ATGTCGGCCTTCCGCATCTGTGGAGGAAGGTGGCCGAGCTACAGCGGTTTGTCAGACCATGAGACAAACCGGTTTGGCCTAGAAACTAATATGACCACTCTATGGAAAGATGAGACTCTCACGAACATGATGGTGTTATCTGGGACTCGTCCGAATATAACCCATACAAATGAATGGAAGTTAAATGTGTCCAAATAAACAAAAATATTTCCTGAGCTATTTTCTTATATCTCCTAGATATAGGACAGACACTTCCAAACCTTATTCCTTATGATAAATGTTTTGACTGTCTTTTTTTGCCATTTATGAATGTGTTATTCAATGCGTTTCTATGGGCTATAGTAGTAAAGGCCAAATTAAAATATTTAATCAAATAACTGTCAAATATTTTTTTATATGCCTAAAGGGTTCTTAGAATTCCAAATCAAAAAGCTAAATGATCCATGGTACGAACATCTTAAAACAATTCCATATGTTAGCTTAGTTGCCAAGTTCTGCTAGGAGCAAACAAACCTAGTATATGCGGACAAAAGGTTAAGGTTAGGTTTAAGGTTAGGTAAGGGTTAGGGTAGGAGTTAAGGTTAGGGTTTAGGGTAGGGACGTCCCAAGGAACCTGGATTGCACTGATTTATGTGCGAGGGACGGAGGAGAGAGATGCTTAGGCTATCAACAATGGTAGCTAGCTGTCGGTGCTACTGCAGGCACATTAAGAAATCAATGAGCCCTAGGGCACAGATTGTCCAGCAAAACAACTCTTGCACATGGAGCCCTGGAGGTGATTGACTGAGATTTTTAATTTTTTTTACAAGCTCACAAATTATAAAGCGTGCCCATGAATTGATATAAAACGTGTTCATTATTTATAAAACGAGCTCACAAATTATAAAACATGCTCACTAATTACTAAAACCTTTGCATGAATTGATCATGCTCATGAATTACTCAAACATGTGCATGAATTGATATAAAACGTGCTCATGATTTATAAAACGAGTTCACGTATTGTAAAATATCCGCAAGAGGCTAGGGAGACAATCTCAACCACCACCACCCATTCCCGAATCCTGACCACAGGAACACACGAGAAAATGACACAAAACACAAAGACACACAACACACTAGCCCTTGATCATGACTCTCAGTTGCATTACATTACACATAAGAGTCATTGGACAAAGGCGCCTTCTGTACGGGGGAATTTTGTTAAGAGCCCCGACGCTCGGTCTGAACATTAACATGCATCGCTTGCGGTACAGTTTTGGCAGCATAAGGGCTATAACTTTTATATCAGCGAGAAATAATTGTCAAAAAGAACAGGTTAAATTGAAAAACACTTTTATAGGATTAGGGTTATTGTTCCACATGGCCATATCTCTATGTTACAGAGTGTGTTTCCGGAAGACAGAGGGGCCACCTGTGCTAATTAGCTATCCAGCATGCTCCGAACACCTGTGTAATGGAAGAAGGCCGCTAGAAATGTGTTGTTACTGAAAAATACTGTCGGCTGCAACTGTGATATAGCCGGTTAAAACAGTAAGTGTATATTGTTTTAATGTTATATGAAAGTAAAGGGCTTTATCTTTCTAGAACAGTATCGCAATTGAGAATCGATTCAAGTTTAGATGGAATATTTGGCTGTTTTGGCTGCCAGAGCCAGTCTACCTCTGAAAATAACATAAGGTCCTTGGACCTTAAAGAGTAACGGTAGGATCCTTAAGAGTATATATTGGGTTAACAACACACGCAAGTGCTGCTTTTCAAGGTAAGAAAGCTATTACATTGAACTTTCCATCTAATGTTATCCATTGAAAAACGTAAATCCAAAAAGCAGTTAAGGTTCTTATTTCAGATTGACATCATCACCAACGTTAGCTAATGTTAGCTGGATTAGCTAAGGGCCGGCTAACTAGTTAGCTAGCTAGCCTAGCTAAATCGGTAGCAAACGTGGAGGGGTAACTCGGCTAGTGCCTCATGTCTTGCATGTCCACATTGATCAATTGTGGTAAAGAGTTATCAACATTAGCTAATGTTAGCTAGATGTTAACAGTTAGCTAGCGCTAAATCGGTAACTAGCCCAAGATGTACTCTTAAGGAAACTACCGGTACTCTAAACTATGTTATTTTCAGAGGAAAACTGGCTCTGGCAGCCAAAATAGCCAAATATTCTGTCTAAATGTGAATCGATTCTCAATTGCGATACAGTTCTAGAAACATAAAGCCATTTACTTTCATATCATAAAAAATAATTTCACAAATGCAAAATATACACTTAATGTTTTAACTGCCTTTATCACTGTCACGGTTCTCTAAGACCGAACCCAGAAGCAGACCAGGACAAGGTGAGTTGAACGAAGGTGAGTGTTTATTTACAGATTCAAAAGGATGCAGAATAATCCAGGAGACGGAGCGGGTGGCGGAGATGAGTAGGTGGAGGTGAAGTGGCAGATTAAATGATGGCACGGCAGGGGTTGGGTGAAGGTTCCGGGAGAATGACTGTAGACAGAAAAAAACGGAGGTAAGTACAAGGCAGGTCAACAAGGTGCAAAAACAACTAAACTAACGCTAGTACTCAGAGGCTGATACGCTGGCAAAACATACTGTTAATGGCTAACGATCCGGCAGGGAATTGGATGTCAGGTTAGAGCTTAAGAAGGGGTGATGATCAGGACCAGGTGTGCCGAGGCTGATGAGAAGCAGGTACGGGTAATCGAGAGATCACCCGCCTAGCAACGTCGCCCGGCAACCGGACAGGGTGCGTTCAGGAACCTTCGGGAAAACAGGAGATACCGAGCAGAAAAACGGCAACCCAGGCAGGAACAGACTCAGGACGCAGGGTTCATGACAGTACCCCCCCTCCGATGAACGCCACCGGGCGGACTACACGGAGCGCCAGGATGGAGGCGGTAGAAGTCACGAAGGAGGTCAGCATCAAGGATCTGACGCCGAGGAATCCAACTCCTCTCCTCAGGACCATACCCCTCCCAGTCCACGAGATACTGGAAACCCCGGCCCCGCCGTCTGGAATCCATGATGCGGCGCACCGTGTAGACAGGAGGAGGAGGAGGAGGCGGAGGGGGCAACAGAGGGCTGAGGAGAACAGGCTTGAGGCAGGAGACATGGAAGGTGGGATGGATTCTGAGCGTCCTAGGCAACTTGAGTCGAACCACAACCGGATTGATCACTCTCTCCACCACAAACGGACCAATGAACCTCGGTGACAGTTTCCTTGACTCAGTCCGCAGAGAGAGGTCCCGTGTAGCCAACCAGACCCGATCTCTGATGGCATAAGCGGGGGCTGGAATACGGCGACGATTCGCCTGGAGCTGATACCGGTCAGAAACTCGAAGGAGGGCCTTTCTGGCCCGATGCCAGGTCCGGTGACAACGACGAATGTGGGCCTGGACAGAGGGAACCGAGAGATCCTTCTCCTGAGAAGGAAACAGGGGTGGTTGGTAGCCGTATAGGCACTGGAAGGGAGACATCCCAGTGGCAGAAGTAGGGAGAGTATTGTGGGCATACTCAACCCAAGGCAACTGAGAGACCCAAGAGGTGGGGTTGGAGGAAACAAGGCAGCGCAGCGTGGATTCCATCTTCTGGTTGGCTCTCTCCGCCTGTCCATTGGATTGGGGGTGAAATCCAGATGTGAGACTGACTGTAGCTCCAATGGCCAAACAGAAGGACTTCCAGACAGCAGAGGTGAACTGAGGACCACGGTCGGAAACTATGTCACTGGGCAATCCATGAACCCTGAAAACCTCCCTAACCAGGATCTTGGACGTCTCAGAGGCAGAGGGAAGCTTGGAGATGGGCACAAAGTGGGCGAACTTGCTGAATCTGTCCACGATAGTCAGAATGACCGTGTTCCCCTCAGAAGAGGGCAACCCAGTGACAAAGTCCAGGGCCAGATGCGACCATGGTCGCCGGGGGATAGGTAGGGGGTGAAGAAGTCCAGAGCTTGGCACTCTTGTTCTGCGCACAAACTGGACAGGCAGCAACAAACCTCCGAGTATCTTCTCCCATGGCAGGCCACCAAAATCGTCTGCATAGAAGCGCCATCGTCCGAGCCACGCCAGGGTGGCAAGCCATCTTGCTGGCGTGGGACCATTGGAGGACAGCCGAACGGACCGACTCAGGCACAAACAACCGACCGGGTGGACCGTTACCGGGGCCGGGCTGCGTCCGAAGGGCCGCCATAACCTCCTCTTCAATCCTCCACATTCTCGGCTCCTACGACAAGGTTCCGGGGAAGAATTGTCTCAGTCTTGGCCCCACTCTCCTCCGTCTTGGAGAACATCCAGGACAAGGCATCCGCCTTGCCGTTCTTAGACCCCGGTCGGAACGTCAAGGAAAAATTAAAGCGTCCAAAAAACAACGACCACCTGGCCTGACGGGAGTTGAGACGTTTAGCCGATTGCACGTAAGCAAGATTCTTGTGGTCAGTCCAGACAACAAACGGTTGCTCCGCCCCCTCCAACCAGTGGCGCCACTCCTCCAAGGCAAGTTTCACTGCGAGAAGCTCCCAGTTACCCACATCGTAGTTCCTCTCCGCAGACGAAAGACGACGAGAGTAGTAGGCGCAGGGATGGAGTTTACCGTCAGTGGAGCATCGCTGGGACAGGATGGCGCCAACCCCCACATCAGACGCATCCACCTCAACGACAAACTGACGGGCAGTGTCAGGTTGAGATAGAATCGGAGCGTTGGTGAATCACCTCTTCAAATCCAGAAATGCTCGGTCCGCCTCAGGATTCCAACTGAAGGTTCTGGTACTAGAAGTCAGGGCAGTTAAAGGAGCGGCCACACGGCTGTAGTCACGGATAAATCTACGATAGAAATTCGCAAACCCCAGAAACCTCTGGAGCTGCAATCTCGTACCGGGCTGGGCCCAATCCAGAACCGCCCTAACCTTCTCTTGGTCCATCCTAATCTCTCCCCTGGAGATGATGTACCCGAGAAAGGATGTAGTGTGGGCGTGAAATTCACAATTCTCGGCCTTCACAAACAGGCGATTCTCCAACAATCGCTGCAGAACCTGCTTGACATGCTGGACGTGGCTGGAAGGCTCCTTAGAGAAGATAAGAATGTCATCCAGGTAAACGAACACAAAAAGACCGATCATATCTCTCAGGACATCATTCACCATACTCTGGAACACTGCTGGAGCATTGATCAGTCCAAACGGCATCACCTGATACTCGAAATGACCCATCGGTGTATTGAAACCAGTCAACCACTCGTCACCCTCTCTGATCCGGACCAGATGATACGCATTGCGCAGGTCCAGCTTGGTGAACACCGTAGCACCCTGTAAGGAGTCGAAAGCAGAGCTCATCAAGGGCAGGGGATACTTGTTCTTGACCGTGATATCATTCAACCCCCGATAATCAATACAAGGTCGAAGAGAGCCATCCTTCTTACTCACAAAGAAGAATCCTGCCCCCAGGGGTGATGACGAGGGACGAATGAGACCAGCAGCTAGGGACTCCTTTATGTAGGTCTCCAAAGCTTCACGTTCAGGTCGGGAGATGCTGTATAACCGTCCCTTGGGAAAGACAGCTCCAGGGAACAGGTTTATGGCACAATCATATGGTCGGTGGGGAGGGAGTGACAGAGCCCTCTGCTTACTGAACACCTCCCCCAAATCGTGATATGTTTCGGGGACCAGGGACAAATCTGGGGGGTTAGCCTCAATGACCTGACTGGGAACAGAATGGGAACAGGCAGTCTTGAGGCAGTTAGCATGGCAATCAATGCTCCAACTAGTTACCTTGCCAGTCACCCAATCGAACGTGGGATTGTGTTCCTTCAGCCAGGAGTATCCAAGGACCAGAGGAACATGGGGAGAAGGCAGAATGAAGAATGAGAACCTCAGAATGATTCCCTGACAACAGCATCTTAACCGGTTCAGTCCTCATCGTGATACGTGCCAGACTACTGCCGTTCAGAGTGGTAGCTTCAATGGCTTCCGGTAGTCGCTCCTTGGGAAGCCCCAGCTGTTCCACCACGTCGGCATCAATAAAGCTGCCATCGGCACCTGAAATCGATGAAAGCGTTAATCGCTAAACTCTGATTCCTGTTCATGAGGTTAGCCGGGAAACGGGGTCTGACAGGGGTATTGAGAGGTTGAAACCGGCTCGCTAAAAGTCCTCCCAAACTTAGCTAGCCGGGCAGTTTGACGGCCGCTGGGAACAAGTGGAGATGTAGTGTCCCGAACTACCACAGTAGAGGCAGCGGTTGGTCTCACGTCTATGTTGGCGCTCCTCCTTGGTTAACCCGTGCCGCCCCACTTGCATGGGTTCAGAATCTGGAGGCAGGACCTCTCCACTAATCCCGTGTGGTGGACAAAGATCGACGCGTTCTGGTCCACCTCCTGACCCGACTGGGAACCGAGAAGCTGATTGATTGGACGGGCCCCATTGCTTCTCCCTCCTTCTCTCTCGAACTCTGTTATCCACCCGAATAGACAAAGCGACCAAACTGTCCAGGTCACTAGGCTCCGGATAGGAGATCAGCTCATCCTTGAGTTGCTCCGACAACCCCTGATAAAAGGCTGCTTGCAGTGACTCTTCATTCCACCCACTCTCCACAGCCAATGTCCTGAATTCGATAACGAAGTCGGCAACTCTGCGAGCTCCTTGGTGAAGAGAAAACAGGCGTTTAGCTGCGTCCTTACCTCGGACAGGATGGTCAAACAGCTTCCTCATCTCTGCCGTGAACTCCTGGTATGAAGCCATGCAGGTGTCCTGTCGTTCCCATACGGCTGAAGCCCACTCCAGGGCTCTACCACGCAGCAATTCAATGACAAAGGCTATCCTAGCCTTGTCTGTGGCATAAGAGTGGGGCTGTAGATCGAACACTAATCCACACTGCATAAGAAAGGAACGGCATCTTCCCAAATCCCCCTCATATTTATCAGGCGTCGGAACCTTGGGCTCACGGAAGGGCACAGCTCCAGAAGCGGCAGGCGAGATGGGTGAAACCGGTGGTGGATTCTCCACCGGCAAACTGAGCTGAGCCTGGATCTTCGTCAGACTGGTAGAAAAGTTCCGAACTGACAACGCTATCTCCTGTAGCGCCGTGCTATGTTGTCCCAACATCTTCTCCTGATGGGTAATGGCATGGCGAACATAGTCCAGGTCCGCTGGGTTCATTTCTGGCCGGATCGTTCTGTCACGGTTCTCTAAGACCGAACCCAGAAGCAGACCAGGACAAGATGAGTTGAATGAAGGTGAGTGTTTATTTACAGATTCAAAAGGATGCAGAATAATCCAGGAGACGGAGCGGGTGGCGGAGATGAGTAGGTGGAGGTGAAGTGGCAGATTAAATGATGGCACGGCAGGGGTTGGGTGAAGGTTCCGGGAGAATGACTGTAGACAGAAAAAAACGGAGGTAAGTACAAGGCAGGTCAACAAGGTGCAAAAACAACAAAACTAACGCTAGTACTCAGAGGCTGATACGCTGGCAAAACATACTATTAATGGCTAACGATCCGGCAGGGAATGGATGTCAGGTCAGAGCTTAAGAAGGGGTGATGATCAGGACCAGGTGTGCCGAGGCTGATGAGAAGCAGGTGCGGGTAATCGAGAGATCACCCGCCTAGCAACGTCGCCCGGCAACCGGACAGGGTGCGTTCAGGAACCTTCGGGAAAACAGGAGATACCGAGCAGAAAAACGGCAACCCAGGCAGGAACAGACTCAGGACGCAGGGTTCATGACAATCACAGTTGTAGCCGACAGTATTTTTCAGTGACAAATTTATTCAAATCAAGCTTAATTTATATAGTACATTTCAGACATGAATGCAATGCAATGCGCTTCACAGGACAAAACAAAAATAAAAAACAATGAAAATAAAAACAGAAATATTTACTACACAATAAACATAAGAGGATAAAAAACAAAAGAATAACAATAAAAACTGAAAGACAAAAACCGCATCCTAAGGAAAAGCAAAGCTAAAAAGGTGTTTTAACATTTACATTTTACTCATTTAGCAGACGCTCTTATCCAGAGCGACTTACAGTTAGTGAATACATTTTTTATTTTTTATACCAGGGTTGTGGGAATCGAACCCACAACCCTGGCGTTGCAAACGCCATGCTCTATCAACTGAGCTACATCCCTGCCGGCCATTCCCTCCCCTACCCTGGACAAATTGTGCGCCGCCCATGAGTCTCCCGGTCGCGGCCGGCTGCGACAGAGCCTGGATTCGAACCAGGATCTCTAGTGGCACAGTTAGCACTGCGATGCAGTGCCTTAGACCACTGCGCCACTCAGGAGATTTAAAATCTCTTTTAAATATGTCCACAGTTTCAGGGGACCTGAGGGACCTACTGGGTACATACAGTGCCCTCCACAATTATTGGCACCCCTGTTTAAGATGTGGTCGAGGACTTCCAAAAATTCTCCTTTTTTTTTAAACAACATAGAACCCAAATGCAAAAAAAGAGAAAAATCCAACCTTTTATTTAAGTACATTACTTTGGTGTAAAAAAAAATAAATGTAAATGTAAAACTGGTGTAATGTTTGCTCTCCGTCTGGTCTTGGTCAGTACCTGTGCTGCAGCATTCTGAATGTTTTGCAGTTGACTAATGGCTTTTTTTCTTGGGTAGACCAGACATGAGAGCATTACAGCAAGCCTGCTTGTAATAAAAGCATGGATGAGTCTCTCTGTATCAGCCTGAGATAGAAACGCCTGAGATAGAAATGTTCCTCAGGTGGTAAAAAGCTATTTTGGTAACATTCCTAATGTGCGATTCCAAACTGAGTTCAGAATCTAAAATGACACCTGTTTTTTTTTACCTGGTGTTTTATCTTTATTGGCCGTCAATTAAAATGTGTGGCCAGATTCTCTCTAAGTGCTTTGGCTCCAATAATAAGTACCTCTGTCTTGTCTTGATTTAGCTGGAGGAAGTTGTGAGCCGTCCAAGTATTTAAATCGCTAATACAGTCAAATAATTGATCTGTGGAATTAAAATCCTCTGGTAACACAGTTAAGTTGTGTATCGTCTGCGTAGCAGTGAAAATCAATGCTGTGCTTTCTGATAACGCTGCCAAGGGGTAACATACATAAACTGAACAGTACCGGACCCAAAATCAAACCTTGTGGAACGCCACATGTGAGATCTATTTTCTCTGAGTTATGTTCACCAAGGTTGACAAACTCTCGACCGGTTAAATAGGTCCTAAACCGATTTAGAACTGGACCTGAGAGGCCAACCCACCTCTCCAGTCTGTCCAGAAGGACATCATGGTCAACAGTGTCAAATGCAGTACTTAAATCCAAGAGTACAAGGACAGAGAGCTGTTGTGGATCTGTGTTGGCTCTAAGATAATTTACCACTTTAACTAAGGTTGTCTTTGCACTGTGGTGGGCATGAAAACCAGATTGGATTATTTGTTTTAAATACAGTTAGCACTTAAAAGATAATTTAGTTGTTTGAAAACAAATTTCTCCTGAATTCTGCTTAAGAATGGAAGGTTGGCCAAAAATGTATAAGAGCTGAAGAATCTAGATTACTTTTCTTCAGAAGGCGTTTCACCATAACAGTTTTTAGTGCAGTTGGGAACGTTTTGAAGAAGGTGGTGGGGATAGGATCGAGAAGGCAGGTAGAAGGCTTAAATTGTGATATCACCTTCCTGAGCATGTCTGTGTCAACCAGGGAAAATAACTTCATAGTGCCTTTGCGTCGTAGGCTAGGGCACATATCATCAAACTTTTCATCAGATCTTGCTTGACTGATACCCAGCCTAATGTTTGCTATCTTATCTCTGAAATATGCCGCAAACTCATCACATTTAGTATGAAAATATATGCACTCACTAACTGTAAGTCGCTCTGGATAAGAGTGTATGCTAAATGACTAAAATGTCAAATGTAAAAAATGTAGATGAGGAAAGTTCACAGGTTTGCAGGGGTAGGATTTATCAGGCCATCAATGGTTGAGAAGAGCACTATCAAATTATTCTGATTATTAGTGATCAAGTTCGAAAAATGAGCCCGTCTGGCATTTCTGATTGCCTTGTTATATATGTACACTACCGTTCAAAAATGTGGGGTCACTTAGAAATTTCCTTGTTTTCGAAAGAAAAGCAAAAAAAATTGTCCATTAAAATAACATCAAATTTATCAGAAATACAGTGTAGACATTGTTAATGTTGTAAATGGCTACTGTAGATGGAAACGGCAGATTTTTTATGGAATATCTACATAGGCGTACAGAGGCCCATTATCAGCAACCATCAGTCCTGTGTTCCAATGGCACGTTGTGTTTGCTAATCCAAGTTTATCATTTTAAAAGGCTAATTGATCATTAGAAAACCCTTTTGCAATTATGTTAGCACAGCTGAAAACTGTTGTGCTGATTAAATAAGCAATAAAACGGACCTTCTTGAGAGTAGTTGAGTATCTGGCGCATCAGCAAAAGTGGGTTCGATTGCAGGCTCAAAATGGCCAGAAACAAATAACTTTCCTCTGAAACTCGTCAGTCTATTCTTGTTCTGAAAAATTAAGGCTATTCCATGTGAGAAATTGCCAAGAAACTGAAGATCTCGTACAACGCTGTGTACTACTCCCTTCACAGAACAGCGCAAACTGGCTCTAACCAGAATAGAAAGAGGAGTGGGAGCCCCCGGTGCACAACTGAGCAAGAGGACAAATACATAAGAGTGTCTAGTTTGAGAAAGGCGCCTCACAGGCATCACCATGAGTGACAAGGAGCTGGCATGATGGCACAAACAGACTGGGACTGAGGCTAAGGTCTGGAGAAGCGAGGAATGTGTGTGAGAGTGTTTGTGTGTTTGCATGTTGTGGCTAGAACATGCAAACATTTCCCCCCTCAGGGAAAATATTTCAGACAAGGTAAATAATCTCTACTCCCCGTCAGTCACATCACTGATTTATTTGACTAACCTAACCTCTGTTATGTTAGAGAAGATGGGAGAGAAGATTAAAAGGCAGGGATCTTACATCACAGTCAGGACGGAAAGAATGAAGATATGACCGTCTTATGGTAGTTGCAAACTGATAATCAACGTCAAACATTTTCTCAAAAGGGGGTTGGATCAAATAGGCTTACACATTTAATTTTCAATGGTAAATAAGTAAAGTGTGTGTGTGGAATAGTAAATCATTTTTTTTGGACCAACTGGGGACATTTTGTTAGTCCCCACAAGGTCAAATGCTATTTCTAGGGAGTTTAGGGTTAAGGTTAGAATTAATGTTAGTGTTAGAATTACATTAAGGTTAGGGTTAGGAGCTAGGGTTAGGTTTAGGGTTAAGGTTAGTTTTTAGGGTTAAGGTTAGGGTAAGAGTATGGGTTAGGTTTAGTCTTAGGAGTTAGGGAAAATAGGATTCTTAACAGGACTGAATTGTGTGTCCCCACAAGGTTAGCTGTACAAGACTGTGTGTGTGTGTGTGTGTGTGTGTGTATTAAGGTTATTATAGTAAACGAAAACTGAAACTAAAATAAAAACTAAAATTAGAAAAACGATTTAGTAAACTGAAATAAACATTTAAAACATTTGAAAAACTAAAGCTATACTGAAACTATTATCTTTATCTAAATAATGTTACGTTTTAGTTTTTTTCTTCTAAACTTCTAATGGAGGTTTCAAATGGGATTTTCAAGCTTCTGAATCTGGCAGGTAAATGCTGCCAGTCGATGCCAGTGTTTCAAATAGGCAAATAGGCCTAGCTTGTGCATCACTATCACTAGCTATCACTAGCTAACAGGGAAGAATTCCAAGGGCGATCACCAAGCGTGAGTGGGCCAAGCTAGAACAGCTTGTGAAGTCGCTGGAGTTGTTCGCAATACACACCGACCAACTTGCTGACCAGTGACTGGGCCAAACTAGAGCAGCTTGTGAAGTGTGAGGTCACTGTCCAGCCAGAAGGTCAAACTGGCAGGGCATTAAGTGCTCTGTGTGAGCTGCGTAAATACCTTTAAGAGGTAAAGTGGGGCATGTTTACAGAGTCGCCTCTCCAGTTCTGGCAGGCAAGGAGCAGGCAAGCTGGCTGGCTGTAAACTAAGATATTTGTTGTATTGCTTATGTTTTTGCTGTTGTTGCAGCTGTTTTTATTAACCCTATTTGAAGGGGTTAGTCAGAGATACATGTGTAATATTACATAAACATGTGCCATGACTTAATTTGTTGTTTTTCTTTCTGTCAGATAAAGGTAAAGGTACTTGATTCTTCCTACATCTACTACTAAAGTTTAAAAACCATTGGATTAGTGTAAACATGGGCAAGATTGTTTTTTTGTACAGTATATTTATTGCACCAGTCTAGGCGCTTATTCTTTAAATCCAGGTCATATTAGGATTGATTTATAATTTAAACCTAACCAAACCTATTTCCTGGCCTTAGAGTTGTATGGAGTCCTCTAGTGGCCAAAAGCCTGTGTTAGCATGAGCAGCGCCATTGAGGACTTTCGCCATTTTGATTTAGTCAACTGGGCGGGACTTCTAACTTCATAGGCTGATCCCTCCTGATGACCCGGTTGGCATGACCTGATGACCCGTTCGTAGTCGTGGCAGCCTGGTCATCAGGAGAGATCAGCCAATGAATTAAATTTGTGAAGAAGAAAATTGACTATTTCAGGATGGAGATGGCCTCAATGGTGCTGCCCATGCTCTCTCAGACGTCATCATGGCACAGATACAGAGATGTTATGTCTATTCAAGTCTATGGTCCTGTTCCATCATCTTATGTATTACTGCTCCCCAGTGGCAAAAGTGACATCCCCAAAAAACTAACTATAGGCCTACAACACACAAATGGCACCTAGATTCCCACGCATAGGCTACTTTCTGTCACTAACACTAAAAGTAAAAGTAAAACTAAATAATACAAAACTAAATATAAATATTTGTATCAAACTGAAACAAAATAAAAACGTCTGAGAACTATCTGAAACTAAACTGAGAATGCACTGCTGTATTAAAGCTATTCAGATCTAACTTGTTGCCATGTTCTGTTGCAGATTCAAAGCCACATTAACTCATTGCAGAATGTATCCATAATCATGAATGAATACGATTTTTTTTGGGACAAGATTGCACTTATTCACGCACCAGTCACGTCAAACACCTGAACTCCAACAATTAGACTGTTTTAAAGAAATCAAAAAAGTTAACAATGCCTACATGTGCCTTTCATACATAACATATAAACATCTGACTTGAAGTAAAGATTAAATTAAGCAGTTACACCGGCGGGCCCCGGTGGCAATACATTTTTAATACCAAAAGCTTACCTTGACTTGGAAGAGTTCCAGTGTTGTGTTGGAATGTCATAGCCAGCTAGCTAACATAGCATCCCTCTGTTTGAGCCGGGTGTTTCAGTAGGCTAAACTAGCTAGCTGCATTTGCTAGCTAAGTAAGTAAAACTGAAAGTGAAAAGAAATGACACTCTCTCTCTCTATTTCTATTTCTCTCTTGCTTCTTTTTTTTTCTTCTTAGCTTGTATTTGATTTAAATAGCCAAAAATTAAATGGAATGCAATAGGTATATCATTTCATTGATATACACTACCGGTCAAAAGTTTTAGAACACCTACTCATTCAAGGGTTTTTCTTTATTTTTATTATTTTCTACATTGTAGAATAATAGTGAAGACATCAAAACTATGAAATAACACATATGGAATCATGTAGTAACCATAAAAGTGTTAAACAAATCAAAATATATTTTATATTTGAGATTCTTCAAATAGCCACCCTTTGCCTTGAAGACAGCTTTGCACACTCTTGGCATTCTCTCAACCAGCTTCACCTGGAATGCTTTTCCAACAGTCTTGAAGGAGTTCCCACATATGCTGAGCACTTGTTGGCTGCTTTTCCTTTACTCTGCGGTCCGACTCATCCCAAACCATCTCAATTTGGTTGAGGTTGGGGGATTGTGGAGGCCAGGTCATCTGATGCAGCACTCCATCACTCTCCTTCTTGGTAAAATAGCCCTTGCACAGCCTGTAGGTGTGTTGGGTCGTTGTCCTGTTGAAAAACAAATGATAGTCCCACTAAGCCTAAACCAGATGGGATGGCATATCGCTGCAGAATGCTGTGCTAGCCATGCTGGTTAAGTGTGCCTTGAATTCTAAATAAATCACAGACAGTGTCACCAGCAAAGCACCCCCACACAATCACACCTCCTCCTCCATACTTCAAGGTTGGAACTACACATGCGGAGAACATCCGTTCACCTAATCTGCGTCTCACAAAGACACGGCGGTTGAAACCAAAAATCTCCAATCAGACCAAAGGACAGATTTCCACTGGTCTAATGTCCATTGCTCGTGTTTCTTGGCCCAAGCAAGTCTCTTCTTCTTGTTGGTGTCCTTTAGTAGTGGTTTCTTTTCAGCAATTTGACCATGAAGGCCTGATTCATACAGTCTCCTCTGAACAGTTGATGTTTAGATGTGTCTGTTACGTGAACTATGTGAAGCATTTCTTTGGGCTGCAATTTCTGAGGCTGGTAACTCTAATGAACTTATCCTTTGCAGCAGAGGTAACTCTGGGTCTTCCATTCCTGTGGCGGTCCTCATGAGAGCCAGTTTCATCATAGCGCTTGATGTTTTTTGTGACTGCACCTTGTCACAACACAACTGATTGGCTCAAACGCATTAAGAAGGAAATAAATTCCACAAATTAACTTTTAAGAAGGCACACCTGTTAATTGAAATGCATTCCAGGTGACTACCTCATGAAGCTGGTTGAGAGAATGCCAAGAGTGTGCAAAGATGTGATCAAGGCAAAGGGTGGCTATTTGAAGAATCTCAAATATAAAATATATTTTGATTTGTTTAACACTTTTTTGGTTACTACATGATTCCACATGTGCTATTTCATAGTTTTGATGTCTTCACTATTATTCTACAATGTAGAAAATAGTAAAAATAAAGAAAAACCCTTGAATGAGTAGGTGTTCTAAAACTTTTGACCGGTAGTGTATATCAATGAAATGATATACCTATTGCATTCCATTTAATTTTTGGCTATTTAAATCAAATACAAGCTACAATTTCACTATCAAGATGTTAGTCCTATTAATAGGCCTTCAATATATCTCAATCGAATGATTTGCACATTTCATTCTATTAATTTTAGGTTATTTAAATAAAATACAAGCTACAGTTTCGTTATCAAGATGTTGGTCCTAGATTAATAAATTGTATATGAATTGAATGATATGCCCATTGAATTCCCTTACATTTCATAAATGTTATTATTTTTCATCCCGCAGGATTGTAAAACACGTTGGGGGACCAAACAACAAATGGTCGAAAGAGTTTTGGAGCAGGTCCCGGCCATACGATGGGTAATGATTGACGATCGAGACCACAAGCATTTAGAGCCGTCATGGCAGGTCATCAATGTTCTGCAATCGGGGCTGGGATTAAAAATAAAAAATTAAATAACCATATAGAACAAAACACACATCACAAGAAGAGAGACACCACAACACTACATAAAGAGAGACCTAAGACAACAACATAGCATGGCAGCAAGAGGGTTTTATAAATAAGCATCAACCAGTGGGTCTTGCGATGGGTATACAGAGATGACCAGTTTACAGAGTAGTAAGGAGTGCAGTGATGTGTCCTATAAGGAGCATTGGTGGCAAATCTGATGGCCGAATGATAAAAGCACCCTTACCTGCCGATCTATAAATTACGTCTCCGTAGTCTAGCATGGGTAGGATGGTCATCTGAATCAGGGTTAGTTTGGCAGCTGGGGTGAAAGAGGAGCGATTACGATAGAGGAAACCAAGTCTAGATTTAACCTTAGCCTGCAGCTTTGATGTGTGCTGAGAGAAGGACAGTGTACCATCTAGCCATACTCCCAAGTACTTGTATGAGGTGACTACCTGAAGCTCTAAACCCTCAGAGGTAGTAATCACACCGGTGGGGAGAGGGGCATTCTTCTTACCAAACCACATTACTTTGTTTTGGAGGTGTTCAGAACAAGGTTAAGGGCAGAGAAAGCTTGTTGGACACTAAGAAAGCTTTGTGGTAGAGCGTTTAACACAAAATCCGGGGAGGAGCCAGCTGAGTATAAGACTGTCTCATCTGCATATGAATGGATGAGAGAGCTTCCTACTGCTTGAGCTATGTTGTTGATGTAAATTGAGAAGAGCGTGGGACCTAGGATCGAGCCTTGGGGTACTCCCTTGGTGACAGGCAGTGGCTGAGACAGCAGATGTTCTGACTTTATACACTGCACTCTTTGAGAGAGGTAGTTAGCAAACCAGGCCAAAGACCCCTCAGAGACACCAATACTCCTTAACCGGCCCACAAGAATGGAATGGTCTACCGTGTCAAAAGCTTTGGCCAAGTCAATAAAAATAGCAGCACAACATTGCTTAGAATCAAGGGGAATGGTGACATCAGTTAGGACCTTTAAGGTTGCAGTGACACATGCATAACCTGAGCGGAAACCAGATTGCGTACCCGAGAGAATACTATAGACGTCAAGAAAGCCAGTCAGTTGATTATTGACAAGTTTTTCCAACACTTTTGATAAACAGGGCCAAATAGAAATGGGCCTATAACAGTTAGGATCAGCTTGATCTCCCCCTTTAAATAATGGACACACCGTGGCTGCCTTCCAAGCAATGGGAACCTCTCCAGAGAGAAGAGACATGTTAAAAAGGTCAGAGATAAGCTTGGCGATGATAGGGGCAGCAACTTTAAAGAAGAAAGGGTCTGAACCATCTGACCCAGATGTTTTTTGGGGATCAAGTTTAAGGAGCACCTTTAGCACCTCGGACTCAGTGACCGCCTGCAGGAAGAAACTTTGTAGTGGGACAGGGTAAAAAAAGGGAGGAGCATCGGGGATAGTCACATTAGAAGGGGTGGGAGATGAGGAACTGTTGGACAGGCAAGGTAGAGTCACCACTTAATGAAGAGGTGATTAAAGAGCTCAGCCATGTGCTCCTTGTCAGTAACTACCACATCATCAACATTAAGGGACATGGGCAGCTGTGAGGAGGTGGGTTTATTCTCCAGGTCTTTAACCGTTTTCCAGAACATCTTGGGGTTAGACCCACAGAGAGAGAACTGCTCCTTAAAGTAACTAACTTTGGCCTTCCGGATAGCCTGAGTGCACTTATTTCTAATTTGCCTGAACAAGAGCCAGTCAGCCTGAGTATGCGTGTGCCAAGCGATTTGCCAAATGGAATTCTTGAGGTGGAGTAACTCTGCCAGATCACGGTCGAACCAGGGGCTGAACCTGTTTTTAATTCTCATTTTCTTTATGGGCGCGTATTTGTTAACGATACTGAAAATATCAAAAAAGAAGGTCCAAGCGTCTTCGACAGAGGGGATCAAGCTGATTCTATACCAATTTACAGAGGCCAGGTCATGAAGGAAAGCTTGCTCATTAAAGTGTTTTAGCAAGCGTCTATGACAAATCAGGACAGGTCGTTTCACTGAGCAGCCATTACGAACACAGGCTGTAAAACAGTGATCACTAAGGTCAATACAGAAAACACCAGACTGATACCGATCAGGATTATTTGTGAGGATAACATCAAGGAGAATAACCTTTTCTGAGTGTTTGGAGTCATATCTTGTGGGATTGGTAATAATCTGAGAAAGATTTAGGGAGTCCCATTGCTTTAGGACTTGGTCAAGTGGTTTAAGCATGTCCCAGTTTAAGTCACCTAACAGGACAATTTCAGAATTAGTGTAAGGGGACAGGAGAGAGCTTAGGGGATTTAGGGTACAGGTCGGTGCTGATGGTGGCCGATAACATCCAGCAACAGTTAACAATTAGTTATTTGAAAGTGTAATGCGTAAAACCAGCTAATCGAATTGTTTGGGGACAGACTTGGTGGAGACAACCGAGCACTGAAGGTGTTCCTTGGTAAAGATTGCCACTCCACCACCTTTGGAAGATCTGTCTTGCTGAAAAAGGTTATAACCAGAAACGTTAACATCAGTGTTCAAAACACTGTTTCTTAACCACGTCTCAGTAATGACCAACACATCTGGATTGGAGCTGTGAACCCACACTTTCAATTGATCCATTTTAGGTAAGAAGCTTCTAGTGTTAACGTGCAGAAAACCCAGGCTTTTATGAGAGCAGAAATCAGTGAAGCAGATATCAGAGCACAAATCAGAATTGGGGCTAGCAACAGTAGATGGGCCAGGGTGTACTTGCACATTTCCAGATATAATCAGCAGTAATACAATCAAGGCACAGCAGAGGACAGGGAGAGCTCTGCAGTGTTGATTTATAACAATTGAATGTGCATAAGATGGCAACAAGATCATATTGTACAGCAATTTCATCAGGTAACATGAATACAAAGCCGGCGAGAGGTGGTTAGAATAGGATGGGAGGCCAAGAGTCCGTGTAACCAATGCTGCACTGAAGCCTGTGGCCGACTTCACTGATATCCTATCTGGGGAGAACTATGTGACAGTGGTCAGTCAAGGCCGTTTTACGACTTTTAACAGGACAGATTCTCTCTCCCAAACCCAACAACTCCGAGCTAATGAAAAATATTAAAAAGAAGATGGGCAGTGTATTGCAGGACAAGTACAAAGCACCAGCACTACAGGGACTTTTGTCAAAGGCCTGCCTACTTGACCCCGGGTACAAAGGCCGTGTGGGAGATGGCTTGGATGGCACGAAAGATGCCCTCCTTCAGGAGATGTTGGCACTCAGGGAAGGAGACGGAGGCGGCACCAGCAGGACAGCTGGAGATGGGGATGACTGTGGACATCCCCCAGCTAAAAATATGAATCTTGGTGATCTTCTCAGAGAAGAAACTGGCCCTGAAAGCTCCCCCCGGACCCTTGAGAGTGCGTGCCGACACCGTGATGACCCGCTATATAAAAGAGAAGGAACCATACACATCTGCTGACCCCCTGTCATGGTGGCGGGATAACCACACTCGTTTTCGTTTATTGGCTCTGCTTGCTAAAAGTTATATGTGCATTTGCGCTACCAGCACTGCGTCAGAGAGGGTGTTCAGCACGGCAGGGAACATAGTTACCCGACAAAGTAAACATGCTGGTGTTTCTTAATCGGAACCTTCTAGCCTAACTATCCTATGATAGTGGACTGAAACAATAGCCGTTATAGGCAACAGGCAGCTTCAACTTTCACTGCAATAGTTTTATTATTTTACGTTGTATTTTTATTTACATAATTAGAAGTGTCTTATTTATTCCTCACATGTGCTTTTGCTTTACATGTATTACTATTTCGGTGTTTTTATTCATATTTTTTACATGAACTTTATAACCAACACCCTTTTAAACTAAAAAGAGAAAATACTAATATTCCTATATGAAAGCCTAAGTTGCCCATAGGCACTATTTGTCGCAATGCTGATGTCACCATGCTGTTTTTTGTTGCCTTCAGTAAAAAAAACATAAACAAAAATGTGTGTATGCTAAATCATAACAGCTTAATCATTATATAATGGTGGTGTTTAGCCTGCCCAGCTGATAATTGGCCATTTTAAATCGAAACTAATTTTACACATATAGGCAATTACACTGCGACAAGAAATGGTGTATGCTTTTTCACCCAAACATTTTTACATCATCAATATAGTGGAATCATGCAGCCCATATATGTTTTGATTTTATAAGACATTCTAAGGTTTGTATCATTCACAACTAAAGTTGCCAAATAACTCAAAATCAAGCATATAACCTGTTTCAAATGATCACTTTATAAGCTGAACACAGAATAACCGCTCCATGTGCACACTAGCTCGGAAAAATATCCTTTCAATTTTATTCAGAGAAGTTTAATTATATTCTTACTATAAAATCATATAATATAAAATAATGGCACTTCTTCATATTATAATGTTTCATAGGAAAGACTAAAATAAATAAATAATGGATTTATTGTGATGGTGTACAGGCAATTAAATGGATTTATTACACTTTAGACTTTTAAAATGTAGATGTTTCAAAGGCACGCATCAGCAGCTTGCATGTGTGGAACCCCTTTATGTTCATTAACGGTCAATTACCATGAGACCGACAGTTTTGCTTTACAATCACCGGCTGACGAAATTTCGTGACCGTCACCTGACCTAGTCATAATTACTGTGTAAATCCATGGAATGGGGTGAGAACCATGTACCCAGAGGAGGATGGAAGCTAGCTGTCCTCCAGCTACACCATGGTGCTACCCTACATAGTGCTGTTGAGGCTACTGTAGACCTTCTAATCAGTTATTTGGTGACGTGATTATATTTAGTATAGTTTTATCTAAAAATATAACTTTTTTTAATGTTTTACAATTTAAATTTTTATGAAATTCACTGAGGAGGATGGTCCTCCCCTTCCTCCTCTGAGGAGGCTCTGCTTGCCTGTGGTAGCTGAGAGAACAGTCTATGACTTTGGTGGCTGGTGTCTTTGACAATTTCTCTGACACCGCCTGGTATAGAGGTCCTGGATGGCTGGGAGCTCGGCCCCAGTGATGTACTGGGCACCCTCTGTAGTGCCTTGCGGTCAGATACCAAACAGTTGCCATACCACGCAGTCAATAGTACAACTGTATAACTTTTTCAGGATCTGGGGACTCATGCCAAATCTTATCAGCCTCCTGATTTGGAAGAGTCGTTGTCATGCCCTCTTCACGACTGTGTTGATGTGTGTGGACCATGATAATTCCTTAGTGATGTGGACACAGAAGAACTTGAAGCTCTCAACCTGTTCCACAACAGCCCTGTCGATGTGGATGGGGGCGTGCTCAGCCCTCCGTTTCCTATAGTCCATGATCAGCTCCTTTGTCTTACTGACTTTGAGGGAGAGGCTGTTGTCCTGGCACTACACTGCCAGGTCTCTGACCTCCTACCTGTAGGCTGTTTCAATGATGGTGTTGGAGTCGTGTGTAGCTACACAGTCGTGGGTGAACAGGGAGTACAGGAGGGGACTAAGCACGCACCCCTGAGGCGCCCCTGTGTTGAGGGTCAGCGTGGCAGATGTTGTTGCCTACCCTCAGCACCTGGGAGTGGCCCGTGAGGAGGTCAAGAACGCCTAGCTTCACCATCTAAGTTAGCTAGCTAGTTAACTAGCAGGCTAGACTGTTTGTTTATAAAAGCCAAAGAAAGCTAAACTTGTTTTTTATTAATTTCTCATGCATTTAAATGGTTAGACAGACAGCTAATTTAGCCATGTAGCCATCTAGACAGGCTAATGTTGCTAGCTAGATAACAGGTATTGTGTAAATTTAAAACTTGCCCAAGACAGTTCACAGAATTGTCAATTTAAACAAATTCAGCCAATTTATTCATTACTAAATGTAGCTAACATTAGATAATCCAGAGATTCTTACCTTTGCCTCGATTCGGCAGTCTCATCCAGATCACTATGGCCCTGGTGAGTGACGTGAAGCTTGAGACAGGCATTTGTAGTTCTGTATGATAGCCACATTAGCAGCTAATTAGCATTTCATTTTGGGGGGGGGTAAATACTGGCGTATATATTGATGAGTCACTTTTCTGAGAGAGATTTACACAGTTATCAAAACATCACGCCAGGGTAACCCTTTTTTGAAGTGTTTCTAAAATCCACTATGGGAAAAATGAATGGTGGGAAAATGATTGGAACCATTTCCGTGCTTGAACGCTAGGTTGTTATTATGACTTATACTGTTGTACTCTATAGCCAATTTTGACTTTTGGCTGTAGTAACTAGTGGAAACCCTTACCAGGGTCACGACTTCAAGCACTACTCACCGGCTCCCGGTGTTCATTGCATAGTATGCCAAGTGCCAACCTTGCTGTGCCAATTTGACAAAAGGCCAAATTCACAGAACTGTTTTGTAACGCCTAAAAGGTTGCTTACACAACCTTTGAAATCTGCCAATTTAGGAGGATTTTGTGGATCCTGTATTTCTCCGTAGGCTATATTATAAAACAGGTCTGAGTCTTGTGTTCCAACCTGGACTCAGGGGTATACGAAACATAGTAAACGTAAATCCGGGACACTCCAAGTAGTATGATATGTTATGTTTCGTATGGTATGTATTAATTTGTGGATTTCCATCATCCATTTCGTATGATATGTTGCAAATTACAATTAGTATGATATGGAAAAAATGCAATTCGTACAATATGTTACGAATTTGCAAAACGTGTATGTTACGAATTACAATTAGATGTGACCAATGTTAGCTAGGTGTCTAACACTAATGTTAGCTAGGTGGCTAACGTTAGCTAGGCTAGGGGTTAAGTTTAGGGTTAGGAGTTAGGTTAAAGGGTTAAGGGAAGGGTCAGCTAACATGCTAAGTAGTTGCAAAGTAGCTAAAAAGTAGTAAGTAGTTGCAAAGTTGCTAATTAACTAAACTGCTTAAGTTGTCCGTGATGAGATTGGAACATGCAACCTTTGGGTTGCTAGACATTCATGTTTTTGACTTATGTAACCTTCTGTCTTATGTAACCATACTAAATGTAACATATCATACTAATTTGATTTCCAGTATTTACATTTACTATGTTACGTCTAGTCTATGAGAGCAGGCTGCATGTTCACAACTGGGTCAAACACAGTTTCCTGAGAGAGAATATTTCTTTTTTTTAATGCTAATTTTTAGCATCCAATTTGTAAGCAAATTTGGATCGGTTACAATAAGGAAGTAATACCCAAGACAAGACCACTGCCATATCTGTAACATTGTAAGTAATCATGATGAATCTGAAGAAGAGTTTCTCTGTGAACAAGCAAATCTTTAAATAACTGAATGAAGTGGTGACAGGCTTTTGGACAGCGTAGAGAATAGAATTTGGAAGTTGGTTTTCACAGCCTTCCGTCAACTTTACATGACTTAGTCAAGCCAAGAGAAGAAACAAAACTGAAAAGCTTTCACAAAAAACATAACTTAACATTTTCATGGGGCTGTACTACTGTTATGATGAGTTTCTGGTATGAAGAAGTGCAGGATGTAAGAGAAAGCAGCAGACACTCAGATGGAAGTTTGACTCTACATTTATTCAGTACTGGATCACATAATAAGATTAACGTGCTTTGCCTCTTATAATGTGACTGAATTACATAGACTCTCTCTCAGCCTATATAGTGCTCTTCCAGTCTACTTTTGTCTTATCCAGTTGCTAACCATAATTGAGTTGTCACTCAACTACGCCCATATCATTCCTTTCCTTGGTTTGTGTGGCACACTAGTCATGACATTTCATCACGCACCATTCCTAAGATTAGCACCACTGGCCCCCCAATCTATCTTGGCACACTGACCTTCTAGTACTCACTCGTGATACTACGAACACATGGCTTTCCTCGCTCTCTCATACAATTTACAATCTTTATAATATTGGATCAAACACTCTTCATATCAATCCATCTTTTTTTTTCTTATTTGTTGTTGCAAAGAGAATTCAATTTATTATATCAAACAAGTCAAAACATACAAATTAATTCCTAAACTCCTGACATTATCCCAGAAAATACATTGATTCATAACAATTTCAAATTTACATGGAAATGATAATATATTCAAATTAATATATCCCATTAAAATAACTTCAATGTTCTTCATCAATGTTCATTCATAGTAGCCCCAATCTTTTCTCTGATCCCTTGGGTCACTATCTGATCAAATGAGATAGTATTATGTCCACATCTTCAATCCTATAAACCTTTAAATTCCACATTATACAGTTCCAACTTAACATTATCACTGAACTCTACACTGGAATAACATAATATAGATGAAGAATTAATACACTTAAAACCTTACTGTATGTCTCTAATACTTCCCATAGCTTTAGCTAAATTCCCAAGACCTTCCTAATCCTGATGTCAAACATGTACAACATGATTCTCCCTCTTATAATCGCATACATTCCCCCTTATCTACTATAATAGCATCCAATGCTATGCGATTATCAATTACACTGTGTCCAATGATTGACATTTCAAACCCAATTGCTTAAAACCCATGATTGTTACTCTGTTCTTATAATATGCATGAGGAGAGATACACAGTATAACACTCTGTTTTCATTCCCTGTTAATTCACTATATCCTTGAACTATTTATGATTGAGAAATTCAACCACAATATCTATATAAGACATTTATCTCACATTTACAATCAATATCCTTCATGCTGAAAATAGTTAGTTACTAATATATACTAATGATTTACTTAAATGATTCATTCATCTTATAAATTATAACCAACCAAATTACTTATCTCCACCAAATTTAAAATGACAATTCTTAGTGATTCACCTTATTCCTATCACAAAAAAATTAAACCCTCAACTTTATCACTCATTACAACTATCACAATGTACACTTATACTAACATACAATTATGGATGTTTATACTGTATTATGACTTTCCTCATCCTGAAAATAAATACAGATCATTATCTCAATGCATTCTTAATACTAAGAATTTAGCCGTGCATATACCTTCTACTCAAATTAGCAAATGTAGATATTTAGGCACTTAAATCTTCTGGCGTCTCTTCATTATTTTCTTCTGACAGCTTCATAGTTCAAAATGAATTGCCCATGACAATGTCACAACTTCAATGTCACATCCGAGTCACCACCAACTGTACAACCTCATTGTCTTGTCCATTTGCCAAACCATTATACCCACAACATCAGAAATGTTGCCTTGTTGAACATATCTTACTCCATTCCCACTCAATGGTGGACTCCTTTCCCACTCTCTTGATATAAAAACATGAGAAAATCCATTGATAGCTTCAATTGGCTGTTTTACCCCGGTTTCCTGTAGAAGTGGTGCTTTACAAAAACGTCTTCAACGCCTCTGATGTTCATCTTCAGCCGGTACAGCGTTTGTTTCTTTTTAAGGTTCACACCATTCTAGGCCAAATTATCCCTGCTATGCATCAAGACACCATCTGTATTTACCTCAATAGAAGACAAAACATAACAGTTTAATTGATTTCATTTCTAATCCAATATTACAATATAATCATTTGACTATATAATAAATTATTACTTGTTACCAATTATTCTTAATACCAATTTCTAATATACTTCCCAATTTCTATTAACATAGCTCTGTGTAGGGTGTCCTTCTTACATCTTACCAATAGGGAAGTTGAGATTGACTTCTGCAAAAACACACTGACACAAAAACAATACTCCACAGTGGTAGTACCATCTTCCTCCTCTGAGTTAGAATAGTGTTACAGTGGGACACATAGATGTATAAATCTGTCTCTACTATTTTCCCCTCCATCGAGGTAGTCAGCAACACCTAGTACTGACCTTCTCTCCCGCTCTTACTTATGTAATCCTTTACTGCCACAAAGCCTCCAAGGCTCATACCATGTCTATATAATCCTGTTAGGTTGGCAGAGAAGCCTTCACCCTTTGAAAAAATCCTCAGAACATTGTTAGGTGAGACACAGTATGCTAATTTATCCTGTCCTCATATCATTCAGTAGAAACTTTGATATTAGAAAGTTCACATTTTAGCATTTAGCAATAGTCCACAAGTTTCAAATAAAGGCCTCCACTACCTTATACCACAAATGCCCTTTCACCTAAAACATTTAATCTAACCCATAACACATTCATTACTACTACTCATAGTCTTAATATAAGTTATATATTTACCAAAATTCCTCATGCTATCAGTACACATGACTCACATCATGATTCATATATTCAAAAACAAAACAACGTTGCCTTTTAAACCAAAATAATAAATTAAATTAAAATGACAACCTTTGATAATACCTTAACTTAATTGTATCCCATAAAATAATTCAAGAACAGTCAAATTGACTAGCGACAGGTATCCCTCATTCAGGGACAGCTCTCTCTCTTTTATTATTTTATGGTTGGAATCATATATATTATTACCAAATTATAAACTTCTTCACAATTTTCAGTATTATAAATTACCCTCAACTCGGTAAAATAAACTATCTGAAAGTCCTGATCTCATGCCTTTAGAATTAACAGTGTGGGTGATCAAGTCACACTAGAAAGACAGGACAGAGTTCAGAGGTCATCCAAATCCTTCAAAGAAGTGTACCATGCTATAATATAAACTAATCATTAACAACATTCAAAACAGTTCATAAATGTTATGAATCCCAAGTTTACAGTAAGTCTCCAAGACATTTCTTCTCAAAAGAAATGACGTGTTTACCCAAAACGTACTCATAAAAAATAGAAAATTCTGAAAAAACAGTGTGTGCCCCTTTAAGACTTATCACCTTTTGACCTGTTGAAAAAACCCTTAAAATCAAAATAACAACCCTTTATAAACATCATACTAGTTGTGTTGTGTGTGGTCATTTGAATTATTATATATTTTTTTTTAAACAACAAACAAAAATGACCAGGCCTCATTGAATTTGGTAGCACCCTTTTACGACCTAAAAATAAGACTGCCTAATTTTACTAACTGTTCCACCTAGCCTACATACTTTTGAAACATCCCAATGAGATAAGGAAATCCCCATTCCCCTGGAAGAGAAAGTATACATTTTGTTAACGTCAAATAACAGTCAGCAATCCACAAATATAAATGTCACACAAAACATGATGCATATTTGCCCTGTTCTAGTTCACATTAATAATAGTTTGTATCAATCTAATTCCTCATAGCTACTCCATAAGAAGATTACGTTATTATTATTATTATTATTATTATTACCATTACCTAAAATCTCTGAAAATATGAAAACCACTCAATGTTCTCTGAGTTTGCAATGATAATTTGCTAATTTATTACCCTTCAGACTTCATCCTCTGTAATTCTCATAATAATGATCAAAACCTAAATCTGTTTGGTAATGTAATCATCGCCACTTGTTGCATTTATGTTTTAAAATAACACCCTATTGTTTAATAACTCCAGAGCTTAAACACTGTGTACTACTCTATAAGACTAATAGTAAAAACTATCTCCCATTGTTTAACATACCATAAACAGATTATCGTCTTTATAATTCATTAACTATTTGCATACGTCACTGGTGTTATGCAAACTATAGAATAAAGTAATAACAATTAGAATTTGTCAAAGAATGTTTCCCATTGAACTATCTAGATATGTGCTTCACATCACCCTCTGTGTCCTTTATAGCCCGATATATAGCCCAACTATCAATACTTTCTTTCACCCTCTTACTAGATCATGGCATTAGTCAATTATATCTACAAACCACTACTACGTAATAACATATTTTCATAGACTTTACTATAAATAATTAATTTAACACCAGTTTACTTAAACAATCCAATTCAACATTTCTCATCACCCAATTAACCTACTTCCTTCTTCAAACAATCCAATCATCTACAATCTCTATTATCCTCTATTGCTGACTTTCCATCTAACGGTACTTTAACAGATGACAAATTATTGTGAAGTTATAGTCAAAACAAAGAAAACATCTATTCACAGAGATGCAACTTTAATTACTATATATACTATCCGCTATGTGTTGGTAATACAATCCCTTTCATATAATGTTATCAATTCACCTCGTGATCTAGGTCAATAGCATCAATGTAACAGTTTTGCTTTCCTCCCTACCTGGGCTTGAACCAGGTACCCTCTGCACACATCGACAACATCAACCCTCAACATACTGATACCCGTCGCTCCACAAAATTCACGGTCCTCGCAAATAAAGTTTAACAACGACTTCCAGGTCGCAGAGCAAGTTACGTCACCACTAAACGCTACTAGCCATTTCACACCGCTAACATTCATCACCCTTTAACTTCCTTCCTTTCCACAGCAACCAGTGATCCGGTTACACCACATTTATCCCATCACGACACTTACAGCTCTCTCACGTTTCCGCGAGCCCCAGCTGCTATCCCATAAATCAACAACTAGACACTCTCCAGACCACAAATAAAAAGCATTCATAAACCGCGTTCTGCATTTACCTCTATCATAGGCTACAAGCAATAAACCAAACACTTGCTTCAGTTATCCATATTATCAATATCCAATCTATGGATTGACATTACGCCACCATTCTCACTCGTTTAATTTATCAAATCCTTATGCAACGCAAAAGAATGACTACCATGCAATCGTCTCACATAGTCCTGTTACATAAATGAGTCTTTCCATTTGAACGAATCACCAAACCAAATACTTTTTTTGTCTCTGTCTAAGCAACACATACCAACAGTTGAATGACACTCATAAACCCAGATTTGTTTACTTTATGCCATTGCCCCAATGCTATTGAAATGACACAGACATCCCACAAATAGCGCAATGACAATGGTTTGTCATCTTAACCTCTTATACACAATGAAGCACCTTCACGTCACCATCCTAGCTCCACAATAATAATTAGTTAAATGGAAACCCTACATTGGCTTTGTACAATATTACAACTTACGTCTATAAATTCCACTCCTTATCTGTATCACATAATCTAACAACGGTACAACCTAGAAAACCCATATTAATTACCTCTCCACCCATGACGTACGTCTACGTTTTGGGTGATCAAGTTAATACAGACATAGCACTCTAATTATAATATGCCATTTAGCAGACGCTTTTATCCAAAGCGACTTACAGTCAGGCGTGCATAAATTTTTTTGGTGTATGGGTGGTCCCGGGGATCGAACCCACTACCGTGGCGTTACAAGCGCCGTGCTCTACCAGCTGAGCTACAGAGGACCAATTATGATCCTCACACTCAGAGTAATCGATTACCCACACTGAACTAAATCTTATTTCCACATGTCACAAACTCCATATAGAACGTTAGAAACTTCAAGGTACTCACATTAAAGAATACTGTCATGCTGTTCTACAAACATACTCCCAATGGAACCCCCAAAAATTGACTAACTTCAGGACACTGCCCTGCCTGTCCAGAAAATACAGACTTTTCCCCAACTCTCTAAAACAGCATCAAAATCTCCATACTACTTCTTGATATTCTATGACTTACTTATTTTATATATCGTAACTTCTTATCCAAACTTATATCAAATTACCATATCCATTCCTATAACTTATTATGCCCCCTTCAGATTCAAATGACTTTTTTCTCTTAGTTCATAATATACAGTGGGGAAAAAAAGTATTTAGTCAGCCACCAATTGTGCAAGTTCTGCCACTTAAAAAGATGAGAGAGGCCTGTAATTTTCATCATAGGTACACGTCAACTATGACAGACAAAATGAGGAAAAAAAATCCAGAAAATCACATTGTAGGATTTTTAATGAATTTATTTGCAAATTATGGTGGAAAATAAGTATTTGGTCAATAACAAAAGTTTCTCAATACTTTGTTATATACCCTTTCTTGGCAATGACACAGTTCAAACGTTTTCTGTAAGTCTTCACAAGGTTTTCACACACTGTTGCTGGTATTTTGGCCCATTCCTCCATGCAGATCTCCTCTAGAGCAGTGATGTTTTGGGGCTGTCGCTGGGCAACACGGACTTTCAACTCCCTCCAAAGATTTTCTATGGGGTGGAGATCTGGAGACTGGCTAGGCCACTCCAGGACCTTGAAATGCTTCTTACGAAGCCACTCCTTCGTTGCCCGGACGGTGTGTTTGGGATCATTGTCATGCTGAAAGACCCAGCCACGTTTCATCTTCAATGCCCTTGCTGATGGAAGGAGGTTTTCACTCAAAATCTCACGATACATGGCCCCATTCATTCTTTCCTTTACACGGATCAGTCGTCCTGGTCCCTTTGCAGAAAAACATCCCCAAAGCATGATGTTTCCACCCCCATGCTTCACAGTAGGTATGGTGTTCTTTGGATGCAACTCAGCATTCTTTGTCCTCCAAACACGACGAGTTGAGTTTTTACCAAAAAGTTCTATTTTGGTTTCATCTGACCATATGACATTCTCCCAATCCTCTTCTGGATCATCCAAATGCACTCTAGCAAACTTCAGACGGGCCTGGACATGTACTGGCTTAAGCAGGGGGACACGTCTGGCACTGCAGGATTTGAGTCCCTGGCGGCGTAGTGTGTTACTGATGGTAGGCTTTGTTACTTTGGTCCCAGCTCTCTGCAGGTCATTCACTAGGTCCCCCCGTGTGGTTCTGGGATTTTTGCTCACCGTTCTTGTGATCATTTTGACCCCACGGGGTGAGATCTTGCGTGGAGCCCCAGATCGAGGGAGATTATCAGTGGTCTTGTATGTCTTCCATTTCCTAATAATTGCTCCCACAGTTGATTTCTTCAAACCAAGCTGCTTACCTATTGCAGATTCAGTCTTCCCAGCCTGGTGCAGGTCTACAATTTTGTTTCTGGCGTCCTTTGACAGCTCTTTGTTCTTGGCCATAGTGGAGTTTGGAGTGTGACTGTTTGAGGTTGTGGACAGGTGTCTTTTATACTGATAACAAGTTCAAACAGGTGCCATTAATACAGGTAACGAGTGGAGGACAGAGGAGCCTCTTAAAGAAGATGTTACAGGTCTGTGAGAGCCAGAAATCTTGCTTGTTTGTAGGTGACCAAATACTTATTTTCCACCATAATTTGCAAATAAATTCATTAAAAAATCCTACAATGTGATTTTCTGGATTTTTTTCTTCTCAATTTGTCTGTCATAGTTGATGTGTACCTATGATGAAAATTACAGGCCTCTGATACTTTTTTTCCCCACTGTAGCCCATGTTGTTCCATATACCTCGATGCCATCTGGTAAACAAAAATGGTTGCCTCGAGTTTACTTAAAAAGGTTTCTTCCCAAGAATGCCATCATAGTTTTAGCGTTTACTATAAATGAATGTTGAAACTCACTATCCTCCCTATCAATTTGTAATGGGAGATATATATATATATATATAGGATCAATTTGCGGAGTTCCACTAATTCCGCCAGACTTGACCTTCTGATTATGTAAAGGATACCTTCAAACCTGTTGAATGGATCCCCCTTCTTCTCCTCTCTAGGGTTATTCTGGGAATTTGGGTGCCGTTTGGCAGGAGTCCAATTTCCTCTCTTTATCTCCCTTAAGTATTATCAATGAAAAATTCCCTAATGGTATTTGCTATTCTATCGTTAAAATCAACCTTACGGTTTTGTAAGTATCATTTTATATTCACTTTACACACACTCTCTAGTGTATCTAATTCTTTAAAATGTTTATTCGTCCTGTTTGACCTTTAAACCTTCTTTCTGCCGTTTCGCATGCTTTACCAAATCGCTTTAACCCCAAGTCCCTGCATTGCTCTAACCACCGTTTGATCTCAAAATTATCTATTTTGATTATGGGAAACATATAGGTTGACCTAATTTTTGGAATACATTTTGTTTTAGTCTGACTTCCATAAGATTCAATAAATATCCAATCATACATGTCGTTATCCTCTTCTACTTCAATACTATAAGCTGGAGGTTGAATAGAGTTTTCTAATTGTGGATAGATTCCTTTCACATTTTCAGAACCTTTAATAGTGCCAATTGACATACTTTTTTTACAAGGTATATTATGTTGTTCCATTACCAAATTACGCAACTTCCTAACATACTTTTTTTCCGTCCTAATTATATTTACCATACATTGTGCACACATTAAATTCCATGCTTTATACACCTCTTTCATATAATCTACATTTCGGGTTGCTTATGGCTGTATTATCAATTATATACTTTCGTGCTACTTGTAATTTATCCCTTTTAAAACTACTATCAAGAGGATAGTAATTATCTGTCCATGCTGATAAATCACAAAGATATGGTTCCACATAGAAACCCCCCAATTTAATTAACATCCAGTCACGTGGTGTTTGATGTTCAATGCTCTTAAAAGAGATATGTTTTAGATCGGAATGAATTTTTAAAAATTTCTTCATAACCTTTCTTTCCCTTCTAGGTAAATCTAGCTCTGATTTACGCTTTATTGTTACTGTTTTGCCCGTATTCGGTATACTGAATTGACTCCCCATTTTCACGTATATTAGTTTATAGAATATTAGTAATTAAATGTTTGAATCAAATCTCCACCTCGATCTTTAGTAAAATGTTGTTTACCTATGTATGCCATTAGTGCTTATGATTCAATATATTACATTTCACTGGCTTCCTCTCCTGGCCGTTTTGAGTAATTAGCAAGGTACTAAGGCTCTCTTCTGTTTATGACGATTTATTACGTCAAAGGTCCATAACCTATTCCTTTTATACTCAATGTCTTTTATAATGTGCTTTTACATTAAGGGACTAAATCCACTCTCTTAATTATGTCCTTGACATCAAGGGTGCCTGCGCCCACTCGTTTGTCCTCTCTTGCCTTCACTCAGTATTTTAAACACACCATATTTTTGAATCATAGCACCATGTCATTGTCCAATTTTATATTCTCCTTACATCCGTTCTACACAACTCAACACCACTCATCATCCCCCTTTTAAAATATAGAATTTTAAATGTTTGTTACTGCTTAGCTTTACCGCAGATAAGCAGAATTTGACATAATCAAAAAATGAAAATCTGCTTACATATTAGTTCAGCTGTGAACTGCATCCTGTTCGTTTAGACGCCAATCTGTTATGATGAGTTTCTGGTATGAAGAAGTGTAGGATGTAAGAGAAAGCAGCAGACACTCAGATGGAAGTTTGACTCTACATTTATTCAGTACTGGATCACATAATAAGATTAACGTGCTTTGCCTCTTATCATGTGACTGAATTACATAGACTCTCTCTCAGCCTATATAGTGCTCTCTTCCAGTCTACTTTTGTCTTATCCAGTTGCTAACCATAATTGAGTTGTCACTCAACTACGCCCATATCATTCCTTTCCTTGGTTTCATGTGGCACACTAGTCATGACATTTCATCACGCACCATTCCTAAGATTAGCACCAGTGGTCCCCCTATTTATCTTGGCACACTGACCTTCTAGTACTCACTTGTGATACACATGGCTTTCCTCGCTCTCTCATACAATTTACAATCTTTATAATATTGGATCAAACACTCTTCATATCAACTACACAGATTCAACATTAAACACAAATCCATGTCTCAGTCAAATAACCATCAGATCCTTCCATATTTTGTAACTCAATCGATTGGTGGCCCCTCACGGTTTTCCCTGACCTTACCGTTTTGCCTAACCTTATCTGTTCTCCCTGACATTTACATTACATTTTCGTCATTTAGCAGACGCTCTTATCCAGAGTGACATACAAATTGGTGCATTCACCTTATGATAGCCAGTGGGACAACCACTTTACAATATATATATATATATCAATATATATCTATATATATATATATATATATATATATATATATATATATATATATATATATATATATATATATAAACATTGGGGGGGTGGGGTGGTGTAGGGGGAGGGTAGAAGGATTACTTTTATCCTATCCCAGGTATTCCTTAAAGAGGTGGGGTTTCAAGTGTCTCCGGAAGGTGGTGAGTGACTCCGCTGTCCTGGCGCCGTGAGGGAGCTTGTTCCACCATTGGGGTGCCAGAGCAGCTAACAGTTTTGACTGGGCTGAGCGGGAACTGTGCTTCCGCAGAGGTAGGGGGGCCAGCAGGCCAGAGGTGGATGAACGCAATGCCCTCGTTTGGGTGTAGGAAATGATCAGAGCTTGAAGGTACGGAGGTGCCGTTCCCCTCACAGCTCCGTAGGCAAGCACCAAGTCTTGTAGCAGATGCGGGCTTCAACTGGAAGCCAGTGAAGTGTGCGGAGGAGCGGGGTGACGTGAGAGAACTTGGGAAGGTTGAACACCAGACGGGCTGCAGCGTTCTGGATGAGTTGTAGGGGTTTAATGGCACAGGCAGGGAGCCCAGCCAACCAGAGTTGCAGTAATCCAGACGGGAGATGACAAGTGCCTGGATTAGGACCTGTGCCGCTTCCTGTGTAAGGTAGGGTCGCACTCTGCGAATGTTGTAGAGCATGAACCTACAGGATCGGGTCACCGCTTTGATGTTAGCGGAGAATGACAGGGTGTTGTCCAGGGTCACGCCAAGGTTCTTTGCACTCTGGGAGGAGGACACAACGGAGTTGTCAACCGTAATGGCGAGATCATGGAGCGGGCAGTCCTTCCCCGGGAGGAAGAGCAGCTCCGTCTTGCCAAGGTTCAGCTTGAGGTGGTGATCCGTCATCCACACTGATATGTCTGCCAGACATGCAGAGATACGATTCGCAACCTGGTTATCAGAAGGGAGAAAGGAGAAGATTAATTGTGTGTCGTCTGCGTAGCAATGATAGGAGAGACCATGTGAGGATATGACAGAGCCAAGTGACTTGGTGTATAGAGAGAATAGGAGAGGGCCTAGAACTGAGCCCTGGGGGACACCAGTGGTGAGAGCACGTGATGCGGAGACAGATTCTCGCCACGCCACCTGGTAGGAGCGACCTGTGAGGTAGGACGCAATCCAAGAGTGAGCCGCGCCGGAGATGCCCAACTCGGAGAGGGTGGAGAGGAGGATCTGATGATTCACAGTATCAAAGGCAGCAGATAGGTCTAGAAGGATGAGAGCAGAGGAGAGAGAGTTAGCTTTAGCAGTGCGGAGAGCCTCCGTGACACAGAGAAGAGCAGTCTCAGTTGAATGACCAGTCTTGAAACCTGACTGGTTTGGATCAAGAAGGTCATTCTGAGAGAGATAACAAGAGAGTTGGCTAAAGACGGCACGCTCAAGAGTTTTGGAGAGAAAAGAAAGAAGGGATACTGGTCTGTAGTTGTTGACATCGGAGGGATCGAGTGTATGAGCGAGGTGAGGTAAGGGAGAAGGTCTCCGGAAATGGTCTGGAGAAGAGAGGAGGGTATAGGGTCAAGCAGGCAGGTTGTTGGGCGGCCGGCCGTCACAAGT
Organism: Coregonus lavaretus; assembly: GCF_964263955.1. NCBI lineage: Eukaryota > Metazoa > Chordata > Actinopteri > Salmoniformes > Salmonidae > Coregonus > Coregonus lavaretus. The sequence continues at coordinate 39,260,637 of NC_139995.1, forward strand.
CGCAAGAGAGAGAGGGGAGAAAGAAGTCAAAGCATAGGGTAGGGCAGTGTGAGCAGGACCAGCGGTGTCATTTGACTTAATAAATGAGGATCGGATGTCGTCAACCTTCTTTTCAAAACGGTTGACGAAGTCATCCACAGAGAGGGATGAGGGAGGGGGAGGAGGAGGAGGATTCAGCAGGGAGGAGAAGGTGGCAAAGAGCTTCCTAGGGTTAGAGGCAGAGGATTGACATTTAGTGGTAGAAAGTGGCTTTAGCAGCAGAAACAGAGGAAGAAAATGTAGAGAGGAGGGAGTGAAAAGATGACAGGTCGGCAGGGAATCTAGTTTTGCTCCATTGCCCGGAACCCTGTTCTGTGAGCTCGCAATGAGTCGTCAAGCCACGGAGCAGGAGTGGAGGACCGAGCCGGCTGGGAGGATAGGGGACATAGAGAGTCAAAAGATGCAGAAAGGGAGGAGAGGAGGGTTGAGGAGGCAGAATCAGGAGATTGGAGGGAGAAGGAATTGAGCAGAGGGAAGAGATGATAGGATGGAAGAGGAGAGAGTAGCGGGAGAGAGAGAGCGAAGGTCACGACGGCGCATTACCATCTGAGTAGGGGCAGAGTGAGTAGTGTTGGAGGAGAGCGAGAGAGAAAAGGATACAAGGTAGTGGTCAGAGACTTGGAGGGGAGTTGAGCCCCACTGACCCCGAGAGCCCCACTGACCCCGAGAGCCCCACTGACCAGATGCTCTCGGGGTATGCGAGAACACATGGTCAGACGAGGAGAGAGCAGTAGGAGTAGCAGTGTTTTCTGTGGTAATCCATGTTTCCGTCAGCGCCAAGAAGTCGAGGGACTGGAGGGTAGCATAGGCTGAAATGAACTCTGCCTTGTTGGCCGCAGAACGGCAGTTCCAGAGGCTGCCGGAGACCTGGAACTCCACATGGGTCGTGCGTGCAGGGACCACCAGGTTAGAGAGGCAGCAGCCACGCGGTGTGAAGCGTTTGTATGGCCTGTGCGGAGAGGAGAGAATAGGGATAGACAGACACATAGTTGACAGGCTACAGAAAAGGCTACACTAATGCAAAGGAGATCGGAATGAAATTAACTAAACATCTGGGGAAACGAGGCCTCCCTCACTAACCTTTCACTGAAACACTCAAATACAACTCTTCCAACTTCCACTTTAGAAATTATAATTGCTGTAATCTACAGTATTCTATGTTTCCAGGAATAGACTAACTTAGTTTACTCAGCTAGCTAACTTGGTACAGTATTCTTCTGTGAAAACAGCCCAGGGCACCGTATCCTATGACGCCATAGCTAACTAGCATGCTAGCATCCAATAACACACGGTTTAGCACCAATACTTGGTTACAACAAACTCCCAATGGATCATTCATGTCCGTGTCTAGTTCCTTTCATAACGCTGAAGTCAGTCATGCTAGCTAAACAAGTGGACTACTGATCTCGAATGTTCAGAAAGTGAAGCTTACGTTGCAAAATTCTCATTGACTAAAAGGATACAGTACTGCTAGCTGGTAATGTTGGCTAGCTAGCAGTGGCTGCGGTGTTGACTGTTTGAAAATGTAGCTGGCTAGCTAACCTCGATAGTTTCTCTATACTACACCTTTGTCTTTGATACCAAGACAACTATGTAGCTAGCTAACTTTACACTAATCAAATCATTCCGTTGAAATGTATTTAGTTTCTACAGTACTGCTAGCTGGTATAGTTGGCCAGCTAGCAGTGGCTGCGGTGTTGCTACCCGCTAGCTAGCTAGCTTTAATGGTCCAGGTAGTGGGTTAGCTAGCTAGCCTCGTGCTTCACCGGGCTCAGTCGAACACACTACAATACTTACCTACAATAACTACCTACAATAACTTCCTGGATAAACTACCTACAATACCGAACTACAATACCTACCTACAATCTAAATGCATGGTTTAAGCTTTACTCGACACATATAAAGAAGAAGCCAAGCTTACCTCCCCGCTTAGAGGAACACAACCTCACCCCATCGCTCCTCAGCTGTTCACTGAGAGATACAGTGCATTCGGAAAGTATTCAGACCCCTTTACTTTTTCCAAATGTTCTTACGTTAACCTTATTCTAAAATGGATTTAAAATATACAGTTGAAGTCAGAAGTTTACATACACTTAGGTTGGAGTCATTAAAACTTGTTTTTCAACAACTCAACACATTTCTTGTTAACAAACTATAGTTTTGGCAAGTCGGTTAGGACATCTACTTTGTGCATGACACAAGTAATTTTTCCAACAATTGTTGACAGACAGATTATTTCACTTATAACTCACTGTATCACAATTCCAGTGGATCAGAAGTTTACATGCACTAAATTGACTGTGCCTTTAAACAGCTTGGAAAATTCCAGAAAATTATGTCATGGCTTTAGAAGCTTCTGATAGGCTAATTGACATAATAATTTGAGTCAATTGGAGGTGTACCTGTGTATGTATTTCAAGGCCTACCTTCAAACTCTGTGCCTCTTTGCTTGACATCATGGGAATATCAAAAGAAATCAGCCAAGACCTCAGAAAAAAAATGGTAGACCTCCACAAGTCTGGTTCATCCTTGGGAGTAATTTCCAAATGCCTGAAGGTACCACGTTCATCTGTACAAACAATTGTATGCGAGTATAAACACCATGGGACCACGCAGCCGTCATACCGCTCAGGAAGGAGATGCGTTCTGTCTTCTAGAGATTAACGTACTTTGGTGCGGAAAGTGCAAATCAATCCCAGAACAACAGCAAAGGACCTTGTGAAGATGCTGGAGGAAACAGTAAAACGAGTCCTATATCGACATAACCTGAAAGACCGCTCAGCAAGGAAGAAGCCACTGCTCCAAAACCGCCATAAAAAAGCCAGACTACGGTTTGCAACTGCACATGGGGACAAAGATCGTACTTTTTGGAGAAATGTACTCTGGTCTGATGAAACAAAAATATAACTGTTTGGCCATAATGACCATTGTTATTTTTGGAGGAAAAATGGGGGTGCTTGCAAGCCGAAGAACACCATCCCAACCGTGAAGCACGGGGGTGCCAGCATCATGCTGTGGGGGTGCTTTGCTGCAGGAGTGACTGGTGCACTTCACAAAATAGATGGCATCATGAGGAAGGAAAATTATGTGGATACAGTGGGGGAAAAAAGTATTTAGTCAGCCACCAATTGTGCAATTCTCCCACTTAAAAATATGAGAGAGGCCTGTAATTTTCATCATAGGTACACGTCAACTATGACAGACAAAATGAGAAAAGAAAATCCTGAAAATCACATTGTAGGATTTTTAATGAATTTATTTGCAAATTATGGTGGAAAATAAGTATTTGGTCAATAACAAAAGTTTCTCAATACTTTGTTATATACCCTTTGTTGGCAACGACACAGGTCAAACGTTTTCTGTAAGTCTTCACAAGGTTTTCACACACTGTTGCTGGTATTTTGGCCCATTCCTCCATGCAGATCTCCTCTAGAGCAGTGATGTTTTGGGGCTGTCGCTGGGCAACATGGACTTTCAACTCCCTCCAAAGATTTTCTATGGGGTTGAGATCTGGAGACTGGCTAGGCCACTCCAGGACCTTGAAATGCTTCTTACGAAGCCACTCCTTCGTTGCCCGGGCGGTGTGTTTGGGATCATTGTCATGCTGAAAGACCCAGCCACGTTTCATCTTCAATGCCCTTGCTGATGGAAGGAGGTTTTCACTCAAAATCTCACGATACATGGCCCCATTCATTCTTTCCTTTACACGGATCAGTCGTCCTGGTCCCTTTGCAGAAAAACATCCCCAAAGCATGATGTTTCCACCCCCATGCTTCACAGTAGGTATGGTGTTCTTTGGATGCAACTCAGCATTCTTTGTCCTCCAAACACGACGAGTTGAGTTTTTACCAAAAAGTTCTATTTTGGTTTCATCTGACCATATGACATTCTCCCAATCCTCTTCTGGATCATCCAAATGCACTCTAGCAAACTTCAGACGGGCCTGGACATGTACTGGCTTAAGCAGGGGGACACGTCTGGCACTGCAGGATTTGAGTCCCTGGCGGCGTAGTGTGTTACTGATGGTAGGCTTTGTTACTTTGGTCCCAGCTCTCTGCAGGTCATTCACTAGGTCCCCCCATGTGGTTCTGGGATTTTTGCTCACCGTTCTTGTGATCATTTTGACCCCACGGGGTGAGATCTTGCGTGGAGCCCCAGATCGAGGGAGATTATCAGTGGTCTTGTATGTCTTCCATTTCCTAATAATTGCTCCCACAGTTGATTTCTTAAAACCAAGCTGCTTACCTATTGCAGATTCAGTCTTCCCAGCCTGGTGCAGGTCTACAATTTTGTTTCTGGTGTCCTTTGACAGCTCTTTGGTCTTGGCCATAGTGGAGTTTGGAGTGTGACTGTTTGAGGTTGTGGACAGGTGTCTTTTATGCTGATAACAAGTTCAAACAGGTGCCATTAATACAGGTAACGAGTGGAGGACAGAGGAGCCTCTTAAAGAAGAAGTTACAGGTCTGTGAGAGCCAGAAATCTTGCTTGTTTGTAGGTGACCAAATACTTATTTTCCACCATAACTTGTAAATAAATTCATTAAAAATCCTACAATGTGATTTTCTGGATTTTTTTTCTCTCAATTTGTCTGTCATAGTTGACGTGTACATATGATGAAAATTACAGGCCTCTCTCATCTTTTTAAGTGGGAGAACTTGCACAATTGGTGGCTGACTAAATACTTTTTTCCCCCACAGTATATCGAAGCAACATCTCAAGACATCAGTCAGGAAGTTAAAGCTTGGTCGCAAATGGGTCTTCCAAATGGACAATGACTCCAAGCATACTTCCAAAGTTGTGGCAAAATGGCTTAAGGACAGCAAAGTCAAGGTATTGGAGTGGCCATCACAAAGCCCTGACCTCAATCCTATAGAAAATGTGTGGGCAGAACTGAAAAAGCGTGTGTGAGCAAGGAGGCCTATAAACCTGACTCAGTTACACCAGCTCTGTCAGGAGGAATGGGCCAAAATTCACCCAACTTATTGTGGGAAGCTTGTGAAAGGCTACCCGAAACGTTTGACAAAAGTTAAACAATTTAAAGGCAATGCTACCAAATACTAATTGAGTGTAAACTTCTGACCCATTGGAATGTGATGAAAGAAATAAAAGCTGAAATAAATAATTCTCTCTACTATTATTCTGACATTTCACATTCTTAAAATAAAGTGGTGATCCTAACTGACCTAAGACAGGGAATTTGTACTAGGATTAAATGTCAGGAATTGTGAAAAACTGAGTTTAAATGTATTTGGCTAAGGTGTATGTAAACTTTCGACTTCAACTGTATATAACTACATTTGTTCGCAGCGCCGCCGTTTTTCAAACAAAGTCAACACAGCAGCCATTGCTAGCTAGCCAACACGACCAGCTAGCTGTACTGTAGCAGCTAAATACAATATATTTGTGCTAGCTAGCCAACGTTTAATTATTGCTGCGTTATGAAAGGAACTAGACACGGACACAAATTATCTGTTTAGTGTGTTAACACACTATTGGTAGTTTGTTGTAACCAAGTATTGGTGCTAAACTGTGTGTTATTGGATGCTAGCATGCTAGTTAGCTATAGCGTCATAGTTAGCTAGCTGAATAAAGTAAGTTGAGTCTATTCCTTGAATCATTGAACTGCTGTAGTTCACAACAATTCTAATTTCTAAAGTGGAAGTTGGGAGAGATTTATTCGGGTGGTTCAGTGAAACAATTATAGTTTCTGAGGTGAAGTTGGGAGAGTTATATTTGGGAGTTTTGGTTTTTACTCTCTCCTTTCCCAGATGTTTAGTTCATTTCATTCCGATCTCCTCTGCATTATTGTAGCCATTTGCTACAGCCTTTCAACTATGCCTCTGCCTATCCCTGTTCTCTCCTCTCCGCACAGGCTACACAAACGCCTCACACCGCGTGGCTGCTGCCTCTCTAACCTGGTGGTCCCTGCACGCACCCCACACCTGGAGTTCCAGGTCTCAGGCAGCCTCTGGAACTGCCGTTCTGCTGCCAACAAGGCTGACTTCATCCCAGCCTATGCTACCCTCCAGTCCCTCGACTTCCTGGCGCTGACGGAAACATGGATTACCACTGAAAACACTGCTACTCCTACTGCTCTCTCCTCGTCTGACCATGTGTTCTCGCATACCCCGAGAGCATCTGGTCAGAGGGGTGGTGGCACAGGAATCCTCATCTCTCCCAAGTGGACATTCTAAATTTTTCCCCTAACCCATCTATCTATCTCCTCATTTGAATTCCATGCTGTCACAGTCACTAACCCATTTAAGCTTAATATCCTTGTCATCTATCGCCCTCCAGGTTCCCTTGGAGAGTTCATCAATGAGCTTGACGCCTTGATAAGTTCCTTTCCTGAGGATGGCTCACCCCTCACAGTTTTGGGGGATTTCAACCTCCCTACGTCTACATTTGACTCATTTCTCTCTGCCTCCTTCTTTCCACTCCTCTCCTCTTTTGACCTCACCCTCTCACCGTCCCCCCCTACTCACAAGGCAGGCAATACGCTTGACCTCATCTTTACTAGATGCTGCTCTTCTACTAATCTCACTGCAACTCCCCTCCATGTCTCTGACCACTACTTTGTATCCTTTTCTCTCTCGCTCTCCTCCAACACTACTCACTCTGCCCCTACACAGATGGTAATGCGCCGCCGCAACCTTCGCTCCATCCTATCATCTCTTCCCTCTGCTCAATCCTTCTCCCTCCAATCTCCTGATTCTGCCTCCTCAACCCTCCTCTCCTCCCTTTCTGCATCCTTTGACTCTCTGTGTCCCCTATCCTCCCGGCCGGCTCGGTCCTCCCCTCCAGCTCCGTGGCTTGATGACTCATTGCGAGCTCACAGAACAGAGCTCCGGGCAGCGGAGCGGAAATGGAAGAAAACTAAACTCCCTGCCGACCTGGCATTTACTAAACCCCCCCCCCCCTCCTCTCTCTCTGTGGATGACTTCGTCAACCACTTTGAAAATAAGGTTGACGACATCCGATCCTCGTTTGTTAACTCTAATGACACTGCTGGTCCTGCTCACACTGCCCTACCCTATGCTTTGACTTCTTTCTCCCCTCTCTCTCCAGATAAAATCTTGCGACTTGTGACTGCAGGCCGCCCAACAACCTGCCCGCTTGACCCCATCCCCTCCTCTCTTCTCCAGACCATCTCCGGTGACCTTCTCCCCTACCTCACCTCGCTGATCAACTCATCCTTGACCGCTGGCTATGTCCCTTCCGTCTTCAAGAGAGCGAGAGTTGCACCCCTTCTCAAAAAACCAACACTCGATCCCACTGATGTCAACAACTACAGACCAGTATCCCTTCTTTCTTTTCTTTCCAAAACTATTGAGCGTGCCGTCTTTAGCCAACTCTCTTGCTATCTCTCTCAGAATGACCTTCTTGATCCAAACCAGTCAGGTTTCAGGACTGGTCATTCAACTGAGACTGCTCTTCTCTGTGTCACGGAGGCTCTCCGCACTGCTAAAGCTAACTCTCTCTCCTCTGCTCTTGTCCTTCTAGACCTGTCTGCTGCCTTTGATACTGTGAACCATCAGATCCTCCTCTCCACCCTCTCCGAGCTGGGCATCTCCGGCGCGGCTCACTCCTGGATCGCGTCCTACCTGACCGGTCGCTCCTACCAAGTGGCGTGGCGAGAAGCTGTCTCCGCACCACGTGCTCTCACCACTGGTGTCCCCCAGGGCTCAGTTCTAGGCCCTCTCCTATTCTCCCTATACACCAAGTCACTTGGCTCTGTCATATCCTCACATGGCCTCTCCTATCATTGCTACGCTGACGATACACAACTAATCTTCTCCTTTCCCCCTTCTGATAACCAGGTGGCGAATCGCATCTCTGCATGTCTGGCAGACATATCAGTATGGATGACGGATCACCACCTCAAGCTGAACCTTGGCAAGACGGAGCTGCTCTTCCTCCCGGGGAAGGACTGCCCGTTCCATGATCTCGCCATCACGGTTGACAACTCCGTTGTGTCCTCCTCCCAGAGTGCGAAGAGCCTTGGCGTGACCCTGGACAACACCCTGTCGTTCTCCGCTAACATCAAGGCGGTGACCCGATCCTGCAGGTTCATGCTCTACAACATTCGGAGAGTACGACCCTGCCTTACACAGGAAGCGGCACAGGTCCTAATCCAGGCACTTGTCATCTCCCGTCTGGATTACTGCAACTCGCTGTTGGCTGGGCTCCCTGCCTGTGCCATTAAACCCCTACAACTCATCCAGAATGCCGCAGCCCGTCTGGTGTTCAACCTTCCCAAGTTCTCTCACGTCACCCCGCTCCTCCGCACACTCCACTGGCTTCCAGTTGAAGCTCGCATCTGTTACAAGACCATGGTGCTTGCCTATGGAGCTGTGAGGGGATCGGCACCTCTGTACCTTCAGGCTCTGATCAGTCCCTACATCCAAACGAGGGCATTGCGTTCATCCACCTCTGGCCTGCTGGCTCCCCTTCCTCTGCGGAAGCATAGTTCCCGCTCAGCCCAGTCAAAACTGTTCGCTGCTCTGGCACCCCAATGGTGGAACAAGCTCCCTCACGACGCCAGGACAGCGGAGTCACTCACCACCTTCCGGAGACATTTGAAACCCCACCTCTTTAAGGAATACCTGGGATAGGATAAAGTAATCCTTCTACCCCCCCTTACCCCACCCCAAAGAAAGAAGAAAAAAAAACATATTTTAAAGTGGTTATCCCACTGGCTATAGGGTGAATGCACCTATTTGTAAGTCGCTCTGGATAAGAGCGTCTGCTAAATGATGTAAATGTAAATGTATATAGATTCTCATCAATCTACACACAATACCTCATAATGACAAAGCGACAACAGGTTTTTAGAAATTTTAGCAAATGTATTAAAAATAAAAAACAAATACCTTATTTACATAAGTATTCAGCCCCTTTGCTGTGAGACTCGAAATTGAGCTCAGGTGCATCCTGTTTCCATTGATCATCCTTGATGTTTCTACAACTTGATTGGAGTCCACCTGTGGTAAATTCTATTGATTGGACATGATTTGGAAAGGCACACACCTGTCTATATAAGGTCCCACAGTTGACAGTGCATGTCAGAGCAAAAACCAAGCCATGAGGTCAAAGGAATGGTCCGTAGAGCTACGAGACAGGATTGTGTCGAGGCACAGATCTGGGGAAGGGTACCAAAACATTTCTGCAGCGTTGAAGGTCCCCAAGAACACAGTGGCCTCCATCATTCTTAAATGGAAGAAGTTTGGAACCACCAAAACCCTTCCTAGAGCTGGCTGCCCGGCCAAAGTGAGCAATCGGTGGAGAAGGACCTTGGTCAGGGAGGTGACCAAGAACCCGATGGTCACTCGGACAGAGCTCCAGAGTTTCTCTGTGGAGATGGGAGAACCTTCCAGAAGGACAACCATCTCTGCAGCAGTCCACCAATCAGGCCTTTATGGTAGTGTGGCCAGACGGAAGCCACTCCTCAGTAAAAGGCACATGACAGCCCACTTGGAGTTTGCCAAAAGGCACCTAAAGGCTCAGATTGTGAGAAACAAGATTCTCTGGTCTGATGAAACCAAGATTCAACTCTTTGGCCTGAATGCCAAGCGTCACGTCTGGAGAAAACCTGGCACCATCCCTATGGTGAAACATGGTGGTGGTAGCATCATGATGTGGGGATGTTTTTCAGCAGCAGGGACTTGGAGACTCGTCAGGATCGAGGGAAAGATGAACGGAGCAAAGTGTCGTGTATTGAGATTATGACGTTGTTAAATGTTTTTAAGTGGAACTGAAAGAATGTTGATTTTAGTATCAAGAGGGAATGTTTTAGTGTAACGTCACATACAACAGACAGGAAGTGTGTTGTAGACAGGGGAGACTGGTGATTGGCCAGAAGAGGGAGCCCATCTTTTTGCATTGTTTATAAGTAGGGGCTAAACGAGAGAGAGACAGAACGGCCATTGCAATCTGGGACGCCGTTCTCCAGACACCGCGGGTCTGTAACTTATGCTGTAACCTCGTGATTTTAATAAAAGCCTCTAACACGGTGCAGCTTGAGCGGACTCCTTGATTGACAGCAATAATTGCCACCATTCACCCGATACGACAAATGGCGCCCAACGTGGGGCTGGTCTGCATCTCTCCTTTGCTCATTCGTAGCCGCCAAGCTAACTTCGGTCTGAAGTGCCAGAAAAGGGTGAGTTTTCCTCACAGCTTTGGAGATTGTTAGGTTGGATGCTATGTGATTGTACACTGGAGAAATGTACCATACGACCGTGCCTCGGGTGGCGTTATTGCTGTTGACTAGGAGTCTGGTAATAATTATTCTAAAATTGTACAGCAATTGAAGGCAGATATTAACGGCAGATATTGGCAGAATAAAGTAAGGTAGATACGTATATGCAATTAGAGCATTGTGAATCTGGAAAGACCTCGAAACGAGGCGACTCTTTAGGAGTGGGCCATGAAATCCTGGCAACGCGCTAGGTGTGGGGTCAGGTTGGTTCTGGGAACCATAAGATGGACGGGTTATATGTATGTTATGCTCATTTTATGGTCGACGGATTATTCGTTTGGGGTAACCGCTCATATGATTATCCAGAACTTACGGCAGCATAAAGTTAGCAGGTGATAAATGGACAATAATTTGGGCACAATGCAAGGTTACTTAGGGCGTGGTAGGCCGCAGTTAGCTAAAGGCTAATGTTAATGCTAAATGCTGGATTGTGTTTCATGCTACATGGTACATAGCGGCTAATGCTAAATGCTAAGGCTAAATGCTAATTGTGTTGTGTGCTACATGCTAATGTATCCTTAGAGGTCCCATTGCGATGGACTAAGCCTCTTAAAATATGTATGTGTGTGTAGAATTCAAAGTTCTACGCAAATGTGAGCTCTGTTATGTGTAATTGTGTGAGTTTAAGGTATAAAATAGTGAAGCTGTAGCGTAAGGCTATCGTTCTATTGTCTGTTGTAGTAAAACTACAAAACGGCATTGTGGGTAACGTGTCATATTCTGTGGGGTTACACGGCAGGGGGAGACAGGGAGACACAGACGAGGGAACAAAGAGGAGAGATTTTAACACGAATCTTATAGTTTTAAAGCGGCTGCTGTTTGAACATGAAACTATTTGTTGAGATGTAGTGAATTTATACATTAAGTATATGTTGACGGAGTATAATGAATTAAATTAAATGACGGATTAAAATAAAATAAAAATGTTTTTGAGCGATCTATTTAGTCCTGAATTAATTCTTAGAGCGAATATGAGTGGGAGAATATTGAATATGCTTGAAATAACTCAGTGATTGCATTAACTACTAAAATCTTTTCCTGTGTCTCTGTTCTTTTGTCATATGAGAGGAACGATAAGCGAGAGGAGAGAGGAGGGGCTAAGTGTGCGTGACGTGACAAGACGTGACGCGACAGGATCAAGTCAAAAAGGTTTTGAGACTGGTCTGGTTACAAAATATTTGATGTTATGACAATTTCGCATAGGCTTGGCAAATTGATTCATTAAAAATTGCATTTTGGAGGCTATGTGCATCACTTGGGTTAATTACAAATGTGTTGGCAATCAAGGACTGACATTATTCTGTAAAATTAAGATAAGGGTTTATGGGAATTGTAGTGTTGAAGGGTTAGAGGCTTTGTTTATGGGTATTTTAGTCTGAAGTTGACTACTTGCATTTGATGGGTTGTGGTAAGATAGCCAACACTAATTGATAAATTGGTGACATAGGATATAGGAATAAAAATTGGTTTAAAATATTCATGATTTTTAATTGATTTATTAAAAAAAAAAAAAAATCATCATTTTTTTGGGGGAGTTGTTAGGTTTATATTAATAATTAGAGGGGGGAAGCCATAGGCTATATAGTCTAAAATAAGATAATTCATAATAAAGGAATATAAAAGAGTAGTTACAATGGGGAGAAAAGGACAGCAAGGCTATAAAAGTCAGTACACCGGTTGATATAGTACAAAATGGTAATCCTTTAGTTAAGAGTATTGCTAGGTTATCCGGCAAATGAAACAAAAGTTGCCCTTCATTCTCAAACAAAAACTGATAAAAGATTCCAGCGATAAGATAAACAGAGGTATAGAGAAGGTGACAGGAGAAACTAATGGCAGAAGTTAGTACACCTTTCTCACATACGGATTCAGCGAAAAGACACCCACCTTACGAGAAGGAAGTAGAGCTTAGGGATGTTTATCCTCAGCTTCCAGGGATCATCCAGGAGGGTGATTGTTGCATCAGAGATGAAGACGAATAATAGATAGAGGACAAGCAGAAACGACGATCACAGAAGAAAAGTAAGAAGATGATGGAAGATGATATTTTGAGGACAGAACTTAGAATATAAGCTGTTGAAGAATCCTGATATGTCAACAACAAAGAACAGGATGAAGAAACTCTCAGAAAACTCAATCATACAACTGGTGGAGAAGAGAAGCTTTGGTTATGAAGAATCAGAGTGAACCAAATCAACAATCACTGTTACAGCTTCAACTGAACAATATCAAATGCAATTGTACCAGCCAAGGGGGGTACCAGGTGTTCCATATCCACAGCCAGTTTCTGGACAGACACAGAATTGGAGAGGAAGAGGACGAGAAGGCTTAGAAGGAGGAGGAAGATTTCAGCTACACTTCCCGCAACTTTCAGAAGACTGTTATAATTATGGACAGGTTGGTCACTTTACCTGTTAATGCAACAAGTCAGGAGGAAACAACAGAGAACATTTTTAAGGAAGATACAGGGGCCAGTCAAGATCACCTGTTAGTGCCTAGAAGATACGAAGGGGGGTGTCAGCTGATAGCACCAATTAGGAAGAAAATATCTAACAATTGAAGTAAAACCAGAGGACTATGAGAAGTGATAGTGAATAGTGGAAAAACTTATCTGTGTTCAGCCTAAAGAGGTTAAACATCTCACTATGTAAACTTAACTAATTAGGATAGGGATTTGAGGTAGTAAACAGCTAATTACTCTTAAGGAACCAAGTGAGCTCTGCTATAAAACTCAAGGAGAAATTAAAATAGACATACTAATATTAAAAAATATACCTATTGCATTGTTGGGAAGAGATGCATTGTGTAAATTGAACTGTACAATAAGATGTACACTAAACGGCTGTCTGGTAGAGGATTTTAAAAAGTAGGGTTTTTGGGAATCATATTTGCTTAAAAAGATAATATCATAGGAAGGATGATAATCTATTAGACTGCCTATTAGACAATCTGTCTGAAAAATAAAGTTAAAAGGGGTGACTGTTATTCTGGGTTACATTCTTACACCAAGAGATTTCAGGCTAGGCTAAAAGGTGTTTAGTCGTTTGCCAAGTCAGTGTGTAAAGAAGTCAGAAGCAGGTGGGGACTTTCCCAATCACATATTCTAAAATTTGGTGGTAAAGGGATTTTGTGAATAAATCAGTGGAAAAGGTTTTTAAAGGTTAGGAGAAAAGATTAGATTAAAATAAGTTAGGAGAACTAGGTTGAAGGAACTCTAAGACAGTAAGCTAAGTTTCAAAGTTAGTAGTAAGAGAGAGAACAATGGTGAAGGACACTTTAGAGTAGGAAGATCAAGGTAATTGTAGGTGTATTTTTTATAATCAAAAGTTTGAAAGTCAGGGATTACAGGTAGGACTGAGAGTTGGGAAAAAGTGACACTAGTGGTGATAGATGGAAGTACAAGCAAAGACAACTTTTCTTTGGGGAAAATGGATGAAGTAACAATAAGGACATTAACACTTCAGTCTATTAAAACAACAGTGAGAAGCAATTTAACTCTTTCAACATTGATAGTTATTAAAGCCATAAATATATCGCATTTGATTATAAGGGAACCAATAGCTCCAGCACCAATTTTAGGGGAAAAAATACTTATTAGGGTTAGGATGGGGACGTTCCTCCCACATGGAGAGATAATTATGGAGAAGAAGTATACTTATCTAGTGCAAGCATTAGAATTTGTTCCGGTTAAGAATTATTGGTTAAAAGGCTATGTAATTCATAAAGTAACGCTTATAATGGAAGAGTTGAGGTCTGTTGTAGCCTCCACAGTCATTGAGGGAGTTCAGGAGGAGTAGATTACAGTAGCCACTCCAACAGTAGATAATACACAGAGGATAACGGGAACTTTCGCACTAGAAGTAATTAAGGTTGATACATCAACTAAATCAACTACTTTAATGGTAACTTTGGAAGGGATTAATGATACGATGGCAATAGCAAATGTAGGAAGTATGACACCGACAACAACTTTTCTGAAATTAAAGGGGTAGCAAGAAGGACTTAAAATAGGAGAGCAGATAGTAGTAGAGAACAATATAGATTCATCTGAAATAGTGATACTATCATGGAAGTACAGGATGAGGTCTTTGATTTTAATGACAGACAAGGAGAGGTATCTGATCAGTACCGCTCGTTAGGGAAGAGAGAAACTATATGCATGTGGTTTGATTCTTCTGTTGTGAAAGTTAGAGATAGATGGCAGGTAGGAATCTTTGGTTCCAGCGGTTAACTCATTCTGTAATATCAGTGAGGAATCTTGAGGGTCCATGTCTGTTGAGAATTCCAGTCAAACATGTTAGAGACGGTCGTTCGACCTCTATCAAGTATGTGTCAATCTTATGCTTTGTCATGACTGTTGTATCAGCAACAACAATCAGTAACAGATAAAATAATGTCGTTGTCAAAACATTTGTTTAAGCATAGGGTTAGGTGGTATTGGGTTAAGTGAATTAACTTGGGTGCATTTGTTAGATGGAAAGTAAAATCAGGTAACAGCAAACCCTGTAGCATTTGAGGTGTAACCATTGAGGGCTAAAAGTTGTTTTTGTTCTAATAAAACATATGAGGTAAGGGGTATGTTTGTGGGAATATCAGATTGTGATGTTATATGATAACTTTGGGTATGCATGACCTTAAGGGTAGTAATGACAAATATAATGTAACTTTTTATGTACCAGGTAGTAGGAACAGCAGGACTTTGATGGTAAAAGATTAGCTTTTGCCTGACAATGTGACTATGGGGAATTTTAGAGATATTTGGAGGGTTTGTGGTGATAAAGCATATATATTCTTACCCTATGGATAGACAGGATGTTGTTACATGTCAACGTTGAAGCTTCCATATGAGGTTTCTACCATTATAAGAGGGGTAGCACCGGACACAGAAATCTGAAGCTATATTTGAAATTGGATGAAAAGAGACATGGCTACATGTCATAGTCTTCAAGCCTATCATTGAAGGATAAATCTAAGGGAGAAGGGGGGACTTTTTCCATGGTATGGTGTAACATTTGGGAAGATCATATTGATAATATTAGGTATACTTTGAGTCCAGATAGTTCCGATAATATCACGAGTGTTATAGATGTGTTGAAGAATATAAGGGATGCGTTTGGGAGATCTGAGAAGACTTGGTTGCAAGATCAGGTAGGCCAGTAGGGGCAGTGATGGGTTACATTTAATGGCAGCTTTGATAACACTGTGTGATGTTTGTAATTTGTTACTGACCTTTGAGAAAGCTATGATATTGAGATAGGTTGGAGAGTGATGCCTGGAGACAACACTCAGATGCCGGTGTTGACTGTTCCTGATCTGGATGAAGATGGACAAGTGGAACTGAATGGATAAATATCATTTTAGATGTTTTGATCATTTTTCCACAAAAAAAATGCAATATTGGGGTGATGTTGGTATGATTTTATGAATCACAGGGGGGAAGTGTATGAATGAATAATTATCCTAGTTCATTATTCTATCATTTATGTGATTCATACATCATTTATATATCATTTTTATATTCTTAGTTGATATTGATGTTTAATTTGAAAGTGTTGTTTTGCAAAAGATACTGTTTGGTTTTTCCTTTTCTTCCAGAAGCATTTGGGGAACATATGGAGATTGAAATACTCAAACAGGGACAATATGACTGGAGGAGATGAAACAAGGAGGGTGTGGCCGATTCCATCATCAACAGTCCATTGGAAGAGGAGACTACGGGGAGATGAAGTGTAGTGGACTACATTCCAGTGTCTGCAATGAAATATAGACATGTGTAATACATAATTGTGTCATATTCTTAGGTATTAATTTTTGTAGAATGATGTTTGATGTTATTGAATACATGTGAGGATCTTAGATGTTTTTGTTTATTTCGTGAATGCTTAGGGACAGGGAGTTTAGGCAGGGAGAGGTCCACTTTAGGGTCCAATGGGTTGACCAGCCTTAGAGTGGATATTTTTTGGATAGGATTTTGTTTGCAGGGGCTTACATGTGTATTTAATTGCATCATAGTTTCAAATGCATTTACATGGTTTATGAGTTTATTTGGAGTATCTAGGTGGTTGCCTGGGGCAGAGGGACCGTGAGAGAATTTTACTGTCTTGATTGATGGATGGATATCTGAAAAGATGGCTGCCGGACAGTTTTTCGCTCTTACACTCCATAGAGATTTGTTCATATTTCATAGTAATGTATTCACACTTCATAAACAGTTATTTCATAGAAAGGTATTTACACTCTAGAGAAGAATGTTTTTGGTTTAATGTTAAAGATACTCAATAAGATAAATTGTTACTTGTCATAATCCTATTCTGTTTGTTTTCGAGACTGTTCGTCTCGAAGGGGGGATATGTCGTGTATTGAGATTATGACGTTGTTAAATGTTTTTAAGTGGAACTGAAAGAATGTTGATTTTAGTATCAAGAGGGAATGTTTTAGTGTAACGCCACATACAACAGACAGGAAGTGTGTTGTAGACAGGGGAGACTGGTGATTGGCCAGAAGAGGGAGCCCATCTTTTTGCATTGTTTATAAGTAGGGGCTAAACGAGAGAGAGACAGAACGGCCATTGCAATCTGGGACGCCGTTCTCCAGACACCGCGGGTCTGTAACTTATGCTGTAACCTCGTGATTTTAATAAAAGCCTCTAACACGGTGCAGCTTGAGCGGACTCCTTGATTGACAGCAATAATTGCCACCATTCACCCGATATGACAAAAGTACAGAGAGATCCTTGATGGAAACCTGCTGAGCGCTCAGGACTTCAGACTGGGGTGAAGGTTCACCTTCCAACAGGACAAGGACCCGAAGCACACAGCTAAGACAACGCAGGAGTTGCTTCGTCTCTGAATGTCCTTGAGTGGCCCAGCCAGAGCCCGGACTTGAACCCAATCGAACATCTCTGGAGAGACCTGAAAATAGCTGTGCAGCGACGCTCCCCATCCAACCTGACAGAGCTTGAGAGAATCTGCAGTCCACCAGACCAGATAGATGTTATGAAGCGTTTCCCTTTGTCCTCAAGTAGAGGGCTGGATCAAGGTTGGGGTAAATGGGGTCAATTAGAATTGAAGGCAGTTAATTCAGGAAGCAAACTGAAATTAAAAAGCTGAAAAAGAGAAGCTATTTATGTCAAATGTTTTTCAATTTTGGGATTTTTAATTCAAATCAGTTCCTGAATTGAGTGACTTCAATTTGAATTGACCCCATACATTGACCCCATTGGCCTACATACCACCAGTAAGGAGTAACAATGAACAGCATTTTGTTTTAAAGTGTTTTATTACATAAAGGTTAATACAAATCTTATAAAACAGTATTAGTTAAAATAGTACATTTCCACATTAATAGTAGATATGATATACACTGAGTGTACAAAATATTAGGAACATTAGGTGAATCCAGGTCAGTGATGTCACTTGTTAAATCCACTTCAATCAGTGTAGATGAAGGGGAAGAGACAGGTTAAAGAAGGATTATTAAGCCTTGAGACAATTGAGACATGTATTGTGTACGTGTGCCATTCAGAGGGTGAATGGGCAAGACAAAGTGCCTTTGAACGGGGTATCAAATCAAATCAAGCTTTATTTATTTAGCACATTTCAGACATGGAATGCAACACAAAGTGCTTCACAGATTATTATTATTTTTTTATATGAAGAAAAATAAACTGAAATATTTACTACACAAACAAAAGACTATAAAGAAAAAAGAATAACAAAAACTGAATGACTGAAAAGCAAAGCTAAAATGGTTTGTTTTAAGATCTCTTTTAAATATGTCCACAGTTCTGGCCCCCCACAGGTTCTCTGGCAGGCTGTGTGCGCTCTGTCTGGTCTTGGTCAGTACCCGTGCTGCAGCGTTCTGTATGTTCCGCAGTTGACCAATGGCTTTCTTGGGTATACCAGACAGGAGAGCATTACAGTATTCAAGCCTGCTTGTAATAAAAGCATGGATGGGTCTCTGTGTCAGCCTGAGAGAGAAATGGCCGTACCTTGGCAATGTTCCTCAGGTGGTAAAAAGCGATGTCACATTTCTAATTTGTGACTCGAAATCGTGTTCAGAATCTAAAACGACACCTAGGTTTTTTATACCTGGTGTTTTATCTTTATTGCCCGTGAATTAAAATGTGCGGTCAGATACTCTCTCTGTGTCTTGTCTTGATTTAGCTGGAGGAAGTTGTGAGCCATCCAAGTATTTAAATCACTAATACAGTCCAAAATCCTCTGGTGACACAGAAATGTAAAGTTGTGTATCGTCTGGGTAGTAGTGAAAATCAATGCTGTGCTTTCTGATAATGCTGCCAAGGGGTAACATGTAAACTGAACAGTCCCGGACCCAAAATCGAACCTTGCGCAACACCACATGTGATATGCATTTTCTATAAGTTATGTTCCCCAAGGGCGAAAAAAAACTCTGGTTAAATAAACCAATTTAGAACTGGACTGGAGAGGCCAACCCACCTCGCCAGTCTGTCCAGAAGGACATCATGGTGGTGTCGTATATGAAGATTATGACGTTGTTAATGTTTTTAAGTGGAACCGGAGAGGACATTTATTTTAGTGTCAGAGGGAATGGTTTTAATGTGACACCCCGGATAGGACAGAGAAGTCTGTGTGTTGTAGACAGGGGATTGGACAGTAGAGGGAGCCACCCCTATCTTGGGAAGATTATATATACTGGGTAAAAAGCGAAGAAGAGGTTAGAGCGACCATTGCAATCTGGGAAGTCGCTCTCCGGGTGGTCATGACATCCGTCACTTATGCTGGAATCTTGTGATATGAATAAACTTATGATCAAAGGTTCAGTATGAGCAGACTCCTTTGTTTATCAGCAATAATTGCCAGCATTTACTCGATACTACAAATGGCGTCACGAAAAGGGAAGGACTGCATCTCTTTGTTCCATTCATTGCCGCCAAGCTAACTCGTTCTGAAGTCATGGCCAGATAAGGGTGAGTTTTTTTTTTTCCTCACCGCTTTGGGAGTTTGTTAGTTTGGATGCTATTTGAGTGTGCCCTGGAGAGATGTACCATTAGGACCGAAGTGTGTTTTGTGTTGCGTTATTGCTGAGAACTGGGGGTCTGGCTAATCATTATAAATTTTTTTGCACTGGTAAACAGCGCAAAAGGGGGGAGAGCCTATAGATTGGCTATAGAGATATGTTGCTTGAATAGGAAGTCAGGAACAATCGATGGAAGTGAATAAGGCCAAGATATGTATACAAGTTAGGACATTGTGGATTTGATAAGCCCTCGGAACAAACGAGGCGACCATAGGGTGGGCCATAAATCCTAATAACGCATTCGGTGTGATTAGGTGTGTTCTGGGAACTCGGGTTTGGAATATACATTCTATTCAATCAATTTTCAATCAATTTTATTTTATATAGCCCTTCTTACATCAGCTAATATCTCGAAGTGCTGTACAGAAACCCAGCCTAAAACCCCAAACAGCTAGTAATGCAGGTGTAGAAGCACGGTGGCTAGGAAAAACTCCCTAGAAAGGCGAAAACCTAGGAAGAAACCTAGAGAGGAACCAGGCTATGAGGGGTGGCCAGTCCTCTTCTGGCTGTGCCGGGTGGAGATTATAACAGAACCATGCCAAGATGTTCAAAAATGTTCATAAGTGACAAGCATGGTCAAATAATAATCAGGAATAAATCTCAGTTGGCTTTTCATAGCCGATCATTAAGAGTTGAAAACAGCAGGTCTGGGACAGGTAGGGGTTCCATAACCGCAGGCAGAACAGTTGAAACTGGAATAGCAGCAAGGCCAGGCGGACTGGGGACAGCAAGGAGTCACCACGGCCGGTAGTCCCGACGTATGGTCCTAGGGCTCAGGTCTCTCAGTTGGCTTTTCATAGCCGATCATTAAGAGTTGAAAACAGCAGGTCTGGGACAGGTAGGGGTTTCGTAGCCGCAGGCAGAACAGTTGAAACTGGAATAGCAGCAAGGCCAGGCGGACTGGGGACAGCAAGGTGTCATCATGCCCGGTAGTCCTGACGTATGGTCCTAGGGCTCAGGTTCTCAGAGAGAAAGAGAGAACGAGAGAATTAGAGAGAGCATACTTAAATTCACACAGGACACTGGATAAGACAGGAGAAGTACTCCAGGTATAACCAACTAACCCCAGCCCCCCGACACATAAACTACTGCAGCATAAATACTGGAGGCTGAGACAGGAGCGGTCCGGAGACACTGTGGCCCCATCCGAAGAAACCCCCGGACAGGGCCAAACAGGAAGGATATAACCCCACCCACTCCGCCAAAGCACAGCCCCCGCACCTATTGATGTTACCTCTCAGCTGGTGGTTGACGAAGCATTTGTCTGAAGTAACCTCTCATAGAATATCCATAACTTACGGCAGCCTAAAGTTAAAATCAAAGAAAAAGTAATTTAAGGCGCAATGTCAGGTACATTGTTTTCATGCTACATGGTGCATACAGGCTAATGCTAATGCTAATATGCTGCATGCTAACATGTGACCTTAGAGGTCCACTGCGATGGAATAAAGCCTCTTAAATTATGTTTGTGTGTGTGTGGAACTCAGGTTCTATGTTTTGTGAGCGCTGTTAAATGTTGTTTGACTATGAGGGGAAAACGGAGGTACAGCAGGACTGTTAACTGTCTGTTTGGGTTGGGGAGACAGCTGAGAAGCTGCCGTCCACGGTGAAATCGTATGGTTGAATGTAATGCGCATGCGTGTGATTTTACTAAACTACAACACGTTTGATTTTACTACACTAGGTTACGACACGGGTGATTTTACGGCACTAGATTATGACACGTTTGATTTTACGGCACTGCACTACAACACGAGGGATTTTACTAAAACTACAACAAGGGGGGATTTTGGGTAAATGGGTCATACTTCTGTTACACTGCAGGGGGAGACAGAGACACAGACGAGGGAACAAAGAGGAGAGATTTTAACACGAATGGGAATCTTCTAGTTGTTACATCGGCTGTTGGTTAAAGATGAAACTGTTTTTGTGACCTATTGAATTGATAAATGAGAGAGAGATGTTGACGGATTAAAAATAAAAATAATTAAATAAATAAATAAAATAAAAATGTTATTGAGCTATTTGAATGCGATTCCTGAGTTGATTCTTAGAGCGAATGTGACTGGAGGAATATTGAATGCTGGAAATCACTCAGTGAATGTATAAACTTTAAATTCTTGTCTGTTTCTATGCTCTTTTGTCATATGAGAGGAACGATAGTAAAAGAGAGAGAGAGAAAGAGAGGAGGGGCTGGCGTGTACGTCACGTGACAAGGATCGAGTCAAAAAGGTTTTGGTACTGTTCTGTTTACAAAATCTTCCCCTACAGAATATTTGATGTTATGACAATTTCACAGAGGCTTGGCAAATACTGATTCATTAAACATTTGCATTTTGGAGTTTCTGTGCATCACTTGGGTTGATTGGAGTTGTGTTGGGAATTGAGTACTGACATTATTCTGTAAAATTAAGATAATTGGGTGCTTATAAAGCAAGGGGGTTTATGGGTATTGTAGTCTGAAGTTGACTACTTGCATTTACTTTCCGGATTGGTTGTGGTAAGATAGCCACTAATTGATACATTGGTAAAATAGGAATAATAGGAATATAGAAATAAAAAATTGTTTTAATTATTCATAATTTTTAAATTGTTTTTTTTTGTTAATTGATTTTTATTTTATTTTAATAACATGTTTTTTTGGGAAAAAAAAATTTCTAGAATTTTTTAATATTCATATTTTTGTTGATTGATTTAAAAAAAAAAATTTTTTTTTTTTTTTTTTTTGGTTGTTTGGTTTATATTAATAATTAAAGGGGGGAAGCCATAGGCTATATAGTCTAAAATAAAATAATTCACAATAAAGGAATATAAAAGGGTTGTTACAATGGGGAAAAACGACATCAAGGCTATGAAGGTAATTACACCTGTTGATATAGTACAAAATAGTAATCCTTTAACTAAAGTATTGCTAGGTTATCCGGCAAATGAAACAAAAGTTGCCCTTCATTCTCAAACAAAAACTGATAAAAGATTCCAGCGATAAGATAAACAAAGGTATAGAGAAAAGGCTAAAGGAAGAGAAGGCGACAGAAAAACTAATGGCAGAAGTTAGTACACCTTTCTCACATACGGATTCAGCAAAAAGACCCCCACCTTATGAGAAGGAAGTAGAGCTTAGGGATGTTTATCATCAGCTTCCAGTGATCATCCAGGAGGGTGATTATTGCATCAGAGATGAAGATGAACGAATAATAGATAGAGGACAAGCAGAAACGACCAGAAAGATGAATCCAAAACTCCAGAAGTAAGAAAAACCGAGATGTCTGGAAACTAAGAGAAGAATACAGTGAGGCCAAGGAAAAAGGCCACTAGTAAGAAGATGATGGAAGATGATATTTCGAGGACAGAACTTAGAATATAAGCTGTTGAAGAATCCTGATATGTCAACAACAAGAAAGAACAGGACGAAGAAACTCTCAAAAAACTCAATCATACAACTGGTGGAGAAGGAGAAGAGAAGCTTTGGTTATGAAGAATCAGAGTGAACCAAATCAACAATCACTGCTACAGCTTCAACTGAACAAGGCCAACCGCAATTGTACCAGCCACCAAGGAGGGTACCAGTTGTTTCATATCCACAGCCAGTTTCTGGACAGACACAGAATTGGAGAGGAAGAGGACGAGAAGGCTTAGAAGGAGGAGGAAGATTCCAGCTACACTTCCAGCAACTTTCAGAAGAGTGTTATAATTGTGGACAGATTGGTTACTTTACCTGTGATTGCAATGCGCCAGGAGGAAACAAAAGAGGAAATTTCTGAGGAAGATAAAGGAGCAAGTGAAGATCACCTGTTCTCTAGGTGAACCCTTCAAGGATTCTAGAGCCTAGAAGATACGAAGGGGGGTGTCAGCTGGTAGCACCAATTAGGAAGAAAAAATATCTAACAATTGAAGTAAAAACAAAGGACTAGGAGAGGTGAATAGTGGAAAAGCTTTTATCTGTGTTGAGCCTAAAGAGGTTAAACATCTCATTATGTAAAATTAACTAATTAGGATAGGGATTTGAGGTAGTAAAACAGCTAATTACTCTTAAGGAACCAATTGAGCTCTGCTATAAAAAATCAAAGAGAAATTAAAATAGACATACTAATATTAGAACATATACCTATTGCATTGTTGGAAAGAGATGCATTGTGTAAATTGAACTGTACAATAAGATGTACACTAAACGGCTGTCTGGTAGAAGATTTTAAAAGAGTAGGGATTTTGGGAATCATATTTGCTTAGGAAAATAATATCATAGGAAGGATGATAATCTATTAGACTGCCTATTAGACAATCTGTCTGAAAAATAAAGTTAAAAGGGGTGATTTATTCTGGGTTACATTCCTACACCAAGAGATTTCAGGCTGGGCTAAAAGATGTTTAGTCGTTTGCCAAGTCTGTGTGTGAAGAAGTCAGAAGCAGGTGGGGACTTCCCGATCACATATTCTAAAAATTGGTGGTAAAGGGATTTTGTGAATAAATCAGTGGAAAAGGTTTCTAAAGGTTAGGAGAAAAGATTAGATTAAAAAAGTTAGGAGAACTAGGGTTGAAGGAGCTCTAGGGTAGTAAGCTAAGTTTCAAAGTTAGTAGTAAAAGAGAGAACAGTGGTGAAGGACATTTTAGAGTTTAGTGGGAAGATAGATATGGTAGGAGTTTAGATCTGTTAGGAGCAGATGCATTGAGAAAGTACGCGTTGCTGAATGATAAGAGAAGATTGAGGGTGATTGAGTATCTATACTTACAGTTCCCAGCAGGAAGATCAAGGTAATTGTAGGTGTATTTTTATAATAAAAAGATTGAAAGTCAGGGATTAGAGGTAGGACTGAGAGTAAAAAAAAAAGTGACACTAGTGGTGATAGAGGGAAATACAAGTAAGGAGTTAAAAGTCTTAGGGAAAATAGATGAAGTAACAATAATGACATTAACACTTCAGTATATTAAAACAACAGTGAGAAGCAATTTAACTCTTTCAACATTGATATTTATTAAAGCCATAAATATATCGCATTTGATTATAAGGGAACCAATAGCTCAGCACCAATTTTAGGGGGAAAAAGACTGTTATTAGGGTTAGGATGGGGACGTTCCTCCCACATGGAGAGATAATTATGGAGAAGAAGTATTGTTATCAGGACCAGAAGTAGAAGCTGTTGCACCTAGTCAAAGGAGGTATAGTTTGTACAACGATATGAAGTGGAAGAGGGTTATGAGTGATTGTTCA
Organism: Coregonus lavaretus; assembly: GCF_964263955.1. Lineage (NCBI taxonomy): Eukaryota > Metazoa > Chordata > Actinopteri > Salmoniformes > Salmonidae > Coregonus > Coregonus lavaretus. The sequence goes on from NC_139995.1 coordinate 39,285,206, forward strand.
TTTATTTTGCGTAATGTTACAGAGAAAGATCAGGGAGAATATATGTGTACTTATCTAGTGCAAGCATTAAAATTTGTTCGGCTTACGTGACCAAGACAAAGGAGATGATTGTGGACTACAGGAAAAAAAAGAGGACTGAGCACGCCCCCATTCTCATCGACGGGGCTGTAGTGGAACAGGTTGAGAGCTTCAAGTTCCTTGGTGTCCACATCACCAACGAACTATCATGGTCCAAACACACCAAGACAGTCGTGAAGAGGGCACGACAAAGCCTATTCCCCCTCAGGAGACTAAAAAGATTTGGCATGGGTCCTCAGATCCTCAAAAAATTCTACAGCTGCACCATCGAGAGCATCCTGACTGGTTGCATCACCGCCTGGTATGGCAACTGCTTGGCCTCTGACCGCAAGGCACTACAGAGGGTAGTGCGTACGGCCCAGTACATCACTGGGGCAAAGCTCCCTGCCATCCAGGACCTCTATACCAGGCGGTGTCAGAGGAAGGCCCTCAAAACTCCAGCCACCCTAGTCATAGACTGTTCTCTCTGCTACCGCACGGCAAGCGGTACCGGAGTGCCAAGTCTAGGTCCAAAAGACTTCTCAACAGCTTCTACCCCCAAGCCATAAGACTCCTGAACAGCTAATCATGGCTACCCGGACTATTTGCACTGCCCCCCCACCCCATCCTTTTTACGCTGCTGCTACTCTGTTAAGTATTTATGCATAGTCACTTTAACTCTACCCACATGTACATATTACCTCAACTACCTCAACTAGCCGGTGCCCCCGCACATTGACTATGCAACGGTACCCCCCTGTATATATAGCCTCCCTACTGTCACTTTATTTTACTGTATATATAGCCTCCCTACTGTCACTTTATTTTACTTCTGCTCTTTTTTTCTCAACACTTTTTTGTTGTTGTTTTATTCTTACTTTTTTTGTTTAAAATAAATGCACTGTTGGTTAAGGGCTGTAAGTAAGCATTTCACTGTAATGTCTGCACCTGTTGTATTCGGCGCATGTGACCAATAAAATTTGATTTGATTTGATTTGATTGGTTAAAAGGCTATGTAATTCGTAAAGTGACGCTTATAATGGAAGATTTGAAATCTGTTGAAGCTTCCACATTCACCGAAGGAGTTCAGGAGAAGTATTTTACAGTAGCCACTCCAACAGTAAATAATACACAGAGGATATTGGTAGCTTTCCCACTAGAAGTAGTTAAGGGTGTTAATACATCAACTAAATCAACTACTTTAATGGTAACTTGGAAAGGGATTAATGATACGACGGCAATAGCAAATGTAGGAAGTATGACACAGACATCAACAACAACTTTTCTGAAATTAAAGCATGTAGCAAGAGTGACTCGGGAGTTTATGTTACGGATGGAGAGTGCTGTCAATGGTAGTAAGGATAGGGTTAAAATAGGAGAACAGATGGTGGTAGAGAACAATATAGATTCATCTGAAATAGTGAAGGATACTATCATGGAGGTACAGGATGAGTTCTTTGATTTTAATGACAGACAAGGAGAAGTATCTGATCAGTACCGCTCGTTAGGGAAGAGAGAAACTAAATGGAAGGCATATGGTTTGATTCTTCTGTTGTGAAAATTAAAGATGGATGGGCAGGTAGGAATCTTTGGTTCCAGCAGCTAGCTCATTCTGTAAGATCAGTGAGGAATCTTGAGGGTCCATGTCTGTTGAGAATTCCAGCACCAAACATTTTAGAGACGGTCGCTCGACCTCTATCAAGTATGTGTCAATCTTATGCTTTGTCATGGCTGTTGTATCAGCAACAATCAGTAACAGATAAAATAATGTCGTTGTCAAAACATTTGTTTAAGCCTAGGTTTAAGTGTTCTTGGTTAAATGAATTACCCTATGTGAATTTGTTAGATGGGAAGGAAAATCAGGTAACAGCGACCCCTGAAGCATTGGAGGTGAAACCAGTGAGGGCTAAAAGTTGTTTTTGTTCTAATAAAACATATGATGGAAGGGGTATGTTAATGGGAATATCAGATTGTGATGATTATATGATGACTTTGGGTAAGCATAACCTTAAGGGTAGTAATGAGAAATATAATGTTACTTTTTATGTTCCAGTTAGTAAGAAGAGCAGGACTTTGATGGTGAAAGATTAGCTTTTGCCTGACAATGTGACTATTGGGAATTTTAGAGATATTTGGAGGGTTTGTGGTGATAAAGCATATATATTCTTACCCTATGGATGGACAGGATGTTGTTACATGTCAACGTTGAAGCTTCCATATGAGGTTTCTACCATTAAAAGAGGGGTAGCGCCGGACACAGATAAATCTGAATCTAGGTTTGGAAGTAGGGTGAAAAGGGACATGGCGACATGTCATAGTCTTGAAGCCTATCATTGGAGGATAAGTCTAAGAGAGAAGGGGGACTTTTTCCATGGTATGGTGTAACATTTTTGGCAGATCATATTGATAATATTAGCTATACTTTGATTCCAGATAGTTCAGATAATATCACTGGGGTTATAGTTGCGTTGAAGAATATAAGGGATGCGTTTGGTAGATCTGAAGGAGCTGGATGGTCAGCGAAGACTTGGTTGCAAGATCAGTTAGGCCCAGTAGGAGCAGTGATGGATTAGATTTTAATGGCAGTTTTGATAGCACTGTGTGTGATGTTTGTAATTTGTTACTGACCTTTGAGAAAGCTATGATATTGAGATAGGTTGGAGTAGTGATGCCTGGAGACAACACTCAGATGCCGTTGTTGACTGTTCCTGATCTGGATGAAGAGGGACAAGTGGGACTGGATGGAGTATTGATGATAAATATCCTTTTAGATTTTTTGATAATTTTTCCAAAAAAAAATCAATATTAGTGTGATTTTAGTATGATGTTATGAATCAAAGGGGGGAAGTGTATGAATGAATCACATTATCCTATTTCATTATTCTATCATTTATATTGATTCATACATCATTTATATATAATTTTTATATTCTTAGTTGATATTGATGTTTAATTTGAAAGTGTTGTTTTGCAAAAGATACTGTTTGGTCTTTTCTTTTCTTCCAGAAGCATTTGGGGGAATATGTAGAGATTGAAATACTCAAACAAGGACAATATGAAGGGACAATATGAAAGGAGAATGACTGGAGGAGATGGAACAAGGAAGGGGTGGAAAGGTTCCGATTCCATCATCAACAATGCATTGGAAGAGGAGACTACGGAGGAGATGAAGTGTAGTGGACTACATTCCAGTGTCTGCAATGAAATATAGACATATTTGCATGTGTAATACATAATTTGTGTCTTTTTCTTAGGTATTAATTTTTGTAGAATGATATTTGATGTTATTGGATACATGTGGGGATCTTAGATGTTTTTGTTTATTTCGTGAATGCTTAGGGACAGGGAGTCTAGGCAGGGATAGAGATTCACTATAGGGTCCGATGGGTTGACCAGCCTTAGAGTGGACATTTTTTGGATAGTATTTTGTTTGCAGGGGCTTACATGTGTATTTAATTGCATCATAGTTTCAAATGCATTGATAAAGATTTATGAATTCATCGGGAGTACCTAGGTGGTTGCCTGGGGCAGAGGGACCGTGAGAGAATTTTACTGTCTTGATTGATGGATGGATTTGGAACGAAGGTTGCCAGACAGTTTTTCGCTCTCACACTCCATAAAGATTTGTTCATATTTCATAGTAATGTATTCACACTTCATAAACATTTATTCATATTTCATAGAAAGGTATTTACACTCCAGAGGGAAATGTTTTTGGTTTAATGTTAAAGATACTCAATAAGATAAATTGTTACTTGTCATAATCCTATTCTGTTTGGTTTCGAGACTGTTTAGTCTCGAAGGGGGGAATGTCGTATATGAAGATTATGACGTTGTTAATGTTTTTAAGTGGAACCGGAGAGGACGTTTATTTTAGTGTAATAGGGAATGGTTTTAATGTGACACCCCAGATAGGACAGAGAAGTCTGTGTGTTGTAGACAGGGGATTGGACAGTAGAGGGAGCCACCCCTATCTTGGGAAGATTATATATACTGGGTAAAAAGCGAAGAAGAGGTTAGAGCGACCATTGCAATCTGGGAAGTCGCTCTCCGGGTGGTCATGACATCCGTCACTTATGCTGGAATCTTGTGATATGAATAAACTTATGATCAAAGGTTCAGTATGAGCAGACTCCTTTGTTTATCAGCAATAATTGCCAGCATTTACTCGATACTACAGTGGACAACAGTGTCGAATGCAGCACTTAAATCCAAGAGTACAAGGACATAGAGCTGTTTGGCATCTGTGTTGGCTCTAAGATAATTTACCACTTTAACTAAGGCGGTCTCTGTGCTGTGGTGGGCACGTAAACCAGATTGGAATTTCTCAAAAATACAGTTGGCAAAAAATCATTTAGCTGTTTGAAAACCAATTTCTCCTGAATTTTGCTTCAGAATGGAAGGTTGGAGATTGGCCGAAAATTGTAACGAGCTGAAAATTCTAGATTACTTTTCTTCTGAATGGGTTTCACCATAACAGTTTTTAGTGCAGTGGGGAAAGTGCCTGTGAACAGGGAGTGATTAACAATAGCTTGCACTTCTTCAGATATGCAATAAAAAATTGTTTTGAAGAAGGTGATGGGGACAGGATCGAGAAGGCAGGTAGAAGGCTTAAGCATGTCTGTGTCAACCAGGGAAAATAAAGCCAGTGTCTTTGCGTGGTAGGCTCGGGCACAAACTTCATCAGGTCTTGCTTGACTGATACCAAGCCTAATGTTTGTCATCTCTGAAATATGTCGCAAACTCATCACATTTAGATGTGGAGGAAAGTTCACATGGGTTTGCGGGTATGGCAGTAGGTGCCAGGAGTACCGGTTTGAGTGTGTCAAGAACTCCAACGCTGCTGGGTTTTTCACACTCAACAGTTTCACGTGTATCAAGAATGGTCCACCACCCAAAGGACATCCAGCCAACTTAACAACTGTTTGCCAGCATTCCTGTGGAACGCTTTCAACACCTTGTAGAGTCCATGCCCCAACAACTTGAGGCTGTTCTTAGGGCAAACGGGGGTGCAATTCAATATTAGGAAGGTGTTCCTAATGTTTTGTACACTGTCTATACACAATGTCCAAGGTGTACTTTTTGACTTTCTAAAAATACATAAAATACTCTGCTGTGGAAGTTTTGTATCGCAAGACCAACAGTTTACCAAGATATAACATGATAGGCTGTGTCTACACTTGACACTTACATGTGACTTCTATCAGAATAAGAAGATAGGATTGAAAAGACGGGTCGCTTTGTGGTCTGATTGTGTTCAGATGTGTCTGACCACTTTAGGAGGTGGTCAGGGATGCATTGTCTGCGGATTTCTCCTCAGTCTAGACGCAATCAGGCTACCGAAAGCACATACAGTGGGCGATGTCATCAGCACTCCTCCCACAAGTCTCCATAAAACTTGTGTTTTGGGACCAAGAGGCACCTTTTCATTATAACGTTGGAGGAAATACGTTACTTAGAAAAACTATTTTTTGTTTGGCTGGTTATGCTAACCTGTTTTCAATCCCTTTAGCATTGCTTGCTGACTAGCTACAGAGGTTAGCTGGCTAGTTAGCTACAGTAGTTAGCTGCTGCCATCAGTAGTTGTTGTTATCATATTTAGCCTATTCCACCGTTTGTAGAACGCTATTTGAATATAGCGTGGGAAAAGGGAATTCGGACACACAGTGGACACGGTAGACATTTAAACGTAGGTGTAGACTCGTTCAGAATTCCGTGATCAGAACTCTATGATCAGAATGCAAAAGCTGCATGAACTGTCAAGTCTAGACACGGCCATATAGACATTAGAAATGGCTTTGGAGTTTACCAGTAGACTGCAATGCAATGCATTATCTTTTCATGACCTTATGTACAGGGGTTTATTACACTACTGTTTATAATTCGATCCCGAGGCTGGTCATTTTGGTTCTTCAAATAAGAATAGTTCATTACAAAGAGGGTGATTGCATGTTAATTTACCTGGTAAAATAAAAAGGTAAACGTCAATGCCTTGGATTGATAACATACTGTATACACACAGATTAAGTCTAGTCCTAGAATAAAAAGCATGCTCTATGGAGATTCGCCATTGAAAGTGCTTTTTATTCCAGGACTAGGCTTAGTCTGAGAAACCAGTCCAAAATGTTCAGGTAATCTAGGTTAATTATGAATGGTCTACAACCCACTAATTATTTTAATCATATAAGAAAAATATTTTGCTATCATTTTACACATTATGCCATAGATGTTCAGTTAATTAAAAATAAAAACTATGAACTATAATGCAATCCAAACACAATACCTCAAGCACAACTTTGACCAGCTACAACTATATATAAAAAAAAAACTTACTAAAAAAGACTTTTACAAAAGTTACTAAAATAGGGTATAATAGAATATAAAGGGCTGGTTTCCCAGACACAGATTAAGCCCACTCCTGGACTAAAAAGCATGGTAAATAGTTTTTGGTCCAGGACTGGGCTTAATCTGTGTCCGGGAAACAGGCCCGAAAAGTAATAGTGAAACAGTCAGTCTATTGATTATTGCTGTATGTTTTCTCATCTTCTGTAACACGGTCCAGAGCATAGAGACCTGCCATCTCCTTCTTCATCATAGGAAGGTCATCTGCTGGCCGACATATTGTCTGGAGGCGCTGGGGAAGAAAAGAGGTCTCAATATAAGTATAATACATTTGCTGCAAAGGTATTCTTCAAAAATCTCAGAATAGCACAGAAACTCTATGCTAGAGCTAAAAGGCCCAAATGAAAGGTCCAGGCCTTTCTGATTTATTTTATTTTATTTAGCCTTTTTAATTTAAACTTTCTGTACCTCAATTTAACTTACTTGATGCAATCATTCACACTTAAATGTCCCAGGGAAAACTTCCCATCATATAATGCCACTGACCTGCCAGAAAGTCCCTTTGGCCTGGTACAGTTTGTAGACCATGGTGATGGGGATGAGAGAGAGGGAGGACATAGCCAGGATCCAGCCTAGCCCGTAGGCCCACCACGGGTACACATAGGTGTTGTTGAATTTCAGAGGGCTGTACTTCAGCAGCGAGAATACAAAGGTTACCTTGAAGATACAATATTTTACAGAAATATGTTGTTTCATTATTTCTTGACACTGTACTTAAATGGACAGCATAAGGTTTTGTAAACATAACTGCAGCTATTTACATTTTAGTCATTTAGCAGACGCTCTTATCCAGAGCGACTTACAGTTAGTGAGTGCATACATTTTCTTTTTCATACTGGTCCTCCGTGGGAAACAAACCCACAACCCTGGCGTTGCAAACGCCATGCTCTACCAACTGAGCTACACGGGACTAGCGTTAGCTCATATTCATAAATGAAAGTGAAAGAATGATACAAATGCACTGGGCTTAAACTCACAGTGCCAATAGTCGGAGTAATGTAGAGCCAACAGTACTTCAGCAGGGAGGAGGGCCTGTAGCCAATCATATCCTCAATGTTGTCACAGAAGCGTTCCGCACCTTGGACAGAGACAGGCATGTGACAAAATACTCATGAACAGTCCCTTTAAGGACTTTCAATTACTTTGTGTCTTTACAGTGAGAAATAACATCTGGTGAGGAAGCTAGCTTTTCATATGTATGTGTTTGCCCATGATTACATAGTGTAATGTCTATCCTTACCATATATCCATCCAATACTGAGTGACTGACAAATGGAGAGGAGCAGCAGAGTGGCACCACTGCACACATAATGATCAAACAGCTGGATGATGTAGAGGCCACCCTGCAAGGAAATAAAACTTCAATATACAGTCAAAACAATGTTTACAGATTTAGTTATTGTATTAACCAACCATAAAGGACTTGGATCAAAGTAGCTGAGTAAACTACACTCCATCCATATATTACACATCTCTACGGAGTTGAGACGAGTGTCAACCAAATACATTTAGTCACCATAAGTAGATACTTAAAAAAATTATTAAACGATTAGGGCCCGATTCAGACAAATTTTACGCCTTTCCAACGCACTTCTCAGTAGTTGGTATTCAGACTTGCCTTGTGCAGGTGCGTAATGGGCTTCGCTGGCGTGGTTCCCTTGCAGGCGCTGAATACATTTAATTCAACCGCTGAAAACCCTCCCCTTGCTGGCCAACAGATTTTCTCATGGAGTTTTCATTTAATAGGGTTTTCAGTACATTTATCTTAACCTTACATTTAATTAGAATTTGACAGACTAACTAGAATACATTAAGAAACGGGTTCAGAATATAGGGATCAATTAAAGAAATCCATGTAAATATATGCATATTAGTCTCCGTTTCAGCACCACCTGGTCGATTTAAAAATACTCTGATCTTGTAGATTATTTAGGCAAATGTCTGGGTTAGGAAAGTATGTATGAATCATTAAAAAAACTTGATTCACAAAATATATTAATCAAAAATATTGGTTTGATTCCTTCTGAAAGTTGTCATATTGAAGTTCAATCCATTAAAATATTGTAAGGTGAAAATAATAAAAAATATATAAGTGTACAATAGGGGTTGAACAAGAGTCCTATAAATCTACCCTAATTCTCACTAAATCATGGAACTGTGTGACAATGGTCCATTCGTTGTGAACCGTGCGCCAGGTTCCAGTTTTAACCTGCTACGTGTAGTCCTAGTTCCATAATGATTCAAATAGGCTACATGTCCCAAATGATAGCACAACATTAGCCTAATATGATTCAATAATGCTAGCGACCCTCAGGAACAACTACACAGATGTGACCGTGGAAAGAAAGGTAAAACGGAATTATGTAAAATGTAGGCTAGAAATTGAAGGAACTAACGCTAAAGTCACATTTGTAAATGTAAAGTATGTGGCTATTACTGACGGTGGCTCCCGATAGTGGCTAATATTTAACCTGATACAAATTATGAGTGCATACACAATTACAATTCTGAATACGGCACAGCTATTTATAGCCTACTTCACTGTGGAAAAGGGGCCGCAATACATGTCATGTTGATGATTTTCAGTTTGCTTCATCCAGAGATCATTAAGAAAAATTATCTAAAACAATTGTGTTTTACAATCCCCTTTTCAAAACGGATTACTCATTTAACTAGCTCTTATCAATTTACAAATTAGTGCATGGAGAATGCTGTTATTTCTATTCAACCTTATTCGCGCGTAAAGGTGGCGAAATTATGAGGACATTAAGCCAAGGTCAGAATACAGCGTATATGTAGACACACCTCCGCCACACCTTAATTTCTTTGATCACCCCGAACGAATAGCAGGTGAATAGCACGACTACACATAGAGAGAAAAGTGCATACAGGGAATTATGTTCCATGTACGCGTGCGTGCTTAACTCGGGTCAGAGAACCATCTCTACCTGTAGTCATACAGCAACAACAGTTTGAGAACTGATGTGCAGCAAAGACCTGTGTCTGTGACCTCTCACCTCTGTGATCATGATGAGTCCGACCAGGTAGCAGCAGCAGCAGATGAGTAGCAGCAGAAGCTCCCTCCGGTAGCCCTTTCTGATGAGGTTGGGGTAGAAGTCCGATACCGAGGTCATAAGGCTCTCAAGGGCGACAAACTGGGGAACATGAGAGAGAGGGTAATGTACATGGGAGGGGAAGGTAAAGGGAGGGACAGGACACCCAGGTGTGTGTTGAGCTCTAACCTGGCTATCCACTCCCAACAGGATGATCATGGTGAAGAAGCAGACAGCCCAGAACTGAGGTAAGGGGAGCATGGACACTGCCTGAGGGTACACTATGAAGACCAGGCCAGGACCTGCAGCAGCACAACAATGAAAAAGTTACAGAATATATGTACCCAAATGCAATCTGATTTAATTAATTTAACGAGACATTCAGTTATGCATGTCAAAAAAGTGGATTCCATGAGCTGAGACAGTGCTTCTACAAGACAAGGTATAGATGCAGACAAAATGAAGTTCAGACGAAAGTGAGATCTGTGCCTACTTCACCCAACTAAAGCAGATGTGCCAGCTCTCGCTGATGATTAAAGTGCAGGCTGAGGACAAGATAGAAAATCAGATACTGTCTGGAATATAATTTTTCTAACTCAGCTTTCCACTCTCTCAGCGATCCACAATGCTGAGCCGTTATGTTGTCAGGCAGTACTTGGGGTGATCAGGAGGATAATAGGGCGTCATACCATTGTAGATTGATGTATTTTAAAGACTCACCTGACTCAGCAACCAGAGAGATGTCCACACCCTGTTCTCCAGCCATATAACCCAGTATGGAGAAAACGGCGAAACCTGACACGAAGCTGGTCCCACTGTTCAACAAGCACAGGTAGAAGGAGTCTCTGCAAGGCACAAAACAAGTTTAACGTATAGAGACACCATCCTCTTTCACATACACTGTTGGAAAGGGTCTAATAAGGTTTAAATACAGGTTAACGTTCAGGGCGATTGAGGTAATGTGTCATGACATGTACCATGAATCCTCCTGGCGTAGGTGAATGAGCAAACTGTTATTATATGATCTTAAACCTACAGTGTTTGCCAGATGAAGGCAGCTTGCTGTTGAAATGTTATTAAGTGATAAAAGGGAATGTGTCAGAACCATGAGAGTGTGTGGATTTTATTTTCCATGTGTTCTACTTCTCCAGCCTGCACCTTGCCTAACGAGATGTGCTTTTTCCTGTCTCCAGACTGACTGAAGAGATCTTGTAACCATGGATCCTCATGGTACTGCTAAATAAGCAAACCATCTTCAATGTGCCAAATTATTACCGCCAATTTTTTATCAAACCCACACACTAGTTGAAGCCTCACTTGTAGCAGTTGTTGTTGTATTTGTTGTAGCTTCCAAGAGAGGTCAGGTAGCCCAGGCATATGGCGTAAGAATAGAATATCTGGGTTCCTGCATCCATCCAAACCTTATTGATGAACAAACAGACAAAGAAGAGTTAAACTGAAGTCATAAACTGAACATGTTTAAGTATCATAACGGAAATGTATATCAGTAAGATGCGAGTCTAAACAAGGACTTAGCGGGCCGGTTTCCTGGACACCGATTAAGCATACTTCTGGACTAAGGATGTTCAATGGAAATTCTCAATTTTAAAGTAATTTTTTTGTCCAGGACTAGTCTTAATCTTTGTCTGGGAAACTTGCCCATACTACAGATAATACCTGTGGATCAGCTAGCCGTGTAGCATTGGGATACAAGTAGTAGAATATCCCATCTTTAGCTCCTGGAAGGGTCACTCCTCTGACAAATAGCACCGCTAGCATTACATAGGGGAAGGTGGCCGTGAAGTAGGCTGCCTATGAATTAGTACTACAGGGTTAGTAGAATAAAGAAAACACAATAAAGCCACGCATACCGGTATCACCATACCAACTATGGACCCATCATCACACCAAGTAACTTTAAAGCTACATCAAATAGCTGTCCCTCTGTTTCTTTTGTTACCTCCGAATTCAAGATTGATTGAGATTGGAACTACTGTTTGACTAATATATAAAATCAAAATCACCTTCCCTGTAGACCTCACTCCTTTCCAGATACAGAAGTAGCAGATGGCCCAGGACAGCAGAAGACACAGAGCCAGCTCCCATCTAATGCCTCCCAACGACTCAATCCCATCTGATATTCTCAGCACTCGCCGCCTGTAAGGAGAAATAGTTGACACAGCCATACATTTGATCACCAAAAGAAAATATATTGTATGTACAGTGGGGGAAAAAAGTATTTAGTCAGCCACCAATTGTGCAAGTTCTCCCACTTAAAAAGATGAGAGAGGCCTGTAATTTTCATCATAGGTACACGTCAACTATGACAGACAAATTGAGATTTTTTTTCTCCAGAAAATCACATTGTAGGATTTTTTATGAATTTATTTGCAAATTATGGTGGAAAATAAGTATTTGGTCACCTACAAACAAGCAAGATTTCTGTCTCTCACAGACCTGTAACTTCTTCTTTAAGAGGCTCCTCTGTCCTCCACTCGTTACCTGTATTAATGGCACCTGTTTGAACTTGTTATCAGTATAAAAGACACCTGTCCACAACCTCAAACAGTCACACTCCAAACTCCACTATGGCCAAGACCAAAGAGCTGTCAAAGGACACCAGAAACAAAATTGTAGACCTGCACCAGGCTGGGAAGACTGAATCTGCAATAGGTAAGCAGCTTGGTTTGAAGAAATCAACTGTGGGAGCAATTATTAGGAAATGGAAGACATACAAGACCACTGATAATCTCCCTCGATCTGGGGCTCCACGCAAGATCTCACCCCGTGGGGTCAAAATGATCACAAGAACGGTGAGCAAAAATCCCAGAACCACACGGGGGGACCTAGTGAATGACCTGCAGAGAGCTGGGACCAAAGTAACAAAGCCTACCATCAGTAACACACTACGCCGCCAGGGACTCAAATCCTGCAGTGCCAGACGTGTCCCCCTGCTTAAGCCAGTACATGTCCAGGCCCGTCTGAAGTTTGCTAGAGTGCACTTGGATGATCCAGAAGAGGATTGGGAGAATGTCATATGGTCAGATGAAACCAAAATATAACTTTTTGGTAAAAACTCAACTCGTCATGTTTGAAGGACAAAGAATGCTGAGTTGCATCCAAAGAACACCATACCTACTGTGAAGCATGGGGGTGGAAACATCATGCTTTGGGGCTGTTTTTCTGCAAAGGGACCAGGACGACTGATCCGTGTAAAGGAAAGAATGAATGGGGCCATGTATCGTGAGATTTTGAGTGAAAACCTCCTTCCATCAGCAAGGGCATTGAAGATGAAACGTGGCTGGGTCTTTCAGCATGACAATGATCCCAAACACACCGCCCGGGCAACGAAGGAGTGGCTTCGTAAGAAGCATTTCAAGGTCCTGGAGTGGCCTAGCCAGTCTCCAGACCTCAACCCCATAGAAAATCTTTGGAGGGTGTTGAAAGTCCGTGTTGCCCAGCGACAGCCCCAAAACATCACTGCTCTAGAGGAGATCTGCATGGAGGAATGGGCCAAAATACCAGCAACAGTGTGTGAAAACCTTGTGAAGACTTACAGAAAACGTTTGACCTGTGTCATTGCCAACAAAGGGTATATAACAAAGTATTGAGAAACTTTTGTTATTGACCAAATACTTATTTTCCACCATAATTTGCAAATACATTCATTAAAAATCCTACAATGTGATTTTCAGGATATTTTTTTCTCATTTTGTCTGTCATAGTTGACGTGTACCTATGATGAAAATTACAGGCCTCTCTCATCTTTTTGAAGTGGGGGAACTTGCACAATTGGTGGCTGACTAAATACTTTTTCCCCCACTGTAAATGTATTGTCGTCTATTGTATGCGTATAAGAATAATTTCACCATCACAATACAGTTCCTTTTAAGAAAGAAGACAATAGTATCTGATTAATTTCTAATTTGAGGAGTCAAGAATGTAATCACGAATGATGCAGTGTGGAAAAAACACAGCATTTATTATAGACTTACTGCCAAAACTCCACAACGGAAGATGACACATTCAGGAGAGGAACAGTCCAATTGGTGCTGGCATTCTTGGTGCCAAATGTCACACAAAAATCTGAAATACATGAAAGTCTAGTTGTAACAGGTTAAAAAGTTGACTGCTTCAAGTGTATGTGCAACCTAATAGCCAGATCCTCTTAATGTAATTAAGGGGTGTGGGGGGGGGGGGGGGGGGGGGGTAGCAGACAACTCCTCTCCCCCATTATTCTCACTGTCTTCTCTTCTTCAGTATTTGTGCAAACTGTCAGAAGATGTTCACATGAACACACTGATTGCTCATGATCTCCCCTCACTGAACTACCATGCCTGCAAGCGGTTAGACATTTTTGTGTGGATAAGAGTCGTTGAACTTCAGTGATGGATGTTACTTGTTAGCAGCACTCGGTGCTTCATAACAAGGCTACAGAGGTAGTTGCTCCTACAAAGATTATCACAACCTAGCAGCCTCGAATACACTGTTTGATAAAACTGCCATCAAGTCAGGGGATTTGGCAATTTGGGGGCCTGTTACATATGTGTTTTTAATTTCAAGAAATTATTAAATATATAGGCCAAATTTCTCATCTCATCGACGGGGCTGTAGTGGAGCAGGTTGAGAGCTTCAAGTTCCTTGGTGTCCACATCACCAACAAACTAACATGGCCCAAGCGCACCAAGACAGTCATGAAGAGGGCACGACAAAGCCTATTCTGCTCGGCCACCGACCGCAAGGCTCTACAGAGGATAGTGCGTACGGCCCAGTACATCACTGTGGCCAAGCTTCCTGCCATCCAGGACCTCTATACCAGGCGGTGTCAGAGGAAGGCCTAAAAAAGACTCCAGCCACCCTAGTCATAGACTGTTCTCTCTGCTACCGCACGGCAAGCGGTACTGGAGCGCCAAGTCTAGGTCCAAAAGGCTTCATAACAGATTCTACCCCCAAGCCATTAGACTCCTGAACAGGTATTCAAATGGCTACCCGGCTATTTCTTAAAACTGCAGTTGGTTAAGGGCTTTTAAGTAAGCATTTCACTGTAAGGTCTACACCTGTTGTATTTGGCACATGTGACAAATACAATTAGATTAGATTTGATATAAAGTGGTGTTAAAATTCAGTCAGTGGGGACACCTCAGGCAGCTGGGGCCCGTTTCAATTGAAACCTATGAAACATAGCAGTCCACCTATGCACAAAGTTTCACCAATATTGTAAATACCTGTGTTCCAGGCATTGTTGCAGTTAGCCCATGGCAGGTCAGCAGTGAAGGATGAGAACAGGTAGAGGAAAGCCCACACCAGAATCACTATGTAGGTCATACATCCATATATAGTGATCACCTGGGCGGCATAGCCCATTCCTGATGAAGACAAGCGAAACATAGCAACATGGTCATAAAAAGCAACAACCTAACACGATTTTCCCATTTACCTTCACTGCAGTCGATTCCTCATGACAGTAGGCCAAAGGCCGGCAGATATTGAGTCTTGTCATCTTACTGTCCAAATGCATTGTGTGCAGCCGGCAAAACGTTTGTATCCCTCGTGGACCTGTTCGTACCTAAACCATCAGGCGGCATAGGCTTCGATTTCTTCCATAACTTTATTTCGGACTTGCTAACTGGTTGTAGTTATACACGTGCCGCGATCAATCAGTTAGCAAGTCGGATATTTCAGAGTTCCTACTTGCACTTGAACGCGGCCTTCAGCCAGGGCATTTTCAGCAGTTCGTGCACACCTTTTTTTTCTCTCAAGGCAAGCAAAAGCGTCGTCACTGGTTACCACAGACATAAAGTAATGTGATTTTAACCTAACCACAGTGCTAACCTTATGCCTTACCTTAAATTAAGACTAAAAAGCTTTTTTTATGATATAGCCAATTTTGACATTGTGGAAACCAAGCCGAAATTTGGGAGCCGAAGTCAACTAGCAGTTGTCTAGGCCCATTACTTTTTTCAAACTTTACTAATGACATGCCACTGGCTTTGAGTAAAGCCAGAGTGTCTATGTATGCGGATGACTCAACACTATACATGTCAGCTACTACAGCGACTGAAATGACTGCAACACTTAACAAAGAGTTGCAGTTAGTTTCAGAGTGGGTGGCAAGGAATAAGTTTGTCCTAAATATTTATAAAACTAAAAGCATTGTATTTGGGACAAATCATTCACTATACCCTAAACCTCAACTAAATCTTGTAATAAATAATGTGGAAATTGAGCAAGACTAAACTGCTTGGAGTAACCCTGGATTGTAAACTGTCATGGTCAAAACATATTGATACAACAGTAGCTAAGATGGGGAGAAGTATGTCCATAATAAAGCGCTGCTCTACCTTCTTAACAGCACTATCAACAAGGCAGGTCTTACAGGCCCTAGTTTTGTCACACCTGGACTACTGCTCAGTCGTGTGGTCAGGTGCCACAAAAAAGGACTTAGGAAAATTGCAATTGGCTCAGAACAGGGCAGCACGGCTGGCCCTTGGATGTACACAGAGAGCTAATATTAATAATATGCATGCCGATCTCTCCTGGCTCAAAGTGGAGGAGAGATTGACTTCATCACTACTTGTGTTTATGAGAGGTGTTGACATGTTGGGTGCACCGAGCTGTCTGTTTGAGCTACTGGTGCACAGCTCGGTCACCCATGCATACCCCACAAGACGTGCCACCAGAGGTCTCTTCACAGTCCCTAAGTCCAGAACAGACTATGGGAGGCACACAGTACTACATAGAGCCATGACTACATGGAACTCTATTCCACATCAAGTAACTGATGCAAGTAGTAAATTAGATTAAAAAAAACAGATAAAAAAAAACACCTTATGGAACAGCGGGGACTGTAATATAACACAAACATAGGCGCAGACACATGCATACACACACACAATAACATACGCACTATACACACACGTACACATGGATTTTTGTACTGTAGATATGTGGTAGTGGTGGAGTAGGGGCCTCAGGGCACACAGTGTGTTGTGAAATCTGTGAATGTATTGTAATGTTTTAAAAATTGTATGAACTGCCTTAATTTTGCTGGACCTTGGCAGCAGCTAATGGGGATCCATAATAAATACAAATACAAATAAGCCTCTTTGTCGGTGATTGGTCAACAGAAGGGATTATTCAATAAAGTGTTTGTTGTTGTTCAACGATGAGTTGACTCGTTTTCATGAATTTTTTATTTTACTTGAAAAATATTGCACCAAACATCTTAGTTGTCAAATTGCGTGACTAAGATCTCCTCGGTAGAAACGTAAAAATTAATGACAGATTTATTGCGTTATGTAAGGGATAAACGATGGACGACGCAGCGCCCGTTGAGGAGTTCATTTTTCCAAGGTAATGTACAGAATGGAGGCGTTAATCCCGCTTATACCACAATTGCCAAATAAAACAATATGAAAGCACACATTTACCGGTAGAAATACATTGTTTTCTTTTATTGATTTCTATAAACGAATTCATAGTTTCTCATATTTTGGTTGATAGAGACGCGACCCAGTCGTTCGTTCTTTATGATCCTTGCACAGCGGCAACGTTCTTATCCCTTGCTTGTTGCTAACTAGCCAACTAGCAGCCAGAATAACAGCAAAGTAGCTGTTTTCTATTTACATTAATTTGGATACATCCATAACAATGAGCTGATAATGGCCGGTTTTGCCTAGCATAGCTATAAAAGTTTGCCTTCTAGTCAGGACACTCGACATTGTACATTACGACTAAATCGCATTGCATATCAAACACTAGGCTAGAAGCTAGCTAAATAGTTTGTTCGTTGCTAGCAAACCTGCCAATATGACAAGCAAATTAAAATATCAGTTGCTGAAAACAGCTGGTCAAATTAGAAACGTGAGTATTTGACAGCATAGCGCCACTTGCGTCATGTCTGCAGTAGGGACGAGATAATGTTTTATTTTTTTATTTCACCTTCATTTAACCAGGTAAGCCAGTAACTGACACATCCTAACTTGACTTTATCTGGTAAAGACTCATGCATCAAAACTCAGTAGTACAGACAGTGTCTTCTCTGTTTCACCACGCTCTCCACCAGGTCTACGTCTCTCCAAATGGCGGGCGTCACAGACACCTGGAATCTTCAACTTCATTTGATCCTCCTCAACACTAAACGCCACTCCAATTATCACTCTTTTTTTTCTTTTTTTTTCTTTACCTTTATTTAACCAGGTAAGACAGTTAAGAACAAGTTCTCATTTACAACTGCGACCTGGCCAAGATAAAGCAAAGCAGTGCGATAAAAACAACAACACAGAGTTACATATGGAATAAACAAAACGTACATCTCAATAACACAATAGAAAATCTATATACAGTGTGTGCAAATGTAGTAAGTTATGGAGGTAAGGCAATAAATAGGCCATAGTGCAAAATAATTACAATTTCATGTTCATCACTCACCATGTTAGGTCATCAGATGGCTTCTAAGATGATCCATAAAAAAAAATTTCTCTGCAAAAACAAATCAATGCTAGCTAGCTATGTTTTTTCCTCGTTGAACCTACGTTTACAATGTATCCAATTTCGGTTTGTGTGGTTGTTGGTTTAGCTTTCTGTAACTTTGTAGCAAGTACGGTCTGCATGTGTAGGCGTTTATCATGTCATGATTGCAAGGTGTCTGGATATATTTTCCAACTGTCCCATTATCTGGCTTTATACAGCGGGTGGGTCTAATCCTGAATGCTGATTGGTTAAAACCGCATTCCAGCCAGTGTCTATTCCACAAGTTACCACTGGCTAAATCCATTCTAAAATGCCTATTTACTCTGTTACATCTGACTGCACAATCCATTGTCTCATCAGCCCAGCCAGGCAATTTATAAACTTGATCTCCATTATTAACAACATCTGGACATTATCTCACATTTCTTTTAGACTATTATTTAGTTTTCAACAGCAGAGATTTGTATAAACCTTGCTGTCTGTCTCTCCGATATTTGCAACATTGTTTCAATATTCAAAATCAATCTCCAGATATCCCATAGTAATGAACGTGTCGGGAGTCGGGGTGAGACAGACAGGCAGTTTCCTCAGCCAGTCGAAATCATGAATCAGCATAATTTTTATGGATATATACAAAGAACTATCAGTAGAAAACAGGTCAAACGAAACGAAGTGCAGCTAGTTTGCTGTCTTTCCAGTTTCAGATTAAAGTGATTGTGTAAACTGTGCTGTTGGCTAGCTCCTCTGAACAACAGTGTCAGGCAAAAATTGCGCATCATTAGCTCATTGTTATGGATGTATCAAAATAAATTTAACTAGAAAACAGCTTAAATCAATGCAAATGTAGCTACTTTTCTGTTATTTTGGCTGCACTGTTTGACGGCAAGCAAGGGATAAGAACATTGCCAACCAGTATGGCAATGGAACATTTTAGAATGAATGACTGGGTCCCATCCATAGATACAGAACAAAAATACTTAACGACTGGGCAACCGAACCGATAGAACGAACGACCAGCCGGCTTGGGTAGCAACCTTAGATTTGTGTCGGGACTATATCTCGTAAAATGATTAATGAAAATATGTCAGTCATGATTTGAATATGTTGGTGACCCGTTGTATAAAAGAGATAATGCCCTCGAAGCCGGTGTTTGGAGGATATATTGGCACGGTTTGCCGGCTCTCGACTTTGTCTCGGGCCTAACAACACCTGTGCCAATATATCCTCCAAACACCGGCTTCTTAGACATTGTCACTTAATTAATGTCCATTCTAGAATGCCCTTCTAACCAATCAGAAACAAGTATTCAATAATGCTGTGATATAACTTAGATAAATTCAGTGTATACTGGCTATGGCATCTCAAGATGCGCAAACAGTACTAAAAGCCTATGCAGCCTTGTTTCTTCTTCTTGGTGTTGCGAATTGCTTGCTGACTTTCACAGGTCAAAATGCAGATTAAACATTTTGTCACCAAAAGAAAAAGAAAAAAACTTAAATTGCACCACCATCTAACCCTGCACCTGTACACTATCCCCCCAAACCCACCACTCCATCCCACTACTTTGGCCCTAAACCATCCTACACCAGGCCATCGGCCTGGGAGGATGGAACCCCTTCTCTTAAAACTTCCTGTAGATCTTCTGTACTAAAATCTCTCACACCCAAATATTTCTCTGCAACTAACACTTTTTGCCCCACTCGAACTCTGGCAATCTTAACCTGTCTCTCTCTCACAGGGCACTTCGGATCCCCAGCTGCATGGGCACAACCACAGTTGACACACAATGTTTTCTCTAACCCAACTGTACACTACCTCTGACTATGCCCTCCTGCACATTTCTCACATCTTGGGATCTCCCTTCTACACACTGCTGCAACATGTCCAAATCCTTGGCACCTAAAGCACCGAAGCGGGTTCGGAACATAAGCCCTCACATAATAGCAAATATGACTTAACCTGACTTCATCAGGTAGAAACTCTGTGTCGAAGCTCAATAAGACAGACAGGGTATTCTCAGTCTCGCCATTGGAATATTCCTTTTCATTTGATCCGCGTGACTCGAAGCGCCCGCTTCCTCTCGGAGGCGGACACACAAAAAATCTAAACAATTCCACTTCTCAAAACTTTTACAGATGTAACCATTCCCAGTTTGTCCTTTACCCAGCTTGGCACAATGTATGGGTAGGCCAAAAAGCAGGAATCCACTCTTTCCAAAAATCTCACTCCTACCGGTCCAAAATAATCTCTGGTAGGACTCTCAGGGTAAACGTTGGAAGACCACACCTGTCATAGCAGGTAGGCCCACTACATCCTGGACTGGCTCAACTTCAGAGCGCTCACCACTGCCGACTGACTCCATTTTGAGATCATCAAGGTTCTCAAGAGAGCATGAAGACCTACAAGTGAGATTACTTGGTTTGTAATCAGGAGACATAGGTATGTACACCTCGAATGAAGGTGTATACTCAGCAAATTAATCTCTGATCTTAACATTGCCATTCTTACGCTTTTGCGTCATTGCACTTCCGACCCTCAGCCCAGGAGAGCGAAGAAAAAAAACGTGTTTCTCGTTTTTCAAGCGAAGGTCTTTTAAGGGAGTATGCGAGCACACTAGTTTGGTTCGCCTAGCCGGCAGACCCACCCTGAGAACAGTCATATGTCGTGTTCACGTGGTAGTCCGAACTAGGAAACTAGTAACTGGTTGAACGCAGCATGTGTATAACTACAACCAATTAGCAAGTCGGACATTCCAAGTTTCACAGTTCCGACAAGTATGTGAACGCGGTATTGGTTTCCATACGATACAGCACTGTGTTAGGTTAGGGGTGAAAAAAACGGACTGCTGCAACCTGATTGACTGAACGCAAGACACAACATCTGGGATTAACATTTAGCCACTCTAGCATGGTGGTGGAAAATGGTTTTTCATAAAGAAAGTAAGCATATTTTATTTTTTCTCTAGTTTTCTCACCATTCAAGAAAGTTATGGAGGAAATTGCAGCCTATGCAGCCTGAATGGAGAATGTTTTAGATATAAACTGGTCCATGAGGGATACAAATCTATTGCCGGCTGCATATAATGCATTTGGACGGTAAAATGGCACTACTCAATATCGCCATCTGCCAGCCTTTGGGCTACCATGACAGATTTAGTCAGATTAAGGCTACCACAGGGCCACATTCATTCTGAAAATACTGTATGTCTAAGATCCAAATCAATTTATGTTTCAAGTAGCCCTTCTGAAGACTCTGTCTGATTTGCATTTTTTAAATAACTTTTTTATTTCTAGAAGTTGGTGTGCTTGCTTCAGCTGTGCGATCATGACATCAGTTAATGTGTGACTCAGACCCAGTTGGTAAAAGCATGGCTCTAGTAGCAACACCAGGGTCATAATGGGTTCATTTCCTGCTGCTAAGATGTACGCTATCTCTGTGCAGTTAGACACTTTAGATAAAAGGATCTGCTAAATGGCATATATTATTATTATTTAAAAAATGTGAACATTTAATTCAGACACGGTCTTCAGAAAAGGATGCTGTTGTATTAGTTGGATATATGAGTTTGTGTTTGAAATATATTTTCAGAATGAATGGGGCCCTATGTAACTGCACAGAAATCTTCATGAATGAAGATCACAAAGCAATTATTTGTTTTGTGTCTCAGCACGAATAAGGAACCAAACGCTATCATATGGCCTACTCACTCTACTCTAAGTATCATTCTACTCTTCATTGCAATGTGGTTTATTTTATTTACTTCATTATGGTTTCAACTTTACATAATGATGTACCATAATCTTTCAACATCACTATGCTGTAGCAAGACCATGCAAGACATCTACATTATGAAATGCGGAAAGCACATAATAAAGGCTCAGGCTCATCCTACGAGAGAGTTTGTCACAATGAAAACAATGTAGCCTACTTGGGCTGCAGCAAAGGCATTTTAAAACGTAACTTTTAAGTGCACAGAACTGTACAGCAATACTCACCCTCAAACAGCGGGCAGATTTTCCTCCAGCAGGTGATGCCCCCCTGGCTGGTGTACTGTCCCAGAGCCGTCTCCAGGATGAACAGAGGGATGCCACAGGTCACCAGGTACAGGATGTACGGGATGAAGAACGCACCTACAGTACAGGAAGGAGTCACACATATTAGGCCTCCATATACAATGCTTAATGTTAATCTATTTTCAAACTTTAACCTTTAGTTGACAATGTCTTGTGATTTGGTTCTGGGTGCTGAGATTAAGTTGACACTGACAGTATGCATAAGTCTTTGTATCTTTCATCATTATACAGTGGGGGAAAAAAGTATTTAGTCAGCCACCAATTGTGCATGTTCTCCCACTTAAAAAGATGAGAGAGGCCTGTAATTTTCATCATAGGTACACGTCAACTATGACAGACAAAATGAGGAAAAAAAATCCAGAAAATCACATTGTAGGATTTTTAATGAATTTATTTGCAAATTATGGTGGAAAATAAGTATTTGGTCAATAACAAAAGTTTCTCAATACTTTGTTATATACCCTTTGTTGGCAATGACACAGGTCAAACGTTTTCTGTAAGTCTTCACAAGGTTTTCACACACTGTTGCTGGTATTTTGGCCCATTCCTCCATGCAGATCTCCTCTAGAGCAGTGATGTTTTGGGGCTGTCGCTGGGCAACACAGACTTTCAACTCCCTCCAAAGATTTTCTATGGGGTTGAGATCTGGAGACTGGCTAGGTCACTCCAGGACCTTGAAATGCTTCTTACGAAGCCACTCCTTCGTTGCCCGGGCGGTGTGTTTGGGATCATTGTCATGCTGAAAGACCCAGCCACGTTTCATCTTCAATGCCCTTGCTGATGGAAGGAGGTTTTCACTCAAAATCTCACGATACATGGCCCCATTCATTCTTTCCTTTACACGGATCAGTCGTCCTGGTCCCTTTGCAGAAAAACAGCCCCAAAGCATGATGTTTCCACCCCCATGCTTCACAGTAGGTATGGTGTTCTTTGAATGCAACTCAGCATTCTTTGTCCTCCAAACACGACGAGTTGAGTTTTTACCATAAAGTTCTATTTTGGTTTCATCTGACCATATGACATTCTCCCAATCCTCTTCTGGATCATCCAAATGCACTCTAGCAAACTTCAGACGGGCCTGGACATGTACTGGCTTAAGCAGGGGGACACGTCTGGCACTGCAGGATTTGAGTCCCTGGCGGTGTAGTGTGTTACTGATGGTAGGCTTTGTTACTTTGGTCCCAGCTCTCTGCAGGTCATTCACTAGGTCCCCCCGTGTGGTTCTGGGATTTTTGCTCACCGTTCTTGTGATCATTTTGACCCCACGGGGTGAGATCTTGCGTGGAGCCCCAGATCGAGGGACATTATCAGTGGTCTTGTATGTCTTCCATTTCCTAATAATTGCTCCCACAGTTGATTTCTTCAAACCAAGCTGCTTACCTATTGCATATTCATTCTACCCAGCCTGGTGCAGGTCTACAATTTTGTTTCTGGTGTCCTTTGACAGCTCTTTGGTCTTGGCCATAGTGGAGTTTGGAGTGTGACTGTTTGAGGTTGTGGACAGGTGTCTTTTATATTGATAACAAGTTCAAACAGGTGCCATTAATACAGGTAACAAGTGGAGGACAGAGGAGCCTCTTAAAGAAGAAGTTACAGGTCTGTGAGAGCCAGAAATCTTGCTTGTTTGTAGGTGACCAAATACTTATTTTCCACCATAATTTGCAAATAAATTCATAAAAAATCCTACAATGTGATTTTCTGGAGAAAAAAAATCTCAATTTGTCTGTCGTAGTTGACGTGTACCTATGATGAAAATTACAGGCCTCTCTCATCTTTTTAAGTGGGAGAACTTGCACAATTGGTGGCTGACTAAATACTTTTTTCCCCCACTGTACATCTGAACAAACACATTCCTGAAAGTGCAGTGTGGAAAATCATTAAAAAATCTTCTGTATCATTCAACAATCCTCTTTTAAATTGTGACCATGCAAGGTGAATGAATGTATACTTATTTATCTCAAAGTAATTGCAATGAGAAACAGCACAATGACCATGGGGTCATACGGTATGAGTTTTCAGGGGGTTCAACTAAAGTATTTGGATGCAGCTTTGTTTCTGTGTGTCATTTCAAGGAGCTTTATGCTAAACAACAAACCAATCCTTCTCTTTCCTATTTTTGCTTGATCTCACATCTGACCAGGCAGCAAATCAACCACGTATTTGTAAACAAGACAGAGAGACTTGGATAAAATAATAGGATAATTTCATCATATGCTCTCACCACCAAACTTTTTATTGAAAAAGAACACATTTAGAAACTTCAATGTAATGTTATTAGGAATGGAAAGTGTGTTATACAACATTATATTTTCTAGTATCTATTGTAGTATCACATGCAAGTCTGTAGTATACACTGAGTGTACAAAACATTAGGAACACCTCCCTAATATTGAGTTGCACCCCCCTTTTGCCCTCAGAACAGCCTCAATTCGTCAGGGCATGGACTCTACAAGGTGTCAAAAGCGTTCCACAGAGACGCTGGCCCATGTTGACTCCAATGCTTCCCACAGTTGTGTCAAGTTGGCTGGATGTCCTTTGGGTGGTGGACCATTCTTGATACACACGGGAAACTGTTGAGTGTGAAAAACCCAGCGTTGTTGCAGTTCCTGACACACTCAGCGCCTGCCACCTACTACCATACCCCGTTCAAAGGCACTTAAATCATTTGTCTTGCTCATTCACCCTCTGAATGGCACACATACACAATCCATGTCTTAATTGTCTCAAGACTTTAAAATCCTTCTTTAACCTGTCTCCTCCTCTTCATCTACACTGATTGAAGGAATCATAGCTTTCACCTGGTCAGTCTATTTCATGCAAAGAGCAGGTGTTCCTGTTTTGTACACTCAGTGTATATTGTAAACTGTAATAATATACACAATATATATGCACGATGCAAATGTGAAAAATTTAAAATAAAATCAGATCTATTTTTGGTTAATTTCATGTTCTCTGATGTGACACTGAAAGGTGTTTAGGTACAAAACGGCAAGGAATTTAGGACCAATGTTTTGACCATGAGTCAGGAATTAAAAAAAAAAACTGTTGCTTAGTCATGGGAATAAAAATATTAAGACAGAGCTGGTGACCTTAATAACAGTATTCTCGCGAGCCTTAACCAACTCTCGAGCTAGCCAACTGGCTCAATGTAAGAATAGCTGTATGATATTTGTGCATCTTTAAGTTTCTCATTCATCATTATTCATGATTCATTCAGTATTTTCCGTAATCATGGGAGCATCCACATTAATATAGAAGTGTTTAGAAACATGTTCTATTCTTATTTATAATAAAAGTGACTCCAAAATGATACAAATACATTATTTACCATTAATTTCTATTGGGCACAAAATCATCTGAAACAAAACCAAAACAAACAACAAATGCATCCAAAAAGTTTGTAGAGTCACAAGCTTGACGTTATCATTGCATGCCAGGAATACGAGACCAAATATTAAACTTTTGACTACTTTAATACACATAAATGAATTTGTCCCTATACTTTTGGTCCCCTAAAATGGTGGGACTATGTACAAAAAGTGCTATAATTTCTAAACGGTTCACCCAATACGAATGAAAACACTCTCAAAATGAAAGCTGCACTTTAACCTCATAGTATTATTTCAAATTCAAAGTGCTAGAGTACAGGGCCAAAACAACAAAACATTTGTCACTGTCCCAATACTTTTGGAGCTCTCTGTGTTTACCAACAAGCAAAAATAAGACTTTGTTGACTCACCCCCACCGTTCTTGTAACAAAGATAGGGAAATCTCCATATATTTCCAAGTCCAACAATAGCGCCAGCCACAGTTAGAATAAACTCAATTTTGCTCTCCCAGTGGCCTCGCTCCTTGACCCTCTGTTGGGCATCCTGCATCAGCCCCGGGAGTGCCTCATGCCTGCCTGCCATCCTGCCAGTGAGTGAGAGAGAGAGGGTCCGAAGGCAAGTACTGCTGGTCGAGTCTGTTGAGTTCCTGCCTGGAGATCAGTGGTTGGTGCATTTGTCTGCTGCTGCTGGAGCTTTTATGGATAACAGCACTGTCAAGATGCCAGCTGCTTCTGCCTGAAGGGGGACCCAAAGATATGAGGGCGGACAAGTCATTCATTGGCTAGCACGGGATTCAGATATTTGAATGAGAGCTGCACTTTTAGTGTGACTAACTTGTCATTTGACACGGTCCAAAAGAATGCCTGCAGGACTGTGATCCTCTCAGCAGGGTTGGGAGAGATTGATGTTTCAGCAGAGCTACACAGAATAACACATAGTACAATTCTTATATAGGATAACTGACTTTAAATTCTTATTGAAACAGGTTCATTTCCTAATTTATACCGTTTACAACTCTTAGTGACGTTAAACATTTTGCCTAAAAATAATTGCATTTGTCACGCCTGCTCCCGCTGCCCCTCCCTGGCGCTCCAGGGTGCCAGACTGCCAATCATTACGCACACCTGTCACCATCGTTACGTGCATCAGCGCTTGGACTCACCTGGACTTCATCACTGCTTTATTACCTCTCCTATATCTGTCTGTTCCTCAGTTTGATCCCAGTGTCTGCATTGGTGTTTTGTTTCTCTCGTCCAGATGCTGTTCTTGCTTTGTTTCATGTCTATTTATTATTAAATCCTCACCCTGTACTTGCTTCCCGTCTCCCAGCGTCTGTCGTTACATACAGATAATACTGATCATTTGTATTACAGTTAGTGTCTTTAATCACTCTGTATAGAAATCATTTAAACAGATTCTGGTCTGGTCTACATTCAGAAGAGCGTGCTTATATCTTAGCCTTGGACAACCAGACTAGAATAACAGAGCATTGGGCTTATCCTACTACTTTACAAAGTCCTGTGCACTGCAGACATCACAAAGTCCCGTGTAGACATCTCAAAGACTATGTGTTCTATATATATGCATATGCAGACAGTTAGTTCTCTATGTAAGGTCCCTCAAAAGGGACATTTCCCCCTGATTACATGTGTTTCATTTCAGGCAATTGTGCAATGTGTATGCCCTTTAAAGCTGTTTAATCATCACATTTGCGTTCAGAATCAGTCAGTGTGGGCCCCCTGGGGAGCTTCTGTATGTCAGTCCTAGTGATGGGAAAACATGGAACTGAAAACTGAAAACACATAACTCCTGAAGCCCTGACCTTGGTTGGGCCTCAAGTCCATCATCATGCCAATGCCTTCTGGGGTTTGAGTTCATCATGGGCCTACATCTTGAGGTCCCAGATACCAGCAAAATGGGGAGGCTAGCCTGAAATACCATTGGTATTTATGTATGTGGGGCTGGGCTGTGAAACTGCAGCTGACCTCTTAGCTCTGTGAGTGGCAGGCTGCATATTGTGATCACTAAAGGTGCAGACAGAGAAGACAGACAGGGGTTAGGACACCGGGCTTTAAGGAGCCTTAACCAGGAGCCTTTGGATATTACATAGAGTACAGTATTCTCGGAAATACATTGGTACGTTTACAGTATGTAGATGAAAAAAACATTGGAAGGATGGGTTGAAAATAGTATTTGAAATAAGTATTTCAACATACTGTCAAATACAATTTGGTTTGATTTTGGCAAATAACCATTCAAATACTCAAATAAAAGTATTTGTTTTGGGCTGTGTATTTCAAAATACTCAAATAGACCAGAAAAAGTATTTTAAATACCAGATACTCAAATACACATTTATTGTAACCCAAGTCTGGTTGAACCAGGGTCTTTATCGTGTGTCTCGTATGCTATGCCTGTCTCGTGTGCTGTCTGTCTCATGTGCCATGTTTGTCTCATGTTCTTTGGGTGTGTACAGTATTACTGATGTGCTGAAGGGTCAAGTGTGGGTCCTGATAAAATACTTACACCCTAGAAGCAATAAGTCCTAGCTGCACCTTTAACCTCGGCACAAGGGAGCCTCAGCTAGGGCCCCATTAGTAACTAATGAGCCTGAAGAGAGTGAATGAGCACCCAGTCAATAAAAGTACTTGTCCTTTCACGCTATGAGGGATGTCTCCTTTTCAATTTGGTGTACATGAGTTCTTTCAAACAGGTAAACAGGTGAACTGTGGCAAAAGGATCTTGACAGGGTAGACTACGGAAAGTTTAGAATTTGTTGAATTATTCAGTGGTTGAGTAAGCTTCATTGTGATGATGATGATGATAATAACAATGGTGTGATAATGCTTATGATGATGATGATAATAACAATGGTGTGATAATGCTTATGATGATGATGATGATTATTATTATTATGAGACATGAAATCTGAATGAAAAGATGGAGATGATATGATCATGAGCAGCAGGTGAATCCATAAGTATGTTTTTTCAACTTTTTCTTTCGGGTCATCTCCTCAAAACGAGGTACAATAATGATCAGAACCCAGTTCTGAAAAACGTATTCTAACATGAACACGACTTACCTTTATTTGTTTTCTTGGGAAGAGAGCCTTCTACAGACCTTCTATACAGAATTCACAAATTCCAGCTAGATGATTTGTGCCTGTTTGTAAATAGAAGTACTTATTCATCAACTGTTTCCTGCCTCATGTCTCTCATCCTAAATATCTGAAGGAATCATGTAATGTGACCAGTGTGATTGAAGAGAGCTTCTTGCCTTGTTTAATAAGACCTTCAACGGCAGCAGGGTTATACCAGGGTTGTACCAGGGTTATGCCATATACTATAGACTAAATGGTAACACTTTACTTTGACAGTCCCAAATATATGGTTTGTAGATGTTCATTAGATGTTCAACTAACTGTCAACAAGATTTCAACAAACTATCCACTTACCCTAACCCTAACCCTTATCCTAAATGCAACCCTAGCCTTAACCATTATCCTAAATGCAACCCTAACCTTAACTCTTAACCTAATCTTACTCTAACCCAAACTGTAACCCAGCCAGTTGTTGTATCAACAGAGTTGCAGTTAATAGTTTGTTGATAGCTTAATAATCTGTAGATCATCTATAGGGGACTATCCAAATAAAGTGTAACTGATTTCATGATTAAGTGCTGTAGGTTTATAATACAAAACCTTGAAGTGTTGAGGTAAATCAAGGGCACTGCAATGGGCAAGTGTTGGTTGATGGAGTCAATGAATGGTAGTAATGAATGGTAGTATTAGCGGCATCCTGCGTTACCATGTGTTGAAATACTGGCATGTATTTACTGCATGTAAAGCCTGGGAGGAGTAAACATGTTTTCCTCCACTTTGAATTTAAATTTAGAGAATGCTTGAGTCTTTAAACTTGAAGAAGGTGGGTGAGGTGTACAGTTAGTAAGTCGCATATGTTATGCATTTTCATACTATATGACATGTTGAACACACACACACGTACATACAGTGGGGAGAACAAGTATTTGATACACTGCCGATTTTGCAGGTTTTCCTACTTACAAAGCATGTAGAGGTCTGTCATTTTTATCATAGGTACACTTCAACTGTGAGAGACGGAATCTAAAACATAAATCCAGAAAATCACATTGTATGATTTTTAAGTAATTAATTTGCATTTTATTCCATGACATAAGTATTTGATCACCTACCAACCAGTAAGAATTCCGGCTCTCACAGACCTGTTCGTTTTTCTTTAAGAAGCCCTCCTGTTCTCCACTCATTACCTGTATTAACTGCACCTGTTTGAACTCGTTACCTGTATAAAAGACACCTGTCCACACACTCAATCAAACAGACTCCAACCTCTCCACAATGGCCAAGACCAGAGAGCTGTGTAAGGACATCAGGGATAAAATTGTAGACCTGCACAAGGCTGGGATGGGCTACAGGACAATAGGCAAGCAGCTTGGTGAGAAGGCAACAACTGTTGCCGCAATTATTAGAAAATGGAAGAAGTTCAAGATGACGGTCAATCACCCTCGGTCTGGGGCTCCATGCAAGATCTCACCTTGTGGGGCATCAATGATCATGAGGAAGGTGAGGGATCAGCCCAGAACTACACGGCAGGACCTGGTCAATGACCTGAAGAGAGCTGGGACCACAGTCTCAAAGAAAACCATTAGTAACACACTACGCCGTCATGGATTAAAATCCTGCAGCGCACGCAAGGTCCCCCTGCTCAAGCCAGCGCATGTCCAGGCCCGTCTGAAGTTTGCTAATGACCATCTGGATGATCCAGAGGAGGAATGGGAGAAGGTCATGTGGTCTGATGAGACAAAAATAGAGCTTTTTGGTCTAAACTCCACTCGCCGTGTTTGGAGGAAGAAGAAGGATGAGTACAACCCCAAGAACACCATCCCAACCGTGAAGCATGGAGGTGGAAACATCATTCTTTGGGGATGCTTTTCTGCAAAGGGGACAGGACGACTGCACCGTATTGAGGGGAGGATGGATGGGGCCATGTATCGCGAGATCTTGGCCAACAACCTCCTTCCCTCAGTAAGAGCATTGAAGATGGGTCGTGGCTGGGTCTTCCAGCATGACAACGACCCGAAACACACAGCCAGGGCAACTAAGGAGTGGCTCCGTAAGAAGCATCTCAAGGTCCTGGAGTGGCCTAGCCAGTCTCCAGACCTGAACCCAATAGAAAATCTTTGGAGGGAGCTGAAAGTCCGTATTGCCCAGCGACAGCCCCGAAACCTGAAGGATCTGGAGAAGGTCTGTATGGAGGAGTGGGCCAAAATCCCTGCCGGAATTCTTACTGGTTGGTAGGTGATCAAATACTTATGTCATGCAATAAAATGCAAATGAATTACTTAAAAATCATACAATGTGATTTTCTGGATTTTTGTTTTAGATTCCGTCTCTCACAGTTGAAGTGTACCTATGATAAAAATTACAGACCTCTACATGCTTTGTAAGTAGGAAAACCTGCAAAATCGGCAGTGTATCAAATACTTGTTCTCCCCACTGTATATACGCTCACACACACAAACATGACAAAGAAGTTTGATAAAATAAAAACTATACCATAATTACTAATCTGATACATTTACATTTGGAATCAATTTCAAATGTACATTAGATTGAAAATAAAATGATAATAAAAAAATAAATATAGTTGTCAGAAGTGACCCATATAGCATCATAAATTAAGTAACACAAACCATTTTGGCCACGTTATTTTTAGGGTTGTGGCACAAGATGACTGGCTGGACCGTGGACCCATACTGTGCAGCCAGCGGCTTATGTTGCATTAAAGTAACTGGGCTGCGTCCCAAACAGCACCCTATTTCCCAATTAGTGCACTACTTTTGACCAGGGCTCAGACGGCTCTGTTCAAAAGTAGTGCACTATATAGTGAATAGGGTGCCATCTGGTATGCAACCTGGGTAATACATCCTTGCGACAGCAAGATGAGACGGCATTATGAAACGTAGCTATCAGAAAAAATACATAAAGACACTATTTTCCCACAGTGTCATATGTCTCATTCCATTAATGTCTTCTTATGATGGTTCTTGGAAATCACTCCCACCGGGAGATTCCTCTTTAGCTCAACTGGTAGAGCACGGCGCTTGTAACGCCAAGGTAGTGGGTTCGATCCCCGGGACCACCCATACACAAAAATGTATGCACGCATGACTGTAAGTCGCTTTGGATAAAAGCGTCTGCTAAATGGCATATTATTATTATTATTATAAATCCTTAGATAATGTTTACTGGACCCACAGGGTACTTGAAGCCTGCCAGACTAAAGTGATTAAAGCAACTGTGTAAGCCTGTGCTTCCTAACACTTGGGAGACAAGGTTGTATTGTATAATCAAATCAAATCAAGCTTTGCAGCACATTTCAGACATGGAATGCAACACAATGTGCTTCACAGGAATAAACTAAGAAAAACAATGAAAATAAAAACGGAAATATTTACTACACAATAAACATAAGAGGATAAAAAACTAAAGAATAACAATAGAAACTGAACCAACTAAAAGCACCCTCAGGAAAAGCAAAGCTAAAAAGGTGTGTTTTAAGAGCAGTGGTATTACATTGGCTGGATGGCATGAACATAGTTAGCTGTTTTTCATTAAATAATTGGCTGGATTACAGTCATGTGTAAATCCTTGGTTTCAAATCAATGTCTGTGCTTGTGAATGATATGGTGTTAAGGTACTGTTCTGTAAGAGGTGTGAAAACACATGACCTTGTGGACTACAGTGGCTACCTGTCACACCCTGATCTGTTTCACCTGTCTTGTGCTTGTCTCCACCCCCCACCAGATGTCTCCCATTTCCCCCCATTATCCTCTGTGTATTTATACCTGCGTTTTCTGTTTGTCTGTTGCCAGTTCTTCTTGTCTTGTCAGGTCGTACCAGCGTGTTTTTTTCCCATTTTCCCGTTTCTCAAGTTTTTGTTTTTAGTCTTCCCGGTTCTGACCCTTCTGCCTGTCCTGACCCTGAGCCTGCCTGTCGTCCTGTACCTGCCTGACTCTCCTGGATTATGAACCTCTGCCTGCCCTCGACCTGCCTTTTGCCTGCCCACTGTGTTAAAATAAACATTCTATCCGCCTCCTGTGTCTGCATCTGGGTCTTATCCTGAGTCGTCATAGTACGAACTGGCCATGACTGACCCAGGACCAGCTCCGCAACGTTGTCTCCTTCCAAGGAGCTGCCATTGGAAGACACGAGGAGTTACTTCAAAACCTTATGGAAGGACTCCAGACCTTGGCGGGACGGCATGACCACGCTTTCACTGCATTGCTGGAGCAATTCCGCGGATGATCTACTAGGCAGCAAGCCACAACAGTAACCCCCCAGATTTTCAGTAACCCCGCTACCAGTGGTGCTTCTCCCCAGCCTACCCCGGTTTCCCGAGAACCCCCCTTACCTCCCCCGGAGCACTACGCTGGAGATCCAGGAACCTGCCGGGCGTTTCTCTCCCAGTGCTCCCTCATCTTCGAGCTGCAGCCCTTTTTGTTTCCCTTGGATCGCTCAAAGATAGCGTACCTGATAACGCTGATGTCCGGGAGGGCACTCACCTCGGTTATGGCGGTGTGGGAGCAACAATCCACTGTTTGCCTCAGTCTGGAGGAGTTTGTGGCAGAGGTTAGAAAGGTGTTCGATTCTCCGTTGTCCGGGAGAGAGGCTGCTCGGAAGCTACTTCAACTGCGTCAAGACTCCCGTAGTGTGGCAGACTATGCGGTAGATTTTCGTACTTTGGCCACCGAGAGTGCCTGGAACCCGGAATCTCTGTTCGAAACGTTCCTTCATGGATTATCGCAGGTGGTTAAAGACGAGCTCGCAGCCCAGGAGCTTCCCATGGACCTCGACTATCTCATAGCCTTGACCATATGGATTGATGGGCGGCTACAGGAACGTAGGAGGGAGAGGAGGTCTGTTCCCGGTCACACTCGCTCGTCCACGGCTCCCACCGGGAGAATCCGATGTCACCTGAGTTCCCTCAGGAATCACAGAGGGCTGTTGACTCGCCTCTTCCGGAGCCCATGCAACTGGGCAGGGCTAGATTGTCTCCTGCTGAACGCTTACGCAGACTGAGCACCAAGAGCTGTCTGTATTGTGGAACAACATGGCATTACATATCTACCTGTCCATTAAAAGACCAGGCTCATCAGTAGATACGAGTATGCTGGTGAGCCATACGGGGAGTTTCCAATCCTCCATTACTCGTACCTCTCTCCATGCCACCCTGTTGTGGGGTGACCAGTCCAAATCTCTCCGGGTGCTCATTGACTCTGCAACCGACGAGAGCTTTATGGACGCTACCCTGGTGTCGGAGCTGGGAATCTCCGCACAACCCCTTTCCATTCCCATGGACGTCAGAGTGCTGGATAGGTGCTCTATTGGCAGAGTCACCCACAATACGGTTCCTATTAACCTCTACGGGATCGGAGTCCCGTATACGGGACGGTTGAGCAAACGTGCGCTAATGTGATTAGCACGACTGTTGTAAGTAACAGCAAACTTTCCAGGACATAGACATGTCTTATATTGGCAGAAAGCTTACATCCTTGTTAATCTAACTGCACTGTCCAATTTACAGTAGCTATTACAGTGAACGAATACCATGCTATTGTTTGAGGAGAGTGCACAACAACAAAAAACTAATCAAGGCAACTGGTTTGATACATTCACCTCTGAAGGTAAATAATGTACTTACATTGGTATTGGTATTTTATTAGGATCCCCATTAGCTGTTGCAAAAGCAGCAGCAACTCTTCCTGGGGTCCACACAAAACATGAAACATGACATAATACAGAACATTAATAGACAAGAACAGCTCAAGGACAGAACTACATAAAAAAAATGTAAAGGCACACGTAGCCTACATATCAATACATACACACAAACTATCTAGGTCAAATAGGGGAGAGGCATTGTGCCGTGAGGTGTTGCTTTATGTTTTTTGAAACCAGGTTTGCTGTTTATTTGAGCAGTATGAGATGGATCGGAGTTCCATGCAATAATGGCTCTATATAATACTGTACGCTCTAGAACAGCTTCTATCCCCAAGCAATAAGACTGACAAATAGCTAACAAAATAGCTACATGGACGATCTGAGTTAGCATTGTATCCTTATTTACCTTATTTATTTTTGCACTGTCTCTATGCACACTCACAGGGCCTTACACAATCACACACACACTCACTCCATAATCTGCTCACACACACATAATATGCACATACAGTGGGGAAAAAAAGTATTTAGTCAGCCACCAATTGTGCAAGTTCTCCCACTTAAAAAGATGAGAGAGGCCTGTAATTTTCATCATAGGTACACGTCAACTATGACAGACAAATTAAGGAAACAAAATCCAGAAAATCACATTGTAGGATTTTTTATGAATTTATTTGCAAATGATGGTGGAAAATAAGTATTTGGTCACCTACAAACAAGCAAGATTTCTGGCTCTCACAGACCTGTAACTTCTTCTTTAAGAGGCTCCTCTGTCCTCAACTCGTTACCTGTATTAATGGCACCAGTTTGAACTTGTTATCAGTATAAAAGACACCTGTCCACAACCTCAAACAGTCACACTCCAAACTCCACTATAGCCAAGACCAAAGAGCTGTCAAAGGACACCAGAAACAAAATTGTAGACCTGCACCAGGCTGGGAAGACTGAATCTGCAATAGGTAAGCAGCTTGGTTTGAATAAATCAACTGTGGGAGCAATTATTAGGAAATGGAAGACATACAAGACCACTGATAATCTCCCTCGATCTGGGGCTCCACGCAAGATCTCACCCCGTGGGGTCGAAATGATCACAAGAACGGTGAGCAAAAATCCCAGAACCACACGGGGGGACCTAGTGAATGACCTGCAGAGAGCTGGGACCAAAGTAACAAAGCCTACCATCAGTAACACACTACGCCGCCAGGGACTCAAATCATGCAGTGCAAGATGTGTCCCCCTGCTTAAGCCAGTACATGTCCAGGCCCGTCTGAAGTTTGCTAGAGTGCATTTGGATGATCCAGAAGAGGATTGGGAGAATGTCATATGGTCAGATGAAACCAAAATATAACTTTTTGGTAAAAACTCAACTCGTCGTGTTTGGAGGACAAAGAATGCTGAGTTGCATCCAAAGAACACCATACCTACTGTGAAGCATGGGGGTGGAAACATCATGCTTTGGGGCTGTTTTTCTGCAAAGGGACCAGGACGACTGATCCGTTTAAAGGAAAGAATGAATGGGGCCATGTATCATGAGATTTTGAGTGAAAACCTCCTTCCATCAGCAAGGGCATTGAAGATGAAACATGGCTTGGTCTTTAAGCATGACAATGATCCCAAACACACCGCCAGGGCAACAAAGGAGTGGCTTCGTAATAAGCATTTCAAGGTCCTGGAGTGGCCTAGCCAGTCTCCACATCTCAACCCAATAGAAAATCTTTGGAGGGAGTTGAAAGTCCGTGTTGCCCAGCGACAGCCTCAAAACATCACTGCTCAAGAGGATATCTGCATGGAGGAATGGGCCAAAATACCAGCAACAGTGTGTGAAAACCTTGTGAACACTTACAGAAAACGTTTGACCTGTGTCATTGCCAACAAAGGGTATATAACAAAGTATTGAGAAACTTTTGTTATTGACCAAATACTTATTTTCCACCATAATTTGCAAATAAATTCATAAAAAATCCTACAATGTGATTTTCGGGATTTTTTTTCTCATTTTGTCTGTCATAGTTGACGTGTACCTATGATGAAAATTACAGGCCTCTCTCATCTTTTTAAGTGGGAGAACTTGCACAATTGGTGGCTGACTAAATACTTTTTTTCCCCACTGTACATTTATGCTGACTCTACAAACACGCACACCAACTCACATACAAGCTGCTGCTACTCTGTTTATCTTATATCCGGATGCCTACTCACCTTACCCCTATACATACAGTGGGGGAAAAAAGTATTTAGTCAGCCACCAATTGTGCAAGTTCTCCCACTTAAAAAGATGAGAGAGGCCTGTAATTTTCATCATAGGTACACGTCAACTATGACAGACAAAATGAGAAAAGAAAATCCAGAAAATCACATTGTAGGATTTTTTATGAATTTATTTGCAAATTATGGTGGAATATAAGTATTTGGTCAATAACAAAAGTTTCTCAATACTTTGTTATATACCCTTTGTTGGCAATGACACAGGTCAAACGTTTTCTGTAAGTCTTCACAAGGTTTTCACACACTGTTGCTGGTATTTTGGCCCATTCCTCCATGCAGATCTCCTCTAGAGCAGTGGTGTTTTGGGGCTGTCGCTGGGCAACACGGACTTTCAACTCCCTCCAAAGATTTTCTATGGGGTTGAGATCTGGAGACTGGCTAGGCCACTCCAGGACCTTGAAATGCTTCTTACGAAGCCACTCCTTCGTTGCCCGGGCGGTGTGTTTGGGATCATTGTCATGCTGAAAGACCCAGCCACGTTTCATCTTCAATGCCCTTGCTGATGGAAGGAGGTTTTCACTCAAAATCTCACGATACATGGCCCCATTCATTCTTTCCTTTACACGGATCAGTCGTCCTGGTCCCTTTGCAGAAACACAGCCCCAAAGCATGATGTTTCCATCCCCAAGCTTCACAGTAGGTATGGTGTTCTTTGGATGCAACTCAGCATTCTTTGTCCTCCAAACATGACGAGTTGAGTTTTTACCAAAGAGTTCTATTTTGGTTTCATCTGACCATATGACATTCTCCCAATCTTCTTCTGGATCATCCAAATGCACTCTAGCAAACTTCAGATGGGCCTGGACATGTACTGGCTTAAGCAGGGGGACACGTCTGGCACTGCAGGATTTTAGTCCCTGGCGGCGTAGTGTGTTACTGATGGTAGGCTTTGTTACTTTGGTCCCAGCTCTCTGCAGGTCATTCACTATGTCCCCCCGTGCGGTTCTGGGATTTTTGCTCACCGTTCTTGTGATCATTTTGACCCCACGGGGTGAGATCTTGCGTGGAGCCCCAGATCGAGGGAGATTATCAGTGGTCTTGTATGTCTTCCATTTCCTAATAATTGCTCCCACAGTTGATTTCTTCAAACCAAGCTGCTTACCTATTGCAGATTCAGTCTTCCCAGCCTGGTGCAGGTTTACAATTTTGTTTCTGGTGTCCTTTGACAGCTCTTTGGTCTTGGCCATAGTGGAGTTTGGAGTGTGACTGTTTGAGGTTGTGGACAGGTGTCTTTTATACTGATAACAAGTTCAAACAGGTGCCATTAATACAGGTAACGAGTGGAGGACATAGGAGCCTCTTAAAGAAGAAGTTACAGGTCTGTGAGAGCCAGAAATCTTGCTTGTTTGTAGGTGACCAAATACTTATTTTCCACCATAATTTGCAAATAAATTCATAAAAAATCCTACAATGTGATTATCTGGATTTTTTTTTCTCAATTTGTCTGTCATAGTTGACGTGTACCTATGATGAAAATTACAGGCCTCTCTCGTCTTTTTAAGTGGGAGAACTTGCACAATTGGTGGCTGACTAAATACTTTTTTCCCCCACTGTATCTACCTCCATCACTCCAGTATCCCTGCACATTGTAAAAATGGTATCATAAACTGGGTGGTTCGAGCCCTGAATGCTGATTGGCTGACAGCCATGGTATATCAGACAATATACCACGGGTATGACAAAATATATATTTTTACTGCTCTAATTACGTTGGTAACCAGTTTATAATAGCAATAAGGCACCTTGGGGGTTTGTGGTATATGGCCACTCCGCTTTGCGTCTTGCCTAAGAAAAGCCCTTTGCCGTGATGTATTGGCCATATACCACACCCCTTCGAGCATTATTGCTTAATTGGAACTGACCCTGTATATACAGTTGAAGTCGGAAGTTTACATACACATAGTTTGGAGTCATTAAAACTTGTTTTTCAACCACTCCACAAATTTCTTGTTAACAAACTATAGTGCATGACTTGTGCATGACACAAGTAATTTTTCCAACAATTGTTTACAGACAGATTATTTCACTTATAAGTCACTGCATCACAATTCCAGTGGGTCAGAAGCTTACATACACTAAGTTGACTGTGCCTTTAAACAGCTTGGAAAATTCCAGAAAATGATGTCATGGCTTTAGAAGCCATGACCAGTCAGGTTTCAAGACTGGTCATTCAACTGAGACTGCTCTTCTCTGTGTCACGGAGGCTCTCCGCACTGCTAAAGCTAACTCTCTCTCCTCTGCTCTCGTCCTTCTAGACCTATCTGCTGCCTTTGATACTGTGAACCATCAGATCCTCCTCTCCACCCTCTCCGAGTTGGGCATCTCCGGCGCGGCACACTCTTGGATTGCGTCCTACCTGACAGGTCGCTCCTACCAGGTGGCGTGGCGAGAATCTGTCTCCGCACCATGTGCTCTCACCACTGGTGTCCCCCAGGGCTCAGTTCTAGGCCCTCTCCTATTCTCGCTATACACCAAGTCACTTGGCTCTGTCATATCCTCACATGGCCTCTCCTATCATTGCTACGCAGACGACACACAATTCATCTTCTCCTTTCCCCCTTCTGATAACCAGGTGGCGAATCGCATCTCTGCATGTCTGGCAGACATATCAGTGTGGATGACGGATCACCACCTCAAGCTGAACCTCGGCAAGACGGAGCTGCTCTTCCTCCTGGGGAAGGACTGCCTGTTCCATGATCTCGCCATCACGGTTGACAACTCCGTTGTGTCCTCCTCGAAGAGTGCAAAGAGCCTTGGCGTGACCCTGGACAACACCCTGTCGTTCTCCGCTAACATCAAGGCGGTGACCCGATCCTGTAGGGTCATGCTCTACAACATTCGCAGAGTACGACCCTACCTTACACAGGAAGCGGCACAGGTCCTAATCCAGGCACTTGTCATCTCCCGTCTGGATTACTGCAACTCGCTGTTGGCTGGGCTCCCTGCCTGTGCCATTAAACCCCTACAACTCATCCAGAACGCCGCAGCCCGTCTGGTGTTCAACCTTCCCAAGTTCTCTCACGTCACCCCGCTTCTCCGCACACTCCACTGGCTTCCAGTTGAAGCTCGCATCTGCTACAAGACCATGGTGCTTGCCTACGGAGCTGTGAGGGGAACGGCACCTCTGTACCTTCAGGCTCTGATCAGTCCCTACACCCAAACGAGGGCATTGCGTTCATCCACCTCTGGCCTGCTGGCCCCCCTACCTCTGCGGAAGCACAGTTCCCGCTCAGCCCAGTCAAAACTGTTCGCTGCTCTGGCACCCCAATGGTGGAACAAGCTCCCTTACGACGCCAGGACAGCGGAGTCACTCACCACCTTCCGGAGACACTTGAAACCCCACCTCTTTAAGGAATACCTGGGATAGGATAAAGTAACCCCCCCTTACCCCAACCCCCCCCCCCCCAAAAAAAAAAAGTGGTTGTCCCACTGGCTATCATAAGGTGAATGCACCAATTTGTAAGTCGCTCTGGATAAGAGCGTCCGCTAAATGACGAAAATGTAATGTAAAAAATGTTGAGTCAATTGGAGGTGTACCTGTGGATCTATTTCAAGGCCTACCTTCAAATTCAGTGCCTCTTTGCTTGACATCATGGGAAAATCAAAAGAAATCAGCCAAGACCTCATAAAATTCCAAACGCCTGAAGGTACCACGTTCATCTGTACAAACAATAGTACGCAAGTATAAACACTATGGAACCACGCAGCCGTCATATCGCTCAGGCTGGAGACGCGTTCTGTCTCCTAGAGATTAACATACTTTGGTGTGAAAAGTGAAAACCAATCCCAGAACAACAGCAAAGGACCTTGTGAAGATGCTGGAGGAAACAGGTACAAAAGTATCTATATCCACAGTAAAACGAGTCCTATATCGACATAACCTGAAAAGCCGCCCAACAAGGAAGAAGCCACTGCTCCAAAACCGCCATAAAAAAGCCAGACTACAGTTTGCAACTGCACATGGGGAGAAAGATCTTACTTTTTGCAGAAATGTCCTCTGGTCTGATGAAACAAAAATAGAACTGTTTGGCCATAATGACCATTTTTATGTTTGGAGGGAAAAGGGGGACAGCTTGCAAGCCAAAGAACACCATCCCAACCGTGAAGAACGGGGGTGGCAGCATCATGCTGTGGGGGTGCTTTGCTGCAGAAGGGACTGATGCGCTTCACAAAATAGATGGCATCTTGAGGAAGGAAAATTATGTGGATATATTGAAGCAACATCTCAAGACATCAGTCAGGAAGTTAAAGCTTGGTCACAAATGGGTCTTCCAAATGGACAATGGACCCCAAGCAGACTTCCAAAGTTGTGGCAAAATGGCTTAAGGACAACAAAGTCAAGGTATTGGAGTGGCCATCACAAAGCCCTGACCTCAATCCTATAGAACATTTGTGGGCAGAACTGAAAAAGCGTGTGCGAGCAAGGAGGCCTAAAAACCTGACTCAGTTACACCAGCTCTGTCAGGAGGAATGGGCCAAAATTCACCCAACTTATTGTGGGAAGCTTGTGAAAGGCTACCCAAAACGTTTG
The DNA here is from genome assembly GCF_964263955.1 of Coregonus lavaretus. NCBI lineage: Eukaryota > Metazoa > Chordata > Actinopteri > Salmoniformes > Salmonidae > Coregonus > Coregonus lavaretus. Next base: position 39,326,152 of record NC_139995.1, read on the forward strand.
ACCCAAGTTAAATAATTTAAAGGCAATGCTACCAAATACTAATTGAGTGTAGGTAAACTTCTGACCCACTGGGAATGTGATGAAATAAATAAAAGCTGAAATAAATCACTCTACAATTATTCTGACATTTCATATTCTTAAAATAAAGTGGTGATCCTAACTGACCTAAGACAGGGAATTTTTACTAGGATTAAATGTCAGGAATAGTGAAAAACTGAGTTTAAATGTATTTGGCTAAGGTGTATGTAAACGTCCGACTTCAACTGTAGTATGCTTACGTACTTATTGTGTTATTCATATTTCTCGTTTTTTATTTTATTTTTTATTTTAGTATTATATTGTTATTGATTATTGCATTGTTGGGTTTTGAGTTTGCAAGAAAGGCATTTCACTGTTCTTGTGCATGTGACGTTAAAACTTGAAACTTGAACAGATGTGTAAAAATGATCAGTATGGCAACCTGAGGGGAAACGTGTATGTGTTTATTGTTTTCTTTTGTATTGTATTGGAAAAACTCAGGATATTGCATCTATGCATTCAAAGACAAAACTATTGTTATGCCGATGGTGTGATAATCAATCAATCAATTTTATTTTATATAGCCCTTCTTACATCAGCTAATATCTCGAAGTGCTGTACAGAAACCCAGCCTAAAACCCCAAACAGCTAGTAATGCAGGTGTAGAAGCACGGTGGCTAGGAAAAACTCCCTAGAAAGGCGAAAACCTAGGAAGAAACCTAGAGAGGAACCAGGCTATGAGGGGTGGCCAGTCCTCTTCTGGCTGTGCCGGGTGAAGATTATAACAGAACCATGCCAAGATGTTCAAAAATGTTCATAAGTGACAAGCATGGTCAAATAATAATCAGGAATAAATCTCAGTTGGCTTTTCATAGCCGATCATTAAGAGTTGAAAACAGCAGGTCTGGGACAGGTAGGGGTTCCATAACCGCAGGCAGAACAGTTGAAACTGGAATAGCAGCAAGGCCAGGCGGACTGGGGACAGCAAGGAGTCACCACGGCCGGTAGTCCCGACGTATGGTCCTAGGGCTCAGGTCTCTCAGTTGGCTTTTCATAGCCGATCATTAAGAGTTGAAAACAGCAGGTCTGGGACAGGTAGGGGTTTCGTAACCGCAGGCAGAACAGTTGAAACTGGAATAGCAGCAAGGCCAGGCGGACTGGGGACAGCAAGGTGTCATCATGCCCGGTAGTCCTGACGTATGGTCCTAGGGCTCAGGTTCTCAGAGAGAAAGAGAGAACGAGAGAATTAGAGAGAGCATACTTAAATTCACACAGGACACTGGATAAGACAGGAGAAGTACTCCAGGTATAACCAACTAACCCCAGCCCCCCGACACATAAACTACTGCAGCATAAATACTGGAGGCTGAGACAGGAGCGGTCCGGAGACACTGTGGCCCCATCCGAAGAAACCCCCGGACAGGGCCAAACAGGAAGGATATAACCCCACCCACTCTGCCAAAGCACAGCCCCCGCACCACTAGAGGGATATCCTCAACCACCAACTTACAATCCTGAGACAAGGCCGAGTATAGCCCACAGAGGTCTCCACCACAGCACAAACCAAGGGGGGGCGCCAACCCAGACAGGAAGATCACGTCAGTAACTCAACCCACTCAAGTGACGCACCCCTCCCAGGGACGGCATGAAAGAGCACCAGCAAGCCAGTGACTCAGCCCCTGCAACAGGGTTAGAGGCAGAGAACCCCAGTGGAGAGGGGAACCGGCCCGGCAGAGACAGCAAGGGCTGTTCGTTGCTCCAGAGCCTTTCCGTTCACCTTCACACTCCTGGGCCAGACTACACTCAATCATATGACCTACTGAAGAGATAAGTCTTCAGTAAAGACTTAAAGGTTGAGACCGAGTCTGCGTCTCTCACATGGGTAGGCAGACTGATAACACACTGAAACAAAGACCTTGAGCCAATACAAAAAATATTCCCTCACATTTGTTCATCCAGAATTGCTGAAATTTGTATGTACACAAAATATCGTCTGATGCGGACTCAAGTGTGAACATGTAAGTTGTGACACATTGTTAGGATGAGTGCAGTCATAAATAATGGAGACAGCTATTATTACTGCACTATACAATTGTAAAAGGTTTAAAGGCCGATTGTCAATGATGATCAACCTTTGGTGATTTTAATATCATCAACAATATTTAGAATGGAAATAACTGATTCAAAGGCTGGTGTTATAAAATGGTTTTATAAAATAATTTTGTAATGTATCATAACAGCGTTACAAAAGAGTATTACAAAATATCTTGATCAGATCAGTTTCAGGATCATTGTAATTGACAGTTTAACAACATCATTTCACACCTTTCCACCTCATATCATGTCTGTCATTTAATATACTAAGTAAATAATTGGGGAGTTATTCTGACAATTATCAATTATCTTTATCTGTCGAATTCAAGGTGCTAATGGTTGGATAATTTATTTGTGTCCTGCAGGGAATTGAATTTAACTTAATGTGCTTCTGGAGTTTCATAAGATGTGGAGTTCCATACATAGAGATCCATAAGACCTTGTCTTTGAGTGATGATATGCTGCTTTTACGCCTTTGGTGAATTCCTGCAAAATTACCCTCCAGAATGACTGTCCTGTTAATTACTGGCTTGACACATCTGAGGAGAATTCTGCCAATGTTTCCTTCAGATGCCCAGAAACTCTACTCAAGTCTACTGCCTTGGCTGCTCAATTCCTGCTGCTTGTCCATTTTCATATGAAGTTCACTCATCAATTTCAGCTTGGTTGCTCAATTCCTGCTATTTTCATTCCTGCTTAACTTATCTAAGTTGCTAATCAACTCTTCCTGTATGTACCTTTAAAACAATGTAGAATAACCTTTAAAACATATCCCCATCATTTTATCGTCATTATCTACATAATAGTCATTTCACATCTTAAAACTATCTGAAAAGATGAATGTATCTGAAAACTCACAGTGCAAATAACATTTATAAAAGCCCTATCGCAAAAATATGGCTACCATCCACCATTAAGGTTAGTCCTATATACAGTATAGGTTGAATAGCTGAGGTAAGAAACACATTACCTCAATACAATATCTGAGATCTGATGAAAGAAAATAAATCATGAATACACATTTTATATTTGCATATATTCCTAAAATATACATTACTTACGTATGGACTGTTTAATTGGGCACTGAACATTTCGTTCAAAAGTACTATACATCATCTTTTCAAATTAGCAAGATGTTATGTGTGCATCTCTAGCTCAACCATGCCACTTCCCTTGTACTCATGATTTGCGGTTGGATTAAGAATGGAATCTGGGTTCAGAGGGCACTGTTCAGGAGTTTGCTGCTTCTGGTTGAGGGCCTTGTTGGGTTCTGGGCGACAGAGCTGTTTTAGGCTCTGTGAAAACAGGTTGTCGATAAAAAAAGAAATCTAATAACATGCATTTCACAGTACTGATCAAAGAAGAGTAATAAATCGAAACAATCTAAATTACATCTGTGATATTGCAAAATGTACGTTTTTGGTAAGCCCAAAGTCATTACTGAAGTATAAATCCCTACTTTTATGGTTCTACGTTATAATCAGTTTACCAAGCAATGTATGCCGTGGGCACAGGAAGATGGCATCTCCTCGCCACTTTCTCAGTAGTCTTACCTGCCAGACTGTCAATTTGGACCGATAGACCTTCCAGATCATCCACAGAGGCACCAGAGCCACACAGGCAAGCCCCAGGAACCACCCCAATGCATACGCCCAGTCAGGGTACACATAGGTTTTGTTGAACTTTAGGGGCTTGTACTGTACCAAGGAAAAGATGAAGGTACCCTGAAGACAAACAAATAATAACATAGGCATGTCATTCTATCATGAATTGTTATGGATTTGTATTGTTTCTTGGGCATGTTGCATGAGATAATATCATTCATATTAAAACCATAATATTATAGTTGATGTTTTTTATGTATATTTTCCTTGAAGAAAGATTTTTGACAAAACAGCAAGCCAACCACTCACCAAACAGACTGTAGGGGTAACATAAAGCCAACAGTACTTCATCACTGGCCAGGGACGATACCCAATCATATCTTCTATGTTGTCATAGAGACGATCTGCTCCTGTAAATAAAAAGTATAACACAGAGTTTGGGTCTACTTTGTTTACACTTCAACAAATTCAGGAAATGTATTTATATGAGTTTCAATGAGTATCAGTCTGTGAATTCTTAAATTCTTTCTCTGAATTTGCTCAGAGTGAAGCTTTTAAAAGATTTAATTTGAAACACAAGTATTTTATGACCAACCAAGGGTTCAGCTAGGTTGATTGGTAAGGACATATAGGGGAGATATATCATGTTCAGGCAAACTTATGGATGGCTTCTCCATAATGAAGTATCATATCAATTATATTCCCATCATAAATCAAAGGTATCTGACCCTGAGAAGAAAAAAACGCATCTAGTCAGCATCCAGGGGGTTATAACACCTTTTGACAGGATTGCAGCACATCTGACATGGCTTTTGACATCATTTCTGGATACGTTCCTACCTGCTGCATTGGGTGTGTCAGGAAAGGCTGGGGGCCGTATGTATTAAGATTCTCAGACTAGGAGTGCTGATTTAGGATCCGTTTTGCCTTTTAGATCAAAATGAAAAAGATTACATGAACAGGGGGGACCTGATCCTAGTGCAGCACTCAAACACTGAGACACTTAATACATACGGCCCAAGATGTCAACGTACAGTCCGGAGGTCAGGAGACATACAGTGGCTTGCGAAAGTATTCACCCCCTTGGCATTTTTCCTATTTTGTTGCCTTACAACCTGGAATTAAAATTGATTTTTGGGGGGTTTGTATTATTTGATTTACACAACATGCCTACCACTTTGACGATGCAAAATATTTTTTGGTGTGAAACAAACAAGAAATTAGAAAAAAAAAAAAAAAACTTGAGCGTGCATAACTATTCAATACTTTGTAGAGCCACCTTTTGCAGCAATTACAGCTGCAAGTCTCTTGGGGTATCTCTATATAAGCTTGGCACATGTAGCCACTGGGATTTTTGCCCATTCTTCAAGGCAAAACTGCTCCAGCTCCTTCAAGTTGGATGGGTTCTGCTGGTGGACAGCAATCTTTAAGTCATACCACAGATTCTCAATTGGATTGAGGTCTGGGCTTTGACTAGGCCATTCCAAGACATTTAAATGTTTCCCCTTAAACCACTCGAGTGTTGCTTTAGCAGTATGCTTAGGGTCATTGTCCTGCTGGAAGGTGAACCTCCGTCCCAGTCTCAAATCTCTGGAAGACTGAAACAGGTCTCCCTCAACAATTTCCCTGTAGTTAGTGCCATCCATCATTCCTTCAATTCTGACCAGTTTCCCAGTCCCTGCCGATGGAAAAACATCCCCACAGCATGATGCTGCCACCACCATGCTTCACTGTGGGGATGGTGTTCTCGGGGTGATGATAGGTGTTGGATTTGCGCCAGACATAGCGTTTTCCTTGATGGCCAAAAAGCTCAATTTTCGTCTCATCTGACCAAAATACCTTCTTCCATATGTTTGGGGAGTCTCCCACATGCCTTTTGGTGAACACCAAACGTGTTTGCTTATTTTTTTCTTTAAGCAATGGCTTTTTTCTGGCCACTCTTCCATAAAGCCCAGCTCTGTGCAGTGTACGGCTTAAAGTGGTCCTATGGACAGATCCTCCAATCTCCGCTGTGGAGCTTTATAGCTCCATCAGGGTTGTCTTTGGTCTCTTTGTTGCCTCTCTGATTAATGCCCTCCTTGCCTGGTCCGTGAGTTTTGGTGGGCGGCCCTCTCTTGGCAGGTTTGTTGTGGTGCCATATTCTTTCAATTTTTTAATAATGGATTTAATGGTGCTCCGTTTGATGTTCAAAGTTTCTGATCTTTTTTTATAACCCAACCCTGATCTGTATGTCTCCACAACTTTGTCCCTGACCTGTTTGGAGAGCTCCTTGGTATTCATGGTGCCACTTGCTTGGTGGTGCGCCTTGCTTAGTGGTGTTGCAGACTCTGGGGCCTTTCACAACAGGTGTATATATACTGAGATCATGTGACACTTAGATTGCACACAGGTGGACTTTATTTTACTAATTATGTGACTTCTGAAGGTAATTGGTTGCACCAGATCTTATTTAGGGGCTTCATAGCAAAGGGGGTGAATACATATGCACGCACCACTTTTCCTTTATTTATTTTAAACAAGTAATTTTTTTCATTTCACTTCACCAATTTGGACTATTTTGTGTATGTCCATTACATGAAATCCAAATAAAAATCCATTTAAATTACAGGTTGTAATGCAACAAAATAAGAAAAACGGCAAGGGGGATGAATACTTTTGCAAGGCATTGTATTAGATTCATCCTCGGGTGTTGCTGTCTCCTTCCTTCTCATTAGAAGACTTCTAGGATCTATTTACCCTAACACGCACCTCATTCTGTAAGGGATCGGGGGTTGGCTGGGTCTAGACAGAGTCTGACACTTCCCCGATCTACAGAGAGGGGGAGTCATCAGACTCGATCTGGTTCACCTGAGTTCTGAGCACACCTGTCCGTAATTAGGGTAGGATATAAGGTGTGCTCAGAGGTTCAGTCGGTGCGAGGTATTGTTCCTTTGTGACTTGCTAAGCGTTTTGTTCCGAGAGAGAGAGAGAGAGAGAGAGAGAGAGAGAGAGAGAGAGAGAGAGAGAGAGAGAGAGAGAGAGAGAGAGAGAGAGAGAGAGAGAGAGAGAGAGAGAGAGAGAGAGAGAGAGAGAGAGAGAGAGAGAGAGAGAGAGAGAGAGAGAGTTTGTTGTTTTGATTAACCGTGTATCCGACCTGTGCCTTGTTTGACTCCCCGAATTGCTTAATCCTCTGCTTGTCTACCCCAGTGATTACCGTGCTCTGATCCTGTGCCTGTGCCCTCGACTACGACTAAGCCCGCTCCTTTGGTACCTCTGCCTGTCTATGCCTTGCCCGGTTTTGACCACAGCCCGCCCGACCACGATTAAGCTATACCCTTGTCTGTACTCTAATAAAGCATCGCTATTCTGCGATTGGATCTTACCACTCTGTCCGAGTATTCATTACAGAATACCTCGCCATTACCATGGATCCAGCGGAATTACAGAGGCGATGGGAGATACAGGAGAAACGGATGGATGAACTCCTACAGCTACTCCACGCTGGTGCGGCTGAAGGCACCACACCGAGCACGGTCAGTCCTCGTCATGCACCTCCGATTTCTCTACCTACAAGGTACGATGGGGAACCTGGCAAATGTCAGGGGTTTCTACTCCAGATGTCCCTGTATCTGTCATATAATCGTACTATGTTTTCCGATGACCGTAGCAGGGTGGATTTCATGATTTCTCTGCTAACGGGAAGAGCACTGGATTGGGCTACTGCGCTTTGGGCAGCTGAGGTCCCCGAGCTGAATGCGGAAGTTCAGTTCAAGAGACTGTTTCAAGAGGTGTTCAACCACCCAGTATCTGGGCGTAGTGTGGGAGACCAACTGTGCGAACTTCAGCAGGGCCGTCGCACAGTAGCCGACTACGCTTTAGAGTTCCGTACTATAGCAGCCGGTAGCGGATGGAGCGAGACTGCTTTGCTCACAGTTTTCCGAAGAGGGCTGCGCAAAGACGTACAGACTGAGTTGGCTTGTCGAGGAGATATCACTGCGCTACATGAGTTTATCAAAATAGCCATCGCTATTGATAATCTTATAGTGCAACACAAGGCATCCACTGTTCGGGAGCCCTCGATCACTGGTCCTATGCAATCGACAGAGCGGAGGAGAGAATCTGAGGAGGAACCTATGCAACTGGGACGGTCACCTCTACAAGGGTCGGTGAGACAACAACGTCGGCAAGACGGACTATGCCTGTATTGTGGTCAGTCGGGTCATTTCGTTCGTCAAGGTCCGGTACGACCTAACCATACCCCAGGATATCGCCTCGGAACTGCCAAACCGGTGAGTGAGACTCCCGTTTTGAACATTACATCTAGACAAATGTATGTACCGGTTACCTTATCTGTCGGAGAGAAAGTGCGCAGGTTGGAAGGACTTATTGATTCCGGAGCGGCGGCCAGCTTTCTGGATATGGGTCTTGCTGAGGAGTTGGGGGTTCAACTTATCCCAATTCAACCTCCCCTGCGAGTCAACGCGCTAGACGGTGAGCCCATGGGCACTGGGTTCATTACGCACCGTACCGGGGAGATCAAGTTACAAGTGGGCTCTCTGCACCATGAGAACATCATTCTGTTCGTCATCTCCGCTCCACGGGAGCCGCTAGTCCTCGGCCACCCCTGGCTCGTTACCCATGATCCGGTCATCTCCTGGAAATCTGGCGATATCACGGCTTGGAGTGAGGTATGTAGGGCTGAGTGCCTCATTTTACCTTGCAAAACGTCTACTGTGGAGGATGCGAAGGGTGCGGTGTCTACTGTTGTTCCTACAGAGTACCAGGATTGCGCGCCGGTGTTCTCCAAGGAGAGGGCTACCGTGTTACCACCGCATCGGGCCTGGGATTGTGCAATTGATCTGCTATCCGGGGCTACACCTCCTCGCGGACGAATCTACCCTTTGTCACAGCCGGAACGGGAATCAATGAGCAAGTATATTGACGAGGCACTTCAGCAAGGGGCCATTCGCCCATCTACGTCTCCAGCGGCATCCAGTTTTTTCTTTGTTAAGAAAAAGGATGGCGGACTGCGTCCTTGTATAGACTATCGAGGTTTGAACGATATCACCATTAAAAATCGTTACCCCCTTCCTTTGATTCCAGCAGCCCTCGAGCAGGTGGGGCAGGCCTCCATCTACAGTAAACTGGACCTCAGGAGTGCGTACAATCTGGTGCGCATTAGAGAGGGGGATGAATGGAAGACCGCCTTCATCACCCATCGAGGACATTATGAATATTGTGTCATGCCCTATGGACTTACTAACGCGCCCTCGGTGTTCCAGGCGTACATGAATGACATTTTTAGGGACTTGATTGATCGTTTCATCATAGTGTACATTGATGACATCCTAATTTACTCTAACTCTCTGAGTGAACATGTGTCCCATGTACGACAGGTTCTGGACCGACTCCGCCAACACTCTCTGTTCGTGAAGGCCGAGGAGAGTGAGTTCCATGTCACGACGATTTCCTTCCTTGGGGCCATACTCACTCCCGACGGGATAAGACTGGATGAATCCAAGGTACAAGCTGTACGAGACTGGCCTCAACCCCAGACGGTGAAAGAGCTTCAGAGATTCTTGGGGTTTGCCAATTACTATAGACGGTTCGTGCGTAATTTCAGCACCACCGCTGCTCCGCTGTCGGCGATGACCAGCCACAAGGGGCGTCGTCTGAAATGGACGGAGGGGGCAGTGCAGGCTTTTGAGACATTGAAACAACGATTTACCACTGTCCCCATTTTATGTCAGCCGGATCCTACCTTGCCGTTCATCGTGGAGGTGGACGCCTCGGAGGTTGGAGTTGGAGCCGTGCTATCCCAGCGCCAAGGTGAGCCTCCCAAATCACGACCCTGTGCTTTTTTTTCGAAGAAGCTGAATCTGGCCGAGCAGAACTACGACGTGGGAAATCGTGAATTACTGGCGGTGAAGTTAGCGCTGGAGGAGTGGAGACATTGGCTGGAGGGAGCAGCTCATCCGTTCCAAGTGCTTACGGACCACCGCAATCTGGAGTATCTTCACAGTGCTAAACGACTGAACTCCCGACAGGCAAGGTGGTCTTTGTTCTTCAACCGTTTTCAATTCACTGTCTCTTATATTCCCGGGTCCAAGAATTGTAAGGCGGACGCGCTTTCCCGACGGTTCGAGCGCGCGGACAGACCGGTTGAACCAGAACCTATCCTCCCCATGAGTTGCCGTGCTGGTCCTGTGAGGTGGGCTATCGATGACACGATTCAGGAGAGCCTACAAGCGGAACCAGCCCCTCCAGAAACCTCGGTGTCGAAGGTGTTTGTACCAGCTCCGCTTCGACCTCAACTGATGGAATGGTGCCACACGTCGCTAGGATCTGGTCATCCCGGAATCACTCGAACTATCCGACTCATCAGTCGAAAATACTGGTGGGATTCCCTCACAGATGACGTCCGAGACTACGTATTATCCTGCCCAGTATGTGCTCAGTCCAAGGCGCCTCGAGCACTACCGGAGGGTAAGCTGATGCCATTGCCAACTCCTCAACGACCCTGGTCGCACATTGCGATGGACTTTGTTACCGACCTACCAGAATCAGAGGGCCATACTGTAATTCTCGTGGTCATCGATCGATTCTCAAAGATGTGTCGGTTAGTACCCATGACCCGTTTACCTAACGCCACTCAGATGGCGGAGACTATATTTAACCAGGTGTTCCGGCAGTTTGGTGTTCCAGAGGATATTGTTTCCGACCGGGGACCCCAGTTCGTATCCCGGGTTTGGAAGGCCTTCTGCGAACGCTTGGGCATTTCGGTGAGCCTCACCTCCGGATATCATCCCCAGGCCAATGGGCAGACAGAACGGCTCAACCAGGAAATTGGGAAGTATCTACGGCAACAATGTTCGCGGCAGCCGCAAGAGTGGAGCCGATTCCTGCCTTGGGTAGAGTATGCTCAGAACTCACTCATTCACACCTCCCTACGTCTAACGCCCTTTCAGTGTGTTCTAGGGTATCAACCACCCCTGTTCCCGTGGGATACCGCACCCGGGATGGTACCGGCGGTGGACGAGTGGTTCCGTCGGAGTGCGCAGGTCTGGGAGACGGCCCATCAACATCTCAGTCAAGCCTCACAGCAGCAAAAGACCTATGCCGACCGACGCCGGAGACCTACTCCCACTTATCAAACCGGGCAACGAGTGTGGCTGTCTACCCGAGACCTGCGGTTCCGACGGAGCTGCAAGAAGCTCCAACCCAGGTACATTGGTCCCTTCAAAGTACAGAGACGTATTAACCCTGTCACCTACCGTCTGTTACTCCCTCGACAATACAGGATAAACCCAACGTTCCACGTCTCCCTGTTGAAACCTGTCCATTATAGCCCGATGTATCCACCCATCGCTCAACAACCTACTACACCACCTTTGGAGGATGAACAGGACACCACCTATACAGTCCACGAGATACTGGAGTCAAGACGGAGACGAGGGGGCATCGAATATCTCGTGGACTGGGAGGAATATGGACCGGAGGAACGGTCCTGGGTTCCTGCTAAGGACATACTAGACCCCGCTCTCAAGGCCACTTTCCACGCTGAACACCCAGATCATCCCGGACCCCGACCCAGAGGAAGACCACCCGGTAGAGGTAGAAGGCCGTCAGGAGCCGGCCCTGGGGAGGGGGATACTGTAAGGGATCGGGGGTTGGCTGGGTCTAGACAGAGTCTGACACTTCCCCGATCTACAGAGAGGGGGAGTCATCAGACTCGATCTGGTTCACCTGAGTTCTGAGCACACCTGTCCGTAATTAGGGTAGGATATAAGGTGTGCTCAGAGGTTCAGTCGGTGCGAGGTATTGTTCCTTTGTGACTTGCTAAGCGTTTTGTTCCGAGAGAGAGAGAGAGAGTTTGTTGCTTTGATTAACCGTGTATCCGACCTGTGCCTTGTTTGACTCCCCGAATTGCTTAATCCTCTGCTTGTCTACCCCAGTGATTACCGTGCTCTGATCCTGTGCCTGTGCCCTCGACTACGACTAAGCCCGCTCCTTTGGTACCTCTGCCTGTCTATGCCTTGCCCGGTTTTGACCACAGCCCGCCCGACCACGATTAAGCTATACCCTTGTCTGTACTCTAATAAAGCATCGCTATTCTGCGATTGGATCTTACCACTCTGTCCGAGTATTCATTACACATTCCTACAGGAACACTTTGTAGCACCAGCATACCTGTATTTATTACCATGCCACTGGGTTAGAACCTTCATGAATCTTTACCACAGTTCTCATTTACCAGCTATCCATGTGAACAAGGCCTCATAACATGTAGCTTCACTTGATATTAATGTTAATTGTATAACATTAGGCGCACACTGGGGGTGGTTTATTTTTCTGACAGCACAGTTGCCTGCCATCTTTGTAAATTCCCCCCAGAGACGTACAGTACACGGTCTGGCTGTGACCACACTGAAACACAATACTTCCCATGTCAGTAGACTGCCTTCAATGTTTCAAATGGAGTGAAAGATTACTATCTGGAGTCAGTCTGAGGGCAAAGTTAGTAAATAAATGTTATCTAAATAACACCATTAACTCTCTGAAAGATAAACTTTGATTGATTATACTAAAACAATTAACAAGATCGTTTCATGACCTACACTCCCATAGCCGAAGGGAGAGGGGCTATCCATGTTTCACAACCAATGACAGTTTATTTCCATAAAGCAATAAGCATTTGCAAAGTTAGTCAAACTGCCACAATTTGCAATAGCATGCCATGACTTAAATTGTTATATTTATCTTAAAAGTATTATCTTATAAAAGCGTTCAAGATTACATAATAAACATCATCACTCTGCACGTGGTGAAATGGACCCTTATGAAACCTTATGGTAAACTCATGTGGATCTAGAGCAGGGGTGTCAAACGTACGGCCCGCGGGCCGGATCAGGCCTGCAAACGGGTTTAATCCGGCCCGCGAGATGATTTCGAAAAAAAAAAAAAGATAAAAAAAACTTTTTTTTTTTTGTAAAGTATAAAAATGCGCTGCAATTTTTCTATAAAATAAACTGCTGTTCCAATTGCGTCCACTGGATGGCGCAATAGCAATTGTGTTAAGCAAGCAAACTGTTTATACCGGGGCAGAGCAAGTAGGTCAAGCACGTGCAGCCAATGAGCTACTTTGTTTTGCCCGCAATATTTATTATGGCTTCTACTTTTAACATTATGTGCTTTGGCACCCTCATTGCCCCAATATGTCTCTGTCAAAAAAGAGAAAAGTGGACGCAGAGTGCAGAGTGTTCCAAGAAAAATTGTCATCCTATTTATTCACGGAATTGAATGGGAAAGCTGTATGTTTGGTGTGTTCAGAGCATGTTGCAGTGCTGAAAGAATATAACCTTCGTCGCCACTATGTGAGTCTTCATGCCGACAAATATGACAACTTTCAAGGACAGCGGAGATGAGAGAAGGTGAATGAACTGTTGGCGGGTCTGAAGAAACAGCAGTCTGTGTTTTTTCTCACAGCCGAGACATCAGTGACGCTGCAGTGAAAGCTAGCTACCTCATTGCTAATGAAATCGCAGTGGCTTCAAAACCATTTAGTGAGGGTGAATTTGTAAAAACATGCATGATGAAGGCAGCGGAGATTGTGTGCCCTGAAAAGCGGCAGGCTTTTGCAAATATCAGCCTGACAAGAAACGCAGTTGCAGACAGGATTTCCGATCTTTCAGTGGATTTGGACAGCCAGTTGAAGCAAAAAGTAAAGTCATTTATTGCGTTTTCGGTTGCAATTGATGAAAGCACGGACATTACAGATGTTGCACAACTGGCCATTTTCATCCGCGGAGTTGATGACACATTGACCGTCACCGAGGAGTTCGTGGAGTTGGTGCCGATGACAGATACAACGACAGCAGCTGATATTTTTACCGCACTCGTCGGCGCGCTGGACAGGGTCGGAGTGGACTGGTCCCGCGCTGTCAGCCTGGCTACAGATGGTGCGCCCACAATGATCGGGAAAAAAGCAGGCGTTGTGACAAAGTTCAGAGAGAAAGTGCAATCTGCAAATGGAGGACGTGATTTTTTGACTTTTCACTGTATTTTGCACCAGGAGGCTTTGTGTTGCAAGTCATTAAAGATGGATAACGTCATGAAGGTGGTCATCCAAACTGTTAATTTAATCCGATCCAGAAGCCTGAATCACTGTCAGTTTGACAGCCTTCTCAGAGAGAAAGACCACATCTATGGCCTGCCATACCACACTGAGGTAAGATGGTTAAGCCGAGGTGCTGTGCTGAGGCGTTTCTTTTTATTTACGAGAAGAAATTGAACAGTTCATGGAAGAAAAGGGCAAACCAGTGTTAGAATTTCATTCCGCAGAATGGATGCAGGACCTTGCATTTATGGTGGATGTTACAGAGCACCTGAATAACTTGAACAAACAGCTGCAAGGGCGCAACAAAGTTGTCACGCAGTATTATGACAGCATACGTTCTTTCAAGTTGAAGCTGTCATTGTGGGAGACGCAACTTGCCGGTGGTGATGCAGCTCACTTCCCCTGTCTGACAAATGTGTGCGCGACCCAACATGTGGCAGACATGAAGCGGTTCAAAGATAAAATAACGGGACTGTTACGGGAGTTTGAGCAACGCTTTCAGATTTATGTTTATATGTTTTTATGTTGATGTGCTATTGTTTTTAATTGATTTTATTTGTATATTTAACCTATTCTTGACTCTGTGGTTCTTGCACTTGTTTGGGGAACAGGATTTCATTATTTTTATCTACATTTCTGCCTGAGAAATGACACCCTGATATAGTTCTGTGATCTGTGATATACTTCTGTGAATCACTGAGGCATTGTGTGTTTGTGTGTTCTTTGTCCTCAGAACTTTCAAATAACTTGAGGTGTTTTATGATTAATAGTGATGTTGTGCTTTTGGACACTGTCCTCAGGCTCCAGCTTTATGTTTATTTGTTTTTATGTTGATGTGCTATTGTTTTTAATTGATTTTACCTTATTTGTATATTTAACCTATTCTTGACTCTGTGGTTCTAGCACTTGTTTGGGGAACAGGATTTCATTATTTTTATCTACATTTCTGCCTGAGAAATGACACCCTGATATAGTTCTGTGATCTGTGAAACAGTTCTGTTAATCACTGAGGCATTGTGTGTTTGTGTGTTCTTTTTCTTTAGAATTTTCAAATAAACTTGACGTGTTTTATGATTAATAGTGATGTTGTGCTTGTACTATTTTGGACACACTGTCCTCAGGCTCCAGCTTTATGTTGTATGTTGATCGTATTAAAACAAAGAAAACAATCTGAAGTTGTTGTTTTTAAGTTATATATACCATGATTTTTCCGGTCCGGCCCACTTGGGAATAGATTTTCCTCCATGTGGCCCCTGAGCTAAAATGAGTTTGACACCCCTGATCTAGAGGTTTTCTTGTGCGTTTGCGCTTATTTAGTCTGTCAATGGTAAAGGCTTTTCTGTTTTGCAATCAAAGACAAAGTAGCTGTGACAGCAGACATCCTTTTTCAAGAGACCCTGATGCCCATCAAGCTTATATCCTCAATGGGGAAAGTCTAAAAAAGTATTATACACAGCTGACAAACGTGCTGGACAGAACAAAGGTGTCTTGCTAAAGAGCACATAAAGATTAAACCTAAGTGGAGAGAATGTCTAGAATTTTACTGACTAAGGACTAAGAGGGTGAAATCAAGAGGACATACAGTGGGGAGAACAAGTATTTGATACACTTCCGATTTTGCAGGTTTTCCTACTTACAAAGCATGTAGAGGTCTGTAATTTTTATCATATGTACACTTCAACTGTGAGAGACGGAATCTAAAACAAAAATCCAGTAAATCACATTGTATGATTTTTAAGTAATTAATTTGCATTTTATTGCATGACAAAAGTATTTGATCACCTACCAACCAGTAAGAATTCCAGCTCTCACAGACCTGTTAGTTTTTCTTTAAGAAGCCCTCCTGTTCTCCACTCATTACCTGTATTAACTGCACCTGTTTGAACTCGTTACCTGTATAAAAGACACCTGTCCACACACTCAATCAAACAGACTCCAACCTCTCCACAATGGCCAAGACCAGAGAGCTGTGTAAGGACATCAGGGATAAAATTGTAGACCTGCACAAGGCTGGGATGGGCTACAGGACAATAGGCAAGCAGCTTGGTGAGAAGGCAACAACTGTTGGCGCAATTATTAGAAAATTGAAGAAGTTCAAGATGACGGTCAATCACCCTCGGTCTGGGGCTCCATGCAAGATCTCACCTCGTGGGGCATCAATGATCATGAGGAAGGTGAGGGATCAGCCCAGAATTACACGGCAGGACCTGGTCAATGACCTGAAGAGAGCTGGGACCACAGTCTCAAAGAAAACCATTAGTAACACACTACGCCGTCATGGATTAAAATCCTGCAGCGCACGCAAGGTCCCCCTGCTCAAGCCAGCGCATGTCCAGGCCCGTCTGAAGTTTGCCAATGACCATCTGGATGATCCAGAGGAGGAATGGGAGAAGGTCATGTGGTCTGATGAGACAAAAATAGAGCTTTTTGGTCTAAACTCCACTCGCCGTGTTTGGAGGAAGAAGAAGGATGAGTACAACCCCAAGAACACCATCCCAACAGTGAAGCATGGAGGTGGAAACATCATTCTTTGGGGATGCTTTTCTGCAAAGGGGACAGGACGACTGCACCGTATTGAGGGGAGGATGGATGGGGCCATGTATCGCGAGATCTTGGCCAACAACCTCCTTCCCTCAGTAAGAGCATTGAAGATGGGTCGTGGCTGGGTCTTCCAGCATGACAACGACCCGAAACACACAGCCAGGGCAACTAAGGAGTGGCTCCGTACGAAGCATCTCAAGGTCCTGGAGTGGCCTAGCCAGTCTCCAGACCTGAAACCAATAGAAAATCTTTGGAGGGAGCTCAAAGTCCGTATTGCCCAGCGACAGTCCCGAAACCTGAAGGATCTGGAGAAGGTCTGTATGGAGGAGTGGGCCAAAATCCCTGCTGCAGTGTGTGCAAACCTGGTCAAGACCTACAGGAAACGTATGATCTCTGTAATTGCAAACAAAGGTTTCTGTACCAAATATTAAGTTCTGCTTTTCTGATGTATCAAATACTTATGTCATGCAATAAAATGCAAATTAATTACTTAAAAATCATACAATGTGATTTTAGATTCTGCCTCTCACAGTTGAAGTGTACCTATGATAAAAATTACAGACCTCTACATGCTTTGTAAGTAGGAAAACCTGCAAAATCGGCAATGTATCAAATACTTGTTCTCCCCACTGTATATCCAGTCATGGTTTTAGTAGTGTTATTGAATAGGCTTGAGAAACAAGTGTAAGCTATGTGAAAGTTAACAATTATTTCACAGAAGACTGAATTAAGCACCTGGGACTTTAAAACACTGAAAACCCACAAAGAACATCAGACAAACTATCCCTATAAGTCCCTATAAGAGACTTAAGAATCTACTTTATTGAATACTGTTTTGGCTTTGTGCCTCTTGCTTTAAAAGTACTTAGGCTACTTACTGAGTGACCGTTTGGAAAGAATAGTATATCAACTTACCAAAATGTAAGATCATTTCACATTTGAAGATTTAAAAGTGATATACAGTATTATTCAAAGACAATGTAGACTGCGCTTACGTATGTGTTATCATGGGACAAAATCATATTGCATGTATTTGTGGACATTTGAGTGATGTTCCTAGATGCTCAACCTTCTGGTCTGTCTACATGTGACTAAAAATGCAAAAGACAAATCAATGTGAGGGAACTTCGAGGCACACGTTTAGATAGACATATCCGCAACATCCTTAATCCAAAATAATTAAAACCCTTCTTAGAAGGTCTAAATATTTCAACATATAGTAATTCCTCTCTAAGGATAAATCATAACCCAAAACAGGAACTGAATGGACACTTGGGGCGAATAACTATCTCCTGAAGAGTCACATTACTTAATTGTTAGCATTTGTTATCACCAGAGAATCTTGAGGACTTACCATAAATCCAACCGATTGCTATTGACTGGCAGACAGAGAGCAGAAGGAGATTGTTGCCACTGCACACGTAATGGTCAAAAAGTTGTAGAAAATATAACCCTCCCTGCAACAGAGAACAGACATGATCAAACAGCGTGAAACTATGACTAATTCTGTACTTGAATTTAAATACACTGGTATCTTATGATCACAAAATGTTAATCAAAAGGTACATGATATAGGGTATGTGATTCTCTAGAAAATAGTAACCAATAGTATGTATAGTACCAGGAGGACTTAAGGTGTTAGCCTTTCTCACGGAGTGCGAGAATACAAGACTCATATGCCCCCAGAAAAGCAGCTTAACACGTTTCAACCTCAGCGGTCTCACTAGACTAGTATACTAAGACAGTGTTGAGACGTTGGCTAGGTCAGGACATAACTTTGTTCCAGTGCTTGACTACTGTAGACTAGAAAAACACAGCCAGAACGAAGGGAGGAAAAGAGTGAAGACTAGAGTAGTGAGACACTCACCTCTGTGACCAGAAGGAGTCCCAGGAAGAAGCAGACAGAGCAGAGACACAGCAGCAGCAGCTCTCGACGGTACCCCCTTCGAAACACGGTGGGGAACATGTCTGTCACAGAGGTCATCAGGCACTCCAGACTGACAAACTGTGAACAGGGGCAGAGAGGGGCCAAGTCATCCTCTATGCCTACTCACGAAGTCGCATGAACAACATTAAGATCCACTTGACTCTAAAATCCTTAATAACAATGAAATCAGACACAAAATAATAAAAAGTTATCCTACTAATGTAGCCTCATATGGATAATATTTCAAGAATGATTAATTGAACTTTTGATGCGTTTGAACCTTTCTTGTCTCACCTGTGTGTCAGCACCCAGCAAGATGACCATGACGAAGAAACATATGGACCACAACTGAGGTAAAGGCATCATGGCCACGGCACGAGGATAGGCTATGAACGCCAGGCCAGGACCTGTAGCAATGTGGACACATGCACTTTCTCATACAAAATAAATAACCATAAACTATGGAAGTAATGTTAAGTATAGAAGTTAGTGGTAAACTATGGAAGTTAGTGGTGGCCCTGGATCTGTTTGTGTTGTCTTGTCAACTCCTATGGTCATTGTCACAAGGAATTGGCAAGACAGCACAAACTGATCTGGCACCAGGCAAGGAAGTTACAGTGCCTTGCAAAAGTATTCATCCCCTTGGCGTTTTTCCTATTTTGTTGCATTACAACCTGTAATTTAAATGGATTTTTATTGGGATTTCATGTAATGGACATACACAAAAAAGTCCAAATTGGTGAAGTGAAATGAAAAAAATAACTTGTTTCAAAAAAGTCGAAAAAATAAATAACGGAAAAGTGATGCATGCATATGTATGTATAAGATCTGGGGCAACCACTTACCTTCAGATGTCACATAATTATTCAAATAAAGTCCACCTGTGTGCAATCTAAGTGTCACATGATCTCAGTATATATACACCTGTTCTGAAAGGCCCCAGAGTCTGCAACACCACTAAGCAAGGGGCACCACCAAGCAAGCGGCACCATTAAGACCAAGGAGCTCTCCAAACAGGTCAGGGACAACATTGTGGAGAAGTACAGATCAGGGTTGGGTTATAAAAAAATATCAGAAACTTTGAACATCCCACGGAGCACCATTAAATCCATTATAAAAAAAATTGAAAGAATGTGCACAACAAACCTGACAAGAGAGGGCCGCCCACCAAAACTCACGGACCAGGCAAGGAGGGCATTAATCAGAGAGGCAACAAAGAGACCAAAGATAACCCTGAAGGAGCTGCAAAGCTCCACAGCGGAGATTGGAGTATCTGTCCATAGGACCACTTTAAGCCTTACACTCCACAGAGCTGGGCTTTACGGAAGAGTGGCCAGAAAAAAGCCATTGCTTAAAGAAATAAATAAGCAAACACATTTGGTGTTCGCCAATAGGCATGTGGGAGACTCCCCAAACATATGGAAGACGGTACTCTGGTAAAATTGAGCTTTTTGGCCATCAAGGAAAATGCTATGTCTGGCGCAAACCCAACACCGCTCATCATCTCGAGAACACCATCCCCACAGTGAAGCATGGTGGTGGCAGCATCATGCTGTGGGGATGTTTTTCCATCGGCAGGGACTGGGAAACTGGTCAGAATTGAAGGAATGACGGATGGCTCTAAATACAGGGAAATTGTTGAGGGAAACCTGTTTCAGTCTTCCAGAGATTTGAGACTGGGACGGAGGTTCACCTTCCAGCAGGACAATGACCCTAAGCATACTGCTAAAGCAACACTCGAGTGGTTTAAGGGGAAACATTTAAATGTCTTGGAATGGCCTAGTCAAAGTCTGTGGTATGACTTAAAGATTGCTGTACACCAGCGGAACCCATCTAACTTGAAGGAGCTGGAGCAGTTTTGCCTTGAAGAATGGGCAAAAATCCTAGTGGCTACATGTGCCAAGCTTATAGAGACATACCTCAAGAGACTTGCAGCTGTAATTGCTGCAAAAGGTGGCTCTACAAAGTATTGACTTTGGGGGGGGGTGAATAGTTATGCACACTCAAGTTCTGTTTTCTTGTCTTAATTCTTGTTTGTTTCACCCAAAAAAATATTTTGCATCTTCAAAGTGGTAGGCATGTTGTGTAAATCAAATGATACAACCCCACCAAAAATTGGGTTGTAAGGCAACAAAATAGGAAAAATGCCAAGGGGGGTGAATACTTTCGCAAGCCACTGTAGTCATACTCAGTTGTGGAAAAAGTACCCAATTGTCATACTTGAGTAAAAGTATAGATACCTTAATAGAAAGTTACTCAAGTAAAAGTGAAAGTTACCCAGTAAAATACTACTTGAGCAAAAGTCTAACAGTATTTGGTTCTATATATACAGTAAGGTCCATAAATATTTGGACATTGACCAAGTTATTATTATTTTAGCTGTCTACCACAGCATATTGAGTTGAAATTAAATAAAGAATATGAGCTGAAAGTGCAGACTTTTAGCTTTAATTTGAGGGTATTTACATCCAAATCGGGTGAACGGTGTAGGAGTTACAGCACTTTTTATATGTGTTCCCCCCTTTTTAAAGGACCAAAAGTAATTGGACAATTGGCTGCTCAGCTGTTCCATGGCCAGGTGTGTGTTATTCCCTCAACTAGTTAATTTACAAGTAAGCAGATAAAGGGTCTAGAGTTGATTTCAAGTGTGGCATTTGCATTTGGAATCTGTTGCTGTTAACCCTCAATATGAAGTCCAAAGAGTTGTCACTGCCAGTGAAGCAAGCCATCATTAGGCTGAAAAATCAAAACAAACCCATCAGAGAGATAGCAAAAACATTAGATGTGGCCAAATCAACTATTTGGTACATTCTTAAAAAGAAAGAACGCACTGGTGAGCTCAGGAACACCAAAAGGCCCAGAAGACCACAGAAAACAACTGAGGTGGATGACAGAATACTTATTTCCCTTGTGAAGAAAAACCCCTTCACAACAGTTGGCCAGATCAAGAACACCCTCCAGGAGGTAGGCATACCTGTGTCAGTCAACAATCAAGAGAAGACTTCACCAGAGTAAATACAGAGGGTTTACCACAAGATGTAAACCATTGGTAAGCCTCAAAAACAGAAAGACCAGATTTTGCCAAAAAAAAACTTTAAAAGACTACAGTTCTGGAACAACATCCTATTGACAGATGAGACAAAGATCAACTTGTACCAGAATGATGGGAAGAGAAGAGTATGGAGAAGGGAAGGAACTGCTCATGATCCGAAGCATACCACCTCATCTGTGAAGCATGGTGGAGGTAGTGTTATGGCGTGGGCATGTATGGCTGCCAATGGAACTGGTTCTCTTGTATTTATTGATGATGTGACTGCTGACAAAAGCAGCAGGATAAATTCTGAAGTTTAGGGCTATATTATAAAAAATAAATTATCTGCTCAGATTCAGCCAAATGCTTCAAAACTCATTGGACGGCGCTTCACAGTGCAGATGGACAATGACCTGAAGCATACTGAGAAAGCAACCCAATACTTTTTTAAGGCAAAGAAGTGGAATGTTCTGCAATGGCCAAGTCAATCTCCTGACCTGAATCCAATTGAGCATGCATTTCACTTGCTGAAGGCAAAACTCCCCAAGAACAAACAGGAACTGAAGATAGCTGCAGTAAAGGCCTGGCAGAGCATCACCAGGGAAGAAACCCAGCATCTGTTGATGTCTATGGGTTCCAGACTTCAGGTAATCATTGACTGCAAAGGATTTGCAACCAAGTATTAAAACTCACAATTTAATTTATGATTATGTTAGTTTGTCCAATTACTTTGAACCCCTAAAATTAGGGGGCTATGCATAGAAATGGTTGTAATTCCTACACGGTTCATACAATCATTTTGACAAAACCCTTAAATTAAAGATGAAAGTCTACACTTAAAGCACATCTTGATTGTTTCCTTTCAAATCCATTGTGGTGGCGTACAGAGCCAAAATTATGCAAATTGTGTCACTGTCCAAATACTTATGGACCTGACTGTACTGAAGTATATTAAGCAAAGCAGACGGCACCATTTTCTTGTTTTTAAAATGTGCGGATAGCCAGGGGCACACTCCAACACTCAGACATAATTTACAAATTATGCATTTGTGTTTAGTGAGTCCGCCAGATCAGAGGCAGTAGGGATGACCACGTATTCCCTTGATAAGTGCGTGAATTTGACAATTTTCCTGTCCTGCTAAGCATTCAAAATGTAACAAGTACTTTTGGGTGTCAAGGAAAATGTAGGGAGTAAAAAGTACATTATTTCTTTAGGAATGTAATGAAGTAAAAGTAAAAGTTGTCAAAAATATAAATAGTAAAGTAAAGTACAGTTACCTCAAAAAACTACTTAAGTAGTACTTTAAAGTATTTCTACTTAAGTACTTTAAGCCACTGGTGGTACTCTTACCAGATGCTGCAACTTCAGATATGGGCAGCCCCTGTTCATATGACATGAAGCCCAACACAGAGAAGATAGCAAACCCAGCAACGAAGCTTGATCCTCCATTCACCAAACACAGCACAAACGTGTCCCTATAAATGAGGTAAAAGGTAAGAAAAGGTAAGGTAAGATCAGCTCAGGTCAAATCTCATGAATTGCGCTTAAGGTCTGAGTAAATTTCCTCTGTACAGGAATTCAAATAACTACATTTGAGATAAGCTAAACCTTCAGAGAATTAACAATAAAGACGAGAAGGCGGAATCATGCCAGCCTTAATAAATGAATGCTAAAGAGGCTTTTAAGTCGCCTCTCTGTCTCACTTGTCTGTGAACCAGGATAAAGAACTTCCTGTGAGGAGCCAGCCCACCCCTGAGCCTGAGTCATGGACACTGATGTATGAAAAGGCCCTTTAAGGGGTCAGTCAGAGTCAATGCTAACAGTGTTTGGCTCCCAGACTCTCAGGCCAAAGATGGCATGGCCTACAGAGACTTTGAGACACTTGAGAGCCATTGCCAGCTACAGCACTACAGCTCCTGAAGTGATCCAAATTATAGTATAGAACATACTGTATATATCCAATACCCAAAAGTGTAAAATCTTTTGACATAATTCAACCTGTCAGAGTGGGGCTCAAAAACAATACTTGGACATTTCCAAATCCACTACATCCTAGGTTAGTTAACCTCCCAAAGGACACAAAAAAAGGTAAAATAAAAATTATAATACAATAGGCAGCCACAAGCTAGCAGGGAAGAAAATATAAGTATTTACTTATAGCAGTCATTGTTATACTGATTGTAGCTGCCCAGTGCAGTCAGGCTCCCTTGACAGATGCCGAAGGAGAAAAGCACCTGTGCTCCAGCATCCATCCATACCTGCAATGGGACACATACAGTATACATCACATTGAAGCCTTTTTAAAGGTAGAACATTAGCTAAAAATATCCAGTAATAAAAACACAGGTAATGCATTGCATTTCCTGCCCACATGGTATCTTCGCTGATTTTCTTGATCTATTGTATGCTGATTGTTTTACCTGCTGTGCTCCAAACTTACCTGTGGTGCAGTGGAGGCTCCTCAGAGGAGGAAGGAGAGGACTATCCTCCTCAGTGAATTTCATAAAAAATTGTAACAATTAAAAAGTTATCATTTTTAGATAAAACTATACTAAATATAATCACGTCACCAAATAATTGATTAAAACACTATTTTGCAATGAAGGTCTATAGTAGCCTCAACAGCACTCTGTAGGGTAGCACCATGGTGTTCCATCCTCCTCTGGGTACATTGACTTCAATACAAAACCTAGGAGGCTCATGGTTCTCACCCCCTTCCATAGACTTACACAGTAATTATGACAACTTCCGGAGGACGTCCTCCAGCCTATCAGAGCTCTTGCAGCATGAACTGACATATTGTCCACCCAATCAAAGGATCAGAGAATTAATCTAGTACTGGAAGCATAAGCTACAGCTAGCTAGCACTGCAGTGTAATAAAATGTGGTGAGTAGTTGACTCAAAGAGAAAGACAATAGTTGAACAGTTTGAACAAATTAATTTCTTCCAAAATGAAGGAGAAGCAAGAGAGAAATATATATAGAGAGAGATTTCATTAAAACAAATGCACTGTCAGTTTCACTTACTTAGCTAGCAAATGCAGCTAGCTAGTTTAGCCTACTGAAACACCCTGCTCAAACAGAGGGATGCTATGTTAGCTAGCTGGCTATGTCTTTCCCAAAAAACACTGGAACTCTTCCAAGTCAAGGTAAGCTTTTGGTATTACAAATTTACATTACATTTTAGTCATTTAGCAGACGCTCTTAACCAGAGCGACTTACAGTTAGTGAGTGCATACATTTTTTCATACTGGTCCCCCGTGGGAATTGAACCCACAACCCTGGCGTTGCAAGCGCCATGCTCTACCAACTGAGCTACACGGGACTCACGAGGCCCGCCGGTGTAACTGCTTACTGACTGTACACTGTAACATTACTGCATGATTGTAACGCGTTTACTAATGCCTTACTGGTGTATTCATTCCGCCGATTCATGTTGAAAAACGTTTCTTAAACAGAAGCAAATGGAACAAAACGGGGATAAACATAACTGAATTTGTCCAATAGAAACTCTTGTTTGCAACTGTTGGACTAATGATTACACCCTATATCAGCTAGATGCAGGCAAGAGTGTGCAAGGCGGTATTGAATGTCACTGTCTGTCCATGTGTCACTGTCTGTCACCTCAAATTTGTCTCTCGACCTGTGTGCACCTACGTTGTAAACTTTCACTCATAGGCTAGGTTGTAGCAACCTCATGATGTGTATAGGGAAAATGTAGGTATCATGTAGTAGCCTAAACCTATCGCTGTTACATTGAACTGGGTGAATGGAATATGAATGAGAATCATCCAATATGCTGTAATAGAAATAAGGCTTGCTCATATATATATATATATATATATATATATATATATATATATATACATATATATATTTATCCTCCCTCATCTTAAACGGCACTGACCGCCACTGCTGTGGTGCTACAACAACCACATTGTCATAATTCTCTACCTATTTGTTACGGAATTATGATATTTGGCACACATGTTGAGGGGCATGACAGCTCAGTATGAAAATGTATGCACTCACTAACTGTAAGTCACTCTGGATAAATGACTAAAATGTAAAATGTAAATGATTTACCTGTGGGTCGACCAGTCTTGCAGGGTCCGGGTAGAGGTAAAACTTGATCCCATCGATAGCTCCAGGTAACGTGAGTCCCCGAGCCAATAGAACGATCAACATCAGATAGGGAAAGGTAGCTGTGAAATACACCACCTATCAAGAGGAGAGATATTACCTGACAATAAATAACCAAACATATTCACCATGACAGACATTTTAGTCCTTTCAGAAGATGTTTATATCAAGGGAAAATTACAGTGTGTATATAAAAAGGGGCATAATGTCAGCCTCAGAAAGAGCAAAATGCATGTTAATAAAACTAAAGCAGTGCAATAGTGAGAATAGTCCACTCAGTGTACAAAACATTAGGAACACCTGCTCTTTCAATTACATAGACTGACCAGGTGAAAGTTATGATCCCTTATTGATTTCACTTGTTAAATACACTTCAGTCAGTGTAGATGAAGGGCAGGAGACAAGTTAAAGAAGGATTTTTAAGCCTTGAGACATGGACTGTGTATGTGTGCCATTCAAAGGGTGAATGGGCAACACAAAAGATTGAAGGGTGTCAAGAACTGCAACGCTGCTGGGTTCAACAGTTTCCCGTGTGTATCAAGAATGGTCCACCACCCAAAGGACACCCAGCCAACTTGACACAACTGTGGTAAGCATTGGAGTCATGGGCCAGCATCCCTGTGGAATGCTTTCGACACCTTGTAGAGTCCATGCCCCGACAAAATTGAGGCTGTTCTGAGGCCAAAAGGGGGTGCAACTCAATATTAGGAAGGTGTTCCTAATGTTTTTTACACTCAGTGTATAAGCAATAAATTATTCTAAATGTGACACATTTCTAGTTTGAACACTTCGTAAAAAACAACACACATTGTTCCCTTTGGGAAAACATATCAATGTCCATGGTGAATTTAAACATAATGCTAAAATTCATGTCAGAAAGCAACAGTGCTGGAATATTTGCAGGTATAGGGCTAGCTTTAGTAAGCGTTTACACAACTCCAGGTAAGTAGATTTAATAACTTAAAACATCTCTTACTTACACTTAAAAGGGGCAATCTTCAGTTGCTTCATCCATCTTTGGACTTCAGAATTAATTAAATGTACCCATTGATTCTTGAAGAATATAAC
Source organism: Coregonus lavaretus (assembly GCF_964263955.1). Lineage (NCBI taxonomy): Eukaryota > Metazoa > Chordata > Actinopteri > Salmoniformes > Salmonidae > Coregonus > Coregonus lavaretus. The sequence continues at coordinate 39,352,675 of NC_139995.1, forward strand.
TTAAAAATGCCTCATGAGCTTAGTTCAACTGTCGTGCCCCATCAGAACCCCAAAACATAAGCTTGTTTCACTCCAATGTTTGTAAACAAAGTAAATATAAACAAACACTATATAGCCTCAAAACATGGTTAACTATAACTTTGATATCATGGATGGTATGGTCAGTCCTTGCATCCATAGCTCTGTCTATGAATTTGAGAGTGGTTACATTTCTCCAGCCCTATCCCTCTCAGCTTTTTACCGAAACAGGGGTGGGGAGATGCTTTGTTATTGTTTCAACTGCTGATTGCCGCTTTAATGTACAGCGAAGCCATGAAATAGGATTACATTTCCATTGGTCGTAAAACAAAAAGGCTAATGGAGACATTACCATTTTAACAATGCTTTAATATGTGTCACATCACTTAAGAAAATGTGTCTCAACAATGAAAATGATCTCCTTAACATCAGATTTACTGACTCTACCTGACATATTACAATTTTACAAACAAAGCCCTGGTAAGAATTATAAAAAGCCAGGGGACATGTCATAATCTTACAGGAGAATGATACATTTGGTATCCTCAGTACAGGTAAGGGAGGGGCTGTGTGGACCAGCAGCAGGCAGAAGAAAGATGGCCTGGGCGTCGTTCCCTTTACATCCACCTTCTCCTGCCACATACCAGACAGCACACACCTCGTTACCTCTCCTTAGACCTACCAATTGACTCAGCAGGACAGGAAAATACTTTCAATTATACATTGCACACCTTGGATGGCCTGGATCAATGTTAACGCTGTCACCCAATATTATAGGTTTTTATTGTTCTTACAGTACCTAGTCATACAAGATAAGCTTGGGTATATTTTTGCCCTAATGTTATAATAAACCAGAAATAAATATGTTAAATAAATGGTATTTCGCATAAGGAGGATGCATAAGTGGCACCTTCACCTCTTCCATAGCGTGTTATGGAAGTACCCTTCGGTCAGAGGCCGTTTTCATAAGAAGCTTAAGTCTGCCGAATTTAGTAGAAATGTTCATTATTTCTTTAAAGCCACAAAACATCACTTTTACATCTCATAAGTAGCCTAGTTTAGACTTGCTGGATTGTAGGATTTGTTTATATTTCCTTAAAGCCACAATACAGTGCATTCGGAAAGTATTCAGACCCCTTGACTTTTTCCACATTTTGTTACGTTACAGCCTTATTCTAAAATTGACTAAATAGTTTTTTTCCTCATCAGTCTACACACAATACCCCATAATGACAAAGCTAAAACAGGTTTTTAGAAATGTTTGCAAATGTATGAAAAAAACAACAACTGAAATATTACATTTACATAAGTATTCAGACCCTTCACTCAGTACTTTGTTGAAGCACCTTTGGCAGCGATTACAGCCTCGAGACTTCTTGGGTATGACGCTACAAGCTTGGCACACTGCATTTAGGGAGTTTCTCCCATTCTTCTCTGCAGATCCTCTCAAGCTCTGTCAGGTTGGATGGGGAGCGTTGCTCCCCATCCAACCTTCGCCCCAGTCTGAGGTCCTGAGTGCTATGGAGCAGGTTTTTATTAAGGATCACTCTGTACTGTGCTCCGTTCATCTTTCCCTTGATCCTGACTCCCAGTCCCTGCCGCTGAAAAACATCCCCACAGCATGATGCTGCCACCACCATGCTTCACCATAGGGATGGTGCCAGTTTTCCTCCAGACGTGACGCTTGGCATTCAGGCCAAAGAGTTCCATCTTGGTTTCATCAGACCAGAGAATCTTATTTATCATGGTCTGAGTCCTTTAGGGGCCTTTTAGCAAACTCCAAGCGGGCTGTCATGTGCCTTTTACTGAGGAGTGGCTTCCGTCTGACCACTCTACCATAAAGGCCTGATTGCTGCAGAGATGGTTGTCCTTCTGGAAGGTTCTCCCATCTCCACAGAGGAACTCTGGAGCTCTGTCAGAGTGACCATTGGGTTCTTGGTCACCTCCCTGACCAAGGTCCTTCTCCCCAATTGCTCAGTTTGGCCGGGCGGCCAGCTCAAGGGAGAGTCTTGGTGGTTCCAAACTTCTTCCATTTAAGAATGATGGAGACCACTGTGTTCTTGGGGACATTCAATGCTGCAGAAATGTTTTGGTACCCTCCCCCAGATCTGTGTCTCGACACAATCCTCTACGCACCATTCCTTTGACCTCATGGCTTGGTTTTTGCTCTGACATGCACTGTCAACTGTGAGTCCTTATATTGACAGGTGTGTGCCTATTCCAAATCATGTCCAATCAATTGAATTTACCACAGGTGGACTCCAATCAAGTTGTAGAAACATCTCAAGGATGATCAATGGAAACAGGATGCACCTGAGCTCAATTTTGAGTCTCACAGCAAAGGGTCTGAATACTTATGTAAATAAGGTATTTCTGTTTGCAAACATTTCTAAAAAAAACTGTCGCTTTGTCATTATGGGGTATTGTGTGTAGATTGATGAGGAAAACAATTAATTTAATCAATTTTAGAATAACGCTGTAAAGTAACAAAAAGGAAAAAGTCAAGGGGTCTGAATACTTTCCGAATGCACTGTATGTAACTTTTCAAATCAAAACAGATACAGTATCTTACACTCATCAGCACATTCATATTGCACTTCTAGACCCAAACTGTCCTTCTTCCCAGATCAGATGTAGGCCTACTGTACCTTCCCAGTAGACTTCACTCCTTTCCAGACACAGAAGTAGCAGAGTATCCAGGCCAGCAGCAGGCACAGAGCCAGCTCCCACCGCAGACTACCGATCTGCTCTATCCCTGTGGAGATGCTCAACACCCTGCGCCTGGAAACAGCACAGACACATTTCATTCATAATCCCACTGGGACCACATACACTTAATAAAAATACTACTTATCAAAAATGTAACCCTGACTAATGTATAATTTGCTCCCAAGACTTCACCTTCAAAATGTTGTAATTGTGTTGGTATAGGCCCAGCCTAGACCAATTTCTGTCTTGTTATGGATTCATTCAATTAAATAATTTGGATATTGCGCTAACTGTATCTCTCCAAGGTGGTCTGAATCAAACACTAATCCCTGAGAACAGACGTCACAACCAGGGTTGGGTTGGACACACTGTCTTCCCTTAACACTGTTTTACAGACAGACATCTTCAGATGTTTTAGATATCATATTGAAAAGACAGAATATTGAAGAAACTGTAGTTATGCAATTCCTAAATATTTTCTGTCAGACACTAACTGAATGATAACTTCTGTACTTTTCAAGACTCATCTTCAATTAGCAGCTGCAGAAACTCCCAAAGTCAATACAGCTGTAAGGATTGAGTCCTGTTGATTTGCCCTGATTAAGTATTATGTTGAACACATTGACAGTATTTTAAACTGCTATGAGACTTTTGTGCTTTCAGGTTTAATTAGTTTATAAGGATGTGTGTTGACATGATAGTTGGCAACAAGAGAGCAATAGAAATCATATACAGTGCATTCGAAAGTATTCAGACCCCTTGACTTTTTCCACATTTTGTTACGTTACTGTCAAGAGTGCTGTATGTGGATGTGGTGCAGGAATCAGGCGCAGGACACAGAAGCTTCGTCCAACAGACTATAGTACTCCAAACACAACATGAGCCAAAAGGAGCCCGGAGACGAGCGATTACGCACACAGGCGTAAACTAGCAAAGAAAATACTCACGCGCACACACGTGCGGAAACCTCTCCTACAACAACGGAGAAAAACCAAACACAGTCTCAGTAGACAGGTAGCGCAATCACACACAACACCTGACAAACAAAACGAGAACTTAAAGGACACATAATCAACGCTAAACGACAACAGGTGTACAACATTAAGACAAAACCAAACGAACATCGAAAACATACAACGGTGGTAGCTAGTACTCCGGGGACGACGACCGCCGAAGTCTGCCCGAGCAAGGAGGAGAAGCAGCCTCGGCCGAAACCGTGACAGTACCCCCCCCTTGACGCGCGGCTCCAGCCGTGCGCCGACCCCGGCCTCGGGGACGACCAGGAGGACGCGGAGCAGGGCGCGCAGGGTGACTACGGTGGAACTCTGTCAGGAGAGACGGGTCTAGGATGTCCCTCCTCGGCACCCAGCACCGCTCCTCCGGGCCGTACCCCTCCCACTCCACAAGATATTGGAGACCCCCCATCCGGCGTCTCGAATCCAAGATGGACCGAACTGTGTACGCCGGAGCCCCCTCGATGTCCAGTGGGGGCGGAGGAGTCTCTGCAATCTCATCTTCCTGGAGTGGACCAGCTACCACCGGCCTGAGAAGAGACACATGGAACGAGGGGTTAATATTCTTATACTCAATAGGCAGTAGTAACCTGTAACACACCTCGTTCAATCTCCTCAGGACTTTAAAAGACCCCACAAACCGCCGACCCAGCTTCCGGCAGGGCAGGCGGAGGGGTAGGTTTCTGGTCGAGAGCCAGACTCGATCTCCAGGTGCGTACACCGGCCCCTCACTGCGGTGGAGATCGGCGCTCGCCTTCTGTCGATGGATGGCCCGCTGCAGATGGACGTGTGCAGCGTTCCACGTCTCCTCCGAGCGCCTTACCCACTCATCCACCGCAGGGGCCTCGATCTGGCTCTGATGCCACGGTGCCAGAACCGGCTGGTAACACAACACACATTGGAAAGGGGTTAGGTTGGTGGAGGAGTGGCGGAGAGAGTTCTGGGCCATCTCTGCCCAGGGAATATACCTCGCCCACTCCTCCGGCCGGCCCTGGCAATACGACCTCAGAAACCTACCCACATCCTGGTTCACTCGTTCTACCTGCCCATTACTCTCCGGGTGATACCCCGAGGTAAGGCTCACCGAGACCCCCAAGCGCTCCATGAACGCTCTCCAGACTCGGGAGGTGAACTGGGGACCTCGATCAGACACTATATCCTCGGGTACCCCGTAATGCCGGAAGACGTGGGTGAAGAGTGCCTCAGCGGTCTGCAAGGCAGTAGGAAGACCTGGCATTGGGAGAAGACGACAGGCTTTAGAGAACCGATCCACAACGACCAGTATGGTGGTATTCCCCTGAGAGGGGGGAAGGTCTGTAACAAAATCCACAGAGAGGTGAGACCAGGGTCGTTGTGGAACGGGCAGGGGTTGTAACTTACCCCTGGGCAGATGTCTGGGCGCCTTACACTGGGCGCACACCGAACAGGAGGAGACATAAACCCTCACATCCCTGGCTAACGTTGGCCATCAGTACTTCGCGCTAAGGCAGTGCACTGTCCGGCCAATACCTGGATGTCCAGAGGAGGGTGACGTGTGAGCCCAATAAATGAGTCGATCCCGAACCTCGAGCGGAACGTACGTCCGACCCACCGGACACTGTGGAGGGCTAGGGTCGGTACGCAACGCCCGCTTGATTTCAGCATCGACCTCCCACACTACCGGTGCCACGAGACAAGACTCCGGCAGTATGGAAGTGGGCTCTACGGACCTCTCCTCTGTGTCATACCGCCGGGACAGGGCGTCTGCCTTACCGTTCTGGGACCCAGGGATGTACGTGATCTTAAATACAAACCGGGTTAGAAACATGTTCCACCGAGCCTGGCGAGGGTTCAGTCTCCTAGCTGCCCGAATGTACTCCAGGTTACGGTGGTCAGTCAAAATGAGGAAAGGGTGTTGAGCCCCCTCAAGCCAATGCCTCCACACCTTTAGGGCTTGAACCACGGCTAACAGCTCCCTGTCACCTACGTCATAATTACGCTCCGCCGGGCTGAGCTTTTTGGAGTAAAAGGCACAGGGGCGGAGTTTAGGTGGCGTGCCGGACCGTTGAGATAGCACGGCCCCTATACCGGCCTCAGACGCGTCCACCTCTACCTGAAATGGTAAGGCGGGATCCGGATGCGCAAGCACTGGAGCCGAAGTAAACAGGACCTTCAGTCTCCCAAAAGCCCTGTCCGCCTCCGCTGACCACTGCAAGTGCACCGGACCCCCCTTCAGAAGAGACGTTATGGGAGCTGCCACCTGTCCAAAACCCCGGATAAACCTCCGGTAGTAATTCGCAAAACCCAAGAACTGCTGCACCTCTTTAACGGTGGTTGGGGTTTGCCAATTACGCACGGCTGACACCCGGTCAACCTCCATCTTCACCCCTGACGCGGACAACTGATAACCCAGAAAGGAGACCGACTCCTGAAAAAACAGACATTTCTCTGCCTTGACATACAGGTCGTGCTCCAACAGCCTACCCAACACTCGGCGCACCAGGGCTACATGCTCGTCTCGGGTAGGCGAGTACACCAGGATGTCATCTATGTACACGACCACACCCTGCCCCTGCATGTCCCGGAAGATCTCATCCACGAAGGATTGGAAGACTGAAGGAGCATTCATCAACCCGTATGGCATGACGAGATACTCGTAATGACCCGAGGTGGTACTAAATGCCGTCTTCCATTCATCGCCCTCCCTAATGCGCACCAAGTTATATGCGCTCCTGAGATCCAGTTTCGTGAAGAAACGGGCTCCGTGCAAAGATTCTGTCATAGTCGCAATCAGAGGGAGTGGATAACTGTATTTCACAGTGATCTGATTGAGACTACGGTAATCAATGCACGGGCGCAACCCTCCATCCTTTTTCTTCACAAAAAAGAAGCTCGAGGACGCAGGAGAAGTGGAGGGCCGTATGTATCCTTGTCTCAGAGATTCGGCTATGTAAGTTTCCATAGCTCTCTTCTCCTCTTGGGACAGAGGATACACATGGCTCCGCGGAAGCGCTGCTCCTGCCTGGAGGTCTATCGCACAATCCCCCTGTCTATGAGGAGGCAACCGCGTCGCCCTCGATTTACTGAACACAAGTGCCAAATCCTCATACTCAGTGGGAATGCGCATTGCGGACACCTGGTTTGGACTCTCCACCGAGGTCGCCCCCACGGAAACACCCAAACATCGCCCCTCACACTGGGCAGACCACTCCTTAAGAGCCCTCTCTTGCCACGAAATAGAAGGATTATGGGTACTCAACCAGGGAATTCCCAGCACCACCGGATACGCAGGAGAGTCGATCAGATATAGCTGGATAGTCTCCTCATGACCCTCCTGCGTACACATCCTAAGTGGCACTGTGACCTCCCTGATCAACCCCGATCCCAACGGACGGCTATCTAGGGCATGAACGGGAAATGGGACGTCAACAGGAAGAAGGGGAATCCCTAGTTCTAAACAAAATTTACGATCAACAAAATTCCCAGCTGCGCCTGAATCTACTAGCGCCTTATGCTGGGAATGAGGTGCAACCTGTGGAAATTGCACAGGTATACAGAAGTGCACAACAGAGAGCTCTGGGTAAGTGGGACGCCTACTCACCTGGAAGGACTCCCCAGTGCGGGGCCTGCCGTCTTCTACCCTAGGAGACCCTCCCCAGCACCTGGCCGCGGTGTGTCCTCCACGGCCACAGTTGGTGCAGGGGACGGCCCCCCTTGTGCTCCTTCCTCTCCTCTCTCTAGCGCCAGCACCCCCGAGCTCCATAGGGCTCGGCTCGGAGGTGCTGGAGGGTGGAATGGATGAACCCCACTCGGAACGTCCGCGGGTGGCCAGCAGGGTGTCCAGCCGGATGGACATGTCCACCAATTGGTCGAACGTGAGGCTGGTATCCCTGCAGGCCAGCTCACGACGGACGTCCTCCTGTAGACTACAACGGTAGTGATCGATGAGGGCCCGCTCATTCCACCCTGCATCCGCCGCTAGAGTCCGGAATTCCAAAGCGAACTCCTGGGCGCTCCTCTTCCCCTGCCGGAGGTAGAATAGGCGGGAGAACTTCGCGTATGTGATCGTGGCGGCGTCTATCCTCCTCCATTCGGCGTTGGCCCACTCCAACGCCTTGCCGGTGAGACAGGAGATGAGGGCGGAAACGCTCTCGTGTCCCGAGGGCGCCGGGTGTACGGTGGCCAGGTATAGTTCCACCTGCAGGAGGAACCCCTGACACCCGGCAGCGGTGCCATCATACGCCCTCGGGAGCGAGAGCCGAATCCCACTGGGTTCCGGAGCTTGGATGGGCGGACTGGCCGATGGTGATGGCAAGGTAGGTGGAGATGTGGATGCCCCTCTGTTCTCCCATCGGTGCAGAGTGTTTATTACGTCCTGAAGTGCGGTCCCGATACGAAGGATCTGGTCGTTCTGTTCGCGGACGCGCTCCTCCAGTGACTCTGGTGCTGCTGCTGCTCCTGCTGATTCCATAATGGTGTGTGATTCTGTCAAGAGTGCTGTATGTGGATGTGGTGCAGGAATCAGGCACAGGACACAGAAGCTTCGTCCAACAGACTATAGTACTCCAAACACAACACGAGCCAAAAGGAGCCCGGAGACGAGCGATTACGCACACAGGCGTAAACTAGCAAAGAAAATACTCACGCGCACACACGTGCGGAAACCTCTCCTACAACAACGGAGAAAAACCAAACACAGTCTCAGTAGACAGGTTGCGCAATCACACACAACACCTGACAAACAAAACGAGAACTTAAAGGACACATAATCAACGCTAAACGACAACAGGTGTACAACATTAAGACAAAACCAAACGAACATCGAAAACATACAACGGTGGTAGCTAGTACTCCGGGGACGACGACCGCCGAAGTCTGCCCGAGCAAGGAGGAGAAGCAGCCTCGGCCGAAACCGTGACAGTTACAGCCTTATTCTAAAATCAATCTACACACAATACCCCATAATGACAAAGTGAAAACAGGTTTTTAGGAATTTTAGCTAATGTATTAAAAAATAAAAAACTGAAATACCTTCCGTCTGGCCACTCTACCATCAAGGCCTGTTTGGCGCAGTGCTGCAGATATGGTTGTCCTTCTGGAAGGTTCTTCCATCTCCACAGAGGAACTATGAAGCTCTGTCAGAGTGACCATTGGGTTCTTGGTCACCTCCCTGATCAAGGCCCTTCTCCCCCGATTGCTAATTTTGGCCGGGCGGCCAGCTCTAGGAAGAGTCTTGTTGGTTCCAAACGTCTTCTATTTAAGAATGATGGAGGCCACTGTGTTCTTGGGGACCTTCAATGCTGCAGAAATGTTTTGGTACCTTTCCCCAGATCTGTACCTCGACACAATCCTGTCTCGGAGCTCTACGGACAATTCCTTTGACCTCATGGCTTGGTTTTTGCTCTGACATGCACTGTCAACTGTGGGACCTTATATAGACAGGTGTGTGCCTTTCCAAATCATGTCCAATCAATTGAATTGACCACAGGTGGACTCCAATCAAGTTGTAGAAATCTCAAGGATGATCAATGGAAACAGGATGCACCTGAGCTCAATTTCGAGTCTCATAGCAAAGGGTCTGAATATTTATGTAAATATGGTTTTTTATTTTTTTATTTTTAATACATTTGCTAAAATTTCTAAAAACCTGTTTTCACTTTGTCATTATGGGATATTGTGTGCAAAATGAGGGAAAAATATAATTTAATCCATTTTAGAATAAGGCTGTAACGTAACAAAATGTGGAAAAAGGGAAGGTGTCTGAATACTTTCCAAATGCACTGTAAATCTATAATTGCTTCGTCATAAGGCTATACCAGTCAGCCTATCGTGCATGTACAGGCCTTTCTTGAGATATTTCATTAAAGATTACATGGTTAAATGGAAACCACATAATAATAACTTATTTGATTGTGAGAAAAAGTGATTATGAGAACATTGGTAAATGACTACACTTGATTATCATAATAATCGCAGTAGAGAGTATAGTAGCTATAAGAATCCATGTGGAGAGAGTAGTGTAGTGTAGAAATAGAATCACGTAGAATATTAAAGTACTGTACATGACACTTACTCCCAGAACTCTGTCGCAGGTGAAGTTGCATTCATAGGGACTGTCCAGTTAGCTGACAGATTCCTCTTGTCAAATTCTACACAAGATCCTGTGGGAGAAATACATTTCATAAAAAATAAGAAAGACAAGTTTAATAGTTCAAGACAAGTAATGTGTGTATACAGAATGTTTATTGTTCTTGCAAAGACTGGAGATTATAAATTTGTTTAGTCAATAAACACCCCATGGTTTTAACCCAGTCATACTAAACATAATATAGGCTGGAAATGAAAACCTAAGTTTGGATATTGGAGCAAAACAATGTCTAATGCAGAGACTGCATGTGCAGCCCAGTGGGAGCTCAAACTTGGCTTAAAAATACATCACAAGATATTGCGCACTTACATATCTTGAGGAAACATTTAAGATTACAGTGGTAGTCTATATTTTCACACACGTCCTGTCCTGCCATCTAGCGGACTCAGTGAATCAGGGTAACATCCTAAATGACAACCCTCCTCCCCCACCCTTTTTTATCTGATACTTACTACTTACTTACAAATGAAGTGGTAAAACATATCCTAATAATGACACTAACCTTAGAACTAGATAGTTGCTATTTATGTACTATATTTGGAAGTAAGTAATGCCATGTATTGTAACTACATAATTGTTGAGTAAATATTAGTTCAACAGCTGAAAAAGGGCTGTAAGGAATACATTTTCCTAGTGCAACAACCACGTCTCCAGTGTATTTTTCATATTCAAATCATATTCAAATTGTTCACTCCCCTGATACACTGAGATTTGAAAAGACAGTTGCTTTCTGTTCATGTAGAATGGTTGAGACAAACAGTAAAATAACAAATGTGCACTCTACCAACATCAGTATAATCCTATTACAAGTAGATAGGTCTACAGGCTTGGCAGTTTGGCTGTTTAGCCTGGCAGCTATCTACTGAAAGACACAACAGTACGGCCTTCAAATGGAAAATTACCAGACAATCTGGCAGTGTAATTCTGTAGTCTGTAATAGTTTGCAAGCCCTGCCACATCCTACTCAGTACCTTTGTATTGCATGGCAAGCAACAGCCCTTTTTCTGTGTGCCTAGAAATTAATACTCTGATCTGTGATTAGGCCACACTGCACATCTCACTGAGCAGAGGAAAAGAGCAGCAGTACACATCAACTAAAAAAGCACCAGTCCATGCTAGATGGCCAAATAAAACAATATTGCAGGCCTAGTATCCCAGAACACAAATTAAGCTGAATGCATGTTCTCTAAAAGGCATCAGAGGAGAGTGGTGTAGTTGTAGATGGGGCATTATGTTTACTTCCAGTTCCAATATCTAACAAGAAAAGTCAGCAAAAAAAAGTCACACTTGTCCATCGTTTAGCAGTGAACAGGAGTCCTGCATGACTGAAAAGTCTCTCACAGGCTGCAGATGCAGGAAGACCTGTGTTGACTTTGAGTGACAGCTTCTTGATGCGAGGAAAGGTGTGGAGTAGATCCATACCTGCAGGGGACAGACATGAAAGGTACCTCTCCAGCTCTCCTACTTGTGATTTTCCCAACTCCATGGATGCAAAGAAGTCGTCTTCATCAAAGAGGCCGCTGTTTGCGCTGGTGACATCATCCAAGTCGGTGTTGAGGTGATTTCTGATGTAGTCAAAGCCTGTGGGTTTTAGGGCAAGATAAATCGTTTTTCAAACAAATTAAGTCTGCACATTATTCTTACCCTTCTACTGTATAGGCTGTCAAGCTGCTGATATTTGACATTAAAAGCTACCTGAGCTTCTAACTATATTGCCACCCTGTGGTTTGTCACTGACACACTATAATCCTAAATGACAGTAACATTATACAGAGTTATATAGGTCAATGTCTACTGGTTCACATTTGAATTGATAAACAAGTATATTTACCAGCATTTAAGATGTTCTCCTCTGTGGTCCAGGATGTTCTGAATCTTGGTAGGAGTATTGCTGCTGCAATCAGCTCAGGCTCTTTCATGACGTCTCCAAAACGTTTCTGGATCCCTTGCTGCAGGGCGTGAACAAGAGCTGTACACATTTTGCAAGTTGACTCCAACTTCTTCAGCTTGTCCCGCAACTGGTAAAGTGTTGGCAGCAGGAGGCCCATATGCACAGATGATTCCCCTTGGAGGATATTAAGGGCCATGGCAACAGGCTTCATCACAGCAGCATACTCGACCAAAAACCCAATGGATACAGCTGGATTGAACCTATAAAAGATGTAACGATAAAAAAATTACTTATAGCTATTTCTGGTACAATGTCTTTATTATGCATTGTACATGTTAAATACACAAATAAATAAAAATAAAACAAATTTGTTAAATTATTTCATTCAAGTCATCCACAATTGTCACACCACCATGCAAAGAAAACTTAGTTACTTGAGACAAGTGGATTCACCCATTAATCAGCAAGGCTTATTTATTTGTATTATTCTTTAAAAACAAAATATACATTTTGTCAACTTACATCTTTATCGCTGTGCAGACATTGCGAATTGCTTGTTCTCCTTGCTCTCGGTGAATGCGCACAATCCTTTCTACAGCGAGGAACAGGGAGCTCCAGCGTGTCTGATTGGGTCGGAGAAACTGCAGCTTGCATTCACGTTCCACTGTTTCATGAGCCATGGTTGACCTGCTGGTTTTATTCCAAAGAGCATGACATTTTGCAAAAGCAGACAGAGACAGCCTCTTGTAGGTTTCGTTTGCAGCTCCTCCTGCAGCAGTGGCATCAACTGTGGATATAAGATTGAGGAGATGGCATGCACACTTTTGGTGCCTTGGAAGTTGGTACTCAAGGCCTGTGTTGTCATCCAGAATAGCAGACACATCTTGATACTCCACCTCTGACTCACTCTGATCTTCTGCTGCATCATCAAGGGTGGAGTCACTCTCCTCTTGTACATTGATGGCTTCCTCCTCTTTCTCCTCACCATATAATCGAAAGGCCTTCAGGAAGTTTGAGCCACTGTCTGTTGTTGTCCTGGTCACTTTTTCCCTGATGTGGTACTCAGAATGTATTTCTTCTAATGCAGCAGCAAGGACATCAAACGTGTGCGAGCTTTTGACAGGTCTACAAGCCAATCCAGTGGAGTGCCTCTCCAGTGAGGTGTTGTCTATCCAGTGACAGGTGACACCTAAGTAGCTACGTTGTCTGGCAGACCAGCAGTCTGTTGTGGTAGCAACATAGTTCACAGCACTCAGCTTTTTGATGATTATGCTCTTCTTGTGTTTTGCAGCTTCTTGTATTCTTGTGCATAACATTTTCCTTGTCATTACTGTATGAGGTTGCAAGGTTTCTATCAAAGTCTTGAAGGATGCCACAGAAAATGGTTGGTTGGCCTCACATACAAAATTTAGCACCAGCTTGTCAAGCGTTGCTTGTGTTACCTGCCCTGGGGCAGCGAAGGCTGTGATTTTTGCATTTGTCACAAGAGTATCACTGGAAGAGGAGGGCTTACGCTTTCTGTGGTTCTCTAGTAAGTCTGTGTACATTGCCAGTTTGTTGGGGTGAACCCTCTGTGAATAAAAAAAAATCTGTGAGGCTACAGGGAGATCAAGACATTAAAAGAGACTTATTATCACATCAAATTTGGATATATATATAGAAAATGTTTAAAACATATGTAACCTAAAAGACAAACATTCGCCTATCCACAGCAAAAAAAAACGAATTTAGGAAACTTACCGCTACATGTTTCCTCAAGTTAGATGTTGAGTTCTTGAATGCTGAAATGTCCGTTTGTTTTGGTAGACACAGAAGACACCGCATAATGTAGCTGCTCTTTCGCACTTTTACTAAGGTAAACATGCTTTCAATATGAGGCCAGGGGTGCGGGTGTTCCTCCTCGTCTGTGTCTGCATTGCCGACGGCTAATTCTGAAATTTTTGTGTTGCTACGACTGTAAAGCTAACCCGTCCCGCCGCTGAGATTGAGTATGGTAACGTGACGAGACTGCACAACTACGTTTGATTGGTGAAACACAGTCACGTGGTAAAGCCTTAGCGGAAGTCTCTCTTTGTCAAAATAAAACATTACAATAAGGCGTACGCAGGGGGATAAAGGAAATGATGCATAGAATACCAAAGAGGTAAAAAGAAAAGTAACGACCTCACTGTAGCCTAATGTAGCGGAGTAAGAGTACAGTTTCTTCTTCACAAATCTACTCAAGTAAAAGTAAAAAGTATAGTGATTTAAAACTACTCCTAGAAGTATAATTTTTTCAAAAACGTACTCAAGTAAATGTAACGGAGTAAATGTAACTCGTTACTACCCACCTCTGGTCCTGTATTGACGCTTTGCCTATTTGATGGTTAGTCGGAGGGCATAGCGGGATTTCTTATAAGCTTCCGGGTTAGAGTCCCGCTCCTTGAAAGTGGCAGCTCTACCCTTTAGCTCAGTGCGGATGTTGCCTGTAATCCATGGCTTCTGGTTGGGGTATGTACGTATGGTCACTGTGGGGACGGCGTCATCGATGCACTTATTGATGAAGCCAGTGACTGATGTGGTGTACTCCTCAATGCCCTCGGAAGAATCGCGGAACATATTCCAGTCTGTGCTAGCAAAACAGTCCTGTAGCTTAGCATCTGCTTCATCTGACCACTTTTTTATTGACTGAGTCACTGGTGCTTCCTGCTTTAGTTTTTGCTTGTAAGCAGGAATCAGGAGGATATAATTATGGTCAGATTTTCCAAATAGAGGGCAAGGGAGAGCTTTGTACGCGTCTCAGTGTGCGGAGTAAAGGTAGTCTAGAGTTTTTTTCCCTCTGGTTGCACATTTAACATGCTGGTAGAAATGAGGTAAAATGGATTTAAATTTCCCTACATTAAAGTCCCCGGCCACTAGGAGTGCAGCCTCTGGATGAGCGTTTTCCTGTTTGCTTATGGCCGTATACAGTTCATTGAGTGCGGTCTTTGTGCCAGCATCGGTTTGTGGTGGTAAATAGACAGCTGCGAAGAATATAGATGAAAACCCTCTTGGTAGATAGTGTGGTCTACAGCTTATCATGAGATACTCAACCTCAGGCGAGCAAAACCTTGAGACTTCCTTAGATATCGTGCACCAGCTGTTGTTTACAAATATACATACACCACCCCTTGTCTTACCGGAGGCTGCTGTTCTATCCAGCCAATACAGTGTATAACCCGCCAACTGTATGTTATTCATGTCTTCGTTCAGCCATGACTCAGTGAAACATAAGATATTACAGTTTTGAATGTCCCGTTGGTAGGATATACGTGCCTGTATTTCGTCCACTTTATTATCAAGCGATTGTAAATTGGCCAATAGTATCGATGGCAAGGGCAGATTTTTTTTTTTTGAGGGGGGTAGATCAGCTTAATATTGCAGATAGATTGGAACTTCCATCAATGTAATTGTCTGCATCACTTCCAATCCCCCATGTTTATCTGTATATATATATATACATACACACACACACATACATACACATATACAGTGGGGAGAACAAGTATTTGATACACTCCCAATTTTGCAGGTTTTCCTACTTACAAAGCATGTAGAGGTCTGTAATTTTTATCATAGGTACACTTCAAATGTGAGAGACGGAATCTAAAACAAAAATCCAGAAAATCACATTGTATGATTTTTAAGTAATTAATTTGCATTTTATTGCATGACATAAGTATTTGATCACCTACCAACCAGTAAGAATTCCGTCTCTCACAGACCTGTTAGTTTTTATTTAAGAAGCCCTCATGTTCTCCACACATTACCTGTATTAACTAAACCTGTTTGAACTCGTTACCTGTATAAAAGACACCTGTCCACACACTCAATCAAACAGACTCCAACCTCTCCACAATGGCCAAGACCAGAGAGCTGTGTAAGGACATCAGGGATAAAATTGTAGACCTGCACAAGGCTGGGATGGGCTACAGGACAATAGGCAAGCAGCTTGGTGAGAAGGCAACAACTGTTGGCGCAATTATTAGAAAATGGAAGAAGTTCAAGATGACGGTCAATCACCCTCGGTCTGGGGCTCCATGCAAGATCTCACCTCGTGGGGCATCAATGATCATGAGGAAGGTGAGGGATCAGCCCAGAATTACACGGCAGGACCTGGTCAATGACCTGAAAAGAGCTGGGACCGCAGTCTCAAAGAAAACCATTAGTAACACACTACGCCGTCATGGATTAAAATCCTGCAGAACACGCAAGGTCCCCCTGCTCAAGCCAGCGCATGTCCAGGCCCGTCTGAAGTTTGCCAATGACCATCTGGATGATCCAGAGGAGGAATGGGAGAAGGTCATGTGGTCTGATGAGACAAAAATAGAGCTTTTTGGTCTAAACTCCACTCGCCGTGTTTGGAGGAAGAAGAAGGATGAGTACAACCCCAAGAACACCATCCCAACCGTGAAGCATGGAGGTGGAAACATCATTCTTTGGTGATGCTTTTCTGCAAAGGGGACAGGACGACTGCACCGTATTGAGGGGAGGATGGATGGGGCCATGTATCGCGAGATCTTGGCCAACAACCTCCTTCCCTCAGTAAGAGCATTGAAGATGGGTCGTGGCTGGGTCTTCCAGCATGACAACGACCCGAAACACACAGCCAGGGCAACTAAGGAGTGGCTCCGTACGAAGCATCTCAAGGTCCTGGAGTGGCCTAGCCAGTCTCCAGACCTGAACCCAATAGAAAATCTTTGGAGGGAGCTGAAAGTCCGTATTGCCCAGTGACATCCCCGAAACCTGAAGGATCTGGAGAAGGTCTGTATGGAGGAGTGGGCCAAAATCCCTGCTGCAGTGTGTGCAAATCTGGTCAAGACCTACAGGAAACGTATGATCTCTGTAATTGCAAACAAAAGTTTCTGTACCAAATATTAAGTTCTGCTTTTCTGATGTATCAAATACTTATGTCATGCAATAAAATGCAAATTAATTACTTAAAAATCATACAATATGATTTTCTGGATTCTTGTTTTAGATTCCATCTCTCATA
The DNA here is from genome assembly GCF_964263955.1 of Coregonus lavaretus. NCBI lineage: Eukaryota > Metazoa > Chordata > Actinopteri > Salmoniformes > Salmonidae > Coregonus > Coregonus lavaretus. The sequence goes on from NC_139995.1 coordinate 39,369,447, forward strand.
GTTGAAGTGTACCTATGATAAAAATTACAGACCTCTACATGCTTTGTAAGTAGGAAAACCTGCAAAATCGGCAGTGTATCAAATACTTGTTCTCCCCACTGTACATACACATACACATATATACACATATACACACATACATACATACATACAGTGGGGGAAAAAAGTATTTAGTCAGCCACCAATTGTGCAAGTTCTCCCACTTAAAAAGATGAGAGAGGCCTGTAATTTTCATCATAGGTACACGTCAACTATGACAGACAAATTGAGATTTTTTTTCTCCAGAAAATCACATTGTAGGATTTTTAATGAATTTATTTGCAAATTATGGTTGAAAATAAGTATTTGGTCACCTACAAACAAGCAAGATTTCTGGCTCTCACAGACCTGTAACTTCTTCTTTAAGAGGCTCCTCTGTCCTCCACTCGTTACCTGTATTAATGGCACCTGTTTGAACTTGTTATCAGTATAAAAGACACCTGTCCACAACCTCAAACAGTCACACTCCAAACTCCACTATGGCCAAGACCAAAGAGCTGTCAAAGGACACCAGAAACAAAATTGTAGACCTGCACCAGGCTGGGAAGACTGAATCTGCAATAGGTAAGCAGCTTGGTTTGAAGAAATCAACTGTGGGAGCAATTATTAGGATATGGAAGACATACAAGACCACTGATAATCTCCCTCGATCTGGGGCTCCACGCAAGATCTCACCCCGTGGGGTCAAAATGATCACAAGAACGGTGAGCAAAAATCCCAGAACCACACAGGGGGACCTAGTGAATGACCTGCAGAGAGCTGGGACCAAAGTAACAAAGCCTACCATCAGTAACACACTACGCCGCCAGGGACTCAAATCCTGCAGTGCCAGACGTGTCCCCCTGCTTAAGCCAGTACATGTCCAGGCCCGTCTGAAGTTTGCTAGAGTGCATTTGGATGATCCAGAAGAGGATTGGGAGAATGTCATATGGTCAGATGAAACCAAAAGAAAACTTTTTGGTAAAAACTCAACTCATCGTGTTTGGAGGACAAAGAATGCTGAGTTGCATCCAAAGAACACCATACCTACTGTGAAGCATGGGGGTGGAAACATCATGCTTTGGGGCTGTTTTTCTGCAAAGGGACCAGGACGACTGATCTGTGTAAAGGAAAGAATGAATGGGGCCATGTATCGTGAGATTTTGAGTGAAAACCTCCTTCCATCAGCAAGGGCATTGAAGATGAATTGTGGCTGGGTCTTTCAGCATGACAATGATCCCAAACACACCGCCCGGGCAACGAAGGAGTGGCTTCGTAAGAAGCATTTCAAGGTCCTGGAGTGGCCTAGCCAGTCTCCAGATCTCAACCCCATAGAAAATCTTTGGAGGGAGTTGAAAGTCCGTGTTGCCCAGCGACAGCCCCAAAACATCACTGCTCTAGAGGAGATCTGCATGGAGGAATGGGCCAAAATACCAGCAACAGTGTGTGAAAACCTTGTGAAGACTTACAGAAAACGTTTGACCTGTGTCATTGCCAACAAAGGGTATATAACAAAGTATTGAGAAACTTTTGTTATTGACCAAATACTTATTTTCCACCATAATTTGCAAAAAAAATCATTAAAAATCCTACAATGTGATTTTCTGAATTTTTCTTTCTCATTTTGTCTGTCATAGTTGACGTGTACCTATGATGAAAATTACAGGCCTCTCTCATCTTTTTAAGTGGGAGAACTTGGCTGACTAAATACTTTTTTCCCCCACTGTATATATATATATATATTTACGAGAAAAAAAACATATGGGGGATTGGAAGTGATGCAGACAATTACATAAATGGAAGTTACAATCTATCTGAAATATTAAAGCTGATCTACCCCCTAAAAAAATAAATAAAAAAAATAAAAAAAATAACCTGACCTCAATCCTATAGAAAATATGTGGGCAGAACTGAAAAAGCGTGTGCGAGCAAGGAGGTCTACAAACCTGACTCAGTTACACCAGCTCTGTCAAGAGGAATGGGCCAAAATTCACCCAACTTATTGTAGGAAGCTTGTGGAAGGCTACCCAAAACATTTGACCCAAGTTAAACAATTTAAAGGCAATGTTACCAAATACTAATTGAGTGTATGTAAACTTCTGACCCACTGGGAATGTGATGAAAGAAATAAAAGCTGAAATATATAATTCTCTCTACTATTATTTTGACATTTCACATTCTTAAAATAAAGTGGTGATCCTAACTGACCTAAGACAGGGAATTTTTACTAGGATTAAATGTCAGGAATTGTGAAAAACTGAGTATAAATGTATTTGGCTAAGGTGCATGTAAACTTCCAACTTTAACTGTATATATTTATTTATTCATGGAAATCTTACATTTACATAAGTATTCAAACCCTTTACTCAGCGATTACAGCATTGAGTCTTCTTGGGTATGACACTACAAGATTGGCACACCTGTATTTGGGGAGTTTTTCCCATTCTTCTCTGCAGATTCCCTCAAGCCCTGTCAGGTTGGATGAGCAGTGTCGCTGCACAGCTATTTTCAGGTCTCTCCAGAGATGTTCGATTGGGTTCAAGTCCGGGCTCTGGCTGGGCCACTCAAGGACATTCAGAGACTTGTCCCAAAGCCACTCCTGCGTTGTTTTGGCTGTGTTTTTAGGGTCGTTGTCCTGTTAGAAGGTGATCCTTCATCCAAGTCTGAGGTCCTGAGCACTCTGGAGCAGGTTTTCATCAAGGATCTCTCTGTACTTTGCTCCGTTCATCTTTTCCTCGATCCTGACTAGGCTAAAGGTCCCTGCCGCTGAAAAACATCCCCACAGCATGATGCTGCCACCACCATGCTTCACCGTGGGGATGGTGCCAGGTTTCCTCCAGACGTGACGCTTAGCATTCAGGTCAAAGAGTTCAATCTTGGTTTCATCAGAACAGAGAATCTTGTTTTTCATGGTCTGAGAGTCCTTTAGGTTCCTTTTGGCAAACTCCAAGCAGGCTCTCGTGCCTTTGACTGAGGAGTGGATTCCGTCTGGCCACTCTACCATAAAGGCCTGATTAGTGGAGTGCTGCAGAGATGGCTGTCCTTCTGGAAGGCTCTCCCATCTCCACAGAGGAACTTTGGAGCTCTGTCAGAGTGACCATTGGGTTCTTGGTCACCTCCCTGACCAAGGCCCTTCTCACCCAATTGCTCAGTTTGGCCAGGCAGCCAGCTCTAAGAAGAGTTTTGGTGGTTCCAAACTTCTTCCATTTAAGAATGATGGAGGCCACTGTGTTCTTGGGGACCTTCAATGCTGCAGAATTGTTTTTGTACCCTTCCCCAGATCTGTGCCTCCACACAATCCTGTCTCGGAGCTCTACGGACAATTATTTTGACCTCATTGCTTGGTCAACTGTGGGACCTTATATAGACAGGTGTGTGCCTTTCCAAATCTTGTCCAATTAATTCAATTTACCACAGGTGGACTCCAATCAAGTTGTAGAAACATCTCAAGGATGATTAATGGAAACAGGATGCAGCTCAATTTCGAGTCTCATAGCAAAGGGTCTGAATAATTCTGTAAATAAGGTATTTCTGTTTTTTATTTTTAATACATTTGCAAACATTTCTAAAAACCTGTTTTCACTTTGTCATTATGGGGTATTGTGTGAAGATTGATGAGGAAAAAAATGAATTTAATCCATTTTAGAATAAGGCTGTAGCGTAACAAAATGTGAAAAAAGGGAAGCCCCCCAAGAAAGTGTCTCTAACACTTTATGTTAGAGACAAGAGAAAGTTGATATTTTAGCGAATTAAGACTGGAGTATAAAAAGATCAGACCTGAGAGTGTAGGAAAGAAAAAGGGGAGTAATCTATTTCTTCATTGAGTCCTGGATAGGTGAGGCTTTTGAGGGTGTGGATCCAGTATGAATTAGTCGTGGATGAATGAATTAAGAGGCTCTCAAATCAAATTAAATCAAATCAATTTTTATTTGCCACATGCGCCGAATACAACAGGTGTAGACATTACCGTGAAATGCTTACTTACAGCCCTTAACCAACAATGCATTTATTTTTTTATAAAAAAGTAAAATAAAACAACAACAACAAAAAAGTGTTGAGAAAAAAAGAGCAGAAGTAAAATAAAATAACAGTAGGGAGGCTATATACAGGGGGGTACCGGTGCAGAGTCAATGTGTGGAGGCACCGGCTAGTTGAGGTAGTTGAGGTAATATGTACATGTAGGTAGTTAAAGTGACTATGCATAAATAATTAACAGAGTAGCAGCAGCGTAAAAATATGGGGTGGGGGTGGTGGGGGGGGCAGTGCAAATAGTCCGGGTAGCCATGATTAGCTGTTCAGGAGTCTTATGGCTTGGGGGTAGAAGCTGTTGAGAAGCCTTTTGGACCTAGACTTGGTGCTCCGGTACCGCCTGCCGTGCGGTAGCAGAGAGAACAGTCTATGACTAGGGTGGCTGGAGTCTTTGACAATTTTTAGCGCCTTCCTCTGACACTGCCTGATATAGAGGTCGTGGATGGCAGGAAGCTTGGCCCCAGTGATGTACTGGGACGTACGCACTACCCTCTGTAGTGCCTTGCGGTCGGAGGCCGAGCAGTTGCCATACCAGGCGGTGATGCAACCAGTCAGGATGCTCTCGATGGTGCAGCTTTATAACTTTTTGAGGATCTGAGGACCCATGCCAAATGTTTTCAGTCTCCTGAGGGGGAATAGGCTTTGTCGTGCCCTCTTCACGACTGTCTTGGTGTGTTTGGACCATGATAGTTCGTTGGTGATGTGGACACCAAGGAACTTGAAGCTCTCAACCTGTTCCACTACAGCCCGTCAATGAGAATGGGGGCGTGCTCAGTCCTCTTTTTTTTCGCCCCGACTTAATACCAATGTAGATATTTTTCTGTTTTACTGGAGTTTACATTTAAAGGTCTGGTACCAGCAAAATCCCTTCAATGTGAAGGCCTATAGATCCCGTGTGGCTCAGTTGGTAGAGCATGGCGCTTGCAACGCCAAGGTTGTAGGTTTGAATCCCATGGGGGACTAGTATGAAAAAAGTATGGAAATGTATGAACTCACTACTGTAAGTCGCCCTGTTCCTCTACTAGTGAGCCACACATAAACTCTTCCTTCCGACCTATGTCCACCTTTCTACCCACTAATATAAACTCCACATTGAATACCTTCACTAAAAAGGTGTCTTGTGAGGTAGAAAAGGTTATGAACAGAAGAAGACATGCCAGTACAACATGACCCTTCCCCACAAAAAAATCTGAAGTGCTCAAATGGCTATCAGCAAGAGATGACATCATCATAAAAAGTGCAGCCAAGGGAGGTGCGGTGTGTATGGGGCAAAGACAAATACATAGGAGACGCTATGCACCAACTAAAGAACACTGAGTACTATTCTATGCCACCATCAAATCCACTGGAGAACATGAAAATGGAACTCACTGAGCTATTAACTGTGGCCAATAATCAAAGTTGGATTTCCAAAAGAGAACATCACTACTTACTCACGTTTTACATATTTTGATATGTTACCGAAATAAAACATAAATAAAACTCCACCAGGCAGACCCATTATCAGTGGAAATGACGCTATAACAGAACCAACATCCAAATTTGCTGATTTCTTTATAAAAACCCTTTGTTGCAGGATTACCTTACTACACCCAGGACAGTCTTTGTACAGCAACATTGTCCATGATGAAGGCCTCGACGCTTTGTCAGGAGTCAAGACCTTGTGACATGATGCCCCCTAGTGACTTTATTGTGCAACTCACTGTGGGCCCTAAATAACAATGTCTTCCTGTTCCAGGACCAACTGTATAGACAGGATAAGGGTACAGCTATGGGAGCTTGCTTCGCACCAAATTATGCTAACTTGTTTTTAGGACTATGGGAGGACCGGTTTATATACTTTGCCACCAATACCTTTCAAGACAAGATTGTCTGGTGGGGCCGTACATTGATGACGTGATTCTGTTCTTCTCTGGCTCTGAACAGGAACTGTTGGATTTCTATGCTTATATTAACTGTACCAAAGAAAACCTGAAACTGAGCTTGGAGTATGATCAACTTTCTTGATTTAAAAATCTCAAAGGATGACCAAGGCAATTTACACACTTCTATCTACAGAAAAAGCATGGATCGGAACACCATACTGCATGAAGACAGTTTCCACCCCCAGTGGCTTATCAACAACATTCCATTTGGACAATTTCAGAGACTAAGACACATTCAGTATGACATGCAGCAACGCTTTCAGCAGAATGGGTACCAGCCTCAGGTGCTTACACAAGCTCACAACAGAGCCCTGTCACTTGATAGAAATGAGCTGCTTTGACACAAATGTAAACGAGAACAGGCTCAAAGGCCCTATTTTGTAACACGGTACAGTATGGAAGCAGTCCAAATCAGACAAATCATCAAAAGTAACTGGGACATCATCCGTAGTGACAACACATTACGTGAAGTGCTCACTGAACCTCCTGGGCTCAGTTTCAGATGTGCCCTCACAATAAATGACAAACTAGTAAGGAGCTACCTACATACTGGATGCATACCTTCAAAGGCCTCACCTATCCAGGATTTTCTTGACATAGACTGACCAGGTGAATCCAGGTGAAAGCTATGATCCCTTATTGATGTCACTGGTTAAATCCACTTCAATCAGTGTAGATGAAGGAAAGGAGACAAATTAAAGAAGGATTTTTAAGCCTTGAGACAATTGAGGCATGGATTGTGTGTGTGTGCCATTCAGAGAGTGAATGGGCAAGACAAAAGATTTATGTGCCTTTGACCGGGGTATGGTAGTAGGTGCCAGGTGCACCGGGTTGAGTGTGTCAAGAACTGCAACGCCGCTGGGTTTTTCATGTTCAACAGTTTCCTGTGTGCATCAAGAATGGTCCACCACCCAAAGGACACCCAGTCAACTTGACACAATTGTGGGAAGCATTGGAGTCAACATGGGCCAGCATCCCTGTGAAACGCTTTCGACACCTTGTATAGTCCATGCCCCGACGAATTGAGGCTGTTCTGAGGGCAAATGGGGGTGCAACTCAATATTAGGATGGTATTTCTTCCCTTCCCTGTCTTAAAGCTGCAATATGTAACTTTTTGGGCAACCCGACCAAATTCACATAGAAATGTGAGTTATAGATTTGTCATTCTCATTGAAAGCAAGCCTAAGACGCGGTAGATCTGTTCTATGTGCGCTATTTCTATGCTTCCCGTTCTTTTTGCGTCTTTTACTTTCAGTTTTGTACACCAGTTTCAAACAGCTAAAAACACAATACTTTTGGTTATGGAAAATATATTTCACAGCAGTTTAGATGGTACAATGATTCTCTACACTATACTTGCTTGTTTTTTCACATAAAAATTAGGCGAACTATTTGAATTTTAGCAACCAGGAAATGGTGGAGCAATTTCTGCATAGTACACCTTTAAGAATCTAAAATACGGTGTTTCTCCTTTTGAAGCACTTTAGATGTCTCATTTTGAATCATGCTTATGATGAAATGTTCAGTATATTGTCAGTCTGTTACAAAATAGATGGGTTGTTAAATGAGAATGTCCACTATTCCATTTGCCTCCGTCAAAATGTATTTTTCCTGTGTATGCATTGTAAATAGTTTAATTTCTGCTGTCTTATTTTTTGCTGATGAGATTTAATGTGATTGATGTGTTGCTGATATGCTGGCCCCTAGTGTCCAATAATAATAATAATATAATAATATGCCATTTAGCAGACGCTTTTATCCAAAGCGACTTACAGTCATGCGTGCATAAATTTTTGTGTATGGGTGGTCCCGGGGATCGAACCCACTACCTTGGCATTACAAGCGCCGTGCTCTACCAGTTGAGCTACAGAGGACCACAGATGAACTACCTGTGATCGCCTAGATGAACATGACGCCTGCGATTCACTTTAATTAATGTGTTTTTAACTGCTTGTGTTAATAACTGCTATCACCTGTGTTATTAACTGTTATGACATACAATTCATGACCAAAAGTATGTGGACACCTGCTCGTCGAACATCTCATTCCAAAATCATGGCCATTAAAATGGAGTTGGTCCCCCCTTTGCTGCTATAACAGCCTCCACTCTTCTGGGAAGGCTTTCCACTAGATGTTGGGACATTGCTGCGGGGACTTGCTTCCATTCAGCCACAAGAGCATTAGTGAAGTCGGTCACTGATGTTGGGCGATTAGGCCTGGCTCGCAGTCGTCATTCCAATTCATCCCAAAGGTGTTCGATGGGGTTGAGGTCAGGGCTCTGTGCAGGCCAGTCAAGTTCTTCAACACCGATCTCGACAAACCATTTCTGTATGGACCTCGCTTTGTGCACGGGGGCATTGTCATCCTTCCCCAAACTTTTGCCCCAAAGTTGGAAGCACAGAATCGCCTAGAATGTCATTGTAAGATGTAGAGTTAAGATTTCCCTTCACTGGAACTAAGGGGCCTGAACCATGAAAAACAGCCCCAGACCATTATTCCTCCTCCACCAAACTTTACAGTTGGCACTATGCATTGGGGCAGGTAGCATTCTCCTGGCATTCGCCAAACCCAAATTAGTCCGTCGGACTGCCAGATGGTGAAGCTTGAGTCCAATGGTGGCGAGCTTTACACCACTCCAGTCGACGCTTGGCATTGCGCATGGTGATTTTAGGCTTGTGTGCGGCAGCTTGGCCATGGAAACCCATTTCATGAAGCTCTCAACAAACAGTTGTTGTGCTGATGTTGCTTCCAGAGGTAGTTTGGAACTGTGTAGTGAGTGTTTCAACTGAGGACAGACAATCTTTACGCGCTACGTGCTTCAGCACTTGGCGGTCCCGTTCTGTGAGATTGTGTGGCCTACCACTTCACGGCTGAGCAGTTGTGACTCCTAGATGTTTCCACTTCACAATAACAGCACTTACAGTTGACCGGGGCAGCTCTAGCAGGGCAGAAATTTGACGAACTGACTTGTTGGAAAGGTGGCATCCTATGACGGTGCCACGTTGAAAGTCACTGAGCTCTTCAGTAAGGCCATTCTACTGCCAACGTTTGTCTATGGAGATTGCATGGCTGTACGCTCAATTTTATACACCTATCAGAAACGGGTGTGCCTGAAATAGCCTAATCCACTAATTTGAATGGGTGTCTACATACTTTTGGATATATAGTGTATGTTATTAACCCTAAAAGTCCCACCTGGGGTCAAAAATAATTTTGAAACCCTCCTTTTTATCGTTCTAAAATTGTAGGACTTTGTCAATCAGCTAGTTACCAACCAAAAACACAATTTGCTATGATTTCTGTGTTAATATGGAGGAATGATCTCTCTTAGGGTATACTAGTCAGGCGGCTAAGCTGAAAAATTTGACTCAATCGTACACTTTTTGATAAAAGCAACAAATTACTGCTTTTTTGCCCCAGTGTAGCTCCTATGTTAGGCTACTGGTATTCTTGCAGTTTGGTTGTTTTCAGTTTTAAAAAATCACCTGCCTAAGGGGCAACCACAGAGCAGGCTCAACTTACCCGGCTGCCATAAATGTCATAAATTGTCCATCTTTCACTTTAACAATGGGGATGAACCACAAATATCAGTTTTAGGCTCGCCAGTGATTTGGTAAATAGCTGAGGGATGGGGCTGGAGAAATGTAACCACTCTCAAATTCATAGAAAGAGCTATGGATGCAAGGACTGACCATCCAATGGAAAAGGCAAGTGGAAGGGGGAGAAAGTAAGGAACTTGTCTGTCGGCCCTGCATTAAAGACCAAAATTGGCTAAAGAAAATTGTGATAAATAAAAAAGTATACCAGTTTCATTTAAGGACCAAGAAATTGACAGCTGTGCCATATAGATTGCAAAATAGTTGGGAAGAGATTTTTGATGTACCGATTCCATGGCACATGGTTTCTGAACTGATACACAAAATTGGATTCATAACCTAGAGTTTTTCCATTTAAATTATTATACAAAATTCTTGCAACCAATATAATGTTATATACACTACCAGTCTTTCTACATTGTAGAATAATAGTGAAGACATCAAAACTATGAAATAACACATATGGAATCATGTAGTAACCAAAATGTGTTAAACAAATCAAAATATATTTTATATTTGAGATTCTTCAAATAGCCACCCTTGGCCTTGATGACAGCTTTGCACAGTCTTGGCATTCTCTCAACCAGCTTCAGCTGGAATGCTTTTCCAACAGTCTTGAAGGAGTTCCCACATATGCTGAGCACTTGTTGGCTGCTTTTCCTTTACTCTGCGGTCCGACTCATCCCAAACCATCTCAATTGGGTTGAGGTCGGGGGATTGTGGAGGCCAGGTCATCTGATGCAGCACTCCATCACTCTCCTTCTTGGTAAAATAGCCTGGAGGTGTGTTGGGTCATTGTCCTGTTGAATAACAAATAATAGTCCCACTAAGCCCAAACCAGATGGGATGGTGTATCACTGCAGAAGGCTGTGGTAGCCATGCTGGTTAAGTGTGCCTTGAATTCTAAATAAATCACAGACAGTGTCACCAGCAAAGCACCCCCACACCATAACACCTCCTCCTCCATGCTTTACAGTGTGAAATACACATGCAGAGATCATCCGTTCACCCACACCGCGTCTCACAAAGCCACAGCGGCTGGAACCAAAAATCTCAGACTTGGACTCCAGACCAAAGGACACATTTCCACCGGTCTAATGTCCATTGCTTGTGTTTCTTGGCCCAAGCAAGTCTCTTCTTACTATTGGTGTCCTTTAGTAGCGGTTTCTTTGCAGCAATTCGACCATGGAGGCCTGATTCACACAGTCTCCTCTGAACAGTTGATGTTGAGATGTGTCTGCTACTTGATCTCTGTGAAGCATTTATTTGGGCTTTAATTTCTGAGGCTGGTAACTCTAATTAACTTATCCTCTGCAGCAGAGGTAACTCTGGGTCTTCCATTCCTGTGGCGGTCCTCATGAGAGCCAGTTTCATCATAGCACTTGATGGTTTTTGCAACTGCACAAAGAAACATTCAAAGTTCTTGAAATGTTCCATATTGACTGACCTTCGTGTCTTAAAGTAATGATGGATTGTTGTTTCTCTTTGCTTATTTGAGCTGTTCTTGCCATAATATGGACTTGGTCTTTTACCAAATAGGGCTATCTTCTGTATATCCCCCCCCCCCCCCTCCAAAGAATCTCAAATATAAAATAAATGTTGATTTGTTTAACACTTTTTTGGTTACTACATGATTCCATATGTGTTATTTCATAGTTTTGATGTCTTCACTATTATTCTACAATGGATGGTGTTCAGAGATAGATGGGAGGGGTTGAGTGGAGCTGAAGGATGGGACTAAAAACAAACAAAAGATAACTATACTGTGTCCGTGAAATGTATATAGTATGTATAAGCTGGAAGTAGCTGCCTAAGAGTTGTTGTCCATTAGTTTACTCCAATTAGGGGAGGGATGGTAGGGTTAGGGGAAAATAATAAAGGGAAATATATATATATATTTTAAATATATAGTTACAAAAAAATGTATGGGGGAATGGAAATGATGCAGACAATTACATTGATGGAAGCCACAATCTATCTGCAATATTAAAGCTGAACTACCCCCCCCCCCCAAAAAAAGGAATGACAGTTTTAACCATGTTTTGTGAGTCTATACAGTGTTTGTTTACAATTACTTTGTTCACAAATAAAGGAGTAAAACCAGCTTACATTTTGGGTTCTGTAGGACAAAAAAGTATATTTTTCATATTGAAATGGTAGTTTTATTCACGTCAGGGGAATTTAGCAAAACAAGGTACAGTGGCTTTATTCACATAAGGGGAATTTTGTTAAACAAGGTAGCTATAATCACATCAGGGGAATTTAGCGAAACAAGGTAACTTTATTCACATCAGGGGAATTTAGCAAAACAAGGTAGCTTTATTCACGTCAGGGGAATTTAGCTGAGTGCGGTGCTACTCTATGCGATTCAAGGTTGCTGCTTTCACATCAAGGTAACATAGCAGGAGTGAAACGTAGGTGCAACTCCATACGATATGATATGTCAATCTCTTCACGCCAGGGGAACGGAGCAGGAGTTAATGACTTGGGTGAAACTCCACATGACATGATTACATGACATAAAAAGAAGAAGAAACAACACTCTGAAACAAGGATAAATGACATAAAGAATGATAGTAAAAAGCTTTGGAGCACCTTAAATGAAATTTTGGGGAAAAAGGCAAACTCAGCTCCATCATTAATTGAATCAGATGGCTCATTCATCACAAAACCAACTGATATTGCCAACTACTTTCATTATTTTTTCATTCGCAAGATTAGCAAACTTAGGCATGACATGCCAGCAACAATTGTTGACACTACACATCCAAATATAAATGACCAAATTATGAAAGACAAGCATTGTAATTTCGAATTCCGTAAAGTGAGTGTGGAAGAGGTGAAAAAAGTATTGTTGTCTATTAACATTGACAAGCCACCAGGGTCTGACAACTTGGATAGAAAATTGCTGAGGATAATAACGGACGATCTTGCCACTCCTATTTGCCATATTTTCAATTTAAGCCTACTAGAATGTGTGTGCCACCAGGCTTGGAGGGAAGCAAAAGTAATTCCGCTACCTAAGAATAGTAAAGCCCCCTTTACTGGCTCAAATAGCCAACCAATTAGCCTGTTACCAACCCTTAATAAACTATTGGAAAAAATGGTGTTTGACCAGATACAATGCTATTTTACTGTAAACAAATTGACAACAAACTTTCAGCATGCTTATAGAGAAGGACATTCAACAAGTACAGCACTTACACAAATGACTGATGATTGGCTGAGAGAAATTGATGATAAAAAGATTGTGGGGGCTGTTTTGTTAGACTTCAGTGCGGCTTTTGACATTATCGATCATAGTCTGCTGCTGGAAAAACGTATGTGTTATGGCTTTACACCCTCTGCTATAATGTGGATAAAGAGTTACTTGTCTAACAGAACACAGAGGGTGTTCTTTAATGGAAGCCTCTCAAACATAATCCAGGTAGAATCAGGAATTCCCCAGGGCAGCTGTCTAGGCCCCTTGCTTTCTTCCATCTTTACTAACGACATGCCACTGGCTTGGAGTAAAGCCAGTGTGTCTATGTATGCGGATGACTCAACACTATACACGTCAGCTACTACAGCAACTGAAATAACTGCAACACTTAACAAAGAGTTGCAGTTAGTTTTGGAATAGGTGGCAAGTTAGTCCTGAATATTTCCAAAACGAAAAGCATTGCATTTGGGTCAAATCAGTCACTAAACCCTAAACCTCAACTACATCTCGCAATGAATAATGTGGAAATTGAGCAAGTTGAGGAGACTAAACTGCTTGGAGTAACCCTGGATTGACTGTCATGGTCAAAGCATTTTGATACAACAGTAGCTAAAATGGGGAGAAGTATGTCCATAATTAAGCGCTCTCTGCCTTCTTAACAACATTATCAACAAGGCAGGACCTACAGGCCCTAATTTTGTTGCACCTAGACTACTGTTCAGTAGTGTGGTCAGGTGCCACAAAGAGGGACTTGGGAAAATTGCAGTTGGCTCAGAACAGGGCAGCACGGCTGGCCATTAAAAGTACACAGAGAGCTAACATTAATGACATGCATGTCAGTCTCTCCTGGCTCAGAGTGGAAGAGAGATTGACTTCATCACTGCTTGTTTTTGTAAGAGGTGTTGACAAGCTGAATGTACCGACATGCATACCCCACAAGACATGCCACCAGAGGTCTCTTCATAGTCCCCAAGTCCAGAACAGACTATGGGAGGCACACAGTACTACAGAGAGCCATGACTACATGGAACTCTATTCCACATCAGGTAACTGATGCAAGCAGCAGAATCAGATTTAAAAAACAGGTAAATATACACCTTATGGAACAACGGGGACAGTGAAGAGACACACACTAGGGTATAGACACATGCATACGCACACATTGTGATATTGTTGTATGGTGGTATTAAACATTTTGTATTGTAGATAGGTAGTGGTGTAATAATGTCATATGATGTACTGTTTTATATTTTGTTTTATATGTAATTGAAGTGCTTTAATATGTTTGGATCCCAGGAAGAATGGGGATCCCTAATAAATACAAATACAAATACAAATTGCATTTCGGTTTTCGTGTGTGGTGCACTTTAATTCAGTAGCATCTATGAATCACATGATGATGCATAGTATTGACGTAAAACAAAATAACTAAGGATACTGAAGGATACTGTGTTTACAGAACAACTGGTGCTGTGAGATTAGGATATCAGGATTCAAGGATGCTGTGAGATTAGGATATCAGGACATACTTAGACAAAGCAATTGTAACAGTAGAGCAAAGGATCGCAATACATGAGAAAATTAATGGCTGCAGTATTGCTGTTATAATGAGTACATGATGCATGGAATGCTAAAGCATACATTTATGAAAGTGTGTATTCTTATTTGAAATGTATGTAGTTCTATACTTGTCATTGGCGTCAGATAATGGGGATCCTAATAAATACAAATGTAATAAAAGGTTACCAACCAGCCACTGACTAAGCACATGCCTGCAATTCTTACACTGTAGCGCAGCAGGAGAGAGTGGTTTCATCACTATAGCATATTCAGAGATCGATTTATAGCCATTAATCTAAAATAATTAATAGATTTTAAACAAAAATAACACTTTCTGTTTGTCATAGATGGACAAGATTAATATGAGATGAAAGGCGAGTTCGTAATGAGTTCAGGAAGCCAAGCTAGAGCTGCCTGACATTCACTGCGGTGGGGGCAGATGTTTTGATCAAGAGAGACCTTTAGAAACAGTGCACATTTTCTTTAACACTAAACATACAAATATGTATTTTAAAGTTATAAGGAAGGTGAAATCGTATAGTTAGCGGTTTTATAATGTTATTATACTATATTTAGAAAGCATATACACTATCAGTCAAATGTTTGGACACACCTACTCATTCAAGGGTTTTTCTTTATTTTTACTATTTTTTACATTGTAGAATAATAGTGAAGACATCAAAACTATGAAATAACACATATGGAATCATGTAGTAACCCAAAAAAAGTGTTAAACAAATCAAAATATATGTTATATTTGAGATTCTTCAAATAGCCACCCTTTGCCTTGATGACAGCTTTGCACACGCTTGGCATTCTCTCAACCAGCTTCATGATGTAGTCACCTGGAATGCATTTCAATTAACAGGTGTGCCTTGTTAAAAGCTAATTTGTGAAATGTCTTTCCTTCTTAATGCGTTTCAGCAAATCAGTTGTGTTGTGACAAGGTAGGGGGAGTATACAGAAGATAGCCCTATTTGGTAAAAGACCAAGTCCATATTATGGAAAGAACAGCTCAAATAAGCAAAGAGAAACAGCAGTCCATCATTACTTTACGACATGAAGGTCACTCAATACGGAACATTTCAAGAACTTTTAAAGTTTCTTCAAGTGCAGTCGCAAAAACCATCAAGCGTTATGATGAAACTGGCCCACCACAGGAATGAAAGACCCAGAGTTACCTCTGCTGCAGAGTTACATTAGAGTTACCAGCCTAAGAAATTGCAGCCCAAATAAATGCTTCAAAGAGTTCAAGTCACAGACACCTCTCAACATCAACTGTTCAGAGGGGACTGTGTGAATCAGGCCTTCATGGTCAAATTGCTGCAAAGAAACCACTACTAAAGGACACCAATAGCTCAGTTGGTAGAGCATGGCTTGCAACGCCAGGGTTGTGGGTTCGTTTCCCACGGGGGGCCAGTATGAAATTGTATGCGCTCACTAACTGTAAGTCGCTCTGGATAAGAGCGTCTGCTAAATGACTAAAATGTAAAAAATGCAATAAGAATAAGAGACCTGCTTGGGCCAAGAAACACGAGCAATGGACATTAGACAAGTGGAAATGTGTGCTTTGGTCTGGAGTCTAAATTTGAGATTTTTGGTTCCAACTGCCGTGTCTTTGTGAAACGCGGTGTGGGTGAACGGATGATCTCCGTTCTCCAATGGAGTTCCCACTGTAAAGCATGGAGGAAGAGTAGTTATGGTGTGGGGGTGCTTTGATGGTGACACTGTCTGTGATTTATTTAGAATTCACTTAACCAGCATGGCTACCACAGCATTCTGCAGCAATACGCCATCCCATCTGGTTTGGGCTTAGTGGGACAATCATTTGTTTTTCAACAGGACAATGACCGTGCTTCTACATCTGCATTTCTTGCTGTTTGGGGTTTTAGGCTGGGTTTCTGTATAGCACTTTGTGACATCTGCTGATGTAAAAAGGGCTTTATAAATAAATATGATTGATTGATTGATTGACCCAACACATCTCCAGGCTGTGTTAAGGGCTATTTTAAGAAGGAGTGCTGCATCAGATGACCTGGCCTCCACAATCCCCCGACCTCAACCCAATTGAGATGGTTTGGGATGAGTCGGACGGCAGAGTGAAGGAAAAGCAGCCAACAAGTGCTAAGCATATGTGGGAAGTCCTTCAAGGCTGTTGGAAAAGCATTCCAGGTGAAGCTGGTTGAGAGAATGACAAGAGTGTGCAAGCTGTCATCAAGGCAAAGGGTGGCTATTTGAAGAATCTCAAATATAAAATATATTTTGATTTGTTTATCACCTTTTTGGTTACTACTTGATTCCATATGTGTTATTTCATAGTTTTGATGTCTTCACTATTATTCTACAATGTAGAAAATAGTAAAAATAAAGATAACCCTTGAATGAGTAGGTGTGTCCAAACCTTTGACTGGTATTGTAAGTCATTTCAAGCCTTATTCATAGTTTTGTTGAATAGGAAATACCTCATAGAAAATATTTCATATTTATATCATATTTATACTGTGTCCTCAAAAGTGACTACACCTCAGCAATTTATAACTATTTTAACCGGAAAGGTGAGATTTTAACCTTTCTTGGAGTATGTAGCATTACTTGTTTATGGTCCTCTCATGATAAATAATTACTTTCTGGGATTACGTAGATTACATTTAAGAGGTTTTAAGGTCAATCCCTGCTACAACTAGGTTACGAAGTTTTACCTGGTTACCATCAAGAAAAATTTGCCCACACTTTTCTGGGACCTGTGGTGCCACCTCTGCTCAAAAATATAAATACCTACATTATTTACCCTCCAGTCAATGTCTCCACACCAAGTTGAGTTGATAACCCATAGCATTCAAAGCTAGAGTCAAAAGTCTAATATGGCACCGGCGCCCATATCGGGGCTTAGTTCGTACCAGTACGTCAGATTAACTCAATCGCCAATTTCTCAGCCTCTCAGTATCAGAGAAACACAAGACTTTGAATGAATAACAGACAAAGGTTCATGAAAAGTTGTTGTGGATGAAATTGATCAAAATAACTTCAAGCATTAAAAACATCCATCACATTTGACTATAAAGGTGTGAAAATGTTAACATATGTGTTGCAAAAGGTTAATAAAATACAAATGTGTTACTGCTTGACAGACAGTGTCTCTTTGCAATCATTACCAATTTGGAGTTGGCACTTTTAAGTATATAAATATGTTGCCACTTTTAAGGCTCGGACACACCAATAGCTTTTGCCAGCCGATAGTACTTAGCACTTCTGAACAGAGTGCCGGATGTAATTTGCAAACTGAGTGCAAACCGATTCTTCATGTAGAATCGCACAAAAATGTTGGCAGCCAGACATCCATCAGCAGGTGGTCCCTAAAACACACGACGCCGAACAAGCGGCAGACGAACAGAAGATCGACAATCGGTGTGGTGTGTGTGGTCCTTTAGGGTTAACTGTTATTTCCTGTGTAATTAACTTATTTTCTGTGTATTCATGTTATTAACTATTAATACCTGTTTTATTAACTGTTATTACCTTTGTTATTACATGTTATTACTTGTGTTATCACCTGTTATTACCTGTTATTGCCTGTGTAATTGACCTATTGTATATGTCAATATGTATATAACTGTAAGTGCTATGACCCGTGTTACTAACTGTTATTACCCATGTTACTGTTATTACCTGTGTTCCAGGCGTTTCTGCAGCTGGCCCATGGCACCTCGGCACTGAAGGAGGAGAACAAGTAGAAGAAGGCCCAGGCCTGGATGATGATGTATGACACTGCAGCATACGCAATGACCACCTGGGTGGCATAACCAATCCCTGGGGACAAACAAAACAATTGTAAGTGCACTTAAATGTAAATATGCACAGTTTCCTGTTTGCAGGTTTTGTGTTTTCCACCCAGATAAGGTTGGCTTGGAGGGATTTTTTGGGGGGGCTAAGGTTGGCTGTTTTGAGTAAATTCATAATGGATAAGCTGAAACAAGCTAAATATGTCTTTCCTGTACTATTTCATCCTGTGATCATTTTGTAATATAAAGTATTATATAGGGTAAGAAATTGTAAACATTTATTTAAAAAATGCTAATTCACATATGGATTAGTGTACTATTGCCTTGAGAGCATTCTGACTACATATTCAAATAGCCACGTCAGAATTGAGCAACATTTTCATGAGTAGATCACCTCCAAAATGTATGGAACCCTTGATAAATATTAGCAAAAATAAATAAATAATACAAATACGGACCTACAGTATATTGTAGGCAATAAATGTTTTTAATTTATATTATTTTATAATAATACAATTGCAGAGAAACAGATTTTGTTTAACAAGTAATAAACCATATTTAAAAAAAAATCAAGGTTTCAAAATTATTGGCACCCCTGTTTTCGATACTCTGGTACACTCCCCTTGCAAGGATAATGAGACTGAGCTTTTTTCTAAAATATTTTATGAGATTGGAGAACACACGCTTAAGGACTGCCCTCTTCCAGTCAAACCACAGGTTTTCGATGGGGTTCAAGTCCGGAGACTGAGATGGTCAATGCAAAATGTTGATTTTGTTGTCAATTAACCCTTTCTTTCTGGATTTTGATTTGTGCTGGGGTTATTGTCTTGCTGTAAAATCCACTTGCAGCCAAGTTTCAGCCTCCTGGCAGAGGCAACCTCCTGGCAGAGGCAACCAGGTTTTGGGCTAAAATGTCCTGGTACTTGGTGGAGTTCTTAATGCTGTTCACCTTAACAAGGGCCCCAGGAACAGTGGAAGCAAAACAGCCCCATAAGATCAAAGATCCACCACCATATTTTACAGTAGGTATGAGGTTGTTTTTTCTATATGCATCCTTCTTTCGACACCAAACCCACCACTGGTGTGCGTGGCCAAGGAGCTCTATTTTCATGTCATCTGAACATAACACCAGTTGCAATCCAAATACCAATGCCGTTTAGCAAATTACAGCAGTTTACCTTTGTTGGTTGCTTTCAATAAAGGCTTTTTTTGGCAACCCTTCCAAAGAGCCCATTGGCATGGAGGGGGCGTTTAATTGTAGATTTGGTAGCAAGGCCAGTTTTATTGCTTCTTTAATCAGCACAACAGTTTTCAGCTGTGCTAACATAATTGCAAAAGGGTTTTCTAATGATCAATTAGCCTTTTAAAATGATAAACTTGGATTAGCAAACACAACGTGCCATTGGAACACAGGACTGATGGTTGCTGATAATGGGCCTCTGTACGCCTATGTAGATATTCCATAAAAAATCAGCCGTTTCCAGTTACGATAGCCATTTACAACATTAACAATGTCTACACTGTATTTCTGATCAATTTGATGTTTTTTTAATGGACAAAAAATTAGCTTTTCTTTCGAAAACAAGGACATTTCTAAGTGACCCCAAACTTTTGAACAGTAGTGTATATATATATACACTGCTCAAAAAAATAAAGGGAACACTAAAATAACACATCCTAGATCTGAATGAATGAAATAATCTTATTAAATACTTTTTTCTTTACATAGTTGAATGTGCTGACAACAAAATCACACAAAAATTATCAATGGAAATCAAATTTATCAACCCATGGAGGTCTGGATTTGGAGTCACCCTCAAAATTAAATGTAATGTCCTTAAAACAAGTCAAAATGAGGCTCAGTAGTGTGTGTGGCCTCCACGTGCCTGTATGACCTCCCTACAATGCCTGGGCATGCGCCTGATGAGGTGGCGGATGGTCTCCTGAGGGATCTCCTCCCAGACCTGGACTAAAGCATCCGCCAACTCCTGGACAGTCTGTGGTGCAACGTGGCGTTGGTGGATGGAGCGAGACATGATGTCCCAGATGTGCTCAATTGGATTCAGGTCTGGGGAACGGGCGGGCCAGTCCATAGCATCAATGCTTTCCTCTTGCAGGAACTGCTGACACACTCCAGCCACATGAGGTCTAGCATTGTCTTGCATTAGGAGGAACCCAGGGCCAACCGCACCAGCATATGGTCTCACAAGGGGTCTGAGGATCTCATCTCGGTACCTAATGGTAGTCAGGCTACCTCTGGCGAGCACATGGAGGGCTGTGCGGCCCCCCAAAGAAATGCCACCCCACACCATGACTGACCCACCGCCAAACCGGTTATGCTGGAGGATGTTGCAGGCAGCAGAAAGTTCTCCATGGCGTCTCCAGACTCTGTCACGTCTGTCACATGTGCTCAGTGTGAACCTGCTTTCATCTGTGAAGAGCACAGGGCGCCAGTGGCGTATTTGCCAATCTTGGTGTTCTCTGGCAAATGCCAAACGTCCTGCACGGTGTTGGGCTGTAAGCACAACCCCCACCTGTGGACGTCGGGCCCTCATACCACCCTCATGGAGTCTGTTTCTGACCGTTTGAGCAGACACATGCACATTTGTGGCCTGCTGGAGGTCATTTTGCAGGGCTCTGGCAGTGCTCCTCCTGCTCCTCCTTGCACAAAGGCGGAGGTAGCAGTCCTGCTGCTGGGTTGTTGCCCTCCTACGGCCTCCTCCACGTCTCCTGATGTACTGGCCTGTCTCCTGGTAGCGCCTCCATGCTCTGGACACTACGCTGACAGACACAGCAAACCTTCTTGCCACAGCTCGCATTGATGTGCCATCCTGGATGAGCTGCACTACCTGAGCCACTTGTGTGGGTTGTAGACTCCGTCTCATGCTACCACTAGAGTGAAAGCACCGCCAGCATTCAAAAGTGACCAAAACATCAGCCAGGAAGCATAGGAACTGAGAAGTGGTCTGTGTTGTCACCACCTGCAAAACCAGTCCTTTATTGTGGGTGTCTTGCTAATTGCCTATAATTTCCACCTGTTGTCTATTCCATTTGCACAACAGCATGTGACATTTATTGTCAATCAGTGTTGCTTCCTAAGTGGACAGTTTGATTTCACAGAAGTGTGATTGACTTGGAGTTACATTGTGTTGTTTAAGTGTTCCCTTAATTTTTTTTAGCAGTGTATATATATACATATATATATATATATATATATATATATATATATATTGCCTGATATATGAAGGTCAACAACAATTTGCCTCTTCGTTTGTGAGTTCTTTGACTTTTCCCATCACAAAGGGATTTAACATGCATTTTACCTCATTTTTATACCTTAGTGAAACAGGCAGCCATGGAAGGACACAATACAGTTCCTTACGATGAGATTCATTGAGCAGATTTTATTTTGTTTGATTTTATTTCTAATAATATTTAGAGGTGCCAATAAGTTTGACACCCATCTTTTTGAGATAAAAAAATATTACTTGTTAAAAAATAATATATTTCTCTGAGCAACTGTATTAGCATAAAATAATGTTTCCCATTTATTTAGCATACAATATAGAGCAGTATTTGTATTATATATTATACAGTATTTTCTGCTCATCTCTATTAAGGGTGCCAATCATTATGGAGGTGACTCTATATATACTGTGGAATATTTCCTCTTGGGCTCACCCGCTATTTACAAAACAAAACCCATCAGCACAGTACAGTGCATACTGTACTAAGAGGGTCCCTAAAATGAAATGTTCTTGCAGCTATAAAGATCTTATCATTCTCTCTCACGCTCTCTCTCACACTCACACACACACACACAAGCACACACACTGGGATTCTATATGTAATTCTATGCTTGCAGTAGTAACCTTCAAAGAGAGGGCAGAAGTGTCTCCAGCAGGTGATGCAGCCCTGCGAGGTGTACTGTCCCATGGCTGTCTCCAGGAGGAACATGGGGATCCCACAGGAGAGCAGGAACAGAACATATGGAATCAGGAATGCACCTGTGAGGACGGTTACAAAGTGTTGTTATGCCTAACTTGATCCACATGCAGAGCGGAGGACGCCCTACATAGCTACTTCATAAAATGTTAATCACATGGCCTAGACCAGCAGTTCCCAAACTGTTGGGCCTAGGGGGCGCAAGTTTATTTTTTATTTTTTAGGAACTCAGTCTGGCTTTCAACTTACTCCGGAAAGTTTTGATAGTAGAATGCACGAGGCGGAATTTTTTAACTGAGTAGTGCAACAGCAGTTTTCCTCTTGTCATGTCAGTCATTGCAGACCTTAGAGAGCTATTTATAACTCTAATGTCTAGATCAACTAGCCCATGTCTGCTAACGTTTTTTAGCTAGGTTTCTTTAGCCCATTGACTTTCTTGTAATGTTTGAGTCACTCAAATATCACATGAACACATATAAGACATGGCAAAATGTGTACAATTGCAGGAAATTAGCTATAATAAACTCTGTCCACCTCTGGAGGCATTCTCTAAATGACACATACTATTGTATACTACCCTCATAAAGTACATTACGGTTTCAAAACTATAGGTCCTACAAACACATGCTTACTACAGTTAGAAAGGTAAGAATGGTAGGATTCAGATAAAGGTGTCAGCAACAATGTGACTACTACAGAGGCCGAGATTGGGTTCCCCCAAATTGCCCCCCATGTTGGGGAATAAGAGATTTGAACGTCTAGTTTTGAGATAAAATAGGTCAACAATTACTGTTCCATAAGGAATGCCAAGCTGAAGTCTATACCTATCCATTGATGTAAATATATCCTCTGTCTGATTCCCAGCTCATCCACTAAACAGCAGTAGGAGATCACATGCTCTTGGCCACTTGAAACCAGTTGTGTCTGGTTTGGGTAGTGAATTACAGTGCCAAAATGGATGAACGGATTTTCAAGCCTGACATCTTAAAAGGACCTTAGCAATCAGGGCTTTCAAGTTATGGAGTTTTTTCCCCATTCACTTTTCCTATTGTAAATGATGAGCTAGCTAAACGGCGCATGTGGAGGATGCATACAAGGTCATTTGGATAGAGAAGGAAATGTATTGCTTTACAATGACCATCAGGGTGTACTCCCTCCATCCATACTAAATGTTTGCTTTTGGTGACTTGACTTATTACTGAACAAAAACATAAACACAACATTTTATGTGTTGGTCCCATGTTTCATGAGCTGAAATAAAAGATCCCAGAAATGTTCTATACGCACAAAAAGCTTATTTCTCTCAAATTCTGTACACAAATTTGTTTACATCCCTGTTAGTGACCATTTCTTCTTTGCCAAGATAATCCATCCACAGGACAAGTGTGGCATATCAAGAAGCTGATTAAACAGCATGATCATTCCACAGGGGCACCTTGTGCTGGAGACTCTAAAACATGCAGTTTTGTCACACAACACAATGCCACAGATGTCTCAAATTTTGAGGGAGCGTGCGATTGGCATGCTGACTGGGGGGATGTCCACCAGCGCTGTTGCCAGATAATTTAATGTTAACGTCGTCTTAGAGAATTTGGCAGTACATCCAACCGGCTTCACAACCGCAGACCACGTGTAACCACGCCAGCCCAGGACCTCCACATCCGGTTTCTTCACCTGCGGAATTGTCTGAGACCAGCCATCATTAGGAGTATTTCTGTCTGTAATAAAGCCCTTTTGTTGGGAAAAACTCATTTTGATTGGCTGGGCCTGGCTCCAAAGTGGGTGGGCCTATGTCCTCCCAGGCCCACCCATGGCTGCGCCCCTGCCCAGTCATTTGAAATCCATAGATGTGTGCCTAATGAATTTATTTCAATTGACTGATTTCCTTATATGAATTGTAATTCAGTAAAATCATTGAAATTGTTGCATGTTGCATTTATATTTTTGTTCATACTCTATGAATATGTCCATAGCGCATTATTTATGGCCTTTATGGGGGGCGGTCGGGGGGAGATTCTTGTGACATTGCCTTCAGTAAGATTTGAGTTCGGCCTGTAGCTTTCAAATTATATGTCAGTTTCTATTTTCTGATTATTCTTTTTGGAGGGGGAGCCCAAAACAGTTTAACAGGTTAGAACTACAACATTTTCTTTGCAGCCCATGACAAATGTGTAGAATTGCAGGAAATTAGCTTTAAAATGGTAAAAGCAAGACTCCATCCCATGGCAAAATGTATAGAATTGCAGGAAATAAACTTTAAACCTACAAAATGTTCTCTCCGCCAACAAGAGGGGTGTGAACAGTTTGTGTCATAAACAGTGCCATAGAAATGGACGTGGGGGGTGCGGGATGTTCCTCAATGCTGGAAGGGGGGCCTGAGTGAAAAAGTTTGGGAACCTCTGGCCTAGACTGATAACATTGTAGGAGCACTGAGGTACAAATGCTGTCAGTTTGAAGACTATTACTGTAATTGGGAGCCAAAACACATAAATCAGTCATAGATACTACGGGGCAGCAGGTAGCCTAGCGGTTAGAGATGCGAGCCAGCAATCGGAGGATTGCCAGTTCGGGTCTAATGGGAATGATCTGGTGGGAAGTGAGCTGACAACCGGAGGGTTTGTGGTATCAAATTCTCGATGCCATTGCCTGCTGTTGTGCCCTTGAGCAAGGCACTTAACCCCCCACAACTTTCAGAGGGGTTGGGTTAAAAGCTTAAGTTAGGTTGGACCTTGTGTGCAATTGAGCAATAAAGTGATCTTAATACTTGCTTCCCCTTTTACTGTTCACACCCCACACCTTTTTAATGCATTCAATGTAGGTATCTGTATCAAACGTTTCCCATCAAACCATACCAGAGGAGATTAAATGTTGATTACATTTCACAAGCTATATTTCACAAGCTCAGGTCTTTAACACAAGGTACCCGTAACCTACAATTTGAAATCGAATTAACATAATACTAAAATCCCCATTAAAATCAGTCTGTTTAAGCTAGAGATATGTTTTTTTGCATGGGCTGCGTCTCAATCCATCGCAGCCGCCGATATCGCCTTTCCGCATCTGCGGTGAAAGGTGGCAGAGCTAGAACGGTGTTTGTCAGACCATGAGACATCCCAAAAATTTGTATTTTCACAAAAACGTTGAAAGATGAGACTCTCGCGAACATCATGGCATTCTCCGTTTTGCTCTAGGATGCCCACAAGCCTCACAAGACTCGTCTGAAGGTCCCCGGTACCAGTTTAAAAAATGAATGGAAGTATATATGGAGATATTGTAGTTTAGTGCCTAAAATAATGAGATAAATGCATGTAAAAAATAAATAAATAATAATAATAGTTTCCTGATATTTCTTATATCTCTCAGATATAGGACAGACACTTCAGAACAAACTTCCTTTAGATTTTTTTGGGACTATCTGTTGTTCCATGTATTGAATATGTTATTCAATGCATTTCTACTGGCTAATAGCAGTAATGCCAAATTCAATGTTTTATCCAATAATTTTTGTATATATTTTTTTGAAACATTAAGGGGTTTTAAAATTCCAAATCAAATAGCTAAATGATCCTTGGTATGACCATCTTAAATCAATTCCATATGTTAGATTAAAACACCCCTCCCCCGGCTTAGACAGGGCTTAGACACTATAGGGTTAAAGGGTTGTAAAGGGTTTCCAAGTAGTTTAAAGACATTTAACCATTAGTTAGTTAATTTGTAGTTTATAAACAGTTATAACTCTCTTAAAAGGTACCTTAATGTACCTAAAGTGTCACCCACTTTACACCCACTACGATCATAACGAAACCTTTGGGGAAAGACAGCACAGTACCTTACAACCATATCAAGTCAAATATTAATTATGATAACATAAATAAGAAGAATAGCAAGGTTATTCTTTCCCACTGTGTTGACATGGCAATCAAGTACATTTAGTACATGACCCTAGTGTAAATGCAGTAGCAGTGTACAAAGGCTGTGATAAAGTGTGCAGGTGTCTCGAGTGTGCGGTAGCGCCCCTTACCTCCTCCATTTTTGTAACACAGATATGGGAACCTCCACAAGTTCCCCAGCCCCACCAAGGTGCCTGCCACGGCCAAGAGGAACTCTAGCTTGTTGGCCCACTGGCCCCGGTCTAGCAGCAACTGGCTCTTCTTCATCACCAGACTGATGTCCTGGGCAGGCAGGTTATGACTGTGATCCTTTGGGAAATTCCTAGTCATGGTCACCAGCACACAGCAGTCTTCGCATTAATAAAATTATACTGAAACCTTGTTTATTTAGGTGTTTGTTAAAAATCATCAAGACAAGCACCACATTTGATAAATGTTCTCTTGCTTAATTTCCAATGAAATAGCCTATCACTCAATATGTACGTTCTGAACCTTGTGAACCACAAGTATGTAACAGCCTAAAACGACTCAGCTGATCCTTCCTTGGCACCAGTAATAAGCTTCATTTATTTACCCATGTAGGATTACCAACAGTGGACATTTTTCTCACTTTCAGCACAATTACCTGACAATACTAAACCATTTGGATACCGTAGAGTGAAGTATGCAGAACAGACATAATGAAGCACTTACCCCTCCATTACCATGGTCTCTCCCCCCATCCTCCTAGGGGTCTGGGTCTGTGCTGTAACGACAGACTGATCAGTATTCCCCTCAGACAGCATGCTCCTCGGCTGCTGCATACCCAGAACAAAGCAGAGATGTCATGAGTAGCCTAGACCAACAATCACAAGAAACTAGTCAAACAATTCATTCTTAAATTCCTTGGGATTAGGTTGTTGTTGTCCAGTAACTACCCTCCACATCTTTCATCATAATCTTACATTTACATTTTACATTTTAGTCATTTAGCAGACGCTCTTATCCAGAGCGACTTACAGTTAGTGAGTGCATACATTTTCATACTGGCCCCCCGTGGGAAACGAACCCACAACCCTGCCATTGCAAGCGCCATGCTCTACCAACTGAGCTACAGGGGACTAGAAGATAGCTCTTCATACATTGCCTAGAGAATAGGGTGATGGAGGAGGCTGAATACAGTATAGCTCAAATAAACTGATAGCCAGTCAGGCCTGCTTGTATGAGCTTGTTATTATGGTAAGAGCTGCTACAGAGCAGAACAACACAGAATAACTTCCTTGGAGTACTTTTCCACTGGGGTCATTGAGATTGGCAAAGTTGCTAACAACTAAACCAGATAAGCTGAGCTGTCTCTGGTATGTCAGAGCTGGTCATTAGACTTTGGTTATTTGGTAATCGGGAAATGCTGATCATGGACCACTTGTTATGTTGTTATTTAAACATATTTAGAAAACAATCCCTTCTCTCCTTATCTTTGCAAAACAAGAAATCTCTCTGTGTTTTATTAACCATTTATGGGGTGAATGTCTGAGATGTACAGTATACAATACAAAAAGTATATTTTTAAATAAATAAATTACTGTTAGTGTCCAGGTGCAATTTTTTCAAGCAGTACTTCTAAGTTGCCCAAAATCTTTTGAAATGTCATTTATTCAGAGAATATTAAGGTGCAGGTGTAAACTTTTGACTAGGTTACTGAGTTGGCCTGGTTACGTATCCACCATAGTTGCTGGAACCGTGCTGAAAATAACAATGTGAAAATAAAATACATGTATGTTTACCAGCTTGTGTCATTAACATTTAAACCAATGGTTTGGAAACAAACTGGTTGGGCTTCTCAGATGCTACCCTACCCTGGGATTAACACTGCAGAGAACTATTAAAGCTAAACATTACATATCATATGTAATGTACAGTACCAGTCAAAAGTTTGGACACACCTACTCATTCAAGGGTTTTTCTTTATTTTTACTATTTTTGTGTTAAACAAATCAAAATATATTTTGTATTTGAGATTCTTCAAATAGCCACCCTTTGCCTTGGTGACAGCTTTGCACACTCTTGGCATTCACTCAACCAGATTCACCTGGAATGCTTTTCCAACAGTCTTCAAGGAGTTCCCACATATGCTGAGAACTTGTTGGCTGCTTTTCCTTCACTCTGCCGTCTGACTCATCCCAAACCATCTCAATTGGGTTGAGGTCGGGTGATTGTGGAGGCCAGGTCATCTGATGCAGCACTCCATCACTCACCTTCTTGGTAAAATAGCCCTTACACTGCCTGGAGGTGTGTTGGGTCATTGTCCTGTTGGAAAACAAATTATAGTCCCACTAAGCCCAAACCAGATGGGATGGCGTATCGCTGCAGAATGCTATGGTAGCCATGCTGGTTAAGTGTGCCATGAATTCTAAATAAATCACAGACAGTGTCACCAGCAAAGCTCCCCCACACCATATCACCTCCTCCTCCATGCTTTACAGTGGGTACTACACATGCAGAGATCATCCGTTCACCCACACCGCGTTTCACAAAAGCACGGCGGTTTGAACCAGAAATCTCCAATTTGGATCTCCAACACTTGCTCGTGTTTCTTGGCACAAGCAGGTCTCTTCTTCTTATTGGTGTCCTTTAGTAGTAGTTTCTTTGCAGCAATTTGACCATGAAGGCCTGATTCACACAGTCCCCTCTGAACAGTTGATGTTGAGATGTGTCTGCTACTTGATCTCTGTGAAGCATTTATTTGGGCTGCAATTTCTGAGGCTGGTAACTCTAATGAACTTATCCTCTGCAGCAGAGGTAACTCTGGGTCTTCCATTCCTGTGGCGGTCCTCATGAGAGCCAGTTTCATCATAGCGCTTGATGGTTTTTGCGACTGCACTTGAAGAAACTTTCAAAGTTCGTTTCTCTTTGCTTATTTGAGCTGTTCTTGCCATAATATGGACTTGGTATTTCACCAAATAGGGCTATCTTCTGTATACCCCCACTACCTTGTCACAACACAACTGATTGGCTCAAACGCATTAAGAAGGAAATAAATTCCACTAATTAATTTTTAAGAAGGCACACCTGTTAATTGAAATGCATTCCAGGTGACTACCTCATGAAGCTGGTTGAGAGAATGCCAAGCGTGTGCAAGCTGTCATCAAGGAAAAGGGTGGCTATTTGAAGAATCTCAAATATAAAATATATTTTGATTTGTTTAACACTTTTTTGGTTACTACATGATTCCATATGTGTTATTTCATAGTTGTGATGTCTTCACTATTATTCTACCATGTAAAAAATTGTTTAAAAAAATAATAAGAAAGAAAAACCCTTGAATGAGTAGGCTGGTAGGAACATAAAGCGCGCAGCATTTAAACAACATTTCGTTGTATTAAATAATGAAAGTCTATAAATTGGCATATAGGCTGTGACTTACTTAGAATTAAATACAAATTAAACGAAAAATGACTTATTAGTGCATTTGAATTATTTTTTAGAATTAATTTTTTGAAACACGAGTTTGGCCAGTCTGTGGCTTCAAGCTCATGCGATGGTGCCCTGGAGAGCCGGCCAGCAGCGGATAATATCCTCTCCACACTTGCAGAGCCACTGGGGATGCTAAACACCCCTTTGGCCACTCTTGTCAGGCTGGGCAGAGATGTAGAGTTGTTTATTTTCATTTTTCTATAGGTAGGCCTAAATGTTTTCAGGCAAAATAACACAATCAAAGCGGAAAGCTCCTTGAACGTGGGAATATGCCAGGCCTATTGGGCCAAAAACAATTATGGCCTTTTGTATAGATAATAGAAGGAAAACGAACGAAACGTTTAAGAGATCTGATTTTTTTTATACTTTGCTACAATGACACACTTAGTTACAGTGGGGGGAAAAAGTATTTAGTCAGCCACCAATTGTGCAAGTTCTCCCACTTAAAAAGATGAGAGAGGCCTGTAATTTTCATCATAGGTACACGTCAACTATGACAGACAAATTGAGGAAAAGAAATCCAGAAAATCACATTGTAGGATTTTTTATGAATTTATTTGCAAATTATGGTGGAAAATAAGTATTTGGTCACCTACAAACAAGCAAGATTTCTGGCTCTCACAGACCTGTAACTTCTACTTTAAGAGGCTCCTCTGTCCTCCACTCGTTACCTGTATTAATGGCACCCGTTTGAACTTGTTATCAGTATAAAAGACACCTGTCCACAACCTCAAACAGTCACACTCCAAACTCCACTATGGCCAAGACCAAAGAGCTGTCAAAGGAAACCAGAAACAAAATTGTAGACCTGCACCAGGCTGGGAAGACTGAATCTGCAATAGGTAAGCAGCTTGGTTTGAAGAAATCAACTGTGGGAGCAATTATTAGGAAATGGAAGACATACAAGACCACTGATAATCTCCCTCGATCTGGGGCTCCACGCAAGATCTCACCCTGTGGGGTCAAAATGATCACAAGAACGGTGAGCAAAATTCCCAGAACCACACGAGGGGACATGGTGAATGACCTGCAGAGAGCTGGGACCAAAGTAGCAAAGCCTACCATCAGTAACACACTACGCCGCCGGGGACTCAAATCCTGCAGTGCCAGACGTGTCCCCCTGCTTAAACCAGTACATGTCCAGGCCCGTCTGAAGTTTGCTAGAGTGCATTTGGATGATCCAGAAGAGGATTGGGAGAATGTCATATGGTCAGATGAAACCAAAATATAACTTTTTGGTATAAACTCAACTCGTCGTGTTTGGAGGACAAAGAATGCTGAGTTGCATCCAAAGAACACCATACCTACTGTGAAGCACGGGGGTGGAAACATCATGCTTTGGGGCTGTTTTTCTGCAAAGGGACCAGGACAACTGATCCATGTAAAGGAAAGAATGAATGGGGCCATGTATCGTGAGATTTTGAGTGAAAACCTCCTTCCATCAGCAAGGGCATTGAAGATGAAACGTGGCTGGGTCTTTCAGCATGACAATGATCCCAAACACACCGCCCGGGCAACGAAGGAGTGGCTTCGTAAGAAGCATTTCAAGATCCTGGAGTGGCCTAGCCAGTCTCCAGATCTCAACCCCATAGAAAAACTTTGGAGGGAGTTGAAAGTCCATGTTGCCCAGCGACAGCCCCAAAACATCACTGCTCTAGAGGAGATCTGCATGGAGGAATGGGCCAAAATACCAGCAACAGTGTGTGAAAACCTTGTGAAGACTTACAGAAAACGTTTGACCTGTGTCATTGCCAACAAAGGGTATATAACAAAGTAATGAGAAACTTTTGATATTGACCAAATACTTATTTTCCACCATAATTTGCAAATAAATTCATAAAATATCCTACAATGTGATTTTCTTGAATTATTTTTCTCATTTTGTCTGTCATAGTTGACGTGTACCTATGATGAAAATTACAGGCCTCTCTTATCTTTTTAAGTGGGAGAACTTGCACAATTGGTGGCTGACTAAATACTTTTTCCCCCCACTGTATCTACCCAACTCATTCCTTTCTTTTAGTATGTGCACGTAGAAAGTACATCATCAGTGTCTTTTCAGATTCTACAATGATTCTTTAGTTGTGGATGTTTCATGTAGCCAGTGTGTAACAACTGCCATATCCCGCGTTTAGCACGATACCAGCAGGTGGCATCCAATCCTTACACATAACAGTGGACACATCGCCGCACTCCCTCTTGCTCTTGGTCCTCATCTTTGTAAGTCACCTTGATTTAGCACCTGTGTGTTTTATCATTTTCTTTATGAAAATATTTAGCGAACTCCATGACAGTAGCTAAAGCCAGGGGCTATTAGCAGCACACAAGTAGACTACAAATGCATGCTGGGGCAGGCATGCCCTGAGCTCCTGAAGTGAGCACTACTTGAGCACTACTGGAGCTAAATTGGAGCGGGCGAGAAGGCAGACGCTCCAGCCTTTGGGAATCTTGCTCCACGCTCCAGTCAAATTGGGCACACTCCGCTCCTCGCTCTGCTCCAGCTCTGCTCTGCTTACAAACTCTGATCAGGGACTGGTAAACTACCATATGGTCTTCTACGATCTTTCCTCCTTGGGGGGCTGCTTCAAACTAGCACTGTAGAAGTGACCGTAGAAGTGACCACTGTAGAACTAGTGTCAGCTAACCACCTCAGGTGCTGCTCACTGACATCCTAAAGGCCAGAAACACTGGCCTAAAGGATGTCAATGCTCAATAGCATAACATTCACAACGTTAGCTTCTGTTACACTGCATGGGTTCTTCTGTTAACACTACAAACATGAATTATTGATCCTAAGATCAGTTGAGATCTTTCCTCTAGCATCTTATATTACTTACACCAAACAGAGTAAAAACAATAAAAGCTCTGCTTTATTTGTGAGATTCCTCTTTTTGACACAATGGTTCATTAGCCATGAAACAAGACAGACTTATCAACACAACAAGACACCTATATAAGGCATATTTACAGCTGGATCAAAATCTCTAGTACTTACAAGACCATGCTCTCTGTACAAAAAATGATAAAACGTGTTACACAGGCAGACACCAAGTGCATGCTCAAAGTAAGGTAGTAAACAATATTTCACCTGCCAAAAGCAGTCTCAAAATTAATGTCATGTTGAATTTCAGGTTCTTCGTAAAACAAAGGTAAAACAAGATGATTATGAAGTCATATTCCATTGAAATGTAAATACTCCAATCTTAATGAGGGCAAATTTCAGGTACAGACAGCTATTGATAATTTCCTCCAATGTAATGATTCAGTGAAAAAAATCCACTGTGGATTAAAATATTATTTTGATGACTATGTTCTTTACAGTTTAATTTTAATGTTGATATTACATTTAGTCACATATATATTTTTCGTACAAGTCCCACTCTTCAATGGTTTATATACCGTAACTATCACCAAATGGCATGTATTCACCATTATGGCGTTCACCAAAAAGGTCACATTTACCAAATGGCATGCCTGTTTCGTTTTGTATTGGGACAGGGGTGGGACAGCGACGGAAGGGGTACAGATAACATCCTGTATTATACTGGTCATCTTCTCTCAGAGTGGTGGTACATGGAATTTTCTATTCCCCAAATATAATGAGACGCTATGAGTTTCATATTTCAACAGATGTAGCAAAAATAGCTTAGTTACAGTAGCTCCGATGAAGACAAGAGAAGAACTTCACCGCATCATACCCATATATATTATGTACATACCGAGAGACACATACTTACAAGAAATGCAAATAGGAAGAATAAACTCAGATTGCAAATTTTGAAATTAAGACAACTTTTGAATACTCACTTTTTTCTGTTTTCAGCAAGGATAGAAACATTAAGCATAGTTGCCCTTCAGCTATACGGAGTCTCTCTTTGCTTATTACATTCATATCGCAGGTAAAACCAAGACCAGAGGGTGAGAGACAGAGTCATTGGCGTCTCTCAAGGAGTCCTATAGAGTTCCTGGTGAGTCTCAGCCAGGTGTGTCCCTGGTCTTTAGCCAAGGTCATAGTAGTCAAGGACATTTGGCACTCAGTCAATATTAGTGTACATCACAGTCAATTAGTTTGGCCTACCCAACCTTTCTATCAACCAATCAGCACATATTCAATCACATACATACTATTATCACCATTAACATACAGGTTCAACAGATTTCCATTGCTCTGGTTTTATTGGACTAGAAGAGTGGTAGCTTAGCATGTGACTGGATGAAAATAACAGACCCCTGTCAGCATCATCGTCACCCACCAGTGGATATCACACATGCATTCAATGGTAAATAAATAATCAAACAAAAACATTTAGAAAATACAGTACCAAGTCACTGTAACATTTCTTAGATTTTGAGTAGTTAGTACCTTGGTTACATTATGGCACTAAGTGCATTCTGGACCTAGAGTGGCATTTCAAGGGGCTGTGGAAGGAAAATTAGTTATTTTCCCATAATCCCCAGCATTGTGGCAAGAAACACCACCTGATGGCGATCTGTCTGTCAGGCAGTTGTAATGAAATTACAGAAAAGAGGGCAAAAACCTGTTGTTTGAATTAAATTATGGTAAAACTTTATTTTAAGGTACACATATTAGCCACTAAGTTGCAGTTTATACGTGTGTATATCAGAGGGGGCTGGTTTTAGGAGGATGGGCTCATTGCAATGGCTGGAATAGAATCAATGGAATGGAGTCAATCATGTGGTTTCCATATGTTTGATACCGTTCCATTAATTCCATTCCAGCCAATTTATTACAATGAGCCCATCCTCTTATAGCTCCTTCCAACAGCCTCCTCTGGTGTATATGCTGTACATTGCTCATAATACCTTTATTATGTCTTATTAGCCATATATTAGGCCTTAATTAAGTGTTTTCTTATTCAAACATAAGTAATGTGTTACTGGCCAGTAGTGCTGAGCGATTAGTGCTTTTTGAGATCGTTTCAGTTTGGTTTAAGAAAAATAATCAGGGTTTGTGATTTTTATTTTTTTTGAAACAATAATGTGGGTTAAATGCTGTAACAACACAGAAAACAACAATTGATGGTAGTGACTGCCCATTACTATCATTTATTAAGCTGTAACCATAATTTATTAACATTACTTTACTTGAAATATGTAGGTTTTTGGGCGACCCGACCAAATTCACATAGAAAAGTGAGTTATAGATCTGTCATTGTCATTGAAAGCAAGTCTAAGAAGCGGTAGATCGGTTCTATGTGCACTATTTCTATGCTACCTGTTCTTAAGTTTAGTTTTTGCTTCTTTTACTTTCGGTGTTGTACACCTGCTTCAAACAGCTGAAAATACAATATTTTTGGTTATGGAAAATATATTTCACAGTGATTTAGATGGTACAATGACTCTCTATACTATACTTGCTTATTTTTTCACATAAACTGAAATTAGGCGAACAATTAGAATATTAGCAACAAGGAAATGCCGGTGCGATTTCTGCATAGTGCATCTTTAAATAAAATATTTTGATTGTGTATATCACATATCTGTTTTTAGTATGATTACTTTGTTATTTCATTATTAAAACCCCAATGATGGTAGTCACTGCCCATTACTATGTATCACTTATTAATGCACCATCCTTTATTCACATTACTTTAATAAAATATTTCAGTTGTGTATATTTTTTAATTTTCTTTATGACTTATTATTTAATTTCAAGTCATCATCGCATTAGCATCCAGCCAGCCAGCCATCTATCCATCTATCTCTGTGCTCCTCAAAGAGCCATCATATTTAGGCTAGCATCCTTGCTGGCTAGCTGCCTGCTGTCTGACGAAATCACTGTTTCAGTAGTTCTTCAAACTAGATAAGGCACACTTTTAAGACTGATGAATAACAACTATCAATCAATTAGATTAATTGAACTGTTCCCTCGTTCGCGACGCGTTCTGTGAACTTCTGTCCCTCCCTTCCTTCTCCGTTTCAGTCTGCCAGACCCACAGGCTTGAACCAATGAGAACAGGCAGCTGTAGGCACAAAGGATTCTGGTTATTGTAGTTATTATCCCCCCCCCCCCCCCGAACTATTATGAATGTTGAAACTATACTTCCCTGCAACGTCCCACAGCTCATCCTTAATCTCTCTAGAGAAACCGTGCGTTGAGCCAGAGCTCAATGTTTAATGTAGATTATCCACACTAATACTGGGAGTCGTTGTCCCAAAGGCTGGAAGGCAGGTGACAAGCTTAAGTCCAAAATAATGCCATAGAAACGAATTGGGCTTATGTTGGACATATTTTGGCGACAGTGAAAACTCTCGCTTTCGCCTCTTCCTCTCTGGTAGAGCTCAAAGAAAAATAAAAAAAACAAATGGAATTCAAATAATTGAACCTATGTCGTTATTTAAAAAATGAAAATAAACTGACATTTCGGCTAATCGCTTAGCACTATTGGCCAATCCTTAATCTTCTCTCTCATTTTGAAGGTACATCAATGTGACAACATTGAAATGACAAGATACAGTACGATTCCCAATAACTCCTTTATGGTCACTTGTGTCTTTTCTTTATTTATGGTAACACTGTAGTATAGGGTACACTTCCACATCTGAAGGTACCATTCCTGTGTATCTTAAAATTAAGTGTCACCAAATTGATAACAATGACTGACTAATGAATGGGCCTAGATCAACTGTCAAACACAGTACACAGATATGTTGTCCATACACCTCCTGATTCCTAACCTGGCCCTTTAAAAGGCTTCAACATTCGAGAGCCACCCACACAAATCTTACAGAACGCTTGGCAACAGTCCCTTATGGCACAGTTCAGTCAGGTGTAAAGTAAGCGCAAATCTGCTGTATATAAGACAATCAAGAAAACAGAAACATACATTTTTCCACATTCTAATTTAAGCATGTATACAATAAAGTCGTATTATTATCAACAGGGGGCCTGACAGAGGAGGGTCTTAGTTACATTGTCGATTCACATAAAAACAGGGGATCAAATACAACAGACCTGCAGATCCATCTTCAACACACCTCGAACCTCACACACATTGGTCTGAATAAACCTCATCATCTCAATCAATACAACTCTATTAAACCATTATTGCGAAATGTAAACACCCTTTAAATGTATCATGAAAATATGTGTACAAATGGATATATCCCCGTCTGAAAAATTTCCACATTGAGTAGACCTACGTATCTCTTTCCATCAGATTAAATACAATTATGAGGATTACAGTTGCTAGGCCTGTGCTGCACATTCAGCCACTTTACTTCAGATTAGACAGCCAGATTGTAATGAAAACAAGGTTTGGTATGAGGATTATCACACCAATCCAGGAAAAATAAGAAATAGAAATTAGAAATTATAACTTCTTTGAATTAAAAACACATTTATTTCCATACTGTTAGCCCAGATGCAGTGATCTTGAGTGAAGAATAAGGTAATGGTAGTTCCATTTACTAAACAATATGGTGAACAATCCTGCACAGCCACTACCACCCCGACCTCTTCTTACTGTCTGATCTTCTGTGACAAATAGCTTACATACTGTCTCAATATGTTTATAGCAGCATAAAACCAGTGGAGTTGTGATGACTGGATAGATATAACCAATGCTTTGTCTCACTCCAATATGGCTGTCGATGTATAACCTAGCCTATGAGGAGAAATGTGTCTTTCTTGCCCTTTCTTGTCCAGTTGACCTGGATCAGCTAGACAGATTTATGAAGAGGAGTACACAGGCTTAACCATTTAAATCATGTGGCCTTATGTATGAAGAGTCACAGAGTAGGAATGCTGATCTAGGATCAGTTTTGCGTTTTAGATCACAATGAATAAGATTACATTGACAGGGGAGACCTGATCCTAGATCAGCACTCCTACTCTTGACACATACCCTCAGAGGCCAGTTTATTAGGTACACCACCCCGTTCACGAAATGGTTTGCTCCTACAGACAGTGAGTCACGTGAGCGTGGCTTGCTATATAAAGCAGGCAGACAGGCATCCAGTTACTGTTCGATTGAATGTTAGAATGGGCAAAACGAGTGACCTAAGCAACTTTGAGCATGATATGATCGAAACGGCCGGCTTCCTGGGCTTTTCACGCACGACAGTGTCTAAGGTTTACCGAGAATGGTGCGAAAAACTAAAAACATCTAGCCAGCAGCGGGGCACAAACAGGCAAATAACCGCGCAGAACAACAGTGGTGTGCAGAACGGCATCTCGGAACACACAACTCGTCAGCCCTTGTCACGGATACCGAGTTCCACTCCTATCAGCAAAAAAACAAGAAGAAGCGGCTCCAGTGGGCACGCGATCACCAACACTGGAAAATTGAGGAGTGAAAATAACTAAATCTCCTGGTCCGACGAATCCCGGTTCCTTTTGCGTCATGCTGATGGCAGAGTCAGGATTTGGCATAAGCAGCATGCGTCCATGGCCCCATCCTGCCTCGTGTCAAAGGTACAGGCTGGTGGCGGTGGTTTAATGGTGTGAGGAATGTTTCCTGGCACACGTTAGGTCCCTTGATACCAGTTGAGCAACGTTTCCATTCCCAGAAGAATTCAGGCTGTTCTGGAGGCAAAGGGGGGTCAGGCCTGGTACTAGATTGGTGTACCTAATAAACCTTTATTTTGTTTTTGACATGTAGGCTAACTCCTTCTTGCCTCTTAGCCCTCAAGTTTTCTAATACAAATCCTAATGGCACATTGATTTGATTCATAATGTTCATACAGGTAACAGTAAAGATTTGGCACTTTTATATGTAATGTTATTAATTACAGGCATAACAATGGTATTACAATGGTGTCACAGACAGTGTGCTGATGACTGGTGATACTTTGGTCTCCAAATCACCAACTGACTGGATTATGAAAATCTGGTTGTCACATTTTTTTGCAAAACAATCACAATATAGACATCTCGATGAATTAATTAATAAATAAAATAATATCGTCAGCCAAATGCTCACTGATATACTTTCCATAAACAGCTAACATTACACATAGTGATATATTCCCCTCAGACCCTCAGTTATCAATCTGATACTTACTAAAATAGTAAACCAGAAGCCCTACTTTTTATGTGAGGTTATTTGTATTATCTTCAAGCCATTGTCGAAGGTCATCAACTTCTGCTCTGAAAATTTTCAGTTGCTATTGGTCTTTATAATGTTGCAAAAACAACAACATTCATACATACATAGTTTGGGCCTGTGTGATGACATCACCATCTCTAAGGAGTTTGTCAGAGCACAACCTTACTGTTACTCCAGAGCAGAGGGATTCTGAACTGTGGGGACTTCAGTGGCCAGTGTCTGACCCCGAAGGTAGAAAGTGCAAAGGTAAGCATAGTTTAGGAATTATATATGGATTCCTTATTCAAGTGGAATGATATGTGGTCAGAGGTCAATTCAATCATCTGTGTGTGTGTGTGTGGGGGGGGGGGGGGGGGGGGGGTTGGGGAAATAGAGGATGCTGAACATCTATCAATACACTATCATTCTATGAAGGTATACTATTATTTTAATTTTAAATTCAATTTCAACATGAAAAATGTATGATATTTAATCTTGAGGAGAGAGAAAATCTATTAATTTAAAATAAATCTGCTATGGGGTCTTTTTTTTACAACTCAAAATATAATATTCGATAGGATGTACGACTTTACAATTCCAAAGGATTATGTGCAAACTGTACTGATCTGTACTAATTCCTGAGGGCAGATAGTTATAAATATATATCATCAACTTTCTACCAGTCACAGGGCCAAAATAAGTCATTGTGAGGTGAAGAATGCACATTATTAGAATAAAATTGTGGGAATAACAAACTACTTTTCATATCAGAAAATGTTCTGTCAATTTAACAATATGGTCTAGTAAACCTGTACTCGATAGTAGTCCATGTTTGTAAACAGGGACATCAAAATAAATAAAACAACAACACTGAATGATAATGGAATGAGGACCATAAACAATGGCAGCTAAAGGCTTTAACCATAAACCCAGCCAACCACGACCAAGGTTTCTGCTGCTAACTCAGACAGCATCTCACCACAGTCAGAAGGTGACCGACAATAATATGGCAACTTCAAACCAATGTTGCTCCATCAAGTGGAATATGCACGGATAGGTTTCAGTTAGTTTTCTAATTAGGTACCTGTATATGATCCAACTGGTCAGGTCAGGTCAGGTCAGGACAGAACAGGACAGGACAGAAAAGGACAGGACAGGACAGAAAAGGACAGGACAGAAAAGGACAGGACAGGACAGGCGAATGGCTGGATGAGATTGAGGGGTCCAGTGTGCTGCTGAGTTACCTATAGCTGTCTGTCCAACCAAGCCTGTTTCTCTCTCTCTACTCCCTCCCTTCATCTTTCTCTGTCTCCTCCTCCTCACTGCGTCTAAAGAGGCAGGTCTGTGCTGTTGTGGCGAGTCTTTCGCGATGTCCCATCGTCCCGGGGGAGGGCTTTCTGCAAGTTAGACATGGCTGCTGTCTTCTTCAGGTCGATCACAGCGTAGAACTCACTGCGCCGTGGGGCCTGCTGGGGGCCACATTTGAGGGGCGGCAGGCGCTGGTGCTGTGGCTGTAGTGGCTGGGGCTGAGACTGGGCTCCCCCTCCACCCCCACCAAGTGCCTGGCACGGCGGCTCTGCATCAAGGTCCACCTGGATGTAATTGAGCTGCCTCGACGGGGTCATATGACCGTGCTCACAGCCCTCTCCCCGACCAAACCCTCCTCCCGGCCGCCTACGGAAATCAAAACTGAATATTCGTCCACCACGGTCCGACTGGGGGTGGCAGGCCTGGGGGTGCGGGAGGCAGGCATGTCGCAGCCGGCTGGGCTGGACCTGGACCTGCTCTGTGTTGACATAGTTCTGCAGGGCGTCACGGTGGATCCCCCCCCCCCCCAGCCCATCATGGTGGTACCCGTTGGGTGTCCCGGGACCCTCTGAAAACTCGTACTCATCAAAGTCCTCCTCCTCTTCCTCGTACTCCTCCTCATCCTGTTCCTCGTCATCCTCGTCCTGCTCCTCGTCTCTCTGCAGGGCTTGGTACTCCCACACCGGCGGCAGCGACGGCAGGTTCTCATAGTTGAGCAGAGCTGTCCGCCGGTGACCCCCGCCCATCCCTGCGCCCCTCTCACAGGGGTACCCCTGAGGGGGTAGAGAGGATGGGCCGTGGGGGTGTGGGTGCGGGTGGAGGGGGTGTGGGTGTGATTGTGCATGACTGTCTCCGGTGGTGCTGCTGCTGCTGCTGGAGCCCACAGACTGGGACACGCTGCTGGGACTGAGTCTCAACCGGCGCCCCCCCCTCAGGCCATTGATATTCTCGTAGGTGAGCTGGCTGCCCTGGCAGCCCTCCTGGTGCTCGTGGCCGGGGTGCCGGTGCATCACATGGTGATAGTGAGGGTGGTGGTAGGAGTGGGAGTTGCACAAGTGCAGAGGAGGCTTGTCCCCCTCCGTCTCTGAGCCTGTGGCGCCCTCTACAGGCCGCATGAGATGGGGATTGTGGCCCCCGTGCCTCTCCCTCTCTAGCAGGTGGCGCTGTGCAGGGGTGGGACCCAGCATGAATTTGACCTCCTGAGAGGAGGGCTGCAGGAATACCTGGGGTTCCTTGCGTTGTTCCTCCAGGGGGCAGCAGTGCATGCTGGCCTGCCCACCTCCTTGACCCCCGACAGACATGGCTCCTCGGGTTGACTCGTT
Source organism: Coregonus lavaretus (assembly GCF_964263955.1). NCBI lineage: Eukaryota > Metazoa > Chordata > Actinopteri > Salmoniformes > Salmonidae > Coregonus > Coregonus lavaretus. The sequence goes on from NC_139995.1 coordinate 39,410,524, forward strand.
GAAGGAGGTGGGCCGCACCTCAGGTAGAGAGTGTACACAGTGTCGACTGGAGAGTTCCCCATCCACAGTAACAGTATTCATATAGGTGTGAGCCTGCAGAGAGATAGGGAGAGGGGGGAAGAGAGAGAGGAGAGGAGAGAGAGAGAGAGAGAGAGAGAGAGAGAGAGAGAGAGAGAGAGAGAGAGAGAGAGAGAGAGAGAGAGAGAGAGAGAGAGAGAGAGAGAGAGAGAGAGGAGAGAGAGAGAGAGAGAGAGAGAGAAAGAGAGATTAGCAAGGACTCAGAGAGGATATTACACACATTGCGAGGTGAGGAGTCACCAGCGATTACAGTGCAGCTCGGTTCGTCACTATAATGTGAAAACCACAATAGAGAGGTAAGGGGTCAATCTTACCTGGTCACCCAGGCCCATGAGGCTGTGGCCATGGGGGTCGTCAGTTAGAGAGGGCTGGGAGGATTCAGCTCTCATGGGATACCCCGGATACCCATTGGGAAAACCCTGGACGGGGAATGATGGAGCTGGAGACAGATAACAATACAAACTGTGTTGAATGGGAGTCTGGGTAAATGAGGTTAGATGTTTTTATGTCTGCAAGTCTAATGGTGTGTGTGTGTGTGGTGTATTGCATAGACTGCTTAGTAATGAAGCCTTTGTTTTACCCCGAAGTCATTGTGTTTTCTACCCTTCCACCTCCCTCCCTCCCTTCAACCTCCCTCCCTACCCTTCCACCTCCCTCCTTCCCTATCCTTCCACCTCCCTCCCTATCCTTCCACCTCCCTATCCTTCCACCTCCCTCCCTCCCTTCCACCTCCCTCCCTCCCTATCCTTCCACCTCCCTCCCTCCCTCCCTCCCTATCCTTCCACCTCCCTCCCTATCCTTCCACCTCGTACTGCACAAGTTGACTTCAGGTATTTACCTAAAAAGTAGCTACAAATATTCAAATCTATAAAAAAACTTCAAATAAATAGTTTCAATGGTATTGACGCTATTGAAAAACCATCCCGTGGTTATTTCCAAATACCCCTGTATACGGTATATATGGTATACCACCCAGGCCTACTCCCTACCCTTCCATTTCCTTTCCACCTGCCTCCCTCACTACCCTTCCACCTCCCTTCCTCCCTACCCTTCCACCTCCATTCCTCCCTATTCTTCGACCTCCCTCCCTGCCTCCAACAAGTTGGAGCATTGAAACTGGGTTTGATGAAAGGGTTTACAGTAAGACGTGGTAGGCCGGTAGGCCCGATCACCGACAGCGATGAGACAGCCTACAGGGAGGAGGTCAGACACTTGGCAGTGTGGTGCCATGACAACAACCTCTCCCTCAACGAGGGGAGAGCACATCCTCATCCACATCGACGGGGCTGTAGTGGAGCGGGTCGAGAGCTTCAAGTTCCTTGGAGTCCACATCAATAAGGACGTAACATGATTCACACACACAGACACACAGTCGTGGAGAGGGCACGACACCGCCACTTCCCCCTCAGGAGGCTGAAAAGATTTGGCATGCGCCCTTGGATCCTCAAAAGGTTATACAGCTGCACCATCGAGAGCATCTTGACTGGCTGCATCACCGCTTGGTATGGCAAATGCACCACCCTTGACTGCCAAGCGCTACAGAGGGCGATGCGGACAGTACATCACTAGGGCCAATCTCCCTGCCATCCAAGATCTCTATATCAGGCGGTGTTAGAGGAAGTCCCAAAAAATTGCCAAAGACTCCAGCCACACAAGCCATAGACTGTTCACTCTGCTACCGTTTGGCAAATGGTACTGCAGCATCGGCTCTGGTACCAACAGGCACCGAGACAGCTTCTACCCCAAAGCCATAAGACTGCTAAATAGTTTATTAATGGTTACCCGGACTATCTGCTTTACACAACATGCCTACCACTTTGAAGATGCAACATATTTTTTGGGGTGAAATAAGACAAAATAACAGAAAACTATTCACCCCCCCAAAGTCAATACTTTGTAGAGCCACCATTCTTCAAGGCAAAACTGCTCCAGCTCCTTCAAGTTGGATGGGTTCCGCAGGTGGACAGCAATCTTTAAGTCATACCACAGATTCTCAATTGGATTGAGGTCTGGGCTTTGACTAGGCCATTCCAAGACATTTAAATGGTTCCCCTTAAACCACTCAAGTGTTGCTTTAGCAGTATGCTTAGGGTCATTGTCCTGCTGGAAGGTGAACCTCTGTCCCAGTCTCAAATCTCTGGAAGACTGAAACAGGTTTCCCTAAAGAATTTCCCTGTATTTAGCGCCATCCATCATTCCTTCAATTCTGACCAGTTTCCCAGTCCCTGCCGATGAAAAACATCCCCACAGCATGATGCTGCCACCACCATGCTCCACTGTGGGGATGGTGTTCTCGGGGTGATGAGAGGTGTTGGGTTTGCGCCAGACATAGCGTTTTCCTTGATGGCCAAAAAGCTCAATTTTAGTCTCATCTGACCAGAGTACCTTCTTCCATATGTTTGTGGAGTCTCCCACATGCCTTTTGGCGAACACCAAACGTGTTTGCTTATTTTGTTCTTTAAGCAATGGCTTTTTTCTGGCCACTCTTCCGTAAAGGGCCTGCTCTGTGGAGTGTATGGCTTAAAGTGGTCCTATGGACAGATACTCCAATCTCCGCTGTGGAGCTTTGCAGCTCCTTCAGGGTTATCTTTGGTCTCTTTGTTGCCTCTCTGATTAATGCCCTCCTTGCCTGGTCTGTGAGTTTTGGTGGGCGGCCCTCTCTTGGCAGGTTTCTTGTGGTGCCATATTCTTTCAATTTTTTTATAATGGATTTAATGGTGCTCCGTGGGATGTTCAAAGTTTTGGATATTTTTTTATAACCCAACCCTGATCTGTACTTCTCCACAACTTTGTCCCTGAAGTGTTTGGAGAGCTCATTGGTCTTCATGGTGCCGCTTGCTTGGTGGTGCCCCTTGCTTAGTGGTGTTACAGACTCTGGGGCCTTTCAGAGATCATGCGACACTTAGATTGCACACAGGTGGACTTCATTTAACTAATTATGTGACTTCTGAAGGTAATTGGTTGCACCAGATCTTATTTAGGGGCTTCATAGCAAAGGGGGTGAATACATATGCACGCACCACTTTTCCGTAATTTATTTTTTAGAATTTTTTGAAACAAGTTATTCTTTTCATTTCACTTCACCAATTTGGACTATTTTGTGTATGTCCATTACATGAAATCCAAATAAAAATCCATTTAAATTACAGGTTGTAATGCAACAAAATAAGAAAAATGCCAAGGGGGATGAATACTTTTGCAAGGCATTGTATTAGATTAATCCTCGGGTGTTGCTGTCTCCTTCCCTCTCATTAGAAGACGTCTAGGATCTATTTACCCTAACACGCACCTCATTCCTACAGGAACACTTTGGAGCACCAGCATACCTGTATTTATTACCATGCCACTGGGTTAGAACCTTCATAACAATGTTTGAATCTTTACCACAGTTCTCATTTACCAGCTATCCATGTGAACAAGGCCTCATAACATGTTGTCCGTTCATCTTTCCCTCGTTCCGTACACATCACCGACAAACTGAAATGGTCCACCCATGCAGACAGTGTGGTGAAGAAGGCGCAACAGAGCCTCTTCAACCTCAGGAGGCTGAAGAAATTTGGCTTATCACCTAAAACCCTCACAAACAATTGAGAGCATCCTGTCGGGCTGTATCACCGCCTGGTATGGCAACTGCACCGCCCACAACCGCAGGGCTCTCCAGAGGGTGGTGCGGTCTGCCGAACGCATTACCGGGGGCAAACTACCCGCCCTCCAAGACACATTCAACACCCGATGTCACAGGAAGGCCAGAAAGATCATCAAGGACATCAACCACCCGAGCCAATGCCTGTTCACCCCGCTATCATCCAGAAGGCGAGGTCAGTAAAGGTGCATCAAAGCTGGGACCGAGAGAATGAAAAACAGCTTCTATCTCAAGGCCATCAGACTGTTAAATAGCCATCACTAGCACATTAGAGGCTGCTGCTGCCTATTGAAATCACTGGCCACTTTAAGAAATGGAACACTAGTCACTTTAATAATGTTTACATATCTTGCACTACTCATCTCCTATGTATATACTGCATTCTATTCTATAATATTCTTCTGTATCCTAGTCCATGCCGCTCTGTCATTGCTTGTCCATATATGTATATACTCTTAAATCCTATTCCTTACTTTTTTGTGTGTATTGGGTATATGTTGTGTAATTGTTAGATATTACTGCACTATCGGAGCTAGAAGCATAAGCATGTCGCTACACCCGCTATAACATCTGCTAAACACGTGTATGTGACAAATAAAATTTGATTTGATTTGATTTGGCTAGTCTCCCAGTCCCTGCCGCTGAAAAACATCCCCACAGCATGATGCTGCCACCACCATGCTTCACCGTAGGGATGGTGCCAGGTTTCCTCCAGACGTGACGCTTGGCATTCAGGCCAAAGAGTTCAATCTTGGTTTCATCAGACCAGAGAATCTGGTTTCTCATGGTCTGAGAGTCCTTTAGGTGCCTTTTGGCAAACTCCAAGCGGGCTGTCATGTGCCTTTTACTGAGGAGTGGCTTCCGTCTGGCCACTCTACCATAAAGGCCTGATTGGTGGAGTGCTGCAGAGATGGTTGTCCTTCTGGAAGGTTCTCCCATCTCCACAGAGGAACTCTGGAGCTCTGTCAGAGTGACCATCGGGTTCTTGGTCACCTCCCTGACCAAGGCCCTTCTCCCCCGATTGCTCAGTTTGGCCAGGCAGCCAGCTCTAGGAAGAGTGTAGGTGGTTCTAAACCTCTTCCATTTAAGAATGATGGAAGCCACTGTGTTCTTGTGGACCTTCAATGCCGTATAAATATTTTGGTACCCTTCCCCAGATCTCGGAGCTCTACGGACAATTCCTTCGACCTCATGGCTTGGTCTTTGCTATGACATGCACTGTCAACTGTGGGACCTTATATAGACAGGTGTGTGCCTTTCCAAATCATGTCCAATCAATTGAATTTACATAAATATTCAAAGGCTGAATATTTATGTTAATAAGGTATTTGTATTTATTTATTTGTTTTATTGGCAAAAAATTAAAAAAAATTCACTTTGTCATTATGGGGTATTGTGTGTAGATTGAAAACATTTATGTAATCGATTTTAGAATAAGGCTGTAATGTAGCAAAATATGGAAAAAGGGAAGGGGTCTGAATACTTTCCGAATGCACTGTATTTACACACACTCACTCACACACTACACTGACACTCTCACACACACTACATAAGCACGCACGCATACTGACAGCACAAACACACACACACGCATACTGACACAACACAAACACACAAGCACACACTTTTACACTGATCATTTGTTGCTGCTACTCTGTTATTTATTTTACTGTTATTATCTTTATACAACGGGTGGATCTAATCCTGAATGCTGATTGGTTAAAACCGTATTCCAGCCGGTGTCTATTTCACAAGTTCCACCGGCTAAATCTATGACGTTGAAATGCCTATTTACTCTGTTCCATCTCACTGTGCAATCCACTGTCTCATCAACCCTGCCAGGAAATGTATAAACTTGATCTCCGCTATAAAAATCATCTAGACATTATCTCCCATTTCTTTAAGACTACATTTACATTTAAGTCATTTAGCAGACGCTCTTATCCAGAGCGACTTACAAATTGGTGCATTCAACTTAGGATAGCCAGTGGGACAACCACATATTGATCACAGTAAGTACACTTCTTCGAACAAGCAGCTGTGAGCAAAGTCAGTGCAATCAGGGACAACTACATCTCGATCACAATAAGTACATTTCTTTAAACAAGTCAGTGCTAGCAGGTTAAGTAAGTCAGGTGTTAGTTTAGACAAAAGACAGTGGTAGTAAAGGGGGGGTAGAAGGATTACTATTTTCAACAGCAGAGATTTGTATAAATCTTGCTGTCTGTCTCTACGACCTTTTCAATATTGAATTGCGATCGCCACCGTCCCATATAAAGTGAATGTCTCCGAACGAGAGACAGCAAATTGAGCTGGTTGTCATAGCCACATTAAAAACTTTTTTTCAGTTGACTGACTAAATCGATACTTTGTTGCGAAAACTAAAATGGATGAGTGGAACATTTATTTTGATCTTTTCGCCGGCATGACTATGGATGAATGGGAAAAAGAGATAGCAATAATACCCAGGCATGCAGATTTGGGGGATACTGCATTGAATGACGTAGAGAAAAGCCGCAACGTAGAAAACACAGTTAAGAATACAAACTGGGCTGTGCTTCGAGGGCTGGCTAGTAGAGAAGAAAAAAAGGTGTTGACTTCAAAACTGTCACTAAGGAAGAGTTTAACATTCTTCTCAGACAGTTTTATGGAAATGTTGAAATGGGAATGGGTAGCATGAGTAGCTACCTGGCACTCCGGAGTGGGCTCAACCGGTTTCTAAATGACCCACCCATCGGTCGCAGCTGGTGCCTTATGAAGGACACTGAATTTACCACCTCGAATAATGTATTTCTGGGCAACATCAACCAGCTAAGAAGGAAAGGAAAAGCTATCACAAACAGCCACCCTCCCATCACTGATAAGGACATGGCCCAGCTCCAAAACTCCCAGGCTCTGAATCCTGGTCCAGAAAGTGTGGTTCGACCTCCAGTTACATCTGGGTCGAAGAAGAATTGAGGGGAACAGACAACTAAAGCCCAACTCATTCCTCGTAAAAACAGACGAGAACGGTCTAAGGTATGTTGTTCATAGCCTGTTTGTGTTATTTTTAAATTGCACTCGTAATTAGTCTACTGGAAAACAATATTATAATAACACATTCTCTCTCTCAGATACGCCACTCTCGCATATAACGAGGCCACAAAGAATAATCTGGACCCAAGGGAGAGGGACAGGGAGTCCAAGAGGGGATTCATGTTCGAGCAGCTAGGGAAGCCACTATGCCCAGTAGCATCACTGGAGAAATATCTATCGAAATGTCCGGAGAATGCCCTTGCATTTGATCTCAACCCAAGGAGAGGAGAGTGTATCAGGGACTCGATCTGGTACACGTCAGAGCTGATGGGCGTGAACTATCTGGTAGCACTTTTACCCAAGATCTGCAGGGCAGCGGGAACAACTACATACACAAATCACAGCATCAGGACCACGACAGTCCAGAAACTGGCCAATGCTGGTTTAGAAGAGGGAGATTATGTCAGTGAGTGGGCATCGGTGCAAAGGTTTGCTTCATAGATACTGGCGTCCCTCACTGACAGACAGAAAACGCTGGAGCAACATCCTGGCCGAAGAAAAAAAAGAACACTGCAGCACCATCAACACCCAAAAGGCTGAAGGAAGGCAGCAGAAGTAGTAGCACAGAATCCGACAGATATTTCAACCAATGCACCATCCAGGGAAATATACAGATAAATGTGACATACAATAAGTAACTATAGCTATCTCAGCTGTGGTGGATAACAAAGAGAATGTATGGTTTCATTTATTAAAATCAGCTCAAATGAATGTCATGGGTTGTCTTTCTTTTTTCTGAACAGTGTCCTGACAAGAGAGTACATTTAGCCCATTGTTAGCTCATTGTTATGGATGTATCCAAATAAATCTAACTAGAAAACAGCTACTTTGCTGTTATTCTGGCTGCATTTTTTGACGTGACTGTAAGTAAGACGTAGTTGGCTAGCTAGCAAGCAAGGGATAAGAACATTGCCAGCCAGTATGGCAATGGAACATTTAGAACGAACGACTGGTGGCCAACTACAAGAAACGTCTGACCTCTGTGATTGCCAACAAGGGTTTTGCCACCAAGTACTAAGTCATGTTTAGCAGAGGGGTCAAATACTTATTTCCCTCATTAAAATGCAAATCAATTTATAACATTTTTGACATGTTTTTTTCTGGATTATTTTGTTGTTATTCTGTCTCTCACTGTTCAAATAAACCTACCATTAAAATTATAGACTGATCATTTCTTTGTCAGTGGGCAAACATACAAAATCAGCAGGGGATCAAATACTTTTTTCCCTCACTGTACATATCTACCTCAAATACCTCGTACCCCTGCACACTGTAGTAGTGGTACTCCTTGTACAGTGCCTTCGGAAAGGATTCAGACCCCTTGACTTTTTCCACATGTTGTTCCATTACAGCCTTATTCTAAAATGGATTAAATAAAATAAATTCCTCAGCAATCTACACACAATACTCCGTAATGACAAAGCGATTTCAGGTTTTTAGACATTTCTGCACATTTATTAAAAATAAAAACAGAAATACCTTATTTACATAAGTATTCAGACCATTTGCTATGAGACTCGAAATTGAACTCAGGTGCATCCTGTTTCCATTGATCATCCTTGAGATGTTTCTACAACTTGATTGGAGTCCACCTGTGGTAAATTCAATTGATTGGACATGATTTGGAAAGGCACACACCTGTCTATATAAGGTCCCACAGTTGACAGTGCATGTCATTGCAAAAACCAAGCCATGACGTCGAAAACATAATTGTCCATAGAGCTCTGAGACAGGATTGTGTCGAGGCACAGATCTGGGGAAGGGTACCAAAACATTTCTGCAGCATTGAAGGTCCCCAAGAACACAGTGGCATCCATCATTCTTAAAAAGAAAGTTCCATTCTTGTATATTTTATTCCTTATGTTACTATTTTTCTTTTTATATTTTTTAAAACTCTGCATCGTTAGGAAGGGCTCGTAAGCATTTCACGTTAATGTCTACACCTGTTGTATTTGGTGCATGTGCCAAATAAAATTAGGTTTTGGATTTAAGCAAGCATTTCACGGTTAAGGCTACACCCTTTGTATTTGGCGCATGTGACAAATGAAATGTTATTCCATTTTTTTCCACACCAGAGCCCTGATATCCGGAATTATTACTCTGTTTTTCCCCCAAACTCTTTTCAAACACATATTCTCAGCTATTGCTCCACATTTGTCCTGCATTACTGTGAAATTAAATTGTAAATTGTGTGTGTGTGTTTGTATTTGTGTTTGTGCTTACTGTTGGGTGTCTGTGGTGTTCGAGGCATGTCTATCTCTCGTGCGTGTCCACTGCCGGTCATGATCATAGGCTCCTCCACCACATTGATACTGTTGCACTGCATCAGCTCCTGGAGGAGGTTGAAAATCTCCTCCGCACGAGAACATTTAAACGCAAAGATTCCTGCATGACCACAGAGAAAACACACATATACATGTATAAGTTATCTTAAACTAATCTAAAACTGTTGTTGTTTGAATGCAAAGATTCCTGACCAAAAAGAAATGACAGAAGCAAATGTATAAGTTATCTGAAACAATTCAATCAATGACAACAACCAACTTTAAGATGCTAATATCAGCAGCTGGCCAATCACTTAAGTACAATTCTCCCATTCCAATTGTGGTTCATTTTCATACAAAAGTAGAACAGAAACGTTGCCCTTACTCAGCACTGGATGTACACATGTATGTACACACATCTCATAGGGCAACATTTTGTAATACCTATATAGTATTAGCTAGGCCAGTTGTTTCAGACTCACCCTGTCCAGTCTGGCAGCGCCGGCCACTCTCGAATGAGAAGAGGTTGGAGTCGTAGCCGTAGCGCCGCAGACACAGGTAGGGCCACCGGATGGCGTCCCTCTTCCGTGTGTGCAGGATGAGCTCGGTCTGGGTGAGCTCCATGGTCCCAGAGCCCAACTCATTCCCCTCATCATCCACATTGGTCACCTGCCATGGGAAAATGCCAATAAGTAAGTTATCCCAGTTTGTGGTCCTACTTTAAACGAGCTACAATTTATAAAGGATTTATATAGCATACATATAGTCTTCATAAGCACGACATAGATCAGTGGTCACCAACCGGTCGATCGCGATCAAGGCATTCCTAGTCGATCATCAAACATTTCTGTAGAAAAGCCAACAAAAAGGCATAAAGGATGGTGCTCCTTTTTTTTGTGTGTTGCGCTGTTGGCGGTAGGTGCACTTGACTCAGAAGCCCTGCGCACCAGGAAGACATCTTGAACCATTTCATTTGTCTGCCCTACCTGGCAGACTGGAAGATCTGTGCGCCTACTGCGCTGGCCAATCAGATAGCTCAAATCACTGTGCCTACAGATTCTACGACCCCGGCCACAGCAAAGTTTGATAATGGCCTAAGTGAGATTTCATTACTTTTAAAACCATGACCAGACAGAGACTGTCAAAGAATACAGCAAAGAGCTGCTGTTTTTATGAGTGAGTTCATGTCTAAGTTTTTATTCAGCACTGTCAACACTGTTTTTATTCAACACTATTACAAAACAGAAAACGCGCTTCTCCCTACTTCCACTCGCGCTGCAGCTGCAATGAATGATAAGCCAAGTGTATCGATAGCCCTGCATTTTTATTATTATTAGCAGCTCATTGTGTCTATTTTAATATGAAGGAATTCTCTGGTCATAGGAAGAACATGAATTTGTGCATGAGGCAGATGTGGTGCGACTGGAGTTTCATCATCAGGTGGAAGACGGTGTCCCCTCTCTCTGGTCAGTATCACCGGAGGAAAGGAAGGTGAGAGCATTGACCGTGAAAGGCGGACCCTCTGCTGCTCTCTCCCTCCCTCCACTGAGACTAATGCCATGTTCAAAACAACTGGGAACTCGGAAATCTCAGACTTCAGTGCATTCAAGAAAACGGGAACTTGGAAAAAAACAAGATCCGACTGTGAAAAAAAGTTTTGAACGGTCATCCAACTGCGAATTCCAAATCGGAAACTCTGGCATCTTTCTAGAGCTCCGACTTTCCGACCTGAAGATCACTGACGTCATGATTTGACCTCAATTTCTTCAGACTTCCCAGTTGTCTTGAAAGCACCATGACCATCAGATGCAGGTACCATCAGTCCAGTAAAATAAAAAATATAATTATTTGCTCATTATTTCTATTTATGCTCAGCTGTGTCTCGCAAGTGCTACACCAACTGATATATTTTGTTATCAAAGCTCGAGTTTTCAAATATAATATGGTCTGAGAAAAACAATATTAGGCATATACAGTATATAGTGAATATGCTGTGATAATGTATTAGGCCTACTGCACAAACCTCATTCCTACAGAACTGTTTTTATTAGGTTAATGTTACATTTTTTAAGTCATCTTTAAAAATATATCTGAGCGTTAGATCTCGGCTTGCTTTTTGACTGCGAAAGTGATCATGACTCAGAAAAGTTTGGTGACCACTGACATAGATGCAGAGTATAAATATGTGGCTAAATTAAGAAGATAGAGTATTGTATTTGGAAGTACACTGTCTATAATGCAGTCACTATCTGTATACAAAGGTTAACAGGGCATAGTACAGTACATTTCACTGCACCTATCCAGTGTATGTGACAAGAGTTTTTTTAAATTTATTTTTAGATATTAGATATTAGGCATCAATAGATAGCTAGATAGCTGACTATCCACTGTTATATCTGAGCCATAATAGCCAGGTGTATAGGGAAAAAGCACAACCGCAAAGAACAGCTCGTCATAACAATAAAACACCATAGACTAGGTATCTGATACACCACACACTAGGTAGGGTTTAGAAAGGTACCTTGAATTTTGTAAGATGGCTGTCTTGGATGGGGTTTCTGTATAGACAGCTCCAACAGCTCCCCATAGCTTCAGCAGGACAGCTGAAACCTACAGAAAAAGATAGATAGACGTTATCCCATGAACACACACACTGTAGAGGAGTGGGACCAAAGACCTATGAATGATTTCATTACAACATTTTGTGATACTAGGAAAAGGGGACATTTGTCTGTCTCTGTCTAATGATCACTGTCTATTAAACACACACACAGTATTCCTACCCAGTCCAGGCCATCAGTGGGAGTGATCCCAGCGTCAATCCCAAAGTCCTCTGCTGGATGTCATGGTGGAGAGAGAGCTAGTAGGTTGGATGGACATCAGCAACAGGAGCATTATTTTCTCCCTCCTGCAAGAGAACATTTTGAGAAAAAATGGAAAGAAGGTTTACTAAAGGGCCTGTATTCATAAAGCGTCTCAGAGTAGGAGTGATGATCTAGGATCAGGTAAACCTCTAATCAATAATGATCTAAAAGGCAAAACTGATCCTAGATCAGCACTCCTACTTTATGAATACGGACCCAGGTTTACAATGTGGTCCTCTGTAGCTCAGCTGGTAGAGCACGGCGCTTGTAACGCCAAGGTAGTGGGTTCGATCCCCGGGACCACCCATACACAAAAAATGTATGCACGCATGACTGTAAGTCGCTTTGGATAAAAGCGTCTGCCAAATGGCATATTATTATTATTACAGCATATTGTTTTTACCCTCAGTGTTTTTTGAGTAAAACAACAAAATGATCACCCGAACTCTGAGTATGAAGTAGACTAGGCCTAACTCATCACTTGTATACCAGGGATAAATGAAGACAAAGAAATCCTAGATAAAACCTTAAATCAAATAAATTTGTATTTGTCACATGTGCCGAATACAACAGGTGTAGACCTTAGAGTGAAATGCTTACTTACAAGCCCTTAACCAAAAATGCAGTTTTAAGAAAAATAAGATCAGTAAAAAATAAAAATAAAAAAGAATTAAAGAGCAGCAGTAAAATAATAGTAGCGAGGCTATATACAGGGGGTACCGGTACAGAGTCAATGTGCGGGGGCACAGGTTAGTTGAGGTAATTGAGGTAATATGTACATGTAGGTAGAGTTAAAGTGACTACAATGCAAATAGTCCGGTTTAATTAGCTGTTCAGGAGTCTTATGGTTTGGGGGTAGAAGCTGTATGGGTGATGAATTCAAGGTGTTTAGTGTTGTCTGGTGCCACCCTTGGGACCAGAGATAATTAACAGCATGTCAGCTGGCCCAGATATGAGTATTTCCACTACTATGATGCATTATTAATTTTAATTGAGGGTCAATATGTATTTGTGTTACATTTGCTGCATTACCATGCTTATTAGGCCTACCATGTAATAACTTCAGAAATGGACTACTGAGACAAACAGACCAAGATGTTTGTGTGCAATCCCCCCAATCAAACTGCACTGGCAATAGACACACCAGCAGTCAATATGTCTTACCTGCCCATAATAAGAGACAAATAGCCTATAATAATGCTTTGATCATTCATTCATTTTTGTTAGGGCTTAGCCTATACAAAATGAATACAAAATATTACTACTGTAATCATTTGTGGTGTTTCTAATCTCATATAGCTAAATAGTCTATATGACCAAACTGACTCTGTGATCCTGATGTGATATAGGCATGATACTCTGCATTATTAAGCGGGATGAAAATGTAATCATTTTTCAAAAGAGATGCTATAGCTACCGATAATCAGGTCCCTTATTACGGATTTCCTTTCGTCAGCCAAACACTAAGAAAACGCAACGCATGGGGATCTCTAAAAAATAAAAATAAAAAAAATAAATCGACGTCGCCATACAAACGCACCATGACACCGAAAGCATTTATACATTTGCAGCGCAGCAGCCGAGCAGGTTTGATTGTAGCGGAACACAGACAGCTTTTTTTGTATGAAACACTGCACACCGACATTGTTTAGCCTATCTGTGAAAATGGGAGAGGTCACATGGCAGAAAGCCATATCGCAGATATAACAGGTTTACTAAAGGAAACATACAGCCGGGGTTACTACTCACATGTTTGGCAAGGATTGTTATGCGAAACGAGAATGATCAAGACTGCAAATTGTTGTCAACCGCGGCTGCGAGAGAAACTGGTCAGCTACGCGTCGGTTTCTGATTCTAGTATTGGATATGACACTTGCTAAATAAAAACAAAGCAATAAACTGTTGTTGTTGTTGTTGTTTTCATTTACGCCCCCCTCCCCCCTCCCCCTCCCGCTGCAGCACGGGCCTCTCTTTGACATTTTCCGACCACCGGGGTGAAAGTTCAAAATCAGACAACGAGGTTTTGTGGAGCGACAAGAAGGTATAGAAAGCTGGAGGACTGAATGTGACGCTAAGGTGTGAATATGGTTTGCTATAGGACGATAGGGTAGGTGCAGGGCCGGTCCTGGCCGTTCAGCCACCCTAGGTGTGACAAAAAATGTTTCCAAAAGGCATCAAGGTCGGCTGTGCTTATGGAGTTATAGCCTACAGCAGGGATGGGCATCTCCAGTCCTCTGGGGCCGGAGTGGTGTCACACTTTTTCCCCATCCCTAGTGAACACAGCAGATTAAACTAATTCTAAACTGAAGATCATGATTAGTTGATTATTGGAGTCAGATGTGTTAGCTGGGGCTGGGGTAAAAGTGTCACACCAACCAGGCCCCAGAGGACTGGAGTTGCCCATCCCTGGCCTACAGTGTTGCCTGAAATGTTATTTTAGGAATGCCCATCTATGTGGTAGGCCCACCATTTGTAAAACAAGCATTTGCATTGGCTTTATTAGTCCTGATTCCTGTGACTAATCAATTTAAGCTCTGAATATCAGTCACCCAACTTTATCAGGAGGAGTTATCCTGAGCCTATTTGCAATGAGTTTACACAGCGGGAAATGCAGAAGAAGTATTTTCTTTTTCACTATGATCAGCTCGTAAAACATTTTCGGATACAAACTTGAAACCACTGATCATGACAATTTAGCCCACGGAATGCAATTCCTGAACAGCAGTTGTGAGTAGCCTGATTGTCGATTCCATAGTGTCCATTTTCCTTTGACCTGTGCTGTTTTTAGGATATGTTGTTTGTTAACATGTCAGCACATTTTTTATTTGATTGGGCGCCATTTAGGTTAGGCTATATGATTGGAGAAACCTGCATGATGTAAAACTTTTCCTCTCATTACATTGTCATACATTTTATCTCCAGCCTGTAGGCTACAGAAAAGGCAACATACTCTTTCTACCATACGCTATATCTTCTACATGATTTATGTTAGATCATTTTTTGGACAGAATGTTGCCAGAGCGCCGCGGCATTGCGTTTCTCCAACAGCACCCTGGAGAGGCACGCTGGGAATGGACAATATACATATTTTGCCTCCCTGCCTTTGATATAGTGGGCACTGCTTATCATAGGGCGGCATCAGTGCTCACCTAAAAAGCCCATATGCTACTGGTTGAGAGAAATTGTCATTATTTTTGTGCAGAATTATGTGAGGTTTTATGTGTTGTTGGAGGTGCGTCTTGGTCAGTTTAGCTCAGAAAATGCCGCCCTCGTCAATCTGCCACTATAGGTAGCTGCCTAATGAGCGGGCCGGCCTTGGGTAGGTGGAGCAAATCAGTCACTAACAAATCCATATAAATAATCTATGGATTTGAATAATACATTAGAAGAATAGCCTAATGAAAAACACATGATTTATAGTTGTAATTGAAGGTTGCCTACTTTGTCTCACCACCAGGTGTACACTACTGGGCCATGCTGGTTTTTATAAGTCTAAAGTGAGGGTAATTTCACTGCCTTTCAACCTTCTATTCTACTATTTTCTATTATATTCCTATGATGTTCAATTCTATGTGATATTTAAGTACATTAAATGGAATAGAATAGGATAGAATATCTTTATATATATAAAACGAACACTCGCACTTGTCTTTTCTTACTAGCGAGGACTTTATTGAGGGAAAATATCCTTACTATGACTGTGATATGTGGTTTTCTCACCTAGCTATCTTAAGATGAATGCACTAACTATAAGTCGCTCTGGATAAGAGCGTATGCTACATTACAAAAAGTAATTTTTCATTATGGCTGAACAGAGCTTCCTTTTGGAAATGTTTTATTCTATTCGATTATATTGATTATATTCTAATGTCCTTGAATGTGACATATAGAAGAGAAAATAGGAGAATAGAAAAGAAAGGAAGATAATATATTTTTCTTTTTTTTTTTACTCTGGGAAACCTACATTTATTATATTTTATTCTATTGAACTTGAATATGACAAACATAATAGAGTATCATACTGTATATTTTCAGTAGGCCTACAGCTGAGCTGAGTTTCCTCTGGTAAAAAAAGGTTATTCTATTATTTTCTATTGTACCTGGATGTGATGTATGGAATATAATAGAATATAAATACAATAGAATATAATAACTGTATTTTCCCTAGAGAGAACTTCAGTTATGGCATTCGGATAAATAAAAAACACATAACAGCACAATTCACACGTGGCAAATAGCCTAGAAATACATTTACATTTGACATTTAAGTCATTTAGCAGACGCTCTTATCCAGAGCGACTTACAAATTGGTGCATTCAACTTAGGATAGCCAGTGGGACAACCACCCTTTTTTTTTTTTCAATGGGGGGGTGTAGAAGGATTACTGTTATACTATTCCAGTTATTCCTTAAAGAGGTAGGGTTTCAAGTGTCTCCGGAAGGTGGTCAGTGACTCCGCTGTCCTGGCGTTTTCTCCATTGTTTGTGTTTTTGTTCATGGTCCGAGGCCCATTCACATCTTCCAGTGTGGCTTTAAATATGTGAAAGCATGCGCAGCCTCTACGCAGCATTGATTCTATACAACAGAACGACTGGGTTTTGTAACACTCTGGGCGTGTCCTTAACAAGAAGAACTAGGCCTATGCGATAAGAGAACCCGATCCTTGACGGAAGCATTTTATCTTGTTTTTTCAGAATGCTTTAGAAAAGGTGTTGTCTGGCCTCCACTCTGTTCATTTGCTCACCCTTCCCTGAACCGTAGCCTACAAGCTCCGTGTGACATCCTAAAACGATTGCACTCATCTAACAGGTAAGACTAGATACATTATTGCGATCGATTAACACAAGTTTGACAATGTTTCAATGTATCTTGTTAGTTGTTACAAAGTTGCAAATTCGCCCGTTCAATAATCATAAACGTGAAGAATAGAGATGGTATGGTTTGGTATTTGAATGTTTAACTTTATGTACTCTTCAGATGCATGAATGGGATATTTGTTAAGCCTTTATGTTACGTGTCATGTGTTAATTTAAAACTAAACTTTTTATAGCTTGACTGTTTATCAATTGACTGTTCAGTGAAAGTGTACTGGTTGGCTTTTGCCTACTACAACTTTGTTGACTTGCCAGGGGTGTATTCATTAGGCCTACGTCTTGCAACAGAAACCGTTTACCATTTAAGAACCAAAAGGAAGCAAACAGAGCAAACAGAACGAAACGGGGAGTACCTGAATTTGTCCAATAGAAACTCTCATTTTCGTTGCAAAACGTTTTCCGTTTGGAGTAAACGGTTTCGTAACAGACAAAACGTTTTGCAAGAGAGAAGTGCGCTCGGGTCATTCATGTGAGCTGATAGTTTCATAATTTAGGTCCTGAAAGGGAAATGGGCCTAACAACACCTGTGCCAATATATCCTCCAAACACTGGCTTCGAGGGCAACGCCATGCCATACCCTGTGGACGGCGCTTGATTGGAGCCAATTTCCTCCTACAACAGGACAATGACCCAAAGCACAGCTCCAAACTATGCAATAACTATTTAGGGAAGAAGCAGTCAGCTGGTATTCTGTCTATAATGGAGTGGCCAGCACAGTCACCAGATCTCAACCCTATTGAGCTGTTGTGGGAGCAGCTTGACAGTATGGTATGTAAGAAATGCCCATCAAGCCAATCCAACTTGTGGGAGGTGCTTCAGGAAGCATGGGGTGAAATTTCTTCAGATTACCTCAACAAATTGACAACTAGAATGCCAAATGTCTGCAAGGCTGTAATTGCTGCAAATGGAGGATTCTTTGACAAAAGCAAAGTTTTTGAAGGACACAATTATTTATATTAAAAATCATTATTTCTAACCTTGTCAATGACTACATTTCCTTTGCATTTTGCTATATTTCCTATTCAAACTAATTTCATGTATGTTTTCATGGAAAACAAGGAAATGTCTAAGTGACCCCAAACTTTTGAACGGTAGTGTAGGTAGAGTGAAAGTGCTGCTGTGAACCGCATCACAAGAGACATGCCAAACGGGAGATGTATACATCATTGATGCAATTTCAAAGTTTGAGTTGCTTTGTGTATCACCAAATTTGCTTGAGATGATTTTACTGCAACACTGTTCACTGCATCCAAGTTTCTTGACATATAGGCGTTTCAAAGAGCTGTCAGTAAAGGCAAGCTCATGAATATTACATTTAAAAATATATTTTAGTAATATAGCAGACGCTCTTATCCAGAGCGACTTACAGTTAGTGAGTGCATACATTTTCATACTGGCCCCCCGTGGGAAACGAACCCACAACCCTGGCGTTGCAAGCTCCATGCTCTACCAACTGAGCTATAAGCTCCCTGCCCACTCAGCCTGTCTTTTCAAACTTCCTGGTAGTAAGCCATGAGAGAATACGTTTTAGTCACTCAAAAGGCTATTTGTCAATAATTAAAGAGCAGCAGTAAAATAAAATAACAGTAGGGAGGATATATACAGGGGGTATAGGTACAGAGTCAATGTGCGGGGGCACCAGTTAGTCGAGGTAATTGAGGTAATATGTACATGTGGGTAGAGTTAAAGTGACTGCATAAATAATAAACAGAGTAGCAGCAGCGTAAAAGACGGGCTGGGTGAAGACAATGCAAATAGTCCGGGTAGCCATGATTAGCTGTTCAGGAGTTCACTATCTGTAAATACACTGTATCAGCCAGACCAACTGTAATGTCTTCACCCAGCTCTCCTACAAAATATGAAGAATATATTGGTCTTGTGTGTCAGTGGATTCATCTGTTATTATGGAGATGCTTTGTTGTTTTTTTACCAGACTGCACCTCCATTCTTTACATGTGTTAATGAATGCGTGCATTTTCGGATATTGGCACTTACAAAAGCCATATCCTCAGCATTTACGTTTTTACATGTATTTCTATAGCGAATGGAAATAGCTACTTTGTTCGTAAATAGGTTACATTTTCGGACATAAAAAATGACTGTTATTCCCAAATGATGTTGACAAGACAATGAATAAGTACAATATGTATGTTGATATGGCCTTCAGATAAAACAATTATCTGAAGTCAATCCACATGGTTGGTAATTTATTTTTGACTAATTGGATAATTACATTAGATCAGGGGTGTCAAACATATGGCAGGGGAATGAACTCAATATACTTGAAAATGACTAAAACCAAATCGAAACTGTGTACAAATAAGACCTAATATTCATACAGTTTCTTGACTGTCCAGCTCGCTAATAATCTCGATGGATACACGTAAGGAAATACAACAACATTTCAGTGCAGCGCTCGAATGCCGCATCAGGGGCAAAATTTTGACACCCCTGCGTAAGATCAGGGATTCCAAAACTTTTTCACTCGGGTTGGGGCCCTTCCAGCATTGGGGAACATCCCGCGCCCCCCCTGCACGTGCCACGTCTATTTCTATGGGCACAAGCACTGTTGACACAAACTGTTCACACCCCTCTTTTTTGCAGGTTTAAAGCTTATTTCCAGCAATTCTACACATTTTGTCATGGGGTGCAAAGAACATTTTGCAGTTTTAAAGCTAATTTTTAAAAAATGTGTATTTGAGTGGCAAAGAAAATTACAGCAACATCTAAATACAAAAACTTTAGCTAACATGGGCTAGTTTATCTGGACATTTCTGACAAGTTATAAATAGCTCTCTAAGGTATGCAATGACTAACATGACAAGAGGAACTGATGCTCTACCCAATTTCAAAATTGCACCTTGGGGAGCGGGGGACCTGCCGACCACGCGCCCCACAGTTTGGGAAACACTGATTTAGATGATCATGGTATGCACACGTGACAATTAATTCACGTGGTGTGAGAAGGCGCTATATCGGCCTCTTGAGGTCGGATGATCGAAATGCGGGGTAGAAAAAAGGCCCACATTAACTAGTTTCCAGGAAAGTTTGTAGTTTATAAATTATACATGCAGGCTATAAGCAATTATTCAATCTTGTTAATTTATAATGCCATTTAAAGTTCAGCTGTTTGGTAGGTTAATGGCATTGTAGGCTAATTCTGAAAGGGACATTTCAAAAAATGTGTCCAGCACCACCCCAACATCAACATACTTTTGGCCATGTAGTGTACAGTGGACACCCCTTCAAATTAGTTGATTCGGCTAGTTCAGCCACACCTGTTACTGACAAGTGTACAAAATCGAGCACAAAGCCATGCAATCTCCATAGACAAACATTGGCAGTAGAATGGCCCGTACTGAAGAGCTCAGTGTCTTTCAACGTGGCATCGTCAAAGGATGCCACCTTTCCAACAAGTCAGTTCGTCAAATTTGTGCCCTGTTAGAGCTGCCCTGGTCAACTGTAAGTGCTGTTATTGTGAAGTGGAAACGTCCATGGTTTCCATGGCCAAGCAGCCGCACAAGCCTAAGATCACCATGCGCAATGCCAAGCGTCAGCTGGAGTGTTGTAAAGCTCGCCGCTATGGACTCTGGAGCAGTGGAAACGCGTTCTCTAAAGTGATGATAGTTCTCCTGAGTGGCGCAGTGGTCTAAGGCACTGCATCGCAGTGCTAACTGTGCCACTAGAGATCCTGGTTCGAATCCAGGCTCTGTCGCAGCCGGCCGCGACCAGGAGACTCATGGGCGGCGCACAATTGGCCCAGCGTCGTCCAGGGTAGGGGAGGGAATGGCCGGCAGGGATGTAGCTCAGTTGATAGAGCATGGCGCTTGTAACGCCAGGGTAGTGGGTTCGATCCCCGGGACCATCCATACGTAAAAATGTATGCACACATGACTGTAAGTCTCTTTGGATAAAAGCGTCTGCTAAATGGCATATTATTATTATTTATTATTATATAAAAATTAAAAAAAAAAAAAAATTTAAACATATGTATTCACTAACTGTAAGTCGCTCTGGATAAGAGCGTCTGCTAAATGACTAAAATGTAAATGTAAATGAATCAGCTTCACCATCTGGCAGTTCGACGGAGGAATCTGGAGAACGCTACCTGCCCAAATGCATAGTGCCAACTGTAAAGTTTGGAGGAGGAATAATTGTCTGGGGCTGTTTTTCATGGTTCGGCCCCTTCGTTTCAGTGAAGGGAAATCTTAATGCTACAGCATACAATTACATTCTAGACGATTCTGTGCTTCCAACTTTGTGGCAACAGGGGAAGGCATTTCCCTGTTTCAGCATGACAATGCCCCCGTGCACAAAGCGAGGTCCGTACAGAAATGGTTTGTCGAGATCTGTGTGGAAGAACTCAACTGGCCTGCACAGAGCCCTTACCTCAACCCCATCGAACACCTTAGGGATGAATTAGAATGCCGACTGCGAGCAAGGCCTGATCGCCCAACATCAGTGCCCGACCTCACTAATGCTCTTGTGGCTGAATGGAAGCAAGTCCCTGCAGCAATGTTCCAACATCTAGTGGAAAGCCTTCCCAGAAGAGTGGAGGCTGTTATAGCAACAAAGGGGGGACCAAATCCATATTAATGCCCATGATTTTGGAATGAGATGTTAGACGAGCAGGTGTCCACATACTTTTGGTGTGTGTGAAAATGGCGCGTTTCTATATTTTATAGTAAAAGAAAGTTTCCCTTGAAGTTGCAATAATAGGCACATCAAATTATAGCCTACTTTTGCAAGTGTAAAACATTTTACAGAATAATAATGAACAGGTTTAACCAGTATATAATTAAGCAATAATGCCCGAGGGGGTGTGGTATATGGCTAATATGCAGAAGCTAAGGGCTGTTCATAAGCACGGAGTGCCTGGATACAGCCCTTAGCCGTGGTATATTGGCCATATAACAGAAACCCCAGAGGTGCCTTATTGCTATTATAAACTGGTTACCAATGTAATTAGAGCAGTAAAAATAAATGTTTTGTCATACCCGTGGTATACGGTCTGCTATACCACGGCTGTCAGCCAATCAGCATTCAGGGCTCGAACCTCCCAATTTATAATGAACTAATCATTAACAGCTCCCTCGCTTCTCCAGACATGTCGTGGCTGCCTATGCTTGGCCTGACTGCCCTGCCTCATCTAGGAGGGCTCTATGGAGGTTACATCACACGCAAGCAGGTGAAGACTTGGTACCCCACTCTCAACAAGCCGTCATGGCGGCCACCCAATGCTGCGTTCCCTATAGTGTGGACCACCCTCTACACAGGCATGGGGTGAGTGTCAGACAGCATACTCTGCCAGGTTGAATACATACTCTGCCAGGTTGAAAACAATCACCTAAGCCCCTTCTGTGTTTTCAGATTGTAATTGCTGTAAGGCAACCAATATGATACTGTAAAGCGACACGATCTATACTGAACAAAGATATAAACGCAACATTTAACGATTTTACTGAGTTACAGTTCATATAAGGAAATCAGTCAATTGAAATAAATTCATTAGGCCCTAATCTATGGATTTCACATGATTGGACAAGGGCGCACCCACTGGGGAGCCAGGCCCAGCCAAACATAATTAGTTTTTCCCCACAAAAGGGCTTTATTACAGACAGAAATACTCCTCAGTTTCATCAGCTGTCCAGGTGGCTGGTCTCAGGAGGTCCTGGGCTGGCGTGGTAACATGTGGTCTGCGGTTGTGAGGCTGGTTGAATGTACTGCCAAATTCTCTAAAACGATGTTGGAGGTGGCTTATGGTAGAGAAATGAACATTCAATTCTCTGGCAACAGCTCTGGTGGACATTCCTGCAGTCAGCATGCCAATTGCACGCTCATTCAAAACTTGAGACATCTGTGGCATTGTGTTGTGTGACAACTGCACATTTTAGAGTGGCCTTTTATTGTCCCCAGCAGAAGGTGCACCTGTGTAATGATCATGCTGTTTAATCAGCTTCTTGATATGCCACACCTGTCAGGTGGATGGATTATCTTGATATGGAGAAATGCTCACTAACAGGGATGTAAACAAATTGGGGCACAAAATTAGAGAAATAAGCTTTTTGTGCGTATGGAACATTTCTGGGATCTTTTATTTCAGCTCATGAAACATGGGACCAACACTTTACAGGTTGCGTTTATATTTTTGTTCAGTATAGATTCTACATAATGTATTTTGTTTCCCAACTGAATGTGGTGGAAATCTGATCCACACACTTCATTCAAAAAAACATGTTCCCATTAAATGGATCATGAAATTTGGAACTGACTTGCATCTTATTTTTGACGATCACCCTGCTAGGTATGGCTCCTACTTGGTGTGGAAGGAGTGTGGGGGATTCACTAAGGATGCTGTGGCACCTTTGGGACTCTACGGGTTGCAGCTGTCTCTCAACTGGGCCTGGACTCCCATCTTCTTTGGCGCACACAAGTTGAAAATGGTGAGCTCTCAGATAATGCAACAGTTGTGGGCTGGTCATAAGGACTCATGGCTTCAGGTTTTGGGATAATGGGGAGTTGGTGCATAAAAACAAAAAAAGATCAGTACACTCAATGAGAATTTCTCTGAATATTATTTTTGCCAATAGGTGATCCGTAGACACATTCCATTGTAAAAACCACCTCCATTCTGCTACAGTGAGTGTGACATGACACATGAGCCATTTTGTGTTGTCTCTCCCCCAGGCACTCATAGAGATAGTGATACTGACTGGTGCTGTTGGAGCCACCATGGCATCCTGGTATCCGGTCAATCACACTGCCAGCCTGCTCCTGACACCCTACCTGGCATGGCTATGCCTGGCCACCTCCCTCAACTACTGCATCTGGAGAGATAACCCGGATGACAATGGAAAGGAGGAGTAGGCAACACTGTATGCACCGTACTTGGTTTCTCCCAGGTTCTGAAAGGTCTTCATTCCTGTTGAAGTAATCATGTCAGTTGATATTCACACCAAAATGTGGTCTTACTGGTTGCAGTTATATTGAATAATTGTATGAGGAGATTTTTTGCACTAAACCACATTTTCAAAATGGCTATACTATGTAGTTGGGCATGCAATTGTATGAGGCAACAACACTCAACATCAGTAATGTGATCTTAATTCATTACATTACAAAAAAATGTAAAATATTATTGATAATAAAACAGTTGTTTTGAAGTTGCTATAATACCCCCAAAACATCTACCATTATTCCTTTACAGTTATGTTATCAAAACCTATTTCATATTGCATAGCCTTTGTATTGACAGCTCCATGGTCTAAACAATTGACCATGGAGCTGTCAATACCATGGTCATTTTCATGCTACTGTGTTTTATTTGAGTATTATTATTATTAGTATTTTTTACATAAAGGTTTCTCCCATAACCTAATCTCCAATGAAGAAATTGGTGCTTGGCTTCTGCAAGATTTCAGAAAACTTCACTCTTAAATGTAGTCCAATATTTATTGAAGCTTACCATGCATGGCTTTGCAGAGAACTGATTTATTGTGCCAACTCAGTCTTACTACAAGGAAAGTACATGCCAGCAAAGCCTGAAGTATATCATATTTGATTTACAATTGCCAATGTTAGAAATATACATTGTTTTGTCCTGAAGATGGATTCTTGAATTTATGGGAAGTCAGCTATACCCCAAACACTGCTTATATTGCTTTTTATGATTGACCTTCTGCTACGTACATACAGTATCTCTTTGCACTGGTTTGTTTACTTTGCTTTCTTCCAATAAACCTATTTCCATAAACCCATGTCTGTTTGTTTGTAATATGCACTACTTGTAACTACAATATCACCTTAAACTCAACCTAGACTTTAATATACACAATGCTAGGGAATTTGAGCAACATTTGTTTTATGGAAGATTGCCTGCTCCATGTAAAAGGCTGTGTTTGAATAGCATTGAAAGGCCCAGAGCAGTCAGTGATTTTCCTGTGTTTTATTTATATACACTGCTCAAAAAAATAAAGGGAACACTAAAATAACACATCCTAGATCTGAATGAATGAAATAATCTTTTTCTTTACATAGTTGAATGTGCTGACAACAAAATCACACAAAAATTATCAATGGAAATCAAATGTATCAACCCATGGAGGTCTGGATTTGGAGTCACCCTCAAAATTAAAGTGGAAAACCACACTACAGGCTGATCCAACTTTTATGTAATGTCCTTAAAACAAGTCAAAATGAGGCTCAGTAGTGTGTGTGGCCTCCACGTGCCTGTATGACCTCCCTACAACGCCTGGGCATGCTCCTGATGAGGTGGCGGATGGTCTCCTGAGGGATCTCCTCCCAGACCTGGACTAAAGCATCTGCCAACTCCTGGACAGTCTGTGGTGCAACGTGGCGTTGGTGGATGGAGCGAGACATGATGTCCCAGATGTGCTCAATTGGATTCAGGTCTGGGGAACGGGCGGGCCAGTCCATAGCATCAATGCCTTCCTCTTGCAGAAACTGCTGACACACTCCAGCATATGGTCTCACAAGGGGTCTGAGGATCTCATCTCGGTACCTAATGGCAGTCAGGCTACCTCTGGCGAGCACATAGAGGGCTGTGCGGCCACCCAAAGAAATGCCACCCCACACCATGACTGACCCACCGCCAAACCGGTCATGCTGGAGGATGTTGCAGGCAGCAGAACGTTCTCCACGGCGTCTCCAGACTCTGTCACGTCTGCTCAGTGTAAACCTGCTTTCATCTGTGAAGAGCACAGGGCGCCAGTGGCGAATTTGCCAATCTTGGTGTTCTCTGGCAAATGCCAAACGTCCTGCACGGTGTTGGGCTGTAAGCACAACCCCCACCTGTGGACGTCGGGCCCTCATACCACCCTCATGGTGTCTGTTCTGACCGTTTGAGCAGACACATGCACATTTATGGCCTGCTGGAGGTCATTTTGCAGGGCTCTGGCAGTGCTCCTCCTGCTCCTCCTTGCACAAAGGCGGAGGTAGCAGTCCTGCTGCTGGGTTGTTGCCCTCCTACGGCCTCCTCCACGTCTCCTGATGTACTGGCCTGTCTCCTGGTAGCGCCTCCATGCTCTGGACACTACGCTGACAGACACAGCAAACCTTCTTGCCACAGCTCGCATTGATGTGCCATCCTGGATGAGCTGCACTACCTGAGCCACTTGTGTGGGTTGTAGACTCCGTCTCATGCTACCACTAGAGTGAAAGCACCGCCAGCATTCAAAAGTGACCAAAACATCAGCCAGGAAGCATAGGAACTGAGAAGTGGTCTGTGGTCACCACCTGCAAAACCAGTCCTTTATTGGGGGTGTCTTGCTAATTGCCTATAATTTCCACCTGTTGTCTATTCCATTTGCACAACAGCATGTGAAATTTATTGTCAATCAGTGTTGCTTCCTAAGTGGACAGTTTGATTTCACAGAAGTGTGATTGACTTGGAGTTACATTGTGTTGTTTAAGTGTTCCCTTTATTTTTTTGAGCAGTATATATATATATATATATATATATATATATATATCCACACAGAGGTTGGAATAATACTGTGAATTTGTTAAAATGATGATGCCCTTTTAGTGCAAGATCTGTTTGAAAAGACCGCCTGAAATTTCAGCCTGTTTTGGTGGGATGGAGTTTTGGAATGCCTGGTGACATCACCAGGTGGTAAATTAGGTAATAGACCAATAAGAAAGAGTTCCAAACCACTCTGCCAATAACAGATTTCCCCTCCCCACTCAGACCACTCCGACAGTCCTAGGAAAATTATTGCTTGAGAAATTGCTCTTTGACCATTTTAATTGAAAACCATCACAGTTCTTACCCAGAAATGATTTGATATTGAAATAAACAGCTACATTGGACCTTTTTAAAGGGGCAATCAGTTGCTACATCAATTTTTTGACTTATAAATTGATATGTACCCATTGATTCTTGAAGAATATAACTTATAAATGCCTCATGAGTTTAGTTAAACTGTCGTACCCCATCAGAACCCAAAATGTAAGCTCGTCTTACTACAATTTTTGTAAACAAACACTATATAGCCTCAAAACAAGGTTAACTATAAGTTTGATATAATGAATGGTCAGTCCTTACATCCATAGCTCTGTCTATAAATGTGAGAGTAGTTAGTTCTCCAGCCCCATCCCTCACCTTTTTACCGGAACAGGGGAGTCCGCTTTATTGTTTCTACTGCTGATTGCCACTTCAGTCAGACTTTCTATGCGCCGTCATTTATTCTGTATGTTACAATGGCCCTGCTAAAATGACAAGACAACCAAATAAATAAGAATAACGTTTTATTTCTAAAGTGG
Source organism: Coregonus lavaretus (assembly GCF_964263955.1). Taxonomy (NCBI): domain Eukaryota; kingdom Metazoa; phylum Chordata; class Actinopteri; order Salmoniformes; family Salmonidae; genus Coregonus; species Coregonus lavaretus. The sequence goes on from NC_139995.1 coordinate 39,437,605, forward strand.
CTGAAGGGGAAAGAAAACATATACAGGAGAAGTGCTACTTGTTCTCAGGAGCCTTCTCAGGGGTGATATCTTCTGGTTTGGGGGAGAATCGCTCTGTGAGAGTTTTCCACAAGCCCTTCTTCTCCTCATCCATCTGCTGCATGTTACCTGTGAGGTGGAAGAGACGAGTGGTTAGAGAGACATCAGAACCAACCATGCATGTTTTGAACAACACCCTGTGTAATTCCTTTAGCCTGGGTGCCAGTCTGCAGTTTCTGCTCTCTTGCAGACTGGGTGCCAGCCTCCTGCTGAAAGATTGCGGGTGTCTAGACTGCAAAAGGGCCCCCAGGCTAGAGTGCCAGTCTGTTTCTCCTATTTAGAAAAAAGCTTCTCTGAACATGTTGGTATCCTCAGTCCACTAGATGGTGGTATGTGGCAGGTAGCTTAGTGGTTAAGAGCGTTGTGCCAGTAACCGAAAGGTTGCTGGTTCTAATCCCCAAGCTGACTAGGTGAAAAATCTGTCGATGTGCCCTTGAGCAAGGCACTTAACCCTAATTGCTCATGTAAGTCGCTCTGGATAAGAGCGTCTGCTAAATGACTCAAATGTAAATGTAATTAACACTTCAGGTGTGTCTAAAACTGACAGAAGCAGACATGAAACGTTAATACACTATATATTCAGTACCAGTCAAAAGCTTGGACACACCTACTCATTCAAGGGTTTTTCTTTATTCTTTATAATAGTGAAGACATCGAAACTAGTAACCAAAAAAGTGTTAACCAAATCAAAATATATTTTATATTTGAGATTCTTCAAACAGCCACCCTTTGCCTTGATGACAGCTTTGCACACTTTTGGCATTCTCTCAACCAGTTTCACATGGTATGCTTTCCAACAGTCTTGAAGGAGTTCCCACATCTGCTGAGCACTTGTGGCTGCTTTTCCTTCACTCTGCGGTCCAACTCATCCCAAACCATCTCAATTGGGTTGAGGTCTGGGGATTGTGGAGGCCAGGTCATCTGATGCAGCCCTCCATCACTCTCCTTCTTGGTCAAATAGCCCTTACACAGCCTGGAGGTGCGTTGGGTCATAGTCCTGTTGAAAAACAAATGATAGTCCCACTAAGCCCAAACCAGATAGGATGGCGTATCGCTGCAGAATGCTGTGGTAGCCATGCTGGTTACGTGTGCCATGAATTCTAAATAAATCAGACAGTGTCACCAGCAAAGCACCCCCACACCATAACACCTCCTCCATGCTTTACGGTGGGAACTACACATGCAGAGATCATCCGTTCACCCACACCACGTCCCACAAAGACACGGCGGTTTGAACCAACAATCCTTTGGACTCCAGCCCAAAGGACACATTTCCACCAGTCTAATGTCCATTGCTCATGTTTCTTGGCCCAAGCAGGTCACTTCTTCTTATTGGTGTCCTTTAGTAGTGTTTTTTTTGCAGCAATTCGACCATGAAGGTCCGCTGTAGCTCAGTTGGTAGAGCATGGCGCTTGCAACGCCAGGGTTGTGGGTTCGTTTCCCACGGGGGGCCAGTATGAAAATGTATGCGCTCACTAACTGTAAGTTGCTCTGGATAAGAGCGTCTGCTAAATGACTAAAATGTAAATGATTCACAGTCCCCTCGGAACAGTTGATGTTGACATGCGTCTGTTACTTGAACTCTGTGAAGCATTTATTTGGGCTGCAATTTCTGAGGCTGATAACTCTAATGAACTTATCATCTGCAGCAGAGGTAACTCTGGGTCTTCCATTCCTGTGGCAGTCCTCATGAGAGCCAGTTTCATCATAGCGCTTGATGGTTTTTGCGACTGCACTTGAAGAAACTTTCAAAGTTCTTGACATTTTCCGTATTGACTGACCTTCATGTCTTAAAGTAATGATGGATTGTTGTTTCTTATTTGAGCTGTTCTTGCCATAATATGGACTTGGTCTTTTACCAAATAGGGCTATCTTCTGTATACCCCACTCCCTACCTTGTCACAACACAACTGATTGATTGGCTCAAACGCATTAAGAAGGAAAGAAATTCCACAAATTAACTTTTAAGAAGGCACACCTGTTAATGGAAATGCATTCCAGGTGACTACCTCATGAAGCTGGTTGAGAGAATGCCAAGAGTGTGCAACGCTGTCATCAAGGCAAAGGGTGGCTATTTAAAATATATTTTGATTTGTTTAACACTTCTTTGGTTACTACATGATTCCATATGTGTTATTTCATAGTTTTGATGTCTTCACTATTATTCTACAATGTAGAAAATAGTAAAAATAAAGAACCCCTGGAATGAGTAGATGTGTCCAACCTTTTGACTGGTACTGATATATATATATATATACACAAAAGTATGTGGACACACCTTCAAATTAGTGGATTCAGCTATTGCTGACAGGTGTATAAAATTGAGCACACCGCCATGCAATCTCCATAGACAAACATTGGCAGTAGAATGGCTTTACTGAAGAGCTCAGTGACTTTCAACGTGGCACCATCATAGGATGCCACCTTTCCAACAAGTCAATTCGTCAAATTTCTGCCCTGCTAGACCTGCCCTGGTCAACTGTAAGTGCTGTTATTGTGAAGTGGAAATGTCTAGGAGCAACAACGGCTCAGCTGCAAAGTGGTAGGCCACACAAGCTCACAGAACGGGACCACCGAGTGCTGAAGAGTGTAGTGCATAAAAATCATCTGTCCTTGGTTGCAACACTCACTACCGAGTTCCAAACTGCCTCTGGAAGCAACGTCAGCACAAGAACTGTTCGTCGGGAGCTTCATGAAATGGGTTTCCATGGCCGAGCAGCCGCACACAAGCCTAAGAACACCACGCGCAATGCCAAGTGTCATCTGGAGTGGTGTAAAGCTTGCCACCATTGGACTCTGGAGCACTGGAAACGTGTTCTCTGGAGTGATGAATCACGCTTCACCATCTGGCAGTCCGACGAACTAATCTGGGTTTAGCGGATGCCAGGAGAACGCTACATGCCTCAATGCATAGTGCCAACTGTAAACTTTGGTGGAGGAGGAATAACGGTCTGGGGCTGTTTTTCATTGTTTGGGCTAGGCCCCTTAGTTCCAGTGAAGGGAAATCTTAATGCTACAGCATACAATTACATTCTAGACGACTCTGTGCTTCCAACGTTGTGGCAACAGTTTGGAGAAGGCCCTTTCCTGTTCCAGCATGACAATGCCCCCGTGCACAAAGCGAGGTCCATAAAGAAATGGTTTATCAAGATCGCTGTGGAAGAACTTGACTGGCCTGCACAGAGCCCTGACCTCAACCCCATCGAACACCTTTGGGATGAATTGGAACACCGACTGCGAGCCAGGCCTAATCGCCCAACATCAGTACCCGACCTCACTAATGCAAGTCCCCGCAGCAATGTTCCAATATCTAGTGGAAAGTCTTCCCAGAAGAGTGGAGGCTGTTATAACAGCAAAGTGGGGATCAATTAATGCCCATGATTTTTGAATGAGATGTTCGACGAGCATGTGTCCACATACTTTTGGTCATGTAGTAGAAGATCTGGTATTATTGAAGAGAAATAGGGAAGTGTGTATGTCCTGAAATGTAGTAGCATTCTGACATGAGTTGGCTAATTTATTGCAACAAAACTAGACCTATTATGTTATATTCATTTAGCTCAGCGATGGGCAACTGTGATGGGGGCGGGGGCCACAAAATCTGAACTCATCATGAGGGGCCACAGGGTCTGCATATCCATACCCACACATGCAGTCAGAGCTGGCCCTAGCCTTTTGGGGGCCCTAAGTAACATTTTGTTGGGGCCCCCCCACTTTGCGAACAAAACACTTTAGCGGCCCCCCTCTTCACAGTGGGGGGGGATATATATATTTTTACATTTTATAGTTCATTTCCTGCAATTCTACACATTTTGCCATGGGGCTGAGAATTTGTCTGCTGTTTTGAATATGATATCTAAGTGAGAGTGACTAACAAAATCAATGCCCCGGTCAGTAATTTGACCATGATTGCTACAACTTTAGATAGCTGGCTAGACTAACTTACCAATCTTTAAAATGTTAGCTGACATGGGATAATTGAGTGATAGTCATAAACCACGTTTCCATCCACAGTTTTATAAGAGTAAAGTCATATCGTATAAAAAATAAATAAAAATCATGACAGAAGCGATGGAAACAGGAAGTTTCGGTACAATTTCATAAAATGCCGATAGATCATTTGTTCGTTCCACACAGTGGGATTTTTTTGTGTAGGTAAAATTAATTAAGCGAGAAATGGCGGTGGAAAAGCCTTCATGCTCAAGTATTGATATAATAACCATCATATAGAAGTAAACTTGGTGTGTGGTCCTCCCACTACAACTTGGGAAACGATGTAGTTTATTAGGATACAGATTAAATAACTTATGATGAACTTCACAGGGTGGTGAAAGTTCACGGTGATCTTGATGCTTTTTTCCAACAAATATCGAGGGTCTGATTCTGGTGACATGATAATCTATGCTTGACTGCCGTTTGAAAAATTTAAATATTATTGCTCATCCATAATAACAGAGCATACGTGCCATGACCAGAATAGGCACATTTGCTATTTAACGCAACAGTTTGTGACAAAACTATTGGAGTTGAAAATGCGATGGACGCACATTGAACTTTAGATTTGCATTTGGTACATGATAATTTAAGCGAAAAAGTACATTTTGTGTGCATAACATCATCACGCACTGATTTTTATCCGCAATAAGTCAATTTGGTGGAAACACCACTGGTGGGAAAATGCACATATTTTCTTTATGCAGATTTTAGAATATTCGCATGAAAATCTGTCGCCAATTGGATGGAAACTTAGCGAGTGACTGACATAAGAGAAACTGCTGACGCACAACCAAATTTCAAAATTGCATATTATATATTCTACTATTCTAAGAGACCCTGACTGAGTTTCAAATATATATATAAATTATTATTTTTTGGGGGGGGGGTGAATTGATCTGCAGGCCTACAAAAGCACAGGCCACCAGTTGCCCATCCCTAATGTATCTGCATGCATAAATAATGAATGTGATGTACTTGGGACAATGTGTCCATACCTGTTGCTAATAGCATTCTACATTCTTCCACTGTGACACTTGTAAAACTGGTGTCTCTTGTGCGGGGGAACTGTGAACAGATATTACAGGAGTTAGAGGCAACGATAACCCTCATTGACACATAAATGCATCAATTGGCTTTCTCCAAGATTTTTCATAGCTGCTGCAACAAGCAAATGCACGGGTAATGAACAGACATCGCTCTGTGTATGGTCCTGGCAGTGGACTAGCTCTCGAAAACCATTCTCCATATGTAAAACCATTCTCCATTACATTCGCCCACATTTGGCTCTGTTAAACTACAATTCCGACGCTCTGTTTAATGTTTAGAAACATATGCTGATATGCCCCTTTTCCTTCATGTCAGCAAGAAATAATCTTTCAAATAAAAAAAAGATACTCTAGCTGTTTTGCACAGATCCATACACATTGTGTGCCTCCAGTTGACGAACTACACTTCCTACCCAGTTAGCTTACACACAGGTGTTCGGAGCACACTAGATAGCTAATTAGCACTGGTGGTGGCCTATGTCTACCATCTGTCTTCTGTAAACAAGCGCTGTAACATGGAGATATTGCTGTGTGGGAACACTAACTCTATCCCTATAAAAGGTGTGTAGTGATTTACTTTTTTTTCACTGATATGAAAGATAGCCGCAGTAAGTAGGGGTGCTGAGGGTGCAGCATCACCCCCTGAAAAATCATAATAAAAAAAAAAAATATATATATATACAATAATAAAGTAGTGCACTGGGCCTTTACTAGTATTAGCGGACCAATATAAACGTCTGTAGCATGGGACAACTTTTTTTTTCAGCATCTCCACTTTGGCAAAAAAGTTAGTTGTATATAACAGTATCTTGCAGGATTCAATAGTTGGAATTGTAAATGTTGTTGCCCTGTCCCTTTCTCTGCGATTGTCATTCTAATGGAATCCATAAAGAACAAAACCCTGTCCTCAAACATTTACATCAAAAGGTGCAAAGTTATGGGCAAAGACACAAAACATCCACATCAAATTAAATATTTTTGTTGATCAAATAAAATGGAAAACAACCACTTTTTGTGCAGTATTAATTGACCATCCTTACAAACCACTTAATGTAAATTACTGTATTGTACATAGGTTGGTCATCTAGGTTTATACCTATAGACTTGCTATCACCATGAAGAAAAACAATGCACAATACAGTAATTGAGTACATTGAGACATCAAGCGGTTTGTGGCTCAGTTGGTAGAGCATGGCGCTTGCAATGCTAGGGTTGTGGGTTCGATTCCCTGTACGAAAAAGTATGAAAATGTATGCGCTCACTACTGTAAGTTGCTCTGGATAAGAGTGTCTACTAATATGGAAAAGGAATGAATAGACCATTTCAGTTCACATAGAAATAAGTTGCATTTGCAAAGAATTTCAAGAAACTGGAAAACATATCAAGCAAGTACTTTTATATTTGTCAAGTATTATCAGATTAACGGTTTTGTAAATAATTATCAGACTGAAGTTACAATTACCGGTAAACACATGTAGTTTATTTTCTTTTAATGTGCGCTGAGCCTTTACTAGTCCTGTATAAGTACACCGATATAGACTTCTTCAGCGCGTGCAAATGTTGTTATTTTTTGGGTGGATACAGTATAAGTGAATACTTACTCTTTCTTTGTATACATTAGTGTTGATTCGGGCCAAGCTTTCATATATTTGATCACACTTCTCTGGATCTGAGAGCTGTCAAGAAAGATCAGACCAGGTCATAGGGCGTCCATACAATATAATCTAGAAACTATCCACATACAGATACTGTTATATGGGAAAACAATTTTTTTGATTTAGGGGCTAAATCTGTAAAATGTCCTGCTGTCAGTGCAATTTCTAAATAAGTGTTTTTGCAAAGGAATAATTCATTGTTTCAAAATACGTCTAAAACCATCAAGTTGATCATAGGTTAGGCTACATTTCCTCCTCAGTCCCATTCATCAATTTACCAAATAGTAGCGGTGGTAGGGTTTTGAAATTACATATTGTGCTTTTAATTTTCTGTGCTGCTGCCCTCACTGCATGTTTGTTTTGCATGCAACTGCAAGGTCGATATGGACGGGTACCCCATCATCCTAGCTAAAGATAGCTAGCCACATTGGTTGAAGTTCTCGTGCGACATAGTAAATGGATTAGCTCTACCTGTGTGTTTTCACCTTCACGAAAGGCATGGGCTACTCTCTGCCGTAGAAACGTTCCTAAATCACGGCTTTTCTTTGATTCGTCCCGTGGCCATTCTTCGCAGAGTTTCAAGAACCGACGGTACCGTGTTGCAGACATTTTCTGTTATGCAACGCTAAAAACCACACTAATAGAAAAATATATGAATGTGCAACCTGAGTATGGCCGCTATCGGCGACCTTAGTTTTTTTAACCTAGTGTTAACGCTATCTGGAATCCTTGGGATGTCCGTACCCTAACGTCTACCCTAAACCTAATGTACCCTTCCCTAACCATTTGAAATGTAAACTTCAATGTGGTAGGGACGTCCCAAAGATCCCGGATAGCATGGACCCTGCTGTCTTTACGTAATGGTGTTACATGTAAATTCTTCCCCAAATTGGAAAAACTATCATTTAGCATCAAGGCAAGCACTCACACATTTTTAAAATGAGCGGAGCTGGGAAAAAGGCTATCGGGGCACCGTCTGGTGGTGTCGTGGAATGGATCAGTACCGCATGTCGATTTGCTACAGATAGAAATGATTTCAGAAGGTATGGGCCATATGGCTAAACATTCCTATTTCATATGCAACGTGTTTCACATATCATGTTAGCTAGCTAGCCAACTAGCTAGCTCCTTTGCCAAACATGCGCATGCTTTGCCCTTGGATATACCGGTATCAACAGCCCTGAGCTAATTGCTCAGCAGTCCCTTGCTAGCATAACATTATCTGGAAATGATTAGGGTTTTGTGATTAAAAACAAATCACGCCCCCACAACTCAACTGTCATTGAGGCAACGTGTAACTCAATGAATGAATATCTCCAGTGGTTTATTCATAACGATCCTATAATTGTTGTGTATATAATATGAATTCGTTGCTAATTGATCTGTTTCTGTAGGAACCTGATGGTCAACCTGGGCCTCTTTGCAGCTGGAGTTTGGGTTGCCAGGAATCTCTCAGATTTTGACCTGATGTCTCCTCAACCAATCACCTAGTGCAAGAACTGGATGGGCAGGCCAGTAACCTCTCCTCAGAATTCATGTTTGATTACTTTTGGTATTACTGTGTAAATTACCTGTATTCTTTCTGTAAAATTTGTAATATTGGTTGTTGCCAGTTGAATGTGGAATAAATATAAATATATCTAAAATATTTTATTTTCAGGTGTCTCGGACCAAAATGTCAATCACAAGGGACAAGATCTTGGGCTTGTTCGACATTGCAGCCAACAGTGCAGGCGACTGCCGACTGATCTGCAAAGGACCTTGCATCATAAATAACTACTTGTTATATTATTTGTAGGTCTTGTTAACTTAACGCAATAAATAACCAGGTAAATAAGTGCTTTGACATTCTTTGCATCATAAAAGTGCTATAGAAATTATTATTATTATTTTTTTTCTCCCCACCTCTATTTAACCAGGTAAGCCAGTTGAGAACAAGTTCTCATTTACAACTGCGACCTGGCCAAGATAAAGCAAAGCAGTATAAAGCAATTTAAACTGGGCTAGATATGAAATCAATCAAATATTGAAATTCTTCAAGAATGAAAGAGTCAGGGCATGCCCACTCGACCATGGGCAAGCAAAGCCTGTGTGCCATGCTCCAGTTGCCGGTGTCAACTAATGATGTATATAAACCCTGGATTGCTGATGCTAAGTATTGACCAATGAGAGGCTTGGTCGGCCATATTGGCACTCCCAGAAGGAGCAGTCCTCCATAGGAATGAATGGAATTCTACAGTATTTCAATGAAATGTTTCATGGACAAAATTACATGTATTTTAAGTATTTTGTTGTGGTATGGAGATAAAATAATGACATACTTTACATGCTTGTACACTTATGTCATTATTTTACCTCCATACAGTGGGGACAGTAACTTTCAAAAAATTATACTTTAAGGAAAATGTCTTTATATATTTTTTTGCTCACATATCATTTAAAAGGATGCATTAAGGTGTCTGTAATATAATACATGTGGAAAAAACTAATGTAGACATGAATAAATGCATTTCTATAGCTTCCAAAATGTTTTTTACAATGGTGGGTGGTGCCAAGATGGAGGCACGGTGGCTTCAAAACAGGCAGTCATCTAGTGTATATACACTGCTCAAAAAAATAAAGGGAACACTTAAACAACACAATGTAACTCCAAGTCAATCACACTTCTGTGAAATCAAACTGTCCACTTAGGAAGCAACACTGATTGACAATAAATGTCACATGCTGTTGTGCAAATGGAATAGACAACAGGTGGAAATTATAGGCAATTAGCAAGACACCCCCAATAAAGGACTGGTTTTTGCAGGTGGTGAACACAGACCACTTCTCAGTTCCTATGCTTCCTGGCTGATGTTTTGGTCACTTTTGAATGCTGGCGGTGCTTTCACTCTAGTGGTAGCATGAGACGGAGTCTACAACCCACACAAGTGGCTCAGGTAGTGCAGCTCATCCAGGATGGCACATCAATGCGAGCTATGGCAAGAAGGTTTGCTGTGTCTGTCAGTGTAGTGTCCAGAGCATGGAGGCGCTACCAGGAGACAGGCCAGTACATCAGGAGACGTGGAGGAGGCCGTAGGAGGGCAACAACCCAGCAGCAGGACTGCTACCTCCGCCTTTGTGCAAGGAGGAGCAGGAGGAGCACTGCCAGAGCCCTGCAAAATGACCTCCAGCAGGCCTGAAATGTGCATGTGTCTGTTCAAACGGTCAGAAACACACTCCATGAGGGTGCTATGAGGGCCCGACGTCCACAGGTGGGGGTTGTGCTTACAGCCCAACACCGTGCAGGACGTTTGGCATTTGCCAGAGAACACCAAGATTGGCAAATTCGCCACTGGCGCCCTGTGCTCTTCACAGATGAAAGCAGGTTCACACTGAGCACGTGACAGACGTGACAGAGTCTGGAGACGCCGTGGAGAACGTTCTGCTGCCTGCAACATCCTCCAGCATGACCGGTTTGGCGGTGGGTCAGTCATGGTGTGGGGTGGCATTTCTTTGGGGGGCCGCACAGCCCTCCATGTGCTCGCCAGAGGTAGCCTGACTGCCCTTAGGTACCGAGATTAGATCCTCCGACCCCTTGTGAGACCATATGCTGGTGCGGTTGGCCCTGGGTTCCTCCTAATGCAAGACAATGCTAGACCTCATGTGGCTGGAGTGTGTCAGCAGTTCCTACAAGAGGAAGGCATTGATGCTATGGACTGGCCCGCCCGTTCCCCAGACCTGAATCCAATTGAGCACATCTGGGACATCATGTCTCGCTCCATCCATCAACGCCACGTTGCACCACAGACTGTCCAGGAGTTGGCGGATGCTTTAGTCCAGGTCTGGGAGGAGATCCCTCAGGAGACCATCCGCCACCTCATCAGGAGCATGCCCAGGCGTTGTAGGGAGGTCATACAGGCACGTGGAGGCCACACACACTACTGAGCCTCATTTTGACTTGTTTTAAGGACATTACATCAAAGTTGGATCAGCCTGTAGTGTGGTTTTCCACTTTAATTTTGAGGGTGACTCCAAATCCAGACCTCCATAGGTTGATACATTTGATTTCCATTGATAGTTTTTGTGTGATTTTGTTGTCAGCACATTCAACTATGTAAAGAAAAAAGTATTTAATAAGATTATTTCATTCATTCAGCTCTAGGATGTGTTATTTTAGTGTTCCCTTAATTTTTTTGAGCAGTGTATAAATTAGCTGGGCGCAGGGAAGTCAAGTCCTTGATCCGGGCAAAAGGGCTTGATATTTGGCAAAGGTCCATTTATTTGGTTATTCCAAAATTCATTACATGTTAAAATTTCAAATTACATTTAGTTAAACTTCAAAATAATAAACAATTGAAACAATAAATAATCAATCCAACTTAAGTTAATGAAATCAAAAGGAAAAACAAACAATTAAGAAAAAATAAACGAAAAAACAAATGCATTCAATCAAATAACCTTTAACAATTATCAGTCCGTCAATTTGTTAGTCAGTCAGTCAGTCATGGGTGGTCGACGGTGTCTTTGTGTTGGGGAAGGGGTGGGGTCTGAGCTGGCAGTTGCTGGATGAAGGTGGCAGTTGTGGTTGGTCGATGCTGTGTCCAGGGTTGGTGCTGGTGTTGGGGCTAGGACCGGAAAAACCTGGGTTGGTGTTGGGGCCGGGTTGGAAATCGTGCTGGTACCAGGACTGGAAAACCAGGGGTTGGTCTGGTGCTGGGACTGGCCAATGGGATCTGGATTGGTGCTGGGACTGGATCTGCAGAGGGGAGGAAGGACAATCTCAGGAGCAAGCAGGCACACAAGGGTGCCCTAGACCCAGGGGTCAGTGATGGCACTCCCCTGTGGTCCGCTTGCTCTGGGTGAAGGACTGATGTTTGGTCCTCCACTTCGCCCTCTTGTGTTGGTGGATGTTTCCTGATTCTGGGCTGGTGCCGGTTCTTTTGACTAGTGGGGAGACAACCATGAACAGCCATCCACGAGATGTCTTTCTGTTTGTTTGTGATGCCGTGGTGATTGACATATAACCATACCTGTTGCAGGTCCACGGCTTAGCTGGCTCTCTGGTGTGCGATTGTGTCCTTGGAGCGGATGTGGGCCATGATGTCCTTGTACTTCCAGGAAGCCAGCCCAGCCGTGGGCAGACCTAACCTGAAAGCAAAATCTCTCCATGTCTTGAACACTGGTGGGGGGTCCCAGCAATAGGGCACAGTGTGGTCGATGGTGCTGAGTCCGAGGGTTCTGAGAATGGCGGTGGCAAAATACCGTTCAAAGTAGCTGGCTTTCCTGTCTGTCTTGTGGATGTTGGTGACGAAGTTGGATAGTCCCTGTGCCCTAATGATATTAAGATGATGATCTTTGGCAAAGGGAGTGGGATGCTAGTAGTAAGGGGAGGCAATTGTATTGCGTGCACCAGTTAGTAAAGAAAGAGGTGGGGAGTATGGGATGTAGGAGAGAGGAAGTTGTGTGGAGTAGACTACGGTTTGGGCACACAGGTTTGAATGTCACGTTGATGTGGATGATAGGGAGACATGAAACAGGTCTGTGTGATGGGTGTTTAGTGGAGGAAACGGTGGAATGTGTTGATATTTTGTGAACAGTATGATGTAGATAGGGAAAGATTGTGTTAAAGGGTTAGAGAGGCTGGACGGGGTTGGGGTTTGCGCCGTGTAGTGGGGGGAGGGAAGTGGTGTCTAGGGCTCTATTTCACTTTCTTAGCTGAACATGAATAATAAACAGAATTTAATGTAGGTAAGCCGTGACTGGCCTCACACTCCAGTACAGTAGGTGGCGATGCATGCACCTTAAAAGTTGGCTGCGATCTGCCAACCCAATCCCGAAATAGAAGAGCGCAACGACCAGAAGTAAGCATACTTTGAAGGTGCCGGTAGATTGATACATAGATTAACTTTAGGAACAATGAGCTGTAGCCTACTAATTAATTAGTCAAAGTAAATTATATGTGGTAAGGAACTGCAAGGTATGAGCATGGTTCCAGTTTAGCCATGCATTACTAGGTTAGCTATTATGCTAGCTGGCTACTGTAGTTCCTCCGGCATGCTCGTTTTAGGTGCTAAACTCGTACTAACGCACACCACAGCATAGTTTCATTCATCAACATGTAATGTTCCCACATGTTCAAATTCCCCTAGGAGCAATCCATGGCTTCTTCAGACGTCTTTGTTGCTGCTGCTCGCAAATGTCTACGAGTTGGAAAGAAACTCTTCTCCGCCACTGTGAGTCTGAACCTGGCTGCTCAGGTCCTGGCTGTGGACTTGGGCCTGAAGCCCGCTCTGCTATATGACAGTAATACAGCATCTGCAGAGCAGGTCCAACAGTATCTAAACTCTCTGCAGGCTGCACAACTTGTGTCCAAATCTCTCCAGACAGTGGTCATCAGTGAGAATTCCTTGATTGTGAACCCATCCCTAACTATAGCAAACCTGGAGGAACTTCTCTTGAGGAGGACTGTGACTGTGGTGGATATATGTCACTCACTGGAGCAGCCTGCCGTCACTGAGCTACAGTGGGGAGCTATCAGGGACATGATTCAGGCATTACTTGCTCATATTAGACAGTTTGGGCAACATTCTGCGATGAGAAATGGCCCTCACCGAATCGAAACGAGACATTGTGAGGCATGGAATCTGTGTACTCTCTTTGGGATTCTATTGGGCTACCCCTCCACATACTGGTTTGACCAGAGCAGGAGCTTTGAGAACTGCCTAGCTATGTCTCCGCTGGTGGTGACCAAGGCTGTGGCGTCCTGGCAGGGTGGTGTTGCGGGTCACAGGTGTTGCCTGTATTCCTTCAGCACCCCAGAGGTGCTGCAGGCAGAGACTCTGTCAGTGATGGCTAGCTGGACTACACAACTTCAGGAACGATTTCAGCAGCAGACTGTCTTCTCTGGACTCAGTGTGACCAGATCAACTGTCACCTTACCTTCTGTGGCTCTATGATTATAATGGCACTTTGTGGATGGATATTGTAGGAAAAAAATTCAGTGACACTATTTGTATTTTGGATATTGTCTATAAAACATTTGATAAGCAAACATTGAAGCACTTGTTCATGTTTACAAATGTAAAACTGATTTACATAAGATGTTTTATTAATTTAAAATGTAAATCCCCTCATTTGGTAAATGCATTTGTGAGGGAAGTTTACACCAATGACTACATCAAGCATGTGGCTACAAACTTGTTGGATGCATTGTAGTTTGTTTTGGTTGTGTTTGATTGTTTTGCCCAATAGGAACTGAATGGTGAATAATTAATATTGTGTCATTTTGGGGTCACTTTTATTGTAAATAAGAATAGAGGTTTCTGAACACTCCTCCATGAATGTGTATGCTACCATGATTAGGAATAATCATGAGTGAATCGTTACTGATGAGTGAGAAATGAAGAGGCACAAAGATCATGATCTTTATTCCTGATTTTGGGGGTATAATATGATCATTATTCATGATTATCTGTAATCATGGTAGAATCCACATTAGTGTTTACAATAAAAGTGACTCCAAAATTACAATACATTATTCGCCATTCAGTTCCAATTGGGCAAAACAATCTGACACACAACCAAAACAAACTGCATATGCATCCAACAAGTTTGTAGAGTCACAACCTTGATGTAGTCATTGTGTGCTAGGAAGTACTTATTACTTTTTCAAATGGGTGGACTAGTTGCATTAAATGCTTTCATTTCTAAACAATAAAACATATGTATGAAAATACCCTCAAATAAAAGGCGACATTCTATGCTGTCGGCTCATATGAAACATTTGATATCAAATCCAAAATGCTGGAGAAAAGAGCCAAATACAGAGGAGTGTACAGTTGAAGTCAGAAGTTTACATTCACTTAGGTTGGAGTCATTAAAACTCGTTTTTAAACCACTCCACAAATTTCTTGTTAACAAACTATAGTTTTGGCAAGTCGGTTAGGACATCTACTTTGTGCATGACAAGTAATTTTTCCAACAATTGTTTACAGACAGATTATTTCACTTAATCACAATTCCAGTGGGTCAGAAGTGTACATACACTAAGTTGACTGTGCCTTTAAACAGCTTGGAAAATTCCAGAAAATTATGGCATGGCTTTAGAAGCTTCTGATAGGCTAATTGACATCATTTGAGTCAATTGGAGGTGTACCTGTGGATGTATTTCAAGGCCTACCTTCAAACTCAGTGCCTCTTTGCTTGACATCATGGGAAAATCAAAAGAAATCAGCCAAGACCTCAGAATTTTTTTTGTATACTTCCACAAGTCTGAAAATTGCTCCCAAGGAGGAACCAAACGCCTGAAGGTACCACGTTCATCTGTACAAACAATAGTACGCAAGTATAAACACCATGGGACCACGCAGCAGTCATACCGCTCAGGAAGGAGACGCGTTCTGTCTCCTAGAGATGAACGTACTTTGGTGCGAAAAGTGCAAATCAATCCCAGAACAACAGCAAATAACCTTGTGAAGATGCTGGAGGAAACAGATACAAAAGTATCTATATCCACAGTAGAACGAGTCCTATATATCGACATAACCTGAAAGGCCGCTCAGCAAGGAAGAAGCCACTGCTCCAAAACCGCCATAAAAAAGACAGACTACGGTTTGCAACTGCACATGGGAACAAAGATCGTACTTCTTGGAGAAATGTCCTCTGGTCTGATGAAACAAAAATAGAACTGTTTGGCCATAATGGCCATCGTTATGTTTGGAGGAAAAAGGGGGTTGCTTGCAAGCCGAAGAACACCATCCCAACCGTGAAGCACGGGGGTGGCAGCATCATTCTTTGGGGGTGCTTTGCTGCAGGAGGGACTGGTGCACTTCACAAAATAGATGGCATCATGAGGAAGGAAAATTATGTGGATATATTGAAGCAACATCTCAAGACATCAGTCAGGAAGTTAAAGCTTGGTCGCAAATGGGTCTTCCAAATGGACAATGACCCAAAGCATACTTCCAACGTTGTGGCAAAATGGCTTAAGGACAACAAAGTCAAGGTATTGCAGTGGCCATCACAAAGCCCTGACCTCAATCCTATAGAAAATGTGTGGGCAGAACTGAAAAAGCGTGTGCGAGCAAGGAGGCCTACAAACCTGACTCAGTTACACCAGCTCTGTCAGGAAGACTTATTGTGGGAAGCTTGTGGAAGGCTACCCAAAACGTTTGACCCAAGTTAAACAATTGCTACCAAATACTAATTGAGTGTATGTAAACTTCTGACCCACTGGGAATGTGATGAAAGAAATAAAAGCTGAAATAAATCATTCTCTCTACTATTATTCTGACATTTCACATTCTTAAAATAAAGTGGTGATCCTAACTGACCTAAGACAGGGAATTTGTACTAGGATTAAATGTCAGGAATTGTGAAAAACTGACTTTAAATGTATTTGGCTAAGGTGCATGTAAACTTCCGACTTCAACTGTATTTACTAGTTAGCTAAAATGATGGATAGGCTGAAGGCGTCCACATGCTTCGGTAGAGTTTGTGCATAGACTGACGTGTTTGTTTGTTTAGGACTTCGGTTCGTTTTTTGGGGGGATATTCGGGCACACATTTTTTTCTAGAGGCAAGCTGAAGTTCGGTGCTGAAGTCTACGCCCCTTCGTCAGTGATTGGTCAACAGTAGGGATTCTTCAATAAAGTCTGTTGCCAGATGACTCGTTTTCATGCACATTTTTTCATTGAATAATACTGCACCAAACATCTTAGATGTAAAATTGTGCGATTAATATCTCTTGGGCAAAACGTCAAAATTAATGACAGATTTCTAGACTGATCTTACATTAATTCTGACTATTTTGAGGAAGTGTATACTGGCTACGTCTCAAAATGGACAAACAGTACTATTGCCGCTTTTTTCTTATTTTTTCAAGCGAAAGTCTTAAAGGTGTATACGAGCACACTCAGCTAGGTGCCAGCCGATCTGAACCATGCTGACACCCTAAGTGGAAAGTAGAATAGTAACCATTAATTCCTATGGATGACTGTTACTTCAAAGGAGGATCAATATGGCGGGTGCTAACATCAGCATAGCACCCTGTCAGCCATAAAGCATATCCGCCATTACTAGTGGGGTTTCCCATAGACTTCATTGAAACAAGTTTCCATCACTCCAGCTCAACGTCCTGAGGCTGATTGCATTGCTGCCTGGATGACCGAGAGGTAGAATAGTAGAGCCCATTGAGTAGTTCAGTTGTCAGAGACCGTGTCCTAGTAAGGCCATCCGTCTGTCTCTGGTCAGTGGGGCTGAATGACAGACAGTACCTCCCCACAACGAGCACTGACTCTGAACTCTGTCAGGTGGTCGGCACTGGTAGGCCCAATGTTCAAGATGGCCACTGGGATCTTCTGGTCAGCTGCTGCCAGTAGGAATCTGTACCCAGAATACACCTAGAAAAAACAAGGATATAACAGTTATACACAGATGTCTTGTAGATACATCTTCAAGTTCTCAAAGACAGAAATAGTCAAACTGCAACACACAGTTGACTACTGAAAACAACTACATTTTCCATTTTAGAGGTATGGTCTATAGACTCTAGCAATATATAATAACACCTTATTTATGCCCACCTGCAAAGAAGATCCCGCAACTAGGACCGCATCAGACTCCACCAGTCTCTCATGTACAAACTGTACTGTCCCTCGGTTCACTGTGTCCCCAAAGAATGTCACGTCTTGCTTCAGTATACCCCCACAGTCCTTACAGGGAGGCACTCTGAAGTGGAGGACCTGTTCGTCCTCAATGAAAACATCCCTGTCGGGAGCTACACCACCAGCCAGGTGCTACCCACCCAGGGTTCAGTCCTGCGAAACGCTTCTGGAGCTCTTCTCTAGCAGACATCGCACCACAGCCCAGACATAACACCCTGGGAGGGACACAGACAGACGGATGGACACACAGGTAAAAAGCTCAGTGTTGCTCTGAGCCAATGTCCTTGAACAAGAAGTCTATATAGTGTGGTGTGTCCATCCGTCTGTCATTCACTGCTCTCCTACCTGTGAGCGCAGCCGTGTAGTTCAGTCAGTCCTTGGTGCCCTGCCTTGGAATGAAGCGCGTCCACATTCTGCGTAACCAGCCAGTGTACCTTCCCCTGTTTCTCCCACTGCTGCAGGGCCAAGTGAGCAGAGTTTGACTGATGAGAGGAGAACTGTGGCCAGCCCACATACAGTGAGGGAAAAAAAGTATTTGATCCCCTGCTGATTTTGTAAGTTTGCCCACTGACAAAGAAATGATCAGTCTATCATTTTAATGGCAGGTTTATTTGAACAGTGAGAGACAGAATAACAACAAAAACATCCAGAAATACGCATGTCAAAAATGTAAATAAATTGATTTGCATTTTAATGAGGGAAATAAGTATTTGACCCCCTCTCAATCAGAAAGATTTCTGGCTCCCAGGTGTCTTTTATACAGGTAACGAGCTGAGATTAGGAGCACACTCTTAAAGGGAGTGCTCCTAATCTCAGCTTGTTACCTGTATAAAAGACACCTGTCCACAGAAGCAATCAATCAATCAGATTCCAAACTCTCCACCATGGCCAAGACCAAAGAGCTCTCCAAGGATGTCAGGGACAAGATTGTAGACCTACATAAGGCTGGAATGGGCTACAAGACCATCGCCAAGCAGCTTGGTGAGAAGGTGACAACAGTTGGTGCGATTATTCGCAAATGGAAGAAACACAAAATAACTGTCAATCTCCCTCGGCCTGGGGCCCCATGCAAGATCTCACCTCGTGGAGTTGCAATGATCATGAGAATGGTGAGGAATCAGCCCAGAACTACACGGGAGGATCTTGTCAATTATCTCAAGGCAGCTGGGACCATAGTCACCAAGAAAACAATTGGTAACACACTACGCCGTGAAGGACTGAAATCCTGCAGCGCCCGCAAGGTCCCCCTGCTCAAGAAAGCGCATATACAGGCCCGTCTGAAGTTTGCCAATGAACATCTGAATGATTCAGAGGAGAACTGGGTGAAAGTGTTGTGGTCAGATGAGACCAAAATCGAGCTCTTTTGCATCAACTCAACTCGCCGTGTTTGGAGGAGGAGGAATGCTGCCTATGACCCCAAGAACACCATCCCCACCATCAAACATGGAGGTGGAAACATTATGCTTTGGGGGTGTTTTTCTGCTAAGGGGACAGGACAACTTCACCGCATCAAAGGGACGATGGACGGGGCCATGTACCGTCAAATCTTGGGTGAGAACCTCCTTCCCTCAGCCAGGGCATTGAAAATGGGTCTTGGATGGGTATTCCAGCATGACAATGACCCAAAACACACGGCCAAGGCAACAAAGGAGTGGCTCAAGAAGAAGCACATTAAGGTCCTGGAGTTGCCTAGCCAGTCTCCAGACCTTAATCCCATAGAAAATCTGTGGAGGGAGCTGAAAGTTCAAGTTGCCAAACGTCAGCCTCGAAACCTTAATGACTTAGAGAAGATCTGCAAAGAGGAGTGGGACAAAATCCCTCCTGAGATGTGTGCAAACCTGGTGGCCAACTACATGAAACGTCTGACCTCTGTGATTGCCAACAAGGGTTTTGCCACCAAGTACTAAGTCATGTTTTGCAGAGGGGTCAAAAACGTATTTCCCTCATTCAAATGCAAATCAATTTATAACATTTTTGACATGCGTTTTTCTGGATTTTGTTGTTGTTATTCTGTCTCTCACTGTTCAAATAAACCTACCATTAAAATTATAGACTGATCATGTCTTTGTCAGTGGGCAAACATACAAAATCACAGGGGATCAAATACTTTTTTCCCTCACTGTAGTTCCTAGCCCAGTAGCGCTGACGGGACTTGGCGTTGCGTATATACTCTGTGTGCTGCATAGGTCGCCTGTCTGTGCGAGCATAGAGACCCACCCCATCTGAGCGGTAGTCTGGGATGCCAGACTCTGTGGAGAGCCCGGCTCCAGTGATGACGAAGAGGCGTGTGGCGCGTGAAAAAAAGGCCTGTAGCCGCTCCAGGGCGTGGGCATCGATGGTGCTGCTGGCGGGCACGAAGCTCTGGACGCCCGCGGGAACAGATGATGTTGCCCGCCTCCCAGGGGCCACACCACACAGTGCCAGGTGTCTCCACGGCAACCGCAACCGCATCTGCATTCACAGTACATAGTAAGATTGATGCTTTTTGAGTATGTTGCATGTTTCAAAAAACATACACCTTTCAAAAAAAGGAACCTGTTGGGATCAAGTGTTTCAGTGGGTAAGTAACTCCATAGGGAGGGAATGTCTAAAGAACAAATGTCACTCAATCTCATCTGGTCTATGTGAATTAAGGAACACATGACAGGCGCAATCATGCCTCATCACAAGTTTCAGTCACATCTCATTATAAATACAATAATTATAACTCCAAAGTTCCTAACTTGGCTTTATCAGACTCAGTAATTGTTCAGTTTGTCTATTACAGTATTCGACTGTAAACATACGAAACACTTAGGTCAAGGCTGATTTGTTTTGTTTACGAGATCTGGCTTGTCATTGAACTCCTGTCATTAGCTGGGAACCCCTCCAATTTGATGAGATTTTCGTGAAGGTTAAGTGGAGGAATACCGATAAGAACCATACAACCACAACAGGCATAAAGTACACATTGAAAGGAGCTAATACAATTCAGCGTCATGTAACGTACCTTATAATGACACGAGGTACACGTTTGATTTTAGAAACAGCCGATAATGTAGCAACCAACTCTTACAAAAGAGCACGGCAACGGTCGCTATGCACGCTGGGACTTGTAGTCCAGTAGACAGTATACTGAACTAATGAACTACACATTATCAAAGGTTTGAAAAGTTGCATATTGCAACAAAAAAAAAGTGTAAACTTGCATTGAAATGTATTGTGAAAACAAAAAATATTAAACATTCAGGTGGGTTTGGAAGTAAGAAACAATTATTTGGCTACATGTTGGCAAGCCACTGGTTATGTCCTCCATGACAGGTCAATGCAAAACATTAGCCTGATATTAACCCATTCATAAATGCTAACTACCTTTATCGCCTATTGACGATAGTATCTTCTGGACAGGGGCGTTTTGTTAAGAGCCCCGACGCACGTGCTGAACGTTAAAACGCATCGCTTGCTGTACGGCTTTGGAAACATATCTTTCATAGCAAAAAAACATTGTTAAATTACTACACACCTTCAGTGACGATTTTAGCATGTAAATATTAGTGGGGCAAACTAAAAAATGTTTTTTTTAGATGCATACCAGCAAAGCCATTACACAACACTAAACAATACATTAATTGCACTATAATGGTGACAAACAGTGCCCACAAACTGTTAGGGCCTACATAAAGCTGTCCCAACAGCAGAGCTTTCCTTTCAGCGCCATGGAGTGAATCCTACCGCCGCTACACCTGGCTATCAGCGGAGCCTTGTCTGGCAGCGAAACAGTTAATTCAGACACATTTACTGCCTTTAAAAAAAAAAAGCTGATATGGCTGACTTGCTTAAACAAATGTGGTTCCTACTGACAATTGAGATGTACAAACTATGGCATAAGGGGACGATGAGCAGATAAGAGGCAATCCATAATTTCGATTAAGATGTTAATGAGCGAGCTAGGACGGACGTAGTCAATATAACTATTTGTTCAGCACTTTTGAAATGTACAGCGACAGAATTCAGAACATGGGCCGTTCGTACAGTGTTCTCCCTGTGCACCAAGTCAGAACCATAGGATAAATAAAGGGGACATATAAGCAGACAATGAAAGCTCTTACAATATTCAATGATTACATTTCTCTAAAAAAGGCTATAGGCTACATGTGGACCACCAAGTCAGAACAGTAGGCCAAGTTTTGCTAGCACAGACTGGAATATGTTCCGTAATTCTTTCGATGGTATTGAGGAGTACACCACATCAGTCACTGGCTTCATCAATAAGTGCATCAATCACGTTGTCCCCACAGTGACCGTACATACATACCCCAACCAGAAGCCATGGATTACAGGCAACATCTGCACTGAGCAAAACGGTAGAGCTGCCGCTTTCAAGGAGTGGGACTCTAACCCGGACGCTTATAAGAAATCCCGCTACGCCCTCCGACGAACCATCAAACAGGCAAAGTGTCAATACAGGACTAAGATTGAATCGTACTACACCGGCTCCGACGCTCGTCGGATGTGGCAGGGCTTGCAAACTATTACAGACTACAAAGGGAAGCACAGCCGCGAGCTGCCCAGTGACACGAGCGTACCAGATGAGCTAAATTACTTCTATGCTCGCTTCGAGCCAAGCAACACTGAAGCATGCATGAGAGCATCAGCTGTTCTGGACGACTGTGTGATCACGCTCTCCGTAGCCGATGTGAGTAAGACCTTTAAACAGGTCAACATTCACAAGGCCGCAGGGCCAGATGGATTACCAGGACGTGTACTCCGAGCATGCGCTGACCAACTGGCAAGTGTCTTCACTGACATTTTCAACCTGTCCCTGACTGAGTCTATAATACCAACATGTTTCAAGCAGACCACCATAGTCCCTGTGCCCAAGAACACAAAGGTAACCTGTCTAAATGAATACTGACCCGTAGCACTCACGTCTGTAGCCATGAAGTGCTTTGAAAGGCTGGTCATGGCTCACATCAACACCATTATCCCAGGAACCCTAGACACCCTCCAATTTGCATACTGCCCCAACAGATCCACAGATGATGCAATCTCTATTGCACTCCACACTGCCCTTTCCCACCTGGACAAAAGGAACACCTACACTACCGTTCAAAAGTTTGGGGTCACTTAGAAATGTCCTTGTTTTCGAAAGAAAAGCAATTTTTTTGTCCATTAAAATATCAAATTGATCAGAAATACAGTGTAGACATTGTTAATGTTGTAAATGGCTATTGTAGCTGGAAACGGCTGATTTTTAATGGAATACCTAAATAGGCATACAGAGGCCCATTATCAGCAACCATCAGTCCTGTGTTCCAATGGCACGTTGTTTGCTAATCCAAGTTTATCATTTTAAAAGGCTAATTGATCATTAGAAAACCCTTTTGCAATTATGTTAGCACAGCTGAAAACGGTTGTGCTGATTAAAGAAGCAATAAAACTGGCCTTCTTGAGACTAGTTGAGTATCTGGAGCATCAGCAATTGTGGGTTCGATTACAGGCTCAAAATGGCCAGAAACAAATAACTTTCTTCTGAAACTCGTCAGTCTATTCTTGTTCTGAGAAATGAAGGCTATTCCATGCGAGAAATTGCCAAGAAACTGAAGATCATTGACAAAAAAAGAAAAATTAAATCAATTTTAATCCCACTTTGTAACGCAACAAAATGTGGAAAAAGTCAAGGGGTGTGAATACTTTCTGAAGGCACTATTTTATTAAATAATGTAAAAAACGCCACAATATGATGTAATTCCCAGCATACAGTAAAAAGAAAATGCCATTACAACATAGTCAAGTCAAACATAAATCAAACACAGCTGCCTTGCCATGCCATTCTTTCTTTGTCCAACCAATTTTCACCAAGATTAGGATAATACATTCTAAAGCTGCAATTGAAGAATTTCCTTAAATCTTCCTCTATTTTGAATAATTATGTTCTTATGATTTTATACTATAAAAACAACCAGTGGAGAATGACATGTCAAAAATATGGACAGGTGTAGTGTCTCATCAGAAGTCCTTGTGCTCCTCTATATAGGTCTATGGTGCTCCTCCTTCTCCTGACCTATGGCACTGGGGCGGCCCTGGTCCTGTCATCTAGTGTGGAGTGATGAGCAGTAGCTCCAGTAGCCCCGTGCTCTGGAGGCCTACTGAGAATGGCCTGTCCCAGTCCCTGTCCTGTGGCCGTGCTGCTCTGGAGGAGAACACTCTCTATCCTGTGGATCCTGGCAGCGTGGAGGATCATCACAGGCTTCTGCTCTGCCAGCTCAGCTGACAGCCTGCCAATACGCTCCTCCAGCTGTCAATGACAACCCAAAGAGCATGCAATTAATCTGGAATGACCACAAAATAATGGGAAACATTGTTGCATGATATGGCATGGTTATTATGCACTTGACCTGTTGTAACTTTTGAATGTTCTTGTTTTCATATCTGAAGATTTATGGCTCAAATGAAATGATACCTCCAGAGGAATGCGTGCTAAGCCTGTGATGATCCTCCACACTGCCAGGATCCACAGGATAGAGAGTTATTTTACTGCTGCTCTTAAATTATTTGCTATTTTTTACTTCTTTTTTTTTTCTTCTTTTTTTTACACTTTTGTTTATTTTTTATTTAAAATGTAAATATATATATATATTTTTGTTAACTTTTTATTATTATAATTTTCTTAAAAACTGCATTGTTGGTTAAGGGCCTGTAAGTAAGCATTTCACTGTAATGTCTACACCTGTTGTATTCGGCACGTGGCAAATACAATTTGATTTGAAATCAAATCCATCCATTTAGTTATTAATTTATAAGTGGATAGGAAACATATGAAAAAATTATTGCTTAAATGATTAGTTCTTGTTTTTTTTAAGGACTGGTGAACAGCCCGTAAAACGACAATTGTTTTTGTTTATAAATCCTCATATACCCCAGCCACAAAGTCATAAACCCCGCCTATTTCTAAAATGTATCTTCTTAAAATTTGATTTAAAACCTAAACTTAACCACACTGCTAACCATATGCCTAACCTTAAATGAAGACAAAAAATATAATTTTTACAATACAGCCAATTTTGACTTTGTGGCTGTGGTAACTAGTGGAAACCTTGTGTCCCTTGCATATACTTTACCAATGCCCGCAGCATCTTCCCTTCAAGTCTTACCTGCTCCAGCTCTTCGCGGATAGTGTTCCTCTCCTCAGTCTCTACCTCACTTACACTCGTCTGCAGCCAGCTTCTCAACAGTTCTTCAAGTCTTCGCCACGCCCTATACACACACACACACTTAAATCCACCAGAATGTATAAATGAGATCTTTCAGAAATGTTAATCACAGAGCTGTGAGTCCTTACTGAAGTTGCTTGCGGTCCTGTTGGAAGCGCTGCATGTCCAGGCGGATGTTGAGCAGCTCTCTGGTCCAGGCTAAAGTGGGATCCACACCCTCCTCCTCCTCAGTTAACACATCTCCATCATACTCTGGCTGTTGATGGACGGTGGAGAACTCATTTGGGGGCAGTAGTGAGGAGTCACTTATCCATGAGCCACTAGGCTGCCTCACCTAAAAAAAAACAGATATTGCATAAAGAAATCTCATTCAAAACACACACAGCAAAATGACTTTACATGTATTTTTGGAATATAGTAACTGTTACCTTAGATTGAGTGTGGGTGGCCATGAATGAGGAGGGGGGCAGGAGTAAGTCCTGGCCTAGTGATCCATGATGTGGGGCTGTTGGGAGACTGAGATGGGGAGCTGGGTGTGCCAGTACGGGAGAGATGGGTAGGGAGGCTGCAGCAGGGTAAAGGTTCGCTGTCACTTGGACCTTGGTTTGATATGGAAGAGGACTGGGTTTTTGATGTAGAGGAGCTGTAGGTGGGAGCAGCTCTTTGACCGGGGAGTCAAGCAGATCTCTAGGCCGCCGTGGCTGCAGTCTAGAAGCACGCACCGCCACCCTGCACACAGTTAGAGAGAGTTGCTGTAAGACTGAGCATAAGGATTAGAGACATAGGGGCAGTTTCCCGAACACACATTAAGCCTTGTTCTGGACTAAAAAAGTGATTTGTATAGGGATTCTCCATAGAGCATGCTTTTTAGTCCAGAACTCTTAATCGGTATCTGGAAAACCCTCCCATACGGTTTAGGGCCTGATGTTTGCATAGCAACTGTTCCCACTTACAGGTGATTGAGGATGTCGTCTCCTGCTCTCTGCTCCACTATGCCACTCTGGGTCTGTGTACTGCTGTGGGTGCGGCCCTCTGGGTCAGGGCTGGGTAAACAGAAGGTCACACTTTTGGGGGGCACTGCTATCACTCTAGGCGGTCTCGCCCTGTGTGGTCCACACAGTGCCCGCTGTTTCCACTGCATGGCACAACGCAGCACCACCCTCTGGAGACGCCGCAAGCTCTGTACAGCACAGACAAGACGGGCTTGATACAGTTCCACACAGAGACAAGACAGACAGACATTCAGGCAGGCAGACAGACATACTATCAGATAATCAAACACAGCATGTGCTCACACACACACCTGTTCCTGGCTGTGCAGTGCTATGTTGGTGCTGAAGCTGCCCATGTGAGCGGCGTGTGTGAGGACGTGGGCCACTCCTTCCCTCAGCAGCTGGTCTCTATAGAACTGGGCAGCCTGGGCCAGCCTCTCCTGCTTCCTGTGCTGCTCTGTGACCCACAGCCTCCAGGCCTCCAGCACCTGGAACAGAACACACCAGGGGATCAGACGTCTCATTCAGTATGTCTATAGAGTCTACTGTATGTTTTCACTTCCATTTCCTTTATTCCAGCTGTGGCCTGGATATCATCAATGAGGACTTTACTCGCACTAGCCTGGTCACAGATCTAATTGTGCTGTCTTGCTAACTCCAATGGTCATTGGCAAGACAGCACAAAATGATTGGGACGCAGGCTATACATCCAAAGGGTCAGCAGTGGAGAATTCTTCCACTACAGACAAACAGAGAGAGAGAGATAATATCTCATGTGTTTAAGTTGGACTGAAGGCCAGCTGCCAGTGAAGTACGTGTGTCCAGGTATTACCTTGGCCTGCAGACTGAGGGACCAATGCCAGAGGGCCAGTTCTGTCTGCTCAGCCTCTCTCCTTCTGTGCTCCAGCTGTGCAGGCCAGGACCAGGGGAGAAAAGCACACAGTCAGATAACAGCCAGGAGTTCACCAAGACACTCAGAGGCTTACAGACTGACCACTGAAAGTTTAGATAATATAATGATCTGGCCTTTCCTTCAGAAAGGAAACATCAGGAAATACTATTTTTCAATTCCATCAATGTATTTAAAAGTGACTTGAACAAAAGTTCACGCAAATCTTGTCAAGGAGACCTTTAATATTTGAAATAAGCATGTTAAAACAGGAATTCATGTTAAAACAGCAATTACATTTACATTTTAGTCATTTAGCAGACGCTTTTATCCAGAGCGACTTACAGTTAGTGAGTGCATACATTATTATTATTATTATTTTATTCATACTGGCCCCCCGTGGGAATCGAACCCACAACCCTGGCGTTGCAAACGCCATGCTCTACCAACTGAGCTACATCCCTGCCGGCCATTCCCTCCCACGACGCTGGGCCAATTGTGCGCCGCCCCATGGGTCTCCCGGTCGCGGCCGGCTTGACAGAGCCTGGATTCGAACCAGGATCTCTAGTGGCACAGCTAGCACTGCGATGCAGTGCCTTAGACCACTGTGCCACTCGGGAAGCAAATAAGCTCACCGCAATTTTCCAGCTTGCAAAGAAGAGCTGGCATGTCTTCTGTCTCAGCAGTAAGTGGCCTCTCCCTTTCATCACCTAGAGAAGGACCACATGAACAACACAATACTAACACAAACCTACCTAGGATCAGAATGTATCAAATAGCACACTGCAGACTCAAACACAGGATTAAATGCAGTATCCATCTACCTTATAGCTCTGCTGTTGCTGCTGGTACGTAGACCATGATCTGAATGTTCTGCAGAGAAGAGAGTGGTGGTGGTGCCTTTTGGCTTTCTCCATGCCTGTACTGTCCTCCACAACCTCTCTGCTTCGCTCCCTCCATCTCCTGAAAGTCGCCACCTGCCGCACTGAGAGACATAAATAATTATGGCATTAGGCTTCACATGTCAATGGATGCTTTATTCAATGTGCCGGGAGAAGGATCTAAGAGAAAATAGCATTGAATAATGAACAATTTGTCTCCATCTGCTTCACTAAGAACTGGAGCTATAGTTACACCTTCACATGTTTAATGAGAACTCAAACTTAGTTAAGTATTTCGCTACCTTTATCCATGTGAGTCTGAGCCCTGCTCACTGCCTCTCTCTGCTGGTGATGGGTTGACACTGCACAAGATGTGGCTTTCTTCCATCCCAACAGCACCTTTAGGAAAATAAATTATGCACATTTGAGGGTGAGCAGTAGTTGTAGCCATGGAATCAGTTGTGGTAACATATGAAGCAGTAGATCGGTCTTACAGCAGCTCCAATACCTTAACCTGAACACAGTGCTGGTAGTGGTTCTCTGCTCTCTTCTCTCTGCTCCGGGCTGCTGCCAACAGGGCTACATTCTCCTTCCACACACGCAGAATCCTCCTGGGAAGACATAATACAAGTGTCAGTTAGAAATATTGCAAAATCAATATTACAAGTAAGAGATCGTGGATATAGAGACTGAATCTATTTGGGTTGATACCTAAGGAAGTGTTGCTGATGTCGGCTGTAGCGCTCCTCCACATGCTCATAGACCTGCTGTCTTTGGAGGTGATGCTCCTACGGGGGATAGGCAGAGATTAAAGCACATCCCACAGGTCCCTCACAAACAAACCAACAAAGCGGAGCCCATTCCGTGAGCACCAAGCAGGTCAGAAGACACATGATGACCAAATTAAATGTTGCTGTGCCAGTTTACAAAGCATACCAATATAAGTGTACACTCATGTCATTTATAACAGTTAATGTGAGCTCTGTTGTACCTTCCAGGCCTGTAAGGTGTGTTTGAGAAGTCTGTGTTCATAGTAAGTGTCCATCTGATCCAGCCTGCTGTTCTTCTCTTTTCTGTGCTGGACATACTGACACATCACACAGACAGACAGACAAACAGACAGACACAATGTGGGATAATTACTCTGGACAAACCAAACATTACAGCATGGCTAATGGTAGACTATGTATGGCAAGATGCTGTACCTCACTCCAGCCACTCAGGGCGCGTCTCACACAACGCACATCACCATGTCGACCTGCCTGCTCCTCTCGGTTTCGCCTTAAAAGATAAAAAAAAAACACAAATATACAAACCAAACACACATATACATTAAGGATTAAACCAAAATCTCAAAAGGGTCTTCAATTGTCAATCAAATCCTGTTAAGAATAATCTCCCATTAAGAAAGCTCATAATCTGTAATAGTTACGACTGAAAACACCCTATATCATGTATACCGTATATGTTGGAGTACCTTTTAATGTGTATATCAAAGTATACTTATGTCATGTAATACTGTGTATAAAAGTACCATGTATGTAAAATATATGAATAATGTACATGTAACAAAATAGCTGTAAAAGAACCAATGTAAAACAAAATTACATTTGACGTCCGGAGAGGGGGGTGGGGGATGGGCCCCCCAAAATAAAATAAAGAAAGAATAACCTCACACTTGTCTACTTCTTTCTGAACAGGTTGGTCCCAAACTGTCAGCGTGAGTGGCAGGTCATTAAAGTAAAATACAATACAAATTCTAAGATATCATCCTGTTCCTCACTGATATTTCAGAGAACTGTCAGTGGTACAGTACCTGTCCCGGATCACAGTGACATTGTCCTTCCACTGGCTCAGTGTGTTGTGGACTAGAGTACGGTGGTACAGTGTGTCAGAGGCTCTCTGCTTCTCCCTCTCCTCCTGTTCTTGCTTCACCCTCTGCTGCCAGTGGTCCCAGGCTCTCATCAAACACGACCTCTCCTCATGCAGCAAGGCCTAAAGGGCAAGACAGGTGGGCCCTCTCTGGGTGTATGTCTGTACCATGACGGTGTGTTGTATGTATATCTTTGAGTGGTATGTGTGTGTGTGTGCGTGCGTGTATTGTGACTGTGTATTTTACCATCCTCTCAGCCAGTCTCTGCTCCTTCCTCTCCTCTGAACATCCCCACCAGGTATAGAAGGCCCAGGTGTACTGACGCTGCCTACAGAGGGTTAGAGTGGGTCACACACTAACACAAACATCATCATCACAAGGCTACATGTATGTTGTTCAGAATTATAAACTGGGTGGTTCGAGCCCTGAATGCTGATTGGCTGATAGCCATAGTATATCACGGGTATGACAAAACATTTATTTTACTGCTCTATTTACATTGGTAACCAGTTTATAATAGCAATAAGACACCTCGGGGGTTTGTGATATATGGCCAATATACCTTGGCTAAGGGCTGTGTCCAGGCACTCCGCGTTGCGTCGTGCTTAAGAACAGCCCTTAGCCGTGGTATATTGGCCATATACCACACCCCCCCGGGCCTTATTCACATTGGGGAGAATTCAGACCTGAGTTACACTTAATTCTCTCTACAGGTATTCTAACCTGGAGATCACAGAAATGGAGGTATGGCTGAGGTGTGTCTACAGCTACGACTTATTCTTACCTTGACTTAATTCCCTCATAATTCCACCATGAGAAAACCTTGAATAAGGTCTAGCTAGGGCTGTGGCGGTCATAGAATTTTATCAGCCGGTTATTGTCATGCAAAAGCCTGCCGGTCTCACGGTAATTGACCGTTAATTACAGTGAGGGAAAAAAGTATTTGATCCCCTGCTGATTCTGTACGTTTGCCCACTGACAAAGAAATGATCAGTCTATAATTTTAATGGTAGGTTTATTTGAACAGTGAGAGACAGAATAACAACAAAAAAATCCAGAAAAACGCATGTCAAAAATGTTATAAATTGATTTGCATTTTAATGAGGGAAATAAGTATTTAACCCCCTCTCAATCAGAAAGATTTCTGGCTCCCATGTGTCTTTTATACAGGTAACGAACTGAGATTAGGAGCACACTCTTAAAAGGAGTGTTCCCAATCTCAGCTTGTTACCTGTATAAAAGACACCTGTCCACAGAAGCAATCAATCAATCAGATTACAAACTCTCCACCATGGCCAAGACCTTAGAGCTCTCCAAGGATGTCAGGGACAAGATTATAGACCTACACAAGGCTGGAATGGGCTACAAGTCCATCGCCAAGCAGCTTGGTGAGAAGGTGACAACAGTTGGTGCGATTATTCACAATTGGAAGAAACACAAAATAACTGTCATTCTCCCTCGGCCTGGGGCTCCATGCAAGATCTCACCTCATGGAGTTGCAATGATCATGAGAACGGTGAGGAATCAGCCCAGAACTACACGGGAGGATCTTGTCAATGATCTCAAGGCAGTTGGGACCATAGTCACCAAGAAAACAATTGGTAACACACTACGCCGTGAAGGACTGAAATCCTGCAGCGCCGCAAGGTCCCCCTGCTGAAGAAAGCACATATATGGGGCCGTCTGAAGTGTACCAATGAACATCTGAATCATTCAGAGGAGAACTGGGTGAAAGTGTTGTGGTCAGATGAGACCAAAATTGAGCTGTTTGACATCAACTCAACTCGCCGTGTTTGGAGGAGGAGGAATGCTGCCTGTGACCCCAAGAACACCATCCCCACCGTCAAACATGGAGGTGGAAACATTATGCTTTGGGGGTGTTTTTCTGCTAAGGGGACAGGACAACTTCACCGCATCAAAGGGGACGATGGACGGGGCCATGTACCGTCAAATCTTGGGTGAGAACCTCCTTCCCTCAGCCAGGGCATTGAAAATGGGTCGTGGATGGGTATTCCAGCATGACAATGACCCAAAGCACACGGTCAAGGCAACAAAGGAGTGGCTCAAGAAGAAGCACATTAACATCCTGGAGTGGCCTAGCCAGTCTCCAGACCTTAATCCCATTGACAATCTGTGGAGGGAGCTGAAGGTTTGAGTTGCCAAACGTCAGCCTCGAAACCTTAATGACTTGGAGAAGATCTGCAAAGAGGAGTGGGACAAAATCCCTCCTGAGATGTGTGCAAACCTGGTGGCCAACTACAAGAAACGTCTGACCTCTGTGATTGCCAACAAGGGTTTTGCCACCAAGTACTAAGTCATGTTTTGCAGAGGGGTCAAAAATGTATTTCCCTCATTAAAATGCAAATCAATTTACCGTATTTTCCGCACTATAAGGCGCACTTAAAAGCCTTTAATTTTCTCAAAAAACGACAGTGCGCCTTATAATCCGGAGCGCCTTATATATGGATCAATTGGTTAATTGGTTGATCCATACTGGTTGTACACGGCGCTCAAGGCGCTCTGTCAAAATGTTTCAGTATGAAAAACCAATAAAAACAATTTAATAATAATGAAATGTTTCAGTACGACTGGTAAACTACAAAGCCGCACCGCTTGCAGCATTACGGCTACCGTAGTCAGTAAACACCGGTACTGTGCTTACTCACAGTCCCACACCACTTGTGTGTGTATAAAGACCCCAAAATGGCACCTTTCAAGAGACACGCTTACGACGCAGAGTTCAAGCTCAAGGTTGTCGGTCACGCAGTAGAATATGGGAATAGAGCAGCAGCGAGAGAATTCAACATTAATGAATCAATGGTACGGAAGTGGAGGAAGCAAGAAGATGACCTGCGCCAAGTAAAGAAGACTAAACAGAGTTTCCGTTCAATTCGGACACTGAAGAAGAAGAATTCGAGGGATTCGTGGACGGGGAAAGTTTTACGTGTTATACGTAACTGAACAATGTTGAGTTATGCACTAACGTTTGATTTAGTGGTATCAGACTGTTTCTTTTACTACGTGTTTACTGAATCAGGGAAAAGTTCCCCTCCACGTTTGGGAGAAGAGTGAGCAAGGCTGGGAGATATTGTTAATATGCACATTAACGTTTGAACAACGTTACCATGGGAGTGAACGGAGTTGTCAGAACGCTTAATAAAGTTTGACTTTATCTGACTGTTTTGTTGACATTCCCTTTAGCACAGCTCCATCTAGTGGAAACGTTTGACTTCAGTATCTTCTATTCTATGCGCCTTATAATCCGGTGCGCCCTATCTATGAAAACAGTTCTAAAATAGGCCATTCATTGAAGGTGCGCCTTATAATCCGGTGCGCCTTATAGTGCGGAAAATACAGTATAACATTTTTGACATGCGTTTTTCTGGATTTTTTTGTTGTTATTCTGTCTCTCACTGTTCAAATAAACCTACCATTAAAATTATAGACAGATCTTTTTTTTTTAAATTATTATTATTATTATAATTTTGTTTATTTTTTTGTGTGGTTTTTAGTCATTTAGCAGACGCTCTTATCCAGAGCGACTTACAGGAGCAATTCGGGTTAAGTGCCTTGCTTAAGGGCACATCGACAGATTTTTCACCTAGTCGGCTCGGGGATTAGAACCAGCGACCTTTCGGTTACTGGCACAACGCTCTTACCCACTAAGCTACCTGCCGCCATGTCTTTGTCAGTGGGCAAACGTACAAAATCAGCAGGGGATCAAATACTTTTTTTCCTCACGCATACAAGCCGCTGATGCATGCCTTTGGAACATATACATTTAGAAAAGTCTACTAAATCAATGTAATATACACCATCACAATAAATCCATTATTTATTTTAGTCAGGTCTAAAGAAACATTATGATATGAAGAAAATGTATTTCAGAAGAACAGAATATGAGTAGGTCTACTGTAGGCCTATGTTATCTGGCTATGCTCCATGCTATAGGCTGTAGGCTTGTTCATTTAGCAGACACGATATGCTTAGAAGTCATGTGCCATTATTTTGTTTTATATGATTTTATAGTAAGAAGAATATAATTGAATTTAGCTGAATAAAATATAAATGATATTTTTCCCATTACGGAGCGACTGCACATATGAATTGGCTATGTTGAGCGTCAAAGTGATCATTTGAAACAGGTCCTATTTGCTAGATTTAGAGTTATTTGGCAACTTTAGTTGTGAATGATACAAATCTTAGAATGTCTTAGAAATCAAAACATATATGGGTGGCATGGTGCAACTATATTGATGATTTGAGAATGTATTTTTTTAAAGTGTTGCTCTGTTCCTTGCCTCAGGCTGCACAGCTGTTCTCTCATCAAGTGATCATATTTTCACCCATCAGACTATTCTCAATTTAATCTTTACAAATAAATAAAATTAGTTTAGATTTAGAATGGCCATTATCAAATGGGCAGGGGCAAAAATACATGTAATATGTATGCACTCGAATAGCGAATGGAGGCCGTGCGCTTTCACACAGGTCTGTTTTGTAGGCTTTATAGCAGAGCATGTGCTTAATATGAGCAGCTGAGAAATATAAGAACACTTATTTCACTCCATGCATCAACCACTGTTTGAGGAGCATGCTCTCGCTGCCCGACAGGTGATATTCCGCCAAAACTGTATGCCATGGGCTCTCCAACCTTGTTCCTGCAGCTACCCAGTGCTTAATTTGGGAAACCAAGTTAAATCTGTTTGGGAACATCGATAGTAACATGTTGTTTTCGCAACAAAACATATTTCACTAAACTGTTGACAGCCCGTCTGCATGCTCGAGAAAGGAATAAAGGAGAGAGAGGAGGAGATGTAAACACATGGTGGTAAGATATTCTGTATAGCTAAAAGGTCATGTGTCACCCAATTAATTATGAAAATATAAAGGCTTGGCCTCATAAGCTCTAATATGCGTATGGAGTTTTGAATTAATCGTCACCTTAGAAAACGCTGTCCATTTCGTTTTGTTAGGCTTTGAAACAACATCCACAACAACCAGGTTTTACACAGTTTAAACCTGCTGTTGAACTTCTTTCTTCAAATTGATCATCACAGTGAGGTGAGTTTTAAAAGTACTATAGTATACTGTTTTGATGATAAGTGTTTTATGTGATTTTCAATTGCATTTGCATTGATGTCAACAGTCACGTGGAATTTTACTGCAGTCATGACTCCTGACTGCCTGTGTGGCAGTAATACGGTCACCGCAACAGCCCTAGGTCTAGCGAACCTTTCGGTTCCAAGTGGAAAAACATCTAGGCCTACTTTCCTTTTTCAGATAGAAATAACAGCATTCTCCATGCACTGTAATTTATTAATTAATAAGAGCTATTGATAAGTAGGGCTGGGAATTGCCAGGGACCTCACAATATGATATTATCACAATACTTAGGTGCCCATAGAATATGTATGCCTATTCTCACAATTCTATATGTATTGTGATTTGATACTGCAATTTTATTGCAAGTTCATGCTCCAAACATATTGCTCTGTATGTTTGCTGCAGAGGCACAAGAGAGAGCATAAAAAAAGGAGTTTTGATCAGTCATGGAAATAAAAAAGTGCTGAAAACATGCTGGCTCAATATTTTAAAAGAAGATGGACAACAAGCTATAGGATGGAAAATACCGGAGTTTTGGAGCTGGTACAGCTGATTAGCGCTAGCTAGAGCAACCAAAAAATGTATATATATCACGATATGTAACTGTTTAAATGTTTTCCCTCATCACTATTGATAAGAGCTAGGTAAATGAGTAATCCGTTTGGAAGGGGATTGTACATACAAATAGCAATTGTTTTAGATGATTTTTCCTTCTGATCGCTGGAGACTAATGTGAAACCAGTCATGGACGCAAACTGAAAAGCATATCAACATGACAGGCATTTCCGCCCCTTTCCCACAGTGAAGTATAAAATGCTGTGACCTTATGCATAATTGTAATTGTATGGCCTAAGCATTGCGTAATGACAGCCGCGCAAAATTTGACCTTTGGGCACTCTCTAATGTTTTAATTATATGCCCCAACTTTCTGTTTCCTACTATTTCTATCATGTTAAATATTACCCACTATCAGTATCGACCGTCAGTAATAACCACACATATTCAACTGTTAGTTCCCTTCAGTTGGTACGGTTCGTATCATTGCATTTCATTACATTGTTTAATTTACCTTTATTTGCTTCCTCTGTAAATGCTGTCACGTCCGTGTGGTTGTTGCTGAAGATCACTAGTAATAGTTTATCATATTTAAAGTAAAAAAAGGTTGGCTAATTAAATCATTATGAGCGCAGTCCAAGACGTAACAGTTTGAACCTGACGCATGGCACAATCCTTGGCCGTGTCATCACACAGTTCCATGTCAGTGCAGGCAATAGGCCAGTGTATACTATTATTGTACACTATTCTCCCTATTATAATTCATCTTCCAACATTACCATGGGTTGAAGAACTGAATGTGGCAATTTTCAGAATGAATCCACCGTTTTTTTTTTTCGTGCCTGAAGGCTCTCCAAACCCTCTTTTCCATTAAGTAGCCTAGGGTTCATAAAAACGTCCTTAATAATACATATTGTGTTCTAAAACTGAGATAAATATGCATATGTTTTGATGACTATTTTTCATTTATCTCCATTCTGAAGGTATTCTCCATAGG
Organism: Coregonus lavaretus; assembly: GCF_964263955.1. Lineage (NCBI taxonomy): Eukaryota > Metazoa > Chordata > Actinopteri > Salmoniformes > Salmonidae > Coregonus > Coregonus lavaretus. The sequence goes on from NC_139995.1 coordinate 39,473,509, forward strand.
CTACATTCTAATGTTGTGCCAATCAGATTCAAATTAAAAGGTACCAGTATTTAAAGGGATTGCTTTAGAGAAATTAACTGAAAAACCAATTGAAGAAACACTCCCTGATCAAATTGGTACGCACCCAGTGGGTGTTTTCTAGGATTTATTTAAATATATTCAATGCGTGCAAGAGAGCAACACCCACAAACCTCGTTACACATGCGCATAAGTCTGAATACTAAATACTTAGAAGTGCTTAAATCAAAATGCGTAAAAAAGTCTGAATCGGCCCCCAAAGCATCTTATAGTCGTAGCGCTGATCTAGGATCAGACAAGTGACATCTGATTTTAGATCATGACTAGGTCAGAAACAGGATGGGACTCACTGATTATGGAGTTGTGCAGTCTCTGTCCTCTCCCTGTGCTGTCTCCTCTGGCAGGTAAACTCAACCCATGAGTCAAGACACTGTGGCAAGATGTGGTCAGCAAACCAGGCCTCAGCACGACGCTCCAGCATCTACAACCACACACAGTCCACACAATGCCAATGAGTGGAATGTAAGAGTGTGTGTGTCTGTGTGTGTGTGTACGTGTGTGTACGCGTGTGTGTACCTGCATGTGTCTGTGCTCAACAAGCTGCTCTCTCCAGTGGCGCAAGCAATTGCTCTGCAGTGCAGTGCTGTCAAAAGATGGCATTAATGAGATCAGAAAAACATTACTTATGAGAGAAAGTGTATCATCAATTCATAACTGTGTGTTTGTATGTGTACCTGTGGTGGGTCAGTGCAATCTGCATCTGTGGCTGAAGTCCCTGATCTTCAGCTTCCTCAAGACGTTGCTGCCAGAGTCTCCAATATCTGCATGTAATCTACAGAAAACACACACAAAAATGATGTTTGAAAAACACTAATTGGGTGTCATACTTACTCTGTACTGTTAGAACATTTGTAACGATACTAATACTGTGTGACTTCATGGATATTAGCTACAGTATAATAACAGTTACAATGTGATGATGATGCTGGACAGCGATGTTCTTGTTGAGTCGATAAGTTTTGCTCCGAGTGACATTGAGGGTCAGACTTCTTAATCCAGTGTGCTGTAGTAGACAGAACAAGTTGGAGTGAGAGAATTAAGGAATACTCTATGGCAGTGGTTCCCAACTCCAGTTCTCAAGTACCCCCAACAGTACTGGAGGACCAGGGTTGGGAAACACTGCTCTATGGTACAGTAACCTGTCTCTATGGCTGTCCATAAAACATTCATCAGATCAGTGCTCCTCCATCTTACCAGTAGATGGCAGTGTTGGTGTTGACTTGCAGTCTGGTCTCTTTCAGACTCCTGCATGCACATCCTCATGTCTGAACAGGAGCTCAGGAAATGTTCAAATAAATTCAGAAAAGTATGATGTTGCAGTGTATGAGAAAAGTTGAGGATTGTCTTATGCTGTTCTTGCAGTAGTGTGTGACTCCACACCAGGCTCTGGTGTTTTACAATGAGTGTGTGTGTAGTAGGATACAGTGTCTCCAGCGCTCCAGTGCCCTGCGCTGTGTGCTGCGTTGTGCCAGTCTATAAGAAGCCTGCCCTCTGTCCACCTCTCTCTGTCTGCTCTGTAGTCCACTTCTCCACACAAACCAATACCTCCTGACCAACTGGAGTTGCCAGGCTCGCACTGCAACATCTGAAACACAGGAGGTAAACAAATATATACGAAGGATAATGACAACAGAAGCAGGTGTAATTTTGTATTTTGTATTTATTTTTATTTAACCTTTATTTAACTAGGCAAGTCAGTTAAGAACAAATTCTTATTTACAATGACGGCCTACACCGGCCAAACCCGGACAACGCTGGGCCAATTGTTCGCTGCCCTATGGGACTCCCAATCACGGCCGGTTGTGATTCAGCCTGGAATCGAACCAGGGGGTCTGTAGTGACGCCTCAAGCACTGAGATGCAGTGCCTTAGACCGCTGCGCCACTCGGGAATGTTAGTAGTGTTTTTCACTGTAAGTTCTAGAGGACCACTGGCAGGGTTTGAGAGTTTGTTGTTCGTTTTTGAGACCATCTAAAATGGTCTAAATTTGTCAATATACAGTATGTTTCTGAAAAAGTGTTTAATCCTAGACCAATGTCCTCCAATGATTGTGACAGAAGACCAACAGTACACATGATAAACAGATTAACAGAAGATGGGACCTTGTGGTTTCCTCTTAGTTTGGCGGAGGTGAACATAGCTGATCCAGCCACAAAGCGCCTTTCTTTTCCGCGCATGAATGTAGTGCCGTGAAGCCTTGGACTCCCTCTCTCTCCAACTACAGGCGAGCATGTACACTTCTCTCCACTGAAGCCATGCCTAAGACACAACACAAACATACATGTTCAAATCCTTAAGAGTCTATTGACACACCCATGCGTCAATCTAAGTAATTTAATTTTTTTAAACCCCCATCAAAATCCGTCAGTTTAAACTAGAGATATCAGGTTTTTTGCATCGCAATTCACCTTATCCGCCTCTGTTGGAAGGGGCCCGAGCTACAGCTGTGTTTGTCAGACCATGAGACATCCTGAAAATCGGTCTTCTCACGAAAATAGTTGGGCCTAGAAACTATTATGACCACTCTATGGAAAGGGGAGACTCTCACGATGGTGTTCTCCATTTTGCTCTACGACCCCCACAAGTGTCACGTGACTCATCTGAAGGTAACCCATACAAATGAATGGAAGTATGGAGGTAGTTTTGTGCCAACAAAAATAAAGGGTTAAATATGTGTCCAAAAAAACTCAAATATTTCCTGAGCTTTCTTATAGGACAGACACTTCTTATTATTTATTTTTTGACTGTCTTTGCCATTTATGAATGTGTTATTCAATGCGTTTCTATGGGCTATAGTAGTAAAGGCCAAATTTGATATTTTATCAAATAATTTAACATATTTTTTTGATACCTAAAGGGGTCTTAAAATTCAAAATAAAATAGCTAAATGATCCATGGTATGACCATCTTAAAACAATTCCATATGTTAGCTTAGTACAACTCCCCCACCCCTGGCTTAGAGGTTAATCACATAAAATTGAACATTTGAATTAACCAACACCTAGGGAATAGTACAGATATGTGTGGGATGTATAATATCTGCTCTACTCACTCTGCCCTGTAGCATCAGAGCCCAGTGCTGCAGTGCTTGGTCCTCCATAGCACAGGAATCATATCTCCTCTGCAGCGCACTCTGCCACACAGTCCACATCCAACTGTATTGGCGGAAACATACATCAGCATTAACACAGGCTGCCCCCTCCCCTTTCACTTACAATTAATCAAATTGTCAAACATACATATAAATCACTCATGCAATGACTGTGTATGCCGTTAGTTCACTAACCTCCCAGTGACTTAGTCAGTGTATTGTTCCTGATTCACTCATAATGCCTCACCGTAGAGCTGTGAGTTTCCGGAACTGAAGAGCAGATTCTTGCATCCTGTGTTTCATCCTCCTCATCTCTATGTACACTTCCCAGCTGTCCCAGGCCACACGCTGACACCGCCTTTCAGCTGGCATACAGGAGAAACTCTAATTACTGCTGTGACTCATAACATGACCTGCCAGCCACTACTGCTGGGGTCCATCATTGTCAGGATGGAGACATTCACCTAGATCAGTACCAAAACCACACAAGCCAGTCCATACCAAAACATATTGCTTTTTGGAGTCTCCTCTTCTCCTCCTTCTGCAAAGACACAAACCTCTGCCAGCCATGAAACACCTGGTTATACAGGTAATACCTACAACACAGGAAAGACAGCAACATCAGCTTCCACATTGGCCAAACTATTGCTGGCTGACATACAGTGCCTTCGGAAAGTATTCATACCCTTTGACTAGGGCGGTTGCGGTGACCATATTACTGCCACACGTGACCATTGAGTCAAGGTAAGCTCCTTTTATGCACTCTGGACATGCTTTGGAAGAAGAAGTTCAACAGCAGGTTGAAACAGTGTAAAACATGGTTGTGGGGATGTTGTTTCAAAGCATAACACAACGAAATGGACAGCGCTTTCTAAGGTAATGATTAATTCAAAACACCCATAGAGCTTATACATAGGCCTATGAGGCCAAGCCCAACATTTTTGTTGTTGTTGAGAATGACACAAGTATTGGTCTTCACAAAGTTTGCTGCTTCAGTGTTTTTAGATATTTTTGTCAAATGTTACTATGGTATACTGAAGTATAATTACAAGCATCCATAAGTGTCAAAGGCTTTTATTGACAATTACATTAAGTTTATGCAAAGAGTCAATATTTGCAGTGTTGACCCTTCTTTTTCAAGACCTCTGCAATCTGCCCTGGCATGCTGTCAATTAACTTCTGGGCCACATGCTGACTGATGGCAGCCCATTCTTGCATAATCAATGCTTGGATTTTGTCCACCCGCCTCTTGAGGATTGACCACAAGTTTTCAATGGGATTAAGGTCTGGGGAGTTTCCTGGCAATGGACCCAAAATTTCGATGTTTTGTTCCCCGGGACACTTAGTTATCACTTTTGCCTTATGGCAAGGTGCTCCATCATGCTGGAAAGGCATTGTTAGTCACCAAACTGTTCTTGGATGGTTGGGAGAAGTTGCTCTCAGAGGATGTGTTGGTACCATTCTTTATTCATGGCTGTGTTCTTAGGCAAAATTGTGAGTGAGCCCACTCCCTTGGCTGAGCAGCAACCCCACACATGAATGGTCTCAGGATGCTTTACTGTTGGCATGACACAGGACTGATGGTAGCGCTCACATTGTCTTCTCCGGACAAGCTTTTTTCCGGATGCCCCAAACAATCGGAAAGGGGATTCATCCGAGAAAATGACTTTATCCCGGTCCTCAGCAGTCTAATCCCTGTATCTTTTGCAGAATATCAGTCTGTCCCTGATGTTTTTCCTGGAGAGAAGTGGCTTCCTCGCTGCCCTTCTTGACACCAGGCCATCCTCCAAAAGTCTTCGACTCACTGTGCGTGCAGATGCACTCACACCTGCCTGCTGCCATTCCTGAGCAAGCTCTGTACTGGTGGTGCCCCGATCTCGCAGATGAATCAACTTTAGGAGACGGTCCTGGAGCTTGCTGGACTTTCTTGGGCGCCCTGAAGCCTTCTTCACAACAATTGAACCGCTCTCCTTGAAGTTCTTGGTGATCTAATAAATGGTTGATTTAGGTGCAATCTTACTAGCAGCAATATCCTTGCCTGTGAAGCCCTTTTTGTGCAAAGCAATGATGACGGCACGTGTTTCCTTGCAGGTAACCATGGTTAACAGAGGAAGAACAATGATTTCAAGCACCACCCTGTTATTCTAACTCAATCAGCATGACAGAGTGATCTCCAGTCTTGTCCTCGTCAACACTCTCACCTGTGTTAACGAGAGAATCACTGACATGATGTCAGCTGGTCCTTTTGTGGCAGGGCTGAAATAATAATAATAATAATATGCCATTTAGCAGACGCTTTTATCCAAAGCGACTTACAGTCATGTGTGCATACATTTTTACGTATGGGTGGTCCCGGGGATCGAACCCACTACCCTGGCATTACAAACGCCATGCTCTACCAATTGAGCTACAGAGGTGCAGTGGAAATGTTTTTGGGGGGATTAAGTTCATTTTCATGGCAAAGAGGGACTTTGCAATTAATTGCAATTCATCTGATCACTCTTCATAACATTCTGGAGTATATGCAAATTGCCATCATAAAAACTTATATTTGTATCATTCTCAAAACTTTTGACCACGACCATAGTCTACCGCATATTACACATTGCAGAAAAGCATCCAACAAAACTGATTTAAGATGTCCTTGGTACATAATTGGTCTAGCCTTTGAGTGTGGACTGTATTATTACGCATACTGGATGGACTTGTTACCTTATGCTACCCTCCAAACATTTCTGTCCATGAGTCTGGGAGAGAACGTATAGCCCTAGGCGATGCTGTTGGTTCATTGATTGTGCAAGGCGGCTTACAGTTAGCCTACAATTAGTGAATTTGTATTTGAATAGCCTAGTAATAGGGCATTCTTTTATATTTTCATAATTAATTGAGTGACACATTACCTTTTAGCTATACAGAATATCTCACCACCATGTGTTTCCATCTCCTCCTCTCCTTTATTCCTTTCTCGAGCATGCATGTTACTATCGATGTTCCCAAACAGATTTCACTTGGTTTCCCAAATTAAGCACTGGGTAGCTGCAGGAACAAGGTTGGAGAGCCCATGGCATACAGTTTTGGCGGAATATCACCTGTCGGGCAGCGAGAGCATGCTCCTCAAACAGTGGTTGGTGCGTGGAGTGAAATAAGTGTTCTATTATTTATTTCTCAGCTGCTCATATTAAGCACAGCTCCGTTATAAAACCGAAGTAGCCTACAAAACAGACCGGTGGGAAAGCGCGTGGCCTCCATTCGCTATTCGAGTGCATACAGATTACATGTATTTTTCCCCTGCCCATTTGATAATGGGCCATTCTAAATCTAAACTAATTTTATATTTGAGTAAAGACAAGATTACATTGAGAATAGTCTGATGGGTGAAAATATGATCAGTTGATGAGAGAACAGCTGTGCAGCCTGAGGCAAGGAACAGAGCAGAAGCATTTTTTAAAATCCTTTCTCAAATCATCAATAGCCTATAGTCACACCATGCAGCCCATATATGTTTTGATTTCGAAGACATTCTAAGGTTTGTATCATTCACAACTAAAGTTGCCAAATAACTCTAAATCTAGCATATAGGACCTGTTTCAAATTATTCCTTTTACGCTCAACATAGCCACTTCATATGCACACTCACTCCGTAATGGGAAAAATATCCTTTCTATTTTATTCAGCTAAGTGGGCCAATGTGATTGTGTAGATTCAATCACTTCTCCTTTCACCTGTTTACATTTTTTTTATTTAATTTTTGTAATTGATGTCATCTTTTTCTTTTTTAAATTCTTCTCATTATAAAAATCATTTAACATAATGGCACGGGTCTTCTAAGCATATCTTGTCTGCTAAATGAACAAGCCTACAGCCTATAGCATGGAGCATAGCCAGATAACATAGGCCTACAGTAGACCTACTCATATTCTGTTCTTCTGAAATACATTTTCTTCATATCATGTTTCTTTAGACCTGACTAAAATAATGGATTTATGTGATGGTGTACATTAAATTGATTTATTAGACTTTTCTAAATGTAGATGTTCAAAAGGCACGCATCAGCGGCTTGTATGCGTGGAGGCCTGGAGATACTAAACGTGTTTATGTTAATTAACGGTAAATTACCGTGAGACTGGCAGTCTTTTGCATGACAATAACCAGCTGACAAAATGACATGACTGCCACAGCCCTACCCTTGACTTATTCCACATGTTGTTGTGTTACAGCCTGAATTCAAATGGATTAAAAAATTCTCACCCATATACACACACAATTCCCCATAATGACAAAGTGAAAACATGTTTATAGAAATTTTTGCTAATTTATTGAAAATGAAATATAGAAATATGTCATTTACATAAGTATTCACACCCCTTTGCTATGACACTCCAAATTGAGCTCAGGTGCATCCAATTTCCTTTGATCATCCTTGAGATACAGTGGAGGGAAAAAGTATTTAGTCAGCCACCAATTGTGCAAGTTCTCCCACTTAAAAAGATGAGAGAGGCCTGTAATTTTCATCATAGGTACACGTAAACTATGACAGACAAAATGAGGAAAAAAAATCAAGAAAATCACATTGTAGGATTTTTAATTAATTTATTTGCAAATTATGGTGGAAAATAAGTATTTGGTCAATAACAAAAGTTTCTCAATACTATGTTATATACCCTTTGTTGGCAATGACACAGGTCAAACGTTTTCTGTAAGTCTTCACAAGGTTTTCACACACTGTTGCTGGTATTTTGGCCCATTCCTCCATGCAGATCTCCTCTAGAGCAGTGATGTTTTGGGGCTGTCGCTGGGCAACACGGACTTTCAACTCCCTCCAAAGATTTTCTATGGGGTTGAGATCTGGAGACTGGCTAGGCCACTCCAGGACCTTGAAATGCTTCTTACGAAGCCAGTCCTTCGTTGCCCGGGCGGTGTGCTGAAAGACCCAGCCACGTTTCATCTTCAATGCCCTTGCTGATGGAAGGAGGTTTTCACTCAAAATCTCACGATACATGGCCCCATTCATTCTTTCCTTTACACGGATCAGTCGTCCTGGTCCCTTTGCAGAAAAACAGCCCCAAAGCATGATGTTTCCACCCCCATGCTTCACAGTAGGTATGGTGTTCTTTGGATGCAACTCAGCATTCTTTGTCCTCCAAACACGACGAGTTGAGTTTTTACCAAAAAGTTATATTTTGGTTTCATCTGACCATATGACATTCTCCCAATCCTCTTCTGGATCATCCAAATGCACTCTAGCAAACTTCAGATGGGCCTGGACATGTACTGGCTTAAGCAGGGGGACACGTCTGTCACTGCAGGATTTGAGTCCCTGGCGGCATAGTGTGTTACTGATGGTAGGCTTTGTTACTTTGGTCCCAGCTCACTTTGGTCCCAGCTCTCTGCAGGTCATTCACTAGTTCCCCCCGTGTGGTTCTGGGATTTTTGCTCACCGTTCTTGTGATCATTTTGACCCCACGGGGTGAGATCTTGCGTGGAGCCCCAGATCGAGGGAGATTATCAGTGGTCTTGTATGTCTTCCATTTCCTAATAATTGCTCCCACAGTTGATTTCTTCAAACCAAGCTGCTTACCTATTGCAGATTCAGTCTTCCCAGCCTGGTGCAGGTCTACAATTTTGTTTCTGGTGTCCTTTGACAGCTCTTTGGTCTTGGCCATAGTGGAGTTTGGAGTGTGACTGTTAGAGGTTGTGGACAGGTGTCTTTTATACTGATAACAAGTTCAAACAGGTGCCATTAATACAGGTAACGAGTGGAGGACAGAGGAGCCTCTTAAAGAAGAAGTTACAGGTCTGTGAGAGCCAGAAATCTTGCTTGTTTGTAGGTGACCAAATACTTATTTTCCACCATAATTTGCAAATAAATTCATTAAAAATCCTACAATGTGATTTTTCTCAATTTGTCTGTCATACTTGACGTGTACCTATGATGAAAATTACAGGCCTCTCATCTTTTTAAGTGGGAGAACTTGCACAATTGGTGGCTGACTAAATACTTTTTTCCCCCACTGTATATGGGTGATGGAGTCAACCTGTGGCCAATTCAATTGTTTGGACATGATTTAGAAAGAAACACAAGTGTCTATATAAAAAGGTACCACAGTTGACAGTGCATGTCAGAGCAGAAACTATACCATGAAGTCCAAGTAACTGTCCGTAGATCTCCTAGATAGAATTGTGATGAGGCATATCTGGGGAAGGGTATAAAACATTTTGATTGTTGAAAGTTTCCAAGTGCACAGTGGTCTCCATCTTTGGGAAATTGAAAAAAATAAGAACTACCCAGACTTTTCCTAGAGTTGGCCGTCCGACCAAAATGAGCAACCGGGCAAGAAGGACCTTGGTCAGGGAGGTGACCAAGAACCCAATGACCACTGACAGAACTACAGAGTTCCTTGGCTGAGATGGGAGAACCTTTCAGAAGGACAACAGTCTCTACAGCACTTCACCAATCTGGGCTTTATGTGAGCGTGGCCAGACGGAAGCCACTCCTGAGAAAAAGGGAAGGGCTGCACACCTGGGGTTTGCAAAAAGGCACATGAAAGACTCTGAGATCATAAGGCTAAAGATTATGTGGCCTGATGAGACAAAAATTGAACTCTTTGGCCTGGATGCAAAGCGCTATGTCTGGAGAAAACCAGGCACAGGCCATCACCCGTCTAACACCATTCCTACCGTGAAGCATGGTGGTGGCAGCATCATGCTATGGGGATGTGTTTTCAGTGGCAGGGACTGGGAGACTGGTAAGGATAGAGGGAACAATGAATGCCAAATACAGGCAAATCCTTGATGAGAACCTGCTAAAGAGTAAAATTGACCTTAGACTGGGGCGAAGATTTACATTCTATAAGGACAATGACCCTAAGCATGCAGCCAAAGCAACGCTGGAATGGCTTCAGAACCAGAATGTGAAAGTCCTTGAGTGGCCCAGCCAAAGCCCAGACTTGAATTGCGTTGAAAATCTGTGGAAAGACATGAAGATTGCGGTTCACCGACCCTCTCCATCTACCTTAACAGAGCTTGAGAATCTGCAAGGAAGAATGGGAGAAAATCCCCAAATCCAGATGTGCAAAGCTGATAAAGATATACCCAAGACGACTCAAAGCTGTAATTGCCGCCAAAGGTGCTTCTACAAAGTATTGACTCGGGGGGTGTGAATACTTATGTAAATGAGTAGAGTATTTCATTTTCAATAAATTTGCTAAAAATTCTAATATGGGGTATTGTGTGTAGATGGGTGAGAACTGTTTTATTTTATTCAGTCTGTAACACAACAAAATGTGGAATAAGTCAAGGGGTATGAATACTTTCTGAAGGCACTGTATAACCCAGCAGGCATAGCTGGTTGCAATGACGTCATTACAACCAGATCTCAAGGTTGTAATAACGTCATTTCAACCAACAGACTTTGTCCGTAAGTACTGATGGGTATGTATGGTCACCCCACAACTGAGCAGCAGAGGTTAGAGCTAGACACTGACCTGTAATGGCACTCTGCCCTCACTGTGAGGCTCCACTCCCTCCTGGCTGTCCACCACTCATCCTTCCAGCCCCCCTGAGCTCGCTGTAGCACCACTCTGCGATGGTGAGACCTAGAGATTGGAGAAGGTAACAGTCTTCCAGTTAGAGAACTCAGGCTACACACAGTGGATATATTCACAGCATCAGTGCTTGACTTGGGCAGGAGCTCACCGGCGCGGAGTACTGGCACCTCAAATGTTCTACTGGTTAAGCTCCTGCTAAAAAGTATTTTGGAGCTCCTGCACCTAAATGCAAACAGTACCGCCACCCAAAATGAGTACTGGCACCTATTTCAGTCCAAGTCAAGCACTGCATTGCATCAAGAGCTTTACCAATGTTATTTTCCCACTATTTGACATTGTAATCGATTATAAATTCAAGCAGTGATGTGATCTGGCTATTCCGCCACAAGACTGAGAAAGTGCACCTGGCTTTGTAAGGATGAACACGTCCAAAGGTCTTCTGCATCCATAGTTTGAGGAACTTCCGTGCAAGGTGCCTGGAAGACAGAGTTTGATATCAGGGATGGACAACTCGAGTCATGGAGGGGCGTTGTGTGTGCAGGCTTTCATTCCAGCCCAGCACTAAACATACCTTAAATATACTTCACAAAAATATAAACTTAACGTGCAACAATTTCAACGATTTTAGTGAGTTACAGTTCATATAAGGAAATCAGTCAATTTAAATAAATTCATTAGGCCCTAATCTATGGATTTCATATTATTGGGCAGGGGCGCAACCAAGTGTGGGCCTGCCCAACCATGGGTGGGCCCGCCCAACAGTGGGCTCACCCACTTGGGCGCCAGGCCCATCCACTGGGAAGCCAGGCCCAGTCAGACAGAAATACTCCTCAGTTCATCAGCTGTCCGGGTGGCTGGTCTCAGACGATCCCGCAGGTGAAGACACCGGATGTGGAGGTCCTGGGCTGGCGTGGTTACACGTGGTCTGCGGTTGTGAGGCCTGTTGGACGTACTGCCAAATTCTCTAAAACGACGTTAGAGGCGGCTTATGGCTGAGAAATTAACATTAAAATCTCTGGCAACAGCTCTGGTGGACATTCCTGCAGTCAGCATGCCAATTGTGTTGTGTGACAAAACTGCACATTTGGCCTTTTATTGTCTCCAGTACAAGGTGCACCTGTGTAATGATCATGCTGTTTAATCAGCTTCTTGATATGCCACACGTTAGGATTATCTTGGCAAAGAAACAATGTTCACTAACAGGGACGTAAACAAATTTGGGCACAACATTTTTGATTAATAAGCTTTTTGTGCGTATGAAACATTTCTGGGATCTTTTATTTCAGCTCATGAAACATGGGACCAACACTTTACATGTTGCGTTTATATTTTTCTTCAGTATAGTATAATCAGGTGTGTTAGTGCTGTGATTAAACAAAAGACAATACAGACTGTAGCCTTCGAGTTCTAGTCATGGTCGATTGAATAATTACATCTGGCCAACTTGTTTATTTGAGGGGCTACTTCTCACCTTATTCTCAACTCCTTGAGTCTTCCACCTCGGTTCCAGGTGTATCCGACTTTATAACTAGATATAACATTGCGTGGAGTTATTTTTGCACCAACTATGTTTGACTTTTGGGTTCCTCTACCTCTCGAAGTCATTGCCACAACAGTTGTCGCGCTAACCACTTGAGAAAGGTAGCTACTACCACTGACTGTCGATCAGAAGATTGGAAAATTATTCAGCTAGCTGAATATATCGGTATAGCCGAACAGAAATCACCCTAACATTCTCTTCACATGAATAACGTACCATGCATGACCTTTTCTTCATTCCCTAACTAGTTTCAAGTCTACAACGCAAATTTAACCGTTACAACCATCATAGAAAAGGCAAACAGTGTTTTGTTTGTAAAATATAACTGTCACACGTACATTTCACCTCTGTGAAGTGGGCAAGAATAACTAAGTACTTCCGGGTCACGGATGTGTGGTAATCGTTCAGCAGTCACGTCCTCTATACTTTGTAAATTAATAATTGGAAAATGTGCAGAATTATCGATATTTTATACTAGTAATCATACAAATAATAATGAAAAGTATTTCTATAAGAAATGTTTTTTTTTTTTTTTTTATGGTAAACGGGGGGTCCATTCTACTCAGGAGCACTTGTAGTTTCCAAATCCACAGAGTTTACACGAAGAGGAGCGTCACTGCGCAAGTTACACCCCTTAGCTTCTTCTTCGATGAGGTTTAACGGCGGTTGGCATCCAATAAATGTTGCATTACCACCACATACTAGTCTGGAGTATAACTCCCTTGTACTTTGCTTGAAAAATAAATAATAATAATAATAATATATATATTTTAAATAAAACAAATACCCTACCTTCTAACACTACACTCACAAAAAAAGAATGTGTCAAAAACTAAAAATACCATACTCCACTATTTAAATCTATTTAATCTGGTCCTCTGTAGCTCAGCTGGTAGAGCACGGCGCTTGTAACGCCAAGGTAGTGGATTCGATCCCCGGGACCACCCATGCACGCATGACTGTAAGTCGCTTTGGATAAAAGCGTCTGCTAAATGGCATATTATTATTAGTCCTACTTCAGGCAAACAGCTTGAAAGGATGGGACACCACCACTTAACACACCCTGTAACTCTTCTGATGTCAAGTCTCGTACACCTAAATACCTCTCTGCAGCTGCCACCACAACCTCTATTTTCTGTGACTTACGTTCCATCCCTGCAGTACAGTTGATAACCATTGCTATAAATGCCAAAAATCCAATCTTACTGAAACATATATCTCTTGTGGGCTCCCTGCCTGTGCCATTAAACCCCTACAACTCATCCAGAATGCCGCAGCCCGTCTGGTGTTCAACCTTCCCAAGTTCTCTCACGTCACCCCGCTCCTCCGCACACTCCACTGGCTTCCAGTTGAAGCTCGCATCTGCTACAAGACCATGGTGCTTGCCTACGGAGCTGTGAGGGGAACGGCACCTCCGTACCTTCAGGCTCTGATCAGTCCCTACACCCAAACGAGGGCATTGCGTTCATCCACCTCTGGCCTGCTGGCCCCCCTACCTCTGCGGAAGCACAGTTCCCGCTCAGCCCAGTCAAAACTTTTCGCTGCTCTGGCACCCCAAGCTCCCTCACGACACCAGGACAGCGGAGTCACTCACCACCTTCCGGATACACTTGAAACCCCACCTCTTTAAGGAATACCTGGGATAGGATAAAGTAATCCTTCTACCCCCCCTTACCCCACCCCCCAATTTTTTTTAAATATATATATTGTAAAGTGGTTATCCCACTGGCTATAGGTGAATGCACCAATTTGTAAGTCGCTCTGGATAAGAGCGTCTGCTAAATGACGTAAATGTAAATGTAATGTTGTTGGTTTATCCCTATGTACTGGTACAGATCTACTACTCACACCACTCCTCTCAGGATCCCTCCCCCTTGACCCATCTTCCTCTACTTTCTTCACTGCCTCAGCATATGACAACTTCTGCACTATTCTAACCCTGGAAACCTCAACCTGCCTCTCTCGCACGGGACATTTCTGATCCCCAGACCCATGGGCACCCCTACAATTAACACATACCACTACTTTCCCCAATGCTACACATGCTTTTGTCTCATGCCCTTCTGCACACTTCTCACACCTAGGAACCTCCCTCCTACACACTGCTGCCACATGTCCATAAGCTTGACACCTGTAACAACGTAATGTATTCGGCACAAATGCTCATACATGATAACTTATATATCCTAACATCACTTTGTCGGGCAAAGACTCAACATTAAAACTCAAAAGAACAGACAATGACTCTTCTGTTTCTTCACTCACGCCACCCTGTCTGCATCGCACCAAACAACGAGCATCACAAACACCAGGAATCTTCACCTTTAGTTGGTCAGCTTTCACATTTACCGCTACCCCAGTAATCACTCCTTTCAATAGCTCCCTTTTCTTGAGAGCAAAACAATTCACATCTCTTGCCCCCATTAGTTTAACACGGAGCGCCTGCTCCCTCTGACCAGCAGAAACACAAACAATTATCACAAGACCACTTCCTCTTTAAGGAATACCTGGGATAGGATAAAGTAATCCTTCTACCCCCCCCCCCCCCCCCCCCCCACAGCGGAGTCACTCACCACCTTCCGGAGACATTTGAAACCCCACCTCTTTAAGGAATACCTGGGATAGGATAAAGTAATCCTTCTCCCCCCCCCCCCCCCCCAAAAAAAAATTGTAAAGTGGTTATCCCACTGGCTATAGGGTGAATGCATCAATTTGTGAGTCGCTCTGGACTAGAGCGTCTGCTAAATGACGTAAATGTGCCCTTGAGCAAGGCACTTAACCCTAATTGCTCCTGTAAGTCGCTCTGGATAAGAGCGTCTGCTAAATGACTTAAATGTAAATGTAAATGTATGGTTACCCTCACCGATTCCACAGCACCCAACTCTGTTTTCACCCACCCTGAAACCACAAATGGATCAGCCAAAAGGCAAGGGTCCACTTTTTCCAAAAACATCACTCCTACTGTCACAGACTCATCTTTATCCTGACCCTCGGTGCAAGCCTCGGGCTCCGAGAACTTCACCACACCTACCACCTCTGATACTTCGCCCTCATTCACTTCCATTTCTCCTCCTGTCTTCAACTCACTCTGCTTACACTTTCTACCATTCTTCTTTAACAAACCATCTCCCTTTTTCCCGCCATTTTTAACCGACTCAAGCTCACCCTCTTCCTCCCTCTCTTTTCCCCTCCATTCCTCCTCCGTATTCCAAGTATACGTCTCATTATGATAATACTGCACTTCTCCTGATATACATCTTGTTCTTGCCTTGTCAAGGGACGCCATTTAACCGGCTGTCACAATCTCCGTACAGTCAGCACGAACCAGCAGCTGCTTCGTCGTTGATGTTCTTCTTTATCAATAGCTACCGCAACGCTTCTCCATTTCAAACAAGCGCGCTCTCTTTCTCCCAGATTCCTCAATTCGCTCTGCACACCTTAGCAGTTAGCTTCTCACCTAATCACCTGCTAATAGTAGGAATTTGACATCTCCAAGTCAAGAGTGCAAGTCTGGTATGGAATGGTGTTTTATTTTATACTGGAAACTAACAAAGAGTAAGCTAAAATAGTTAATTTATTCCTTTGTAATTAAGATATAGTCCTGAATTAGTCAGTCAGCAGGGAATTAAAGTTACAATACAAAAGTGCAGACTGGACTCTGGTTTTATGGACACAATTGATAGTTTTTCCGGTACAGTGCTATATTTGTACCATACAGTCTCCAGGGATATAGTATCCAGGGGCCCCCCACAAACTTTCTGTATTTGTGTTTTTATAATTTTTTGCAAATGTATAAAAAAAGAAAAAAGAAAAACCTTATTTACATAAGTATTCAGACCCTTTGCTATGAGACTCGAAATTGAGCTCAGGTGCATCGTGTTTCCATTGATCATCATTGGACATGATTTGGAAAGGCACACACCTGTCTATATAAGGTCCCACAGTTGAAAGTGCATGTCAGAGCAAAAACCAAGCCATGAGGTCGAAGGCATTGTCCGTAGAGCTCTGAGACAGGATTGTGTCGAGGCACAGATCTTGGGAAGGGTACCAAAAAATGTCTGCAGCATTGAAGGTCCTCAAGAATACAGTGGCCTCCATCATTCTTAAATGGAAGAAGTTTGGAATCACCAAGACTTTTCCTAGAGCTGGCCGCCCAGCCAAACTGAGCAATCGGGGGAGAAGGGCCTTGGTCAGGGAGGTGACTAAGAACCCGATGGTCACTCTGACAGAGCTCCAGAGTTCCTCTGTGGAGATGGGAGAACCTTCCAGAAGGACAACCATCTCTGCAGCACTCCACCAATCAGGCCTTTATGGTAGAGTGACCAGACGGAAGCAATTCTTCAGTAAAAGGTACATGACAGCCCGCTTGGAGTTTGCCAAAAGGCACCTAACGGACTCTCAGACCATGAGAAAAAAGATTCTCTGGTCTGATGAAACCAACATTGAACTCTTTGGCCTGAATGCCAACCATCACATCTGGAGGAAACCAGGCACAGCTCATCACCTGGCCAATCCCATCCCTACGGTGAAGCATGGTGGTGGCAGCATCATGCTGTGGGGATGTTTTTCAGTGGCAGGGACAGAGATACTAGTTAGGATCGAGGGAAAGATTAATGGAGCAAAGTACAGAGAGATCCTTGATGAAAACCTGCTCCAGAGCGCTCAGGACCTCAGACTGGGACGAAGGTTCACCTTCCAACAGGACAGCGACCCTAAGCACACAGCCAAGACAACGCAGGAGTGGCTTCGGCAGAAGTCTCTGAATGTCCTTGAGTGGCCCAGCCAGAGCCCGGACATGAACCCTATCGAACATCTCTGGAGAGACCTGAAAATAGCTGTGCAGTTACGCTCCCCATCCAACCTGGCAGAGCTTGAGAGGATCTGCAGGGAAGAATGGGAGAAACTCCCCAAATAAAGGTGTGCCAAGCTTGTAGTGTCATACCCAAGACTCGAGGCTGTAATCATTGCCAAAGGTGCTTCAACAAAGTACTGAGTAAAGGGTCTGAATACTTATGTAAATGTCATATTTCCGTTTTTTATTTGTATTACATTTGCAAAAATTTATAAAAAACAGTTTTTGCTTTGTCATTATGTGTTATTTTGTGTAGATTGAGGGGGGGGGGGGGGGGAACAATTTCATCAATTTTAGAGTAAGGCTTTAACATAACAAAATTTTGAAAAAGTGAAGGGGTCTGAATACTTTCCGAATGCACTGTATAACCAATGTGAAAACAGTGTTGGATTAAGCTGATTGGCAACTCTTTAAGGGCAGCAAACTGAGAAACGACACTCCTTGGGGTGTAAACTCTGTGGATTT
The DNA here is from genome assembly GCF_964263955.1 of Coregonus lavaretus. Classification (NCBI taxonomy): domain Eukaryota; kingdom Metazoa; phylum Chordata; class Actinopteri; order Salmoniformes; family Salmonidae; genus Coregonus; species Coregonus lavaretus. The sequence continues at coordinate 39,491,081 of NC_139995.1, forward strand.
GGAAACTAGAAATGCTCCTGAGTGGAATGGACGCCCCCTTTTACTGCTACACAACGTTCAGGCAATTATGTACGGTGCAATATGTATGTCCAATATGAAGAACATACTGCATTCAAGCTAATTGGCCTAAATCCTGTTTTGATATTGTTAAACAAAATTCAAAGTCTGCTAACATTTCCTAATAAAATTTTACGATTTTCGACAATTTCTATAATTTTTTACCAAATTCGTTGAGGGACTTTTGTTTGAAGGGAAATCGCCGAGGTCATGGCCTTGGTCTTGCTTATTCTTGCTGGTTTCTCAGAGGTGTATATTTTGCAGTTGCCCCGCGCACAACCTTTGATCAGCTGAGAGGCTCATTGTCCGTCCAATCATGAAGTTTCTTCTTCCTTAGTGGTGAAGAAGAAACCAATGGGATGAGACAGAGCTTTACCGAAATCATGTTGAAGTTGGCCAGCTTTGTGGGAACAAGTTAATTTATTTTTAACAAAACGTTTGGTGCTTCTGTCATACCCATTGAAATAAAGATGCGGATCTTTATGGTGGCACCCTTGTTATTCAGTGACCGCATGCTGTCTTACAAACTTGCTCGGTACAAACCAACAGTGACTGTATGAACAAACACACGTTCAGTTCAGAGTGCTGTAAAGCACAGCGAATTTTACCCTAACATGACAGGGTACTGGTATAATTTACTAAGAAATAAAAAGGTGGATGTGTTGAGTTGGCCAGGCCTACGTGTCAAATTAGCAATCAAGGAAAGGGCTAGTTTGTTTTTAAAAAGCATTGAAAGTATGAACATTATCAACTTTCATCGCTCCGCTTTGGAATGACAACAATTAGCTGACCATACAGAATGCCTGATATGAAATGACTCACTCATAAAAGACAAGCAGCCGTTGATATTTTATCTAAATACATATTCATTATTTTCATAGCCAAAATATACATTGTTAAAGACAGTAATGGTTTGAAGAAATTATTTATAATATTTCGAAATAGTTGCGCAAGGCATTTGTGATGGGCACTATATAATCAAGCCTACGAAGGATTCGTTCCGAACTAAGCAGTGATGAGAGCAAAATCGCTGCTACGACGAAACATAGAACGAAGAGAAGTCTACTACGACAATATAAGACGCCAGTATACTGTTGGATTTGTGTTCGTAGAAATATCACGGGTGTTGCCTCTTTGATGAAATAACTACCCTAGCTAGTTAGAAAAACTTGCACTTATTGGAAGGCTTTATCCCCAGCTAGCTAGCTGGCTAACTAGCCATAGAGCTAGGTTAGCTAGCTAGCTAACATCTGTCGGCTTCATACGGTTTCTAAACATAATTGTAAGTGAATGGTTACCTTTTACATGTATAATTATCTGGAACTTATGCAGAGTGACTTATGTTGGCGTGTTTGTTTGATTAATGTTACTTGACTATGTACTCGGCGTTTTATCAATTGAATTGGTGAACACTAACGCGTTAGTTGGGTAACTTAGCTATCAAATTATCCCACAACAAGTCGGCGTTCAGGCTAGCTAGCTCAATTTAACAACGTTTGGCATCTAAGTATACTAACTAGTTGGCCAGCTACATAACTAGCGTTAGTTAGCTACCAAGTAAACCAAACACAACACCAACGGTCGTGTAACTGAACTAACTAGGTAACTAGCTAACGTTTAGCTAATTGTTAGCCATTCATCGAATATTTGATGCAGCTAACTAATTAGCTACACATTTTAGCTAGTGAGTCAGCTTACATTTGCCTAACTCTTAGTGATTTAGTAATTTAGCTGGCTACTTCCAGTTGATTGATAGTGTGTCAACTTTCAATTATCTAGCTTGCTAACTAATGATCGCCAATTTCCTAGCTTGCCAACGTAATTTGGCTACCTAATTACATTTACATCATTTAGGCTACGCTCTTATCAGAGCGACTTACAAATTGGTGATTGCCGTCATTAGCTCGCTTGGGAAGGTTAATCGCCACCTGGCTGTGCCGTTCAGGTATGGATGGATGACTTGTTGCCAGACCTGCTTAGTTTGGCAAGTTGGTCGAGAGTCGGATTTTATCACCAGGCCACGTCGAATATCTAGCGTTAATGTGCTAGGAAAGGGATGTATCTTTGCGTGCTACTTTTTTATATTTTCTCGAAATTACTACACAAGAATATCAGTCTTTATTCAGACTTTTTCAGTAGTGGCATCCTCGCCAATATAGAATTCACTTTTAGGGTTATGAATTGTAAACTTTTGGTAGGTAGGCCTGTGTGGGTTATGTCATAACAGTATGTCATTTTTTAACAGGTACACTATTAAGATCTTAAAACAGAAGCTATACATTCGTTTGGCCCCCTGAAATAGTCATGGAAAAGGATGCTTGTGTAGAGGTGCAGGAGAATGGCGACACAGAGGTGGTCAAGGAATCAACAGGACCATCCCCTTACAGATACACCAAGGTAATTTGGAAATGCATGGCTAGTATAAATCGATAGCTGCGCACCTTTGTGGAGTGTTTCATGGACTTGGGTTAACATAATCTTTCTCTTCTTACAGGAGGAGCTTTTGGAGATAAAATATTTCCCAATCTCTAATGAAAGGCCAGACTGTCTTTTGGAAAAATTTGACAGGTGAGCGTTTTTACATTGTCATACTTTGGAATAATTTGATGCACTACAACACTTTGTAGTTCTATGCCAACTGTTGAGTTGGTCCCTCTGGTTTAACAGTGATTTTTATTTTTTTGGGTGGGGGGCACAGTGATGGTGTGTGGGACCCTGAGAAGTGGCATGCCTCGCTGTACCCCACCTCAGAGTGCAGCTCTCCTGTGGATGGATATAAGAAGGACTTTGTGGACGATAGGATCCCTCTGAAACGTAGAATTGCAGGTAAATGAGCAATGTAGTATATCATTTTCATAGTTGATATTCAAATGACAGTGGCATGCACTTATTTAAATCGTACTCAATAAGGGTTTGAGGGTTTTTTGAGCTCAAATTTGTACAGCTGTCCTTAGAAGCGCCACCTTGCTTACACTTACTGTTCTTTGTAAAATAAACCGTGAAGCATTATTGTAAATGTTGAATGCTAACTGTTTCTTGTGATGCTGTTCTCAGATCCCCGCGAGCGACTAAAGGAGGATGACCTGGATGTGGTGCTCAGCCCCCAGCGTCGTAGCTTCGGAGGGGGGTGTGTGGGCAACGCTTTGCCTGCACCCACCCGCCGCCCTGTCAGCCCCCTGGAGAATAAGGAGAATGAGAGTCTCCGACTGGGTGGGGCGCGGCGCATCGGCAGTGGGCGCATCATGGCGGCGCGAGGCTTTGAGAGGGAAAGGGAGATGGGGAGGGAGAGGGAACCCCGCGTGGAGAAGGAGCGAGAACGGGAGCGGGACTTTAAGGATAAGAGGTTCAGGGTTAGTGTCTTATCTGCTGCTTCCTGATCTGCATTCAATTCAAACAACCATTTGTCCCTTTAGGGCCATTCTATCTGCATGTACCGACACACAAAATATATATTTATTGTGCTTCAATGGGAGGCTTACTTCTTGCAGTAATCAATCTAAATGACACTCGTCAGGAGCTGTGTACACATTCCACTCTTTCCTCTCTTTAAATATATCACATGGTATTTAGCAGCATGTTAGATTCGGTGTATACCAGTGTTTGTTTTTCAAGTTTTTTTTTATCTGAGTTCTTCCGTTCTTTCCTGCAGCGAGACTTTGGGGACAAGCGTGTGTTCAGTGAGAGGAGAAGGAATGACGCGTATGTGGAGGAGGAGCCTGAGTGGTTCTCAGGGGGCCCGACCAGCCAATCGGAGACCATAGAGCTCATTGGCTTTGATGACAAGATCCTGGAGGAGGACAAGCGCAGACCCAAACGCTCCAGGAAGAGGACAGACTCTGTGAGAGAAGGCAAGTCATGCTGCATCAAATCACCATTGGAGCTCATGGGAGTTGGTGTTCCCCAAAAAGGATGTCTGGTGGCATTGGTTTACAGCAAGGATGTCAAACATACGGCCTGGGTGCAATCCGGCCTGCGGGTGGCTTGAGTTTTTAAAACAAACTCTATGTACTTTAAAATGACTAAAACCAAATCAAAACTGTGTAGAAAGGGTAATGGACCTACATTCATACAATTTCTTGACTGTGTCAGCACCCTAATAATCACTGAAATGGAAGCTAGACAGTCAAGGAGCATAGGACATTTCAAAAATATAGATAGATGGAGGACTTATTTTATTTTGTCAGCCAATAAGTATATCACATTTTCAGTGCGGCCCTCTGGACTTCGTTGAAGACCGACTGCTGCCCCCGGGGCAAAATGAGTTTGACATCCCTGGTTCACAGTTTTATGGATGTAATGCATTGCTATTTTATTTTGAGTAGTGGTGTATTTCGTTTCTACTAATGGCCACTGAAGTGATAAACAAAGTTTATTAATATGCACTTGGTAGCGTTTCTTACAGTTTTATAATGTATATCATAAATGTGATTTGTTTTTTGGGCTCCAAAAACATGTGCTGTGGGTGATCAGTGTAAAGCGATGTCATTTTTAATTTTTAGGGGGTAGATCAGGTTTAATATTGCAGATTGTAGCTTCCATCAATGTAATTGTCTGATGTAACTTTACATGAAAAGCTATCAGATTATCTTAAAGCCAGCAAGCTACCCTGAAAGTCTGTTTGCACTGTGTTTATTCATTGGCGTGTTTCATTAATGTGTTCAGCAGTGGAATGTAACGGTGGGCTAGCAGAGGAGCACGAGCAGGTGGTGAGGGATTCTCACTCTACAGCAGACCAGGAGGTCCCACACCCAGAGGTCCTACCAGAGCAGACATCAGGAGACTTTGACTTCAATGAGTTCTTCAACCTGGAGAAGACCATGCCAGGACTGGCCTCTGTAAGTCCTGGGTAGCACTGCATGTTTAAGGTGTGTGCTTGGGGGCTATAAGGTGTGCACTGTGCTGGATGTCCAGTAATGTGTTGTACGTCAACTCTAAATGCACTACGCATTGGTCTGTAGTTGGCTACACTTGGTCTTCTCATACACTGAAGGTTAGTTGTTTCATGGCTTTATCGCCTGGGACTGTCCTTTGCCTGTTTGGATGGGTGATGGTGGTATTGTCATCCTGTCAAGGACATCGTACTTTCTAAAAGGTTTTCTTGCTGTATTATTTTTATTTTTTATTTTCCAGTCAATGGTTGTTGTAAGGACCAACCGGTTTCTCCAGTGTGGTGGTTTTGTTAGGTTTGTCTAATGCAAATGTATGCCCATCTGTTGCAGTTTATTACGTCACTTATTAGAATACCTTGCAAATGATTGGTGAAGGAAGCTCATTGCCCTATTTTATAGATATGGGATAGGGAAATAAAGCACAGATTCAATGAATGAAGGGTACAATACTTTCAAAGCACTGACAAAAAGCCCAAGTGTGCAGATGGACAGAGCCCTAAATGTAAGTGCCACCTCACACCCACCCTTTAGCAGTCTGCCACTGTGGACCACCAGCTTGCCTCTGACCGGCCCCTGTCCCTATGTTGCAGATGATAGAGGATGTTCTGGGGGAGGGCCCTGTGTCGGCTAGCCGTTTCAGCCAGTGGTTCTCCAGTAACCTGAGTCCTTCAGGCAGCCGCTCCTCCAGCCTGCGCTCCACCCCCCACGAGGAGCTGGAGAGATTGGCCGGTAAGGAATGGACACACTGGTATTCCAGCCCCAGATCTGTTTGCTGTCTTGCCAACTCCTATGGTCATTGGCATGACAGTGACCATAGGATTTGGCAAGACTGCACAAACAGATCTGGGACCAGGCTAGCACAGAGGCTGCTGTGCTGGAGAACATCTAGAATTCATCCTCACAAGCATAAACCCTTTTATGGCCTCCTTAGTTATGATGCCTTCTGTTCAATTTTATTAGAAAAACATAATTGCACAACAATATGAAATGTAATGCTTTTTTTACATGTTGAGGACTACCACACATAAAATCACATATTTGTTCTGGCCACAGATTAAGCCTAGTCCTGAACTAAACACGACTAAACCTCATTTTTGTCCAGGAAACTGCCCCCTGTTGTCAATTTGGGAAATTAATTGTTTACCCCTCCATCCCTCAGGGCTGGACCCCCGCTGCACATCCCCTAGCCAGGGGGGCCCTGTCCCCTACTTCACACCCATCCAGTCAGTGGAGCGCAGGGACAAGGTGGACATCCTGGAGCTGTTACACAAGGCCAAGATAGACTTGAAACCCCTCCTCTCCAGCCTCAACGTCAACAAGCAACGGCTACAGCAGAGCAGTGAGTCATCCTTCACATAACCAGTACCTAAATTCCACCATGTCAACTACACCAGCTGCAAGTCTACTACAAAATGTGTCTACGCAGGTCCCGTGTAGCTCAGTTGGTAGAGCATGGCGTTTGCAACGCCAGGGTTGTGGGTTCGATTCCCAGTATGAATTTTATTTTTAAAAAATGTATGCACTCACTAACTGTAAGTCGCTCTGGATAAGAGTGTCTGCTAAATGACTAAAATGTAAATGTTAAAATGGTTAGGTTCTGTGGCTAGTTCAATGTTTTAAAAGTGAGACTGGTAATTTGTTAGAGGGTGCCTGTCATATTTTCCCTCATAGTCTTGAGTGATGGTTCATAGGTTTTGGTGCATTAGCATGATATGTGCATATTTACATTGCCCGTCTGTGTCTTGTCCCCAGCTCACTCGGGCATAGTTCTCTCTCTGGAGGAGGTAGAGGGGGGGCTGAAGGGGCTGAAAGTGGGCTCTGAGCTGCACCAACAGCAGCACCACCAGACGCCTCGAAAGGCCCAACAAAATCAGCAGCAGGGAGGCATCGTCGGCGGAGGCAGCACCAGCAGTGGCACGCCCTTCATGGCTGAGCACCTGGAGCAGGCTCTAACAGGCGGTGTAGGCCCCAGTGCAGGGCCCTCTTGTTCACGGGCCAGAGACCCTGACATGTCAGCCTTCAACAAGTTGGTTAGCAGCATGAAGGCAAGTGGAACTCTGCCCAGCCATCCCAAAGACAACCAAGTGAACAGCAATGTAAGTGTGCCGCTCTCGGCTAATGTGTTTAAAAAGCACTGACTGTCCTGTTGGCATGCTGCCGCTCAGGTCAAGCTGGATGTTTAAGCCCTAACTGCTTTGAGCTGCTTCAGGTAACTTTGAGTCCGGTAAACTGACCCATGTATGTGTTGCTGTGAGTGTGGCCTTTTACATTCCATGTAAGTGCTACATGCAGGTTTTCAAAAGCAAATGATGCATGAAAAGCTAACATCCTAACCATTAAATCGAACCACCAAAGTCAGTACGTCTAGAAACGTGATGGACAAATTCGTATAGTAAAGTTCGAAGACTTCCTCTTTTGAAGGGTTGTTCTGGATTCACTTAAACTCACATGACAATCAAAGGATTGCATACAGATTTTCTTTACATTAACCCTTAACATTATCCTTCATATCAAATTAGACTGGATTATCATTGTCCTGTTACATTTGGGGTTTTGTGCCCTGGTGAATGTATGTCACTTAGGTCTATGGGCATGGAGGTATATCTACATTCAGGACTATTTCATTGCATCTGGCTGAGCCATATTATGCTCTTCTCTATCCCAATGGGCAAATGTTCAGATCTGACGATCAATTAATGTTGCTTTTTGGTTAATCTGTCAAGACCTATATGCTACAATGTTAGAATTGTCACGTCATTAAGAGGTTGTAATGTCATCCAATGGAATATTGTGATTGTTACATACAAGACATCAGTCATTTCTAGTATTTAGACATTTGACATTGTAAAAATGGGATGTCTAACACAAACTATTAACCAACGTTAATTGGTCTGATGCATAATATGTATGCAACTGAAAATGCCCAGTGGGATGGGTTTTAAAAGCATGTCCACTACCAAGACTGCTGTCTTATTGCACCTTCTTCCACCCCTTTTACAGCTCAATCAGCCTGCAAACCCTGCTGTAGTGCCCCTGCCTGAAGCCACAGTGCCTGCCCCACAGCACAAGAACATATTCCAGGTGTGGTTTGGGACTAGCTTGTGTGTGGGACTCAAGCTTTTAAGTAGTATTGATATTTTTTTCTTTTATTTGTGGCTATTTTTAATGTACACTGCTCAAAAAAATAAAGGGAACACTAAAATAACACATCCTAGATCTGAATGAATGAAATAATCTTATTAAATACTTTTTTCTTTACATAGTTGAATGTGCTGACAACAAAATCACACACAAATTATCAATGGAAATCAAATTTATCAACCCATGGAGGTCTGGATTTGGAGTCACCCTCAAAATTAAAGTGGAAAACCACGCTACAGGCTGATCCAACTTTGATGTAATGTCCTTAAAACAAGTCAAAATGAGGCTCAGTAGTGTGCGTGGCCTCCACCTGCCTGTATGACCTCCCTACAACGCCTGGGCATGCTCCTGATGAGGTGGCGGATGGTCTCCTGAGGGATCTCCTCCCAGACCTGGACTAAAGCATCCGCCAACTCCTGGACAGTCTGTGGTGCAACGTGGTGTTGGTGGATGGAGCGAGACATGATGTGCTCAATTGGATTCAGGTCTGGGGAACGGGCGGGCCAGTCCATAGCATCAATGCCTTCCTTTTGCAGGAACTGCTGACACACTCCAGCCACATGAGGTCTAGCATTGTCTTGCATTAGGAGGAACCCAGGGCCAACCGCACCAGCATATGGTCTCACAAGGGGTCTGAGGATCTCATCTCAGTACCTAATGGCAGTCAGGCTACCTCTGGCGAGCACATGGAGGGCTGTGCGGCCCCCCAAAGAAATGCCACTCCACACCATGACTGACCCGCCACCAAACCGGTCATGCTGAAGGATGTTGCAGGCAGCAGAACGTTCTCCACGGCGTCTCCAGACTCTGTCACGTGCTCAGTGTGAACCTGCTTTCATCTGTGAAGAGCACAGGGCGCCAGTGGCGAATTTGCCAATCTTGGTGTTCTCTGGCAAATGCCAAACGTCCTGCACGGTGTTGGGCTGTAAGCACAACCCCCACCTGTGGACGTCGGGCCCTCATACCACCCTCATGGAGTCTGTTTCTGACCGTTTGAGCAGACACATGCACATTTGTGGCCTGCTGGAGGTCATTTTGCAGGGCTCTGGCAGTGCTCCTCCTGCTCCTCCTTGCACAAAGGCGGAGGTAGCAGTCCTGCTGCTGGGTTGTTGCCCTCCTACGGCCTCCTCCACGTCTCCTGATGTACTGGCCTGTCTCCTGGTAGCGCCTCCATGCTCTGGACACTACGCTGACAGACACAGCAAACCTTCTTGCCACAGCTCGCATTGATGTGCCATCCTGGATGAGGTGCACTACCTGAGCAACTTGTGTGGGTTGTAGACTCCGTCTCATGCTACCACTAGAGTGAAAGCACCGCCAGCATTCAAAAGTGACCAAAACATCAGCCAGGAAGCATAGGAACTGAGAAGTGGTCTGTGGTCACCACCTGCAAAACCAGTCCTTTATTGGGGGTGTCTTGCTAATTTTTTTGAGCAGTGTATTCATTTTTTTAAATTGTTGAGTTTGATAGTAAGCTGTAGCATGAAAGGATGGCATTATTTTGTTTAGGAATAGGGGACTGTCCCTGATTAGTGCTGGTGTTATGTCGTCTGTGTTGGTCCTGTCTGAGCAGGGTGTGTGTAACTGTTACAGGAGCTTCTGGGTGCACAGGGACCTCCCCGTAGAGGCTCCCCTACCCTCCTCCATAGCCTGCTAGGCAGCCCCAACGCCCCTCCACCCCCTGGCCCTGGTCCTCAACACAGCCTGCTACAGCACAGGGGGCCCTCACCTCCACTCTTCCCACAGAGGGCTCCCTCACCTGACTACTTCCATGGACGCATGCAACCTCCTGCCGGTAAACATTACACTAATGTGGAAGCAAAGACTAGGTCGTGTTCATTAGGGCACAATGAAAACAAATGTTTTTTATTGGAGAAGTTCATATAGGCTCTACCCCCCCCCCCCCCCCCCCCCCCCCCCCTGCTTTTCTTCCATTTGGTGCCTAATGAATACAAGGTGTGTGATTGAGCGGCTGATTTTGTCTCGTGGTGTTTCAGGGTACCCTGTTGGTCCACAGCCCATGATGGGGGAGCAGTTCCCAGAGATGCATAGATCCTTCAGCCCTGGTCCTGGACATGGACCCACCCTACAACAGCAACAACAGGTCAGAGATACTCTTGTCTATCAAATTGCCCAATGATGGGTAGGGCCAGGACGATACTAGTATCTCGACACTCGTTTGTATCGTGGCAAGGAAACAAAACTGAAGTAACTTCTTTAGGAAAACAGCCCTAATATTGGAAACAAAAATTGTCATCCAGAGTCACCTTTTATTTTCAAAGCTATAGCACACTTTTACATACAGCAGGTTTTAAAGGACCAAAAGTCTGATTCGTGTTTTCCTTTTTGTCATGGGAAAACTAAGACAATACTGGTATCGTCCCGGCCCTAATTTTGGGACAGTAATGCTTTTCTGAATTAGGGCTGGGTGACATAGAATTTGTTTTAGCGCAAAATTCAAAATGCCTGTATCACAAGAATCAAGGTTTTTATTTTTTTATGAACGTTTGGCCACTTGTTCTCACGTCTTGTCTCCTTGTGTGTCCCTTGCCACTCACAACAACTAAGATGAAAGATAACTTCTTCCTGTCTGATAACAAGCAGTTTCAACTTGCTATTTTAGGTTTGGTCGAACAGAATAGGTCATATAGACATCGAAACAACACTGTAATATAGGAGAACTTAAACTTTCTAAATGATACCCTTTTTTTATGTCTCAACTCTCAAAACGGCGAGCAGACCCTACTAAAACGGGAGTATTAACAAATGTATTCTGGGAAATTAAAGCTCTGTTTCTAGGGATGTAACTGTTCACCGATACGCATCGGTCCCCGATTTTAAAATGTTTAAGATGGGACCGCATCAGTCCGGACTCCAAACTGATCCAAATGTAGCATGCATCGATCAGAAAATCGATTCAAACGTTACGAATCGCCGATTTCACAAGCATTTATTTTGCTCATATTACTTTCTACCTTCTGAAAATACCTAATATTTTAATCTGATAGTGGGGTGGTAAATGCCTATTCTCCCTTATGGCTCAAATTAGGTGCCCACAGTACATGCGCCACACACAGCTCAGACAGATCCTCCAGCTCATGAGCTCCATCAGAAGCAGATTTTTATTTAGAGTGGAAAATGAGTGTTTATGCAACAAATGTTAGTGTATCGAAACTAATCTCTTCGATCTGTTCTTGAATTGCACTGACTCATTTCAGACTAAAGTGTACCGTTCCTGCATCGTATCGGAGCCCTTGTATCTTGATCAGCCATATGGCTGGTGGGTGGAGCTATAGGAAGACTGGCTCATTGTAATGGCTGGAATGGAATAGTCAAACGTGGCTTCCATATGTTTGACACCGTTCCATGATTCCAGCCATTAGAATGAGCCCGTCCTCCTATAGCTCCTCCCACAAGCCTCCTTCTGCTCTAGATTCGTATCGAATAGTCTTAAAAGGGATATATATATATATATATATCAGTTTCTGACTCAAGCAGCATTGCGGTACCACGTAGCAGCATTTTGCCACATACTGTTACCTGCTAGCTGTAGTCTGTTTTTATAAATGTGCAATGAGTAGGGCTGGTTACTATTACTGGCAGTCATGAGTCAGAATTCTAGGTGACCATTGAGTCACAGTAATCTCCTCTTATGCACTCTGGACATGCGTTGGTAGTACACAACTCGCTAAACTCTACCATAAGCCTGGTAGAGTTTATGCATAGGCGTATGAGCCCAAGCCCTCTAAAAAACCTGAATTAAAATGATTGTGCATTATACAATACATAGCCTGCCGCATATTAAACTGATTTAAGATGTCTTTGGTACATTCGTCTAGCATATACTCAAATTAAACAAATTAGAGTAGTCTCCTTTTTGAGATTATTATTATTATTATTATTATTATTATTATAATACATACTGGATGGACTGCTTACCTTATGCTACGCTCCAAACATTCTATTCATGAGTCTGGGAGAGAACGTATAGGCCTAGGCGATGCTGTTGGTTCATTCAACTGGTAGAGCACGGCGCTTGTAACGCCAAGGTAGTGGGTTCGATCCCCGGGACCACCCATACACAAAAATGTATGCACGCATGACTGTAAGTCGCTTTGGATAAAAGCGTCTGCTAAATGGCATATTATATTATTATTATTATTATATTGATTGTGCCTACAATTATAGTGAATTTATACTTTCATAATTAATAGGCTGACACATTACCTTTTTGCTACAGAATATCTCACCACCTTGCGTTTCCATCTCTTTCCTTCCTCCAGCGGGCAGAGAGCGGGCCTGTCAACAGTTTAATGAAATGTTTCGTTGTGAAAACATGTTACCATCGATGTCCGAACAGATTTCACTAGATTTCCCAAATTAAGCACTGGGTAAATGCAGGAACAGGGTTGGTGAGCCAATGGCATACAGAGTTTGAGCGGAATATCACCTGTAGCACAGAGAGACGCTGCATGCTCCTCAAACATTGGTTGACGCTGTGGAGTGAAATAATGGGAGTAGCCTGAAAAACGAACCAGCGGGAAAGCGGCCTATTGGAGTGCATATGGATGACATGCCTCTTTCCCCTGCCCCTGTTCCTTCCCATTTGATTATGGGCCGTTCTAAACTAATTTTACATATTAGTAAAGACAAGATTTACATTTAGAATGGTGGAAATATGATTACTTGATGAGAACAGCTGTGCAGCCTTGGGCAAAGAACAGAGCACAAGCTTTTTTTTTGTTGCTACTTTCTCATATAGTCTCATGCAGCCCATATGTTTTGATTTCTAAGACATTCTAAGGATTGTATCATTCACAACTAAAGTTCCCAAATAACTCTAAATCTAGCATAGAGGACATGTTTCAAATTATCATTTTTACGCTCAACCTAGCCACTTCATATGCACACTCGCTCCGGAATGGGAAAAATATCCTTACTATAAAATAATGGCATGGGACTTATAAGCATATCTTGTCTGCTAAAAATGAACAAGCCTATGGCAGATGATATGCAGTAAGCCAACTCATATTCTGTTCTTCTGAAATTAATGTTCTTCAGATCTTTCTTTAGACCTGCCTAAAATAAATAATGGATTTGTGACTGTATATTAAATTGATTTATTCAACTATATCTTGATATTCCAAAGGCGCGCATCAGCGGCTTGTATGCAGGAGGCCTGGAGATGCTAAAAGTGTTTATGTTAATTAACGGTCAATTACGTGAGAACGGCAGGCTTTTGCATGACCGCCACAGCCCTAGCAATGAGCATAAAAATATGCCTTTGTATAAGGAATTGGTAACTCGTTCTCATTCTGAGAAATAAGCATCTTATCCAGGTAGGCTACTAGATTTCAATATCTAAAAGTGGACAGGCTAGCATGCTGTGCAGTTGGAGACGTACAGGACAGTGTGTTAATAACATTTAAACTGTACTACCTAGGAATGTTAATGGTTAGTCGCTGAAATTGTGCATTTGGAAAGTATACAGATCCCTTGACTTTTTCTACATTTTATGTTACAGCCTTATTCTAAAAGTTATTTATTTTTTATCAATCTACACACTATCCCATAATGACAAAGCGAAAAAACAGTATTTATTTGACATTTTAGCATATTTATTTTAAAAAACATTTACATAAGTATTCAGACCCTTTGCAATGAGACTCGAAATTGAGCTCCGGTGCGTCCTGTTTTCATTGACTCCAATCAAGTTGTAGATACATCAAGGATGATCAATCTGTGGTAAATTCAATTGATTGGACATGATTTGGAAAGGCACACACCTGTTTATAAAAGGTCCCACAGTTGACAGTAAATGTCAGAGCAAAAACCAAGCCATGAGGTCGAAGGAATTGTCCATAGAGCTCCGAGACATGATTGTGTCGAGGCACAGATCTGGGGAAGGGTACCAAAACATTTCTGCAGCATTGAAGGTCCCCAAGAACACAGTGGCCTCCATCATTCTTAAATGGAAGACGTTTGGAACCACCAGGACTCTTCCTAGAGCTGGCCGCCCAGCCAAACTGAGCAATCTGGGGAGAAGGGCCTTGGTCAGGGAGGTGACTAAGAACCCGATGGTCACTCTAACAGAGCTCCAGAGTTCCTCTGTGGAGATGGGAGAACCTTCCAGAAGAACAACCATCTCTGCAGCACTCCACCAATCAGGACTTTATGGTAGTGGCTAGATGGAAGCCACTCCTCAGTAAAAGGCACATGACCGCCTGCTTGGAGTTTGCCAAAAGGCACCTAAAGACTCTGACCATGAGAAACAAGATTCTCTGGTCTGATGAAACCAAGATTGAACTCTTTGGCCTGAATGCAAAGCGTAATGTCTGGAGGAAACCTGTCACCATCCCTACGGTGAAGCAAGGTGGTGGCAGCATCATGCTGTGGTGATGTTTTTCAGCGGCATGGACTGGGAGACTAGTCAGGATCGAGGGAAAGATGAACAGAGCAAAGTACAGAGATCCTTGATGAAAACCTGCTCCGGACCTCAGACGGGGGCGAAGGTTCACCTTCCAACAGGACAACGACTCTAAGCACACAGCCAAGACAACGCAGGAGTGGCTTCGGGACAATTCTCTGAATGTCCTTGAGTGGCCCAGCCAGAGCCCGGACTTGAACCCGATCGAACATCACTGGAGAGACCTGAAAATAGCTGTGCAGCAACGCTCCCCATCCAAGCTGACAGAGCTTATGAGGATCTGCAGAGAAGAATGGGAGAAACTCCCGAAATACAGGTGTGCCAAGCTTGTAGCGTCATACCCAAGAAGAATTGAGGCTGTAATCGCTGCCTGTGAGTTTCTCTGGCATCAAGTAATTCAGTATGCAAGAAGATACTTAAACCCTTACATGGAGAGTTGATTGAAAGTATTTAATATTGCGGTACCGGGTTCACATAGCAAAGGGAACGTGGATGGCCCATTGCTATCTGAACTCCCTGAACAAAGGAAATCTCTCACCTTTTATATACTTGTTTGCAAGCTAATTCTATCCAACTGTTGCCAACCATTATTGAGTGTCACTCCTCACCAGAATAGGATCACCCTATACAGTATCGTGTTGCACCCTAGTCAGGATATTCCATCACGTACTCCTCCTAAGATTAGCACCAGTGGCCCCCCAGCTATCTTGGGCCGCATACCTTCTGGCACCCACCAGTGACAGAAATAAATACATGGAATGTCCTCATCCTCCAAATCCTAATGCAGCTCACAATATTTAAAACATTAACTAATCCTGTATAAAATGCATAATATCACTGCCAAAGGTGGTTCAACAAAGTACTGAGTAAAGTGTGTGAATACTTATGTAATTGTGATTTTATATTTATTGTAAATTTTTAAATGTGCAAAAATGTCTAAGCCTCTTTTTGCTTTGTCATTATGGGGTATTCTGTGTAGATTGACGGAGAAAAAAAACAATCAATTTTAAAATACGGCTGTAACGTAACAAAGTGGGAAAAGTCAAGGGGTCTGAATACTAATTTGCATACTTTTGTGGAATTAAATTGGCACGAATGTATTTTCTTTAGTCGTCATGCATCTTTATTTATCGCACAGCATACAGAGCCTAGTTTGAGGAGCGGAATAGCCTACTACCTGTCAGACAGCGCGAGAGTAGCTCCTCGAAGTCTGTAGGCTACTGGTGTGAAACCTGCTTTTGTAAGCCCAGTCATTGCTCAACAAATAACACGCAATTTAATTTAGAGTTGTTAACTTTGGTGGCCACGATTTTTAAAAGGCGCTATTTTTATTTCTCAATCTCAACTCATAATTAAAGCGCGCCTCCCATTCGGGTGTATAGGGTATAGCCTGCCTACCGTTGACTATCAGCATGTCACCCACCACTTTATTGTGAGCTTGAGGCAGTATAATTGTTTGAAACCTGAGTGTTTTACTTTACTTATTGAGGCATATCTTACCTTGCTTCAAAGTAGCCTTGCGAAAATCCATCCATAGAAACGTGGAGGCAATTATGCCATTAACCAGCATTCCTCTCCTGTTCTATTGGTTTTTATATCAACTTTCTTTCCTTGTCCAGAAGCCAAAGGCACAATCCTAGTCATATTAGCAACCCATTGTAGTTGTTGCTATTAGATTTCTAACAGATTTTAATCTCACAGCTGCTCGCATTAGGTTTAGGACAGTCTTTTTTGCGAATTACATTTTGACTAATGTTTTGAAAATGACTTAGCTGCTTCATTACAGGAGTTGCATGTTCAATAATAGGTTATAGGCTTTTGAACTGTAAGACGATAGGCTTGCTATTGTTGCATGTTTCCATTAAGCTCTTAATGAAAAATGTCTGGTCCTTGTATGCTTGCATAGTATCCGCAGAAGAGGCAAAGCGAGAGGTTTCACTCTCGCCAACATCTGTCCAAAATAAGCCCAATACATTTCTATGGGCTGACTCCTGTTAGTTCTTTGTGCAGGCCAGTCAAGTTCTTCCACACTGATCTCGACAAACGATTTCAGTATTAACCCATCTTTTTGCATGGGGGCATTGTCATGCTGAAAGAGGTCCCGTGTAACTCAGTTGGTAGAGCATGGCATTTGCAACGGCAGGGTTGTGGGTTTGTTTCCCACGGGGAACCAGTATGAAAAAAATAAATAAAAATGAACTCACTCTGGATAAGAGCGTCTGCTAAATGACTAAAATGTAAAATGAAAGGGCCTTTCCCAAACTGTTGCCACAAAGTTGGAAGCACAGAAATGTCTAGAATGTCATTGTATGCTGTAGTGTTAGATTTCCCTTCCCTGGAACAAAGGGGCCTAGCCCAAACCATGAAACTGCCCCAGACCATTATTCGTCCTCCACCAGACTTTACAGTTGGCACTGCATTGGGGCAGGTAGCGTTCTCCTGGCATCCGCCAAACCCAGATGTCTGTCGGACTGCCAGATGGTGAAGTGTGATTCATCACTCCCAGAGAATGCGTTTCCACTGCTCCAGAGTCCAATGACGGCAAGCTTTACACCACTCCAGCCGACGCTTGGCTTTGCGTATGGTGATCTTAGACTTGTGTGCGGCTGTTTGGCCATAGAAACCCATTTCATGAAGCTCCAGACTAACAGTTATTGTGCTGAAGTTGCTTCCAGATGCAGTTTGGCACTGTATTGAGTGTTGCAACCGAGGACAGACAGTTTTTAAGCGCTATGCTCTTCAGAACACGGCGGTCCTGTTCTGTGAGCTTGTGTGGCCTACCACTTCACAGCTGAGCCGTTGTTGTTCCTAGATGTTTCCACTTCACAATAACAGCACTTACAGTTGACTGGGGCAGCTCTAGCAGGGCAGACATTTGACGAACTGACTAGTTGGAAAGGTGGCATCCTATGATGCTGCCACGTTGAAAGTCGCTGAGCTCTTCAGTAAGGCCATTCTACTGCCAATGTTTGTCTATGGATATTGCATGGCTGTGTGCTCGATTTTATACACCCGTCAGCAACTAGTGTGGCTGAAATAGCCGAATCCACTAATTTGAAGGGGTGTCCACACACTTGTGTGTGTGTGTGTAGATAGATATTAGTTCAAGTCGGAAGTTTTCATACACTTAGGTTGGAGTCATTAAAACTTGTTTTTCAACTACTCCACAAATTTCTTTTAACATATACTTTTGGCAAGTCGGTTAGGACATCTACTTTGTGCATGACACAAGTAATCTTTCCAACAATTGTTTACAGACAGATTATTTCACTTATAATTCACTGTATCACAATTCCAGTGGGTCAGAAGTTTACATACACTAAGTTGACTGTGCCTTTAAACAGCTTGGAAAATTCCAGAAAATGACGTCATGGCTTTAGAAGCTTCTGATAGGCTAATTGACATCATTTGAGTCAATTGGAGGTGTACCTGTGGATGTATTTCAAGGCCTACCTTCAAACTCAGTGCCTATTTGCTTGACATCATGGGAAAATCAAAAGAAATCAGCCAAGACCTCAGGGAAAAAAATTGTAGACCTCCACAAGTCTGGTTCATCCTTGGGAGCAATTTCCAAACGCCTGAAGGTACCACGTTCATCTGTACAAACAATAGTGCGCAAGTATAAACACCATTGGACCATGCAGCTGTCATACCGCTCAGGAAGGAGATGCGTTCTGTCTCCTAGAGATGAACGTACTTTGGTGTGAAAAGTGCAAATCAATCCCAGAACAACAGCAAAGGACATTGTGAAGATGCTGGAGGAAACGGGGACAAAAGTATCTATATCCACAGTAAAACGAGTCCTATATCGACATAACCTATAAGGCCGCTCAGCTTGGAAGAAGCCATTGCTCCAAAACTGCAATAAAAAAGCCAGACTACGGTTTGAAACTGCACATGGGGACAAATATTGTACTTTTTGGAGAAATGTCCTCTGGTCTGATGAAACAAAAATAGAACTGTTTGTCCATAATGACCATCGTTATGTTTGGAGGAAAAAGGTGGCAGCTTGCAAGCCGAAGAACACCATCCCAACCGTGAAGAACGGGGGTGGCAGCATCATGCTGTGGGGGTGCTTTGCTGCAGGAGGGACTGGTGCACTTCACAAAATAGATGGCATCATGAGGAAGGAAAATTATGTGGATATATTGAAGCAACATCTCAAGACATCAGTCAGGAAGTTAAAGCTTGGTCGCAAATGGGTCTTCCAAATGGTCAATAACCCCAAGCATACTTCCAAAGTTGTGGCAAAATGGCTTAAGGACAACAAAGTCATGGTATTGGAGTGGCCATCACAAAGCCCTGACCTCAATCCTATAGAACATTTGTGGGCAGAACTGAAAAAGATGGTGCGAGCAAGGAGTCCTACAAACCTGACTCAGTTACACCAGCTCTGTCAGGAGGAATGGGCCAAAATTCACCCAACTTATTGTGGGAAGCTTGTGGAAGGCTACCTGAAACGTTTGACCCAAGTTAAATAATTTAAAGGTAATGCTACCAAATACTAATTGAGTGTATGTAAACTTCTGACCCACTGGGAATGTGATGAAAGAAATAAAAGCTGAAATAAATCATTCTCTACTATTATTCTGACATTTCACATTCTTAAAATAAAGTGGTGATCCTAACTGACCTAAGACAGGGAATTTTTACTAGGATTAAATGTCATTGGATAACTGAGTTTTAAAGGTGTATGTAAACTTCCAACTTCAAGTGTGTGTGTGTGTGTGTGTGTGTGTGTATAATAACTATTGAAGTAAACTTGGATTTACATGTGTGGTTCTCCTACTACGACTCGGGAAAACATGCAGTTTGAGGCTACAGATTTAAATGTTATGATGAACTTCACAAGGTGGTGAAAGTGCACAGTGAGTTTGATGCTCCTTTCCAGTAAGTATCGAGGGTCTTATTCTGGTGACATGATTGATCCTTGGCTGCCGTTTGACAAATTCTTGCTCTTATCCATAATCATCTCATGTAGGCTATCCTACTCACACTGTATCTGCCAGCTGTTGGCTAGAGCACACATGCCAAGACCAGTGGGCACATTTGCTATTTAACGTGACAGTTTTTGTGAGACAACTATTGGTAGAGTTGAAAATGTGATGGAAACATATTGAACTTTTAGATTTTTATTCTGTACATGAAAATGTACGTGGAAAGTACATTTTATGGGCACTACGTCAGTTTGGTGGAAACACCACTGGTGGGGAAAAATTATATTTTTTTCACACAGATTTTAGAGTATTCACGTAAATCTGTCACAAATTGGATGGAAACCTAGCTATTGTCTTGGTAATCTAACAATTACGGCATGCTAACTGCAACCTTTTGAGAGGAGTGTAAGGAAAAACTGGTGGTAGATTAATGCTTTCTTCTCTGGCTCCAGATGAGGGTACTGTCTATGGCTGAAGACCAGCCTGACCTGGAGGCTCTGATCATCCAGCAGGACCTTGCTCTCCATCCCCACCACGCCTTCCAGACAGGTTACAACAAAATGCCTCAGAACAAGGCCTATCAACACCACAGGTGACTTTCACTTGTAGCTTTTAAGCAGGGATTGAACTATACAATGACTTGGGGGTGCCCAACATTCAACTTTTGCAATTATTGGGGGACATTGCAATTTCTAGTCTTATGGGAGGCCCTTGATTTGTTATAGGGGTTTCTATCCCTCCTGTAATTCCAACCTTGGTTTCAAGTATCAATTGTGTGTACTGCGTGTGTTCTCCAGACAACCCAGGATGAACCGATCCCCTGGTCCAGGCCCTCATCCTGCAGGCAGAAACTCCCCTGGCAACACTGTCACCAGCATGGTACGTTGAAAGGTTGTCTGGGTCGTATTCTAATGAATGTGACCCTGTTAAATCCCTCCACAGAGTCAAACAACATAGTGGTTTCAGGAAATAAGTGCTTATTTGTTGAACTGCCTGTTCAACTCTTCCCCTCCTATGCACAGTAGATTAAAAAATATATAATTTGATGCATTGTAACCACAATTTTCTACCAACTGTCTGGTTTGTTACATGTTACCTTTTTAATGCCCTCCTATAACTCAAAGTAATTTTAACTACTGGTGCTTGTCTGTTGTACAGCTGTCACCATCTTTCGTGCCCACATCTGTGATCCGTAAGATGTACGAGACAAAAGAGAAGAGTCGAGATGAGCCAGGTGGTCGTCCAGACAGCAAGGAGGGTCACTCCCAAGGACACTCTCAAGAGGGTATGTTCAAACTGCTGTTTCTTGTATGTATTTAAAATGTTTTGTCAATTTTAGCTTTGCATGTCATTAAAATGGTTATCTTTTGTGCCTGCAACTCGGTGCAACAATTTCGACCTGTTTAAGGTTTTTAGAAACATCTGTTTAAGGGAATACTTTAGTTCCCCTAATCGTGACATTTCAACTGAACATGTAGGTTGCTCACCTGCACATACTCTGACTCCTTTTAGAAGTAAGAGTTATTTTGTACCTCCAGCCAATCGCAATCACTCTATTGAGACCATATTGCAGACTTGTTGAAAAATATGTTGGTAATCTCCTTAAGAACAAACAGGAGTACAGTGAGGGGAAAAAAGTATTTGATCCCCTGCTGATTTTGAGTTTGCCCACAGACAAAGAAATGATCAGTCTATAATTTTAATGGTAGGTTTATTTCAACAGTGAGAGACAGAATAACAACAACAAAAAAATGTCAAAAATGTTATAAATTGATTTGCATTTTAATGAGGGAAATAAGTATTTGACCCCTCTACAAAACATGACTTAGTACTTGGTGGCAAAACCCTTGTTGGCAATCACAGAGGTCAGACGTTTCTTGTAGTTGGCCACCAGGTTTGCACACATCTCAGGAGGGATTTTGTCCCACTCCTCTTTGCAGATCTTCTCCAAGTCATTAAGGTTTTGAGGCTGACGTTTGGCAACTAACCTTCAGCTCCCTCCACAGATTTTCTATGGGATTAAGGTCTGGAGACTGGCTAGGCCACTCCAGGACCTTAATGTGCTTCTTCTTGAGCCACTCTTTTGTTGCCTTGACCGTGTGTTTTGGGTCATTGTCATGCTGGAATACCCATCCACGACCCATTTTCAATGCCCTGGCTGAGGGAAGGAGGTTCTCACCCAAGATTTGACGGTACATGGCCCCGTCCATCGTCCCTTTGATGCGGTGAAGTTGTCCTGTCCCCTTAGCAGAAAAACACCCCCAAAGCATAATGTTTCCACCTCCATGTTTGACGGCGGGGATGGTGTTCTTGGGGTCATAGGCAGCATTCCTCCTCCTCCAAACACGGCGAGTTGAGTTGATGCCAAAGAGCTCAATTTTGGTCTCATCTGACCACAACACTTTCACCCAGTTCTCCTCTGAATCATTCAGATGTTCATTGGCAAACTTCAGACGTGCATATATATGTGCTTTCTTGAGCAGGGGGACCTTGCGGGCGCTGCAGGATTTCAGTCCTTCACGGCGTAGTGTGTTACCAATTGTTTTCTTGGTGACTATGGTCCCAGTTGCCTTGATCATTGACAAGATCCTCCCGTGTAGTTCTGGGCTGATTCCTCACCGTTCTCATGATCATTGCAACTCCACGAGGTGAGATCTTGCATGGAGCCCCAGGCCGAGGGAGATTGACAGTTATTTTGTGTTTCTTCCATTTGCGAATAATCGCACCAACTGTTGTCACCTTCTCACCAAGCTGCTTGGCGAAGGTCTTGTAGCCCATTCCAGCCTTGTGTAGGTCTACAATCTAGTCCCTGACATCCTTGGAGAGCTCTTTGGTCTTGGCCATGGTGGAGAGTTTGGAGTCTGATTGCTTCTGTGGACAGGTGTCTTTTATACAGGTAACAAACTGAGATTAGGAGCACTCCCTTTAAGAGTGTGCTCCTAATCTCAGCTCGTTACCTGTATAAAAGACACCTGGGAGCCAGAAATCTTTCTGATTGAGAGGGGGTCAAATACTTATTTCCCTCATTAAAATGCAAATCAATTTATAACATTTTTGACATGGGTTTTTCTGGATTTTCTTTTGTTATTCTGTCTCTCACTGTTCAAATAAACCTACCATTAAAATTAGACTGATAATTTCTTTGTCAGTGACCAAACATACAAAATCAGCAGGGGATCAAATACTTTCTTCCCGCACTGTACATATCTTTCCATAATTTACCTAAGGATAAAAAACAAGCTTTGCTTGATTTACAATGCGATACGTCAGTCCTTACCCACCCTGCTGATAAGGGTGGTTCGGTTGTACTCATGGATAGGACAGTTTATGTAAATGAGTGTCATAGACAACTGCTTGACAACACCTTTTACGAGAAACTCAGAAGTGACCCCACTTCCCAATTTCAGAACAGATGGGTATTTTAAGTTCTGGTCAAATAACCAAAAAAGAACACGACTTTTTGGCTATTCAACACCCTAAAATTGCCACTTTCTATACTTTGCCGAAATTACACAAGAATGTTACAAAACCTCCAGGGCGCCCTATTGTAGAGTGAATTGATGCAGTAATGGCCCCTTTATCTATTTTTGTTTACTTTTTTTATTAGACCACTAGCAGAACAGCTCCCCTCCTTTGTAAAGGACATCAGCAGTATGATCTTTATCATTGAATCTCTTGATCCTCTCCCTGATAATACCTTGTTTGTTACTTGATGTTGAGTCGTTATACACAAATATTCCACACGAGGGCGGTATGGAAGCATGGAACATTTTCTTCTACAACGTGACCCTAATGAACTACCTTCCAGTGCATGCATTATAATATTGGCTGAAATAGTACTCACAAACTACTTCATGTTTCTAAATGATTTCTTTATTCAGACTAAGGGTACTGCTATGGGATCCCCTATGGCTCCTAACTATGCTCATTTGTATGTGGGTTACATGGAGAAACAGTCAATTTTCAATCCTCAAATTATTTGGAAACTGTACATTTTATATTTTTGTTGTATGGAGGGGTGATTCAAAACAGCTCCAGGCATTCCATGCTTTTCTTAACTCTTGTTCTGAGCACCTGAGACTTACTATGCAATCTGACACATGTCAAATCAGTTTCCTTGATCTTCTGATTTTGTGTGAGGATAATGTTCTATACACTGATCTTTACAGGAAACCTACTGATCGTAACAGTTTGAGGGCTGATAGTTGTCACCCGCTTCCCTTGAAAAACAGTTTGCCCTACAGCCAATTCTGTCGATTTCAAAAGAATTTGCAAAAAACTCTGATTTCAACAGAAATATATGGCTGAGACACAAAGAAAATTCAAGGGGGGGGGGGGGGGTACTAAAATGGTCAGATTAAAACTGCCATTGAGAAAATTCTAAACAAATCGAGACATTCTCCTTCAAGGATAGTCTCGCAGAAAGAAGCATTCTTGTGTTCTAACTACACTCTATTCAAAGTGCTCTGAACAAATTAAGGGAATCGTTCACAAACATTGGCACATTCTAAGATCCGATGACCGTATCGGTAATGTGTTTTCGGACCCTCCCTTGGTCATATTCTCGCGAGGCAGAAATCTCAGATCAAGTGGTAAACTCTGATTTACCACTCCAAAATATCCCTGCACAACGTCTAGTTGCGCCTCTACCGGATGGAAACTACAAGTGTAATGGCTGTGCTCAATGCAATTGCACTTACAAATGTAGATCCTTCAAACAGGGAAACAGATCCCAGTCCAAGGTGTTATCACGTGCTCCACTAAGGCAGTTATTTATCTTATAACTTGTCCTTGTGGTAAAGATTATGTGGGTAAAACAAAGCTCGAATTAAAAGTATGAATCTCGGAGCATTGTAGCACCATTTAGGTCCTCTGTAGCTCAGCTGGTAGAGCACGGCGCTTGTAACGCCAAGGTAGTGGGTTCGATCCCCGGGACCACCCATACACAAAAATGTATGCACGCATGACTGTAAGTCGCTTTGGATAAAAGCGTCTGCTAAATGGCATATTATATTATTATATTATAAAAACTTGACACCCAGTCGCGGCCCACTTTTTGGAAGCGACCCACTCGATTTTGTCCCTTTTTTATATCGGCATCGAACATGTCACCCTCCCTCAGAGAGGGGGTGACCTCGACAACTTATTGTTGAAACGAGAGGGTGCCTGGATCTTTAATTTAAAGACCCTTGCTCCCTTTCGGTCTCAACCTAGACTTTGATCTGAAGCCATTCTTGTGATTATTGTGATTTTGCTATTCATTGTAAATGTTTGTAGGCCTATGTAGCCAAATTGTATTTATGATCGTATGCGATCCATTCATGTTTTTTGTATGTTCTGTTTATATGTGAATTAACCAATGATATCAGGCCACACCCGGCCATGATTACAGACACGTGTGTGTCCTTTGACACTATATAAACTAGTGACCCGCAGTGTTTGTCATTATACCCTGAAGACTGCTTGTCTGTCGAAACGTTGGTTATTAAATTATTGCATCTGAGCTCCTAGAGTGTGCGGCTCTCCTTTTCTTTTTCAAGTGTTCTACTCCGTTAGTCAGCACCTCGCCTAAATAGGTGTGCGTTTCTTTTGCCTCAAAATGTGCACGTCAGTAATGACATTGTTTGGGAAATCGACTGAAGGCGATCTGGGGCTTGTATTTTTTTTACACAGGCACAATAAAAAATAAAAACACATGGTAATGAACTAGTTCTCTGGTCAGGTGGATGAATGCCCTCATCTCTGCGTTTAACTTGTCTAATGTTGTTCCTGGTCCTGTCTTGTCTAATGTAGTGTTTGTGCTCTTGTGTCGTTAGACAGTAGCTCTCCCAGCTCCTTCCTGGATGGGATGGATGGTAGTGGTTCTCAGTCTGGAGGGGTGAAGGCCTGCTCCACCCCCCTGTCCTCCCACTCCCAGGCTCGCCAGCACGCCAATGACCACCAGGAGCGACCTAGGCCAGGCTCCGCCGGGCACCACACCCCCACCCTGGTGTCCCCCAGGTCTGCCTCTCCCTTCCCCCGCCCAATCTACCCGGTACCGCTGCTATCCCATGGCCATGTGCCCATGGTGCGCCCCCCTCCGCCCCAGCTCCACCCCAGCGTGCTGCAGAGGATGCTGCCACAGCAGCTTGGCCCTGCACTGATGCAGGCAGGTTAGTACTGGTCCACTCTTGATTACATTGTATGTGTTTGAAACTGATCTACAAATCATAGTTCTTTCCAAATAACTAGTCATTTTGTGATCAATTAGTGATTCTGTGCCTCGTTTACGTAAACAAGCTAATTGCCTATGCTAAGCCAGGGGTTCTCAAAGTGGGGTCCTACCGGGGTTCCGTAGCCAGATCTCAAAATGTATTTGACTTACATTACATTTTTTATGAATATTAACAGCTTAAACAAAATAATTAGTGAAGGGATATATGAAATAAATTGAGGGTGTAATACAATTTCATATTATTAATCTACAATTTGTTCTTAACCCTGGGCAACATGGGCCTGGGAGGCTCATGGGGATATTGGTATCCACAGTGCTCCATCAATTATACACTTTTCAACCTAATACTTATTGTACTCTGAGGTGGATGGAAATGACTGATTGCTGAGGCTCTCATTGAAATCTCTCCATCCTAGGCATATTTCCACAGCATGTTGACCTCTCACAGCTTCAGGGGTTGCCCCCTGCCGTACTCGGACAACCCCTCTACCCCCTAGGAGCGACAGGACACCCTCTCTTTCTTCCCAGAGCCAGCAATCACATGCAGCTAGCACTCATGCAGCAGCAACTCCAGCAGCAACAACAGAGACCAAGTGAGTGACATTTTCTGGTCAGTCTGTCATTGTTATTATTCAACAAGTTCAACAAACGTAACTTTAACCTATCTTGCATATGTTGTACTAATGTTCATGCACAGTCTAAAAGATGCAGGGAGATGAGGGCACCTCAGTCTGGGCACTTTTTTTATTTTTTTATTTAACCTTTATTTAACCAGGTAAGCCAGTTAATGTATCCATCTTAATGACATGGGTTTGCCAATGTTCCTCATGGCCTTCACTGACAAAATTTCATTCTCTCTCCTTCTGTCAGTGCATCCAACAGTCCCAGGCCACCAGTCACAGAACCACGCCCCTCATCGGACTAACCACTCCCAGCGACGTGGGGGTAGCCCTCCTGGTGTGGAGGGAGCTGGCCTCGCCAAGTGGTTTGGCTCAGACGTGCTGCAGCAGCCCCTTCCTTCCATGCCTGCTAAAGTCATAAGTGTAGATGAACTGGAGTTTGGGCCCTGAGAAGTTTCATACAACCAGAATGATGGATAAAGCAAGACTTAATTTTTTCCCCTCCCTTCACCTCCCCATTAGTGAAAATGTGATCTTTAATTTCTAAGACTCACAGATCCTGGAGAACGAACAGTACGTGTCCATGTTTTGTCTTAAGCCTTGAAGTCACTGGTAGCGTATTGGCCTAAACTAAAAGAAAGGGAAGGATAAGTTGTGGAAGACTTTTCTTTTCTGCAGCTTATTTGTTTTTGGGTATTTTTGTATGATCTGTTTTTTGCAATAAAGATTAAGTAACGTATAAGCCCAAAACTGTATAGACTGTGGGAATGGATCTTACTCTTCTCCCTGTACATATTTTTTTTTTTTGGTAAGGGGAAGGTTGTATCCTGCTGTCAAGTGATTACTGCCGCAGTCAGATGGAGTAGCCGCCAAGCGAAGCAAGGGTAGTCACGTCATGTCCTGGTAGTTTTATTCCCCCCGCTTCCCCATGGATTTGAACTGCACTGAGAAAGGGGCTAATGCAAGTTCAATATCCATGTTTGATTGTGGAGTTGTCCTGAGTGTTCCCTTCAAAATATGTCCTCCCTATGGCTGGGTCAGTCGGTGTCCCTGCCTGCCCTCCGTCTGGAGAGGTGGCTGGTGTGTTACAGGAAGCCCCCAGGGGGAGCAGCAAGTGCTGGTTGTGCCTTTCGTGCTCTGTGACTCTCAATTTTTCTTTGTGATTCCTTGCATCCTATCCAGTCTCTCGGCTCCTTTTCAACGGTATTGGTCTAAGGTCCCTCCCCTCGGAACTTCTTCTCCAATGTGTTTTGAAAAGGGAGAGAGGATGTAAGGAAAGTTGTTTCAAGAGAGCCCACAGCTTTTTTTTAAGTTTTTTTTTTTTACTGCAGCCCCCTCACGCCCCTCCCCTCCTCCAGTCACTGGAAAAGAAGCACTGCTCTGAATCATGTTATCATATTTTTTTTGTGGGGTTGGTAAAGATTCAGTTTATGGTGATGTGCTATTAAGTTAAAAGCACAAATAGAATTAATAAATAATGTTCAATAAAGTTCACAACTTGCTTTGTTTTTTTATTTGTAAGAATTGTTGATCTAAGATTGAAGACTTAAAACATATGCCATTTGAAAATGCAAGATATTGTGCTGCGTATTTGGAATAATGAGTTGCTCGGTATTTCATTCGTGGGGTTGCCTGATTTGTTAAAGCAGACAGGTACAGACTAGTATTTTCCTCAGTCTTAATGAATGTCCTTCATGGTTTGTTTACATTTTTGCTTTTGGGCTGACAACATGGATTTTTACATCTTATCAAATTGGGTTTCGGTTCTCATTTTCTTTCCCTTACTCAGAACATGACAGGGCTATTATTTGCATATGCGGATGGAAGCTTTTTTTAAATTGTGCAATTCTCCAAAGGCATCTGAACTTTGAACAGCAGCCTTTTTAAAAATGTATTTTGGTGTCCTAAAATCTTAAGGGGTTCCGTAAGAATTGAACGATCGGTCATGTGTCAACAACGCCTGGGCAGAGGTACTCACACCATCTCAACCTCGTCTGTGGCTGGGGGAGGGGGCTTGTGTGGGAGAAACCAGGAAGAGAAATAGTATTATTATTATGTATTTGACAACTTCAACCTCATGTAGCCTAAATAGCTAGTGTCTATTTGACGAATACATTTTACATGCATTACTCGACACAACGGAGACCCACTTTATGTCAAAGCGAAATGAAAATTGAGAACGATCCCGCTTTGCAACGAAAAAGGTTAAAGTTCACAGGAAGCTGGGGGGCTACCATTTTTCCCTGCTACTTAAATTTTAGATGCTAGAGAGGGAGGGGTGGTTGTCGTGGTTTTATTTAATTTCCCCCGACTATTGAGCTTTATACGTTTTTTTTGGTTTCGCCACCCCTATTCGCTAACAAAAATTGATGTTGAATGATTTCGGCATGGAGAGAATAGCGGAGCAGTCGTGGAATTCTTCATACACCTATCAGGTGAGCAAGCATAGCGCGGAGATGCTACACAACCTCAACATTCAGAGGAAAGATGGAGGCAGGTTTTGCGATGTGATCTTGCGCGTCGGTGAAGACAGCTTCCCTGCCCACAAGGCGGTACTGGCGGCGTGCAGTGAGTATTTCGAGTCCGTTTTTGGTTGTCAAACGGAGGGCGACGGGGAGGCAAAAGAGCTTGAGATGCATACGATAAGCCCCAAAGTTTTTAAAGACATTTTGGACTTTGCCTACACCTCTAGGATTGTGGTACGATTGGAATGTTTCCCCGAGTTGATGACAGCTGCTAAGTTTCTGCTAATGCGTTCTGTCATCGAGATATGCCAAGAAGTAATCAAACAGTCCAATGTACAAATTCTTGTTCCACCCTCTCGAAGAGGCGACGTCAGTTTGTTCCGTGCCACGGGGGGCTCAGAATTTAGTTTCACATTGGCTGTAGACAACATGTCAAATGGGAATGGCTTGTTGGCTAATGGCAACAATCTATTTACCAACAATGGGCAAACGCATAATGTGGACGGAAATCAGGCCAATGACACAGTCATGTCGGATGGCAGCCCCCAGTCCGCTATGCCAGTCCTGCAGCCCGTGTCTCCATCAGAGATGACAGGCAACCCGTTCCAAGAAGAGGGCTCTTCGGGTTCCAAGAGAGGCAGGGGGCGACCAAAGAAAGGCACAGCCATGGAGCCTATTAATTACAACATCAGCACCTCTGACGTTAAAGAAGACATTGAGCAGCTATTTCCTTGTGGAATATGTGGCAAAGCATTTACAGAGGCTGTGCGGTTGAGAAACCACGAAGCGCAGCATGGAGCGTCCAGCCATGGCGCGAGTAGCAGCAACTGCTTGTCTGGCGAGGGAGGCCCTACCTCGATATCGCACTCTGGTCAGCCCGGTCTGTTGGAGAATGGCATGCCCTTGCATGGAGGAGTAGGCCTAGATAACAGCCGTAAGCGCGAGAGGACGAGACGTCACGTTGGCTGTGACATTTGTGGGAAGGTTTTCCGGGATGTCTACCACCTGAACCGACACAAGTTGTCTCATTCCGGGGAAAAGCCATATGCTTGCCATGTCTGTGGCCTGCGGTTCAAGCGCAAGGACAGGATGTCATACCATGTGCGGTCACATGATGGATCTGTGGGCAAACCTTACGTCTGTCAAAGCTGTGGAAAGGGGTTTTCCAGGTGAGCTATGGGCATTTATTGTGGTAGGCCTATACTGACACCACTACTTCCGGTGCATTCCCTATTCTATTCTATTCTATTCTGAAGCGTTCTGTGATCTGGAGGGAAAATGAAGACATATGGTGGTCTTATTCAGAATCAGTAGTCTGCTGTCTGCATCTGTCTCAACGTGCCTATGTTTGATTTATTCAGGCCAGACCATCTGAATGGACACATCAAGCAGGTTCACACAACAGAGAGACCCCATAAGTGCCAGGTGAGACAACGGCAACAACTGGATCCTCTTAGAAGAGTGGATGCGGATGCAATATTTGTCACAAAGAATGAACAGCACACTTCAAATCTGTCAGTGTGGTATTTGCTTGTTTTAATGATTTAGTTGTCATTCTTGTTGATTTAGAATATGGTTGAAAGGTTGTTGATAAATGAATAGTGTTTCTGTACATAACATGTATGGGGGCATATTATTTTACCTGTATTTTCCTCCTGTTCTTCAGATTTGTAATGCCTCCTTTGCTACAAGAGATCGCCTGCGGTCCCACCTGGCTTGTCATGAGGACAAGATCCCCTGCCAAATGTGTGGGAAGTACCTCCGAGCTGCGTACATGACCGACCACCTCAAGAAACACAGTGAAGGACCTCACAACTACTGTGGTATATGCAACAAAGGTAACCTCAGGCCTAGGGTGCAGCATCATCGCCACATACCTGCCAGTAGAATCAGGGTGGGAGCTTCCAATCTATGAATGTGCTATCTTCTTCTTGTTTCTTAGTTTTGTGTTCTTCTTGTTAACCTGCCTCTTCCAGCATGGTATTGCCATCTTGCAACAAGGATGATCTACCAAAATGTTTACTATTCAATTCTAGTACTGTAGTAACCATAAACTACCTCAGCTGGTGCAAAGCATTTGGGTTGCTTTCTACAGAAGAGCTTGTGAACTGCAATCATGGGCTATCTGCAGTTCATAGTTATAGTGTCTGCATGGGTTGTCCACAGTTTTCACCCATTTCTTCTTATTTTTGTTGTTGTCCTCCGAACATTCTCCTGCTGCCATTCTAATTGACTCTACGTTAATGCGTGCAGTCTCATTAATGTAAAAAAAAAAAAAATCAGGTTAATGAATTATCCAAAATAGAGCTGTCAGCTGCTCCTAGCAGATACTTGCTAGAAGACAGTAGCTAGGTTTACATCCAATTGGCGACAGATTTTCATGTGAATATTCTAAAATATGCATAAATAAAATATGCACATTTTCCCACCTGTAGTGTGTTTCCACCAAATAGACTTGTTGCAGATAAAAATCAGTGTGTGATGACGTAGTACACACAAAATGACATTTTAACGCTTAAGTTTTCATGTACCGAATAAAAATCTAAAGTTCAATGTGTTACCATTGCATTTTCAACTCTACCGATAGTTTTCTCACAAAAACTGTTGCGTTAAATAGAAAATGTGCCTACTCTGTTCTTGGCACATGCACTGTAGCCAACAGCTCACCGAGACAGTGCGGGTAGGCTGCATGATGAGATTATTATGGATAAGTAAGTAGCGGCTTGTGCAAGCCAGAACGGCTCATAGGGCAGGATCCTATCTCCTGTTTCTGTAGCGTGAGGCAGTTTGATGTACAAGTACACCCCCTGGACAGGATGCTAGTCTATCGCAGGGCCTTAGCCCAAATCTATATCCTTAATGCTGAGTGCCAAGCAGTGATGCATCAGGTCCCATTTTTACAGTCTTTGGTATGATTTGGCCGGGGGATTGAACTCACAGCCTTCCAATCTCAGGGCGGACACTCAAACCATAAGGCCACTGATGGATAAGAGCGATAATATTTTTATTAGTCAAACGGCAGTCATCCATCGATCATCATGTCACCAGAATAAGACCCTCAATATTTATTGGAAAGGAGCATCAAGATCACCGTTCACTTTCACCACCCTGTGAAGTTCATAGCTTATTTCATCTGTAACCTAATAAACTGCATTATATCCCAAGTCGTAGTGGGAGGACCACACCATATCATTGTGTGACTCCAAGTTTACTTCGATATGATAGTTATTATATCAATATTTGTGCATAAAGGCGTTTCCACCACCATTTCTTGCATAATTCATTTTATAGACACAAAAAGATCCCACCATGTCAAACGAACAAATTATCTGTCGGCGTTTTATCAAATTGAACCGAAACTTCCTGTTTCCATCACAGCTGTCATTACTTCTTTTTTTTATATACGGTATGACTTTACTCGCATAAAAACTTTGGATGGAAACGTGGTTAGTGCTGATGTTTTATTTTTAGAAAGGCTTGATTTTTTATGTAAAAGTTTAATACTTGTGTCTTACCTGATTTGTGTGTACTACTGTAGATTATTTCAGGCCCCATATGCAGTTTGTCTTTTGGTGTGAAATTTTGCCCCAAGTCAAGATACTGTATTGGGTTGACTTGCTTCTTTTGCCTTGATTTACCTGGATGGACATGGTGTCATTCTTGTGGTAGGCCTAATAGCCTAGATAATGGAGAACAGTGGTTGCACATTGTTCACTCTTGCTTGTGGTTAGCCTGCCTCTTGTTGGTTCATATTCTTCATTGCCTTTGAAGTTAATGTGCTTCAGTTTTGCTTTTGAGGGTTGTTCCAACAGCTCAGCTCAGTTCAACAACATCATATTATTATCCTTTGTTACCAGCTCCTATATATCATTGTCTGCATGAACTTATAAAACAGAATTACACAGCGAAAGGTGGATTTGGGAAAGAGGTGTTTTTTGTCCCACAGTCATCTTTGGGTACATAACAACCGAGAGCATTCATTCTCTCCCTGCTGGGTGTGTAGTGCCACTGCCCTTTGTTGTGTTCTTCTCTGGGTCTCTAGGTTTCTCCACTGCGTCCTACCTTAAGGTGCACGTAAAATCGCACCATGGCTCGCCATTGTTCCCCCGTAGTGCCCCAGCGCACGGTGCCTTCCCTGCACCGCACGGGGAGCCGCAGATGCACGGCGGCGCCCCCTACCTCACGGGACGCCAGTGCACAGTGGAAGGCAAGCAGCCGCCCACCCCGCTCCGCTCCACCCTGCCTCCAAGCAAAGGCTATGTCTCTTCTTGCTTTGTGTTGATCATCATCTGCTCGGCTGCTTGTGGAGAAAACATGCTGCATCTGTTTTTGCAAAAACACAAGCATACACATACGCACACAAAGCATATAGGTATTCCTGCCTATGCCTGCGCAGTAATGCTAACGCTAAAGGATCCATCCCCTCTGTGCCTCCATCAGCTAACAGTAGGGACACTGTCTTCAGACGAAGCACCATATGTACAGCAGGCTGATATGGTTGTCCTGGCTAATATTGTGTATATAAAGAGCTTTTTAGGCCCATAGCAGCAGACTTCTTTCTAAATCAGCATGCATGTGTAGTTGTCTGCTCTTCTGCTTGGTTTATATAGTGAAGAGAGGAGAAGGAAAGTGAGAGGGAGTTGATTAGGGAACTTCACTTTTTACTAAGCAGAGATCATGTGAATTAAGCTATCAATAAGGATAACTTTTACTCAATGGGTTAGAATGTGTATAGGCCTATTTCTTGAAATAAAAATATGACATCAATTTTTGAAATTGCAGCCTTTGGCGTCTTCTCTAATGGGCTACTGCCCCCCAGTGGTCAGTTTTGCGATACTGCAGGTTGTCAGGGATTCAGTCAGCTGATAAATAGCTACAACAAAGAAGTGCATGTATGCCTCCCCATGTTCCAAATGGCCTTGTTGCTCTTCAGTCAGGGTGTTCAGCATGGCAATGTGAACGCTGTCTGAAAACACTGTTTGTTGCTTGCTGTCATCTCCATCGACTTGTAGCCATTGGCCAAACCATGCACTATAATGTTGCATGTCTATTGAGTCATACAGTACAGTGCAGTGTTCCTCTGGATTCAATGGATCTTTTTTCAACTATTATTGCCATGGCAACTAGCAGCAGCCTATGGATTCGGCTATACAGTACTTCATTCTGGTAGAGAGTGAGAAGAAGTCAAAGCAATGTGGAGAGTAGGTTTGGGCGATATACCGTTTACCGGGGTATTTAGACATACCAACAGTACTTTTATTTATTTTTTAGTTGGAGGGGGGGCCCCCGGCTTGGCCACCCCGCCTCGACCACCTGCCTCGCGCTCATTGCTAGCTAAGTGGCTAGATGGCAAGATCAAGCTTATTGGTTACAGCAGAGACAATCAATCCCCTCTTGGATCAAGATCCATGTTCCCTAAATTGTTTTGTGCATTAAAAAAAACATGAAAACATAAAAATATTAAAAATAAAAATAATGAAATAGCGCCCCTTGTGTGCCCTTCCGGTAATAACTTATACCCCGGTATGGTACAGAAACAGTATAAAGGTATGAAAATCTGAATATCGCCCAACCCTAGTGGAGAGAGGTTTAGATTCTAGGTTAAAACCTTGAACTCAATTCAGTTTTTTGACTAGAAGTTGACTTCCTAGTGATTACCTATCTCCGATCTAAAATTGTTGCAATGTGGTGGCATGCTAGAATTCTAAATCTATTGGCCAACTGCTTTTATTTAGAATAAATAAAGTTTGCTGGCTTGGCAAGTAATACAGGAAAAAGTTTCATTCACTGTTTACAGTTTTGTCTATTGTAATCACTGGACAAAGTAAAGCTACTAAGTTAGATTTAGTAAGGTCTGGGTAATAGCCTGACGTATGTATGGTGTCCGCTGGCCTTGTCTGTTGTCTCTGCTGCCCCCTCTCTACTCTCTGTCTGTCGGTGGTGTAGACCTGTGCACCAGTCGCCGGCTGCTGGTCACCTTCCCAGAGGCAGATGGTCACTGCTTTCTCCCCCAGCCCGGCCCTCCCTCCCTGGGCCTGCAGCCCGAGTTGCTCCTGGGGAAACCAGGGCCTGGGGGGGCTCCGTATTTCTGGGAGTGCCACTCTGCCGGCCCGCCTGGGTTCCTCCACGGGCCTCTGCCAGGTCAGTATGGGCCAGCAGGAGGGTGGGGGTTGGGGCTGGGCCAGCAGGAGGGTGGGGGTTGGGGCTGGGCCAGCAGGAGGGTGGGGGTTGGGGCTGGGCCAGGGCACTAACAAGGCCTGCTGATTAGACGAGTAACAAGAGTTCCACTGTAAAGGGTTGGTTGGACGAGAAGATTCCAACCTCTAGGGGATGCATGGGCATAAAGAGTCAAGGAAATTTGGTTGACGGGATGCATGAGGAAAAGGTTTCCTGAAAATAAGCCGCTTAAAGTTTGTGTTTGTGGAGACGTAAGTAGTTCTGATGTGGTTTTGGTATCATGATTAAAACACGACACCTGTATCGGCCGATACAATAGCCTATTTCATATCAGATATTATGGGCCAATGTTGTACAATGTTCAATCTGAGCTAAAATAATCTGCCACAGAGTGCTACTAATAAACACTTATGTCCAGGTTGAACATTTTGAAGTGTAAAGAAATGAAGACAAAGTGGTTGTGTGGAATTGCGTTTTTTGCCCCAAACTCACGAGGAAGAAAGACTTGCTTTCAATGAAAAGTGTATTATCTATTAGGTAAATGAATGAAGCTTCGGAATGTCTGCGTACCGCATAATTTGAACAAATGTGCCCTCTGTTCCTATAATATAAATGAACACCATGTATAGGCCTCCTGTAGCTCAGTTGGTAGAGCATGGCGCTTGCAACGCCAGGGTTGTGGGTTTGATTCCCACGGGGGGCCAGTATGAAAAATGTATGCACTCACTAACTGTAAGTCCCTCTGGATAAGAGCGTCTGCTAAATGACTAAAATGTAAATGTAATGTATTTTAAGAATTGCAGTACAATTCTATTTAACAGTACTATACTCATCTTTTTGTCCCTAACAAATGGGTTTCATGAGAGTAGGTGCTTTGTACACATAGCAGTAAACTGTCCTCTGTTCATGTTGCAGGTGGTGGTGGCGGCCAACCGGAGAACAGTGCTGCCTAGTGGTCTAAATAGACAGATTTTGTGTTGTGTGTGTGTGCATGGCCTAATTTGAGGTTCTCTCCCCTTAAACTTCCCCTCCTCAACCCAACACCCACCCCTCTCTGTACTCTCCCCACCCCCACCCACCATCTCTCCCACCCTATCAACTCTCCCTCTCCTCCCAACCCCCACCTCCCCCCTGTCCCCCACCCCACCCCTCCATCTCTTCCCCCTCCCCCACCCTCTCTGTATTTACCTCAGACGGGCGGGAGAATGCTGGAAAATGCACCCATCAAGGAGAATCAGAGGGAGACGAGCCGTCGTTTGGGGACGAAATGAAGTCTCCGCACAAGTCTGAGGAAGAGGAGCTTGGGACGCCGTTCGCCTGCAACGGAGCCTCTGCCGGTACCGGGGCCGTGGGAGGGTCGCCACCAGGTGACGTTAAAGCCAAGACCAGCCAGGACTCTCCAGAGAAGAAATTCCCTTGCAGCGAGTGCACCCAGACCTTCCGCACCAAGTCCTACCTCAACAAGCACGTCAACAGAGTGCACCATCATGGGGTCCAGAAGAGTCTGGTGATGGGTGCAGGGGCAGTGTCTGGGTCAGGTCTGGGGGAGCTGGGTCCTTCCCTAGGCTCGCCCTTCTCCCCTCAACAGAACATGTCTCTGCTGGAGTCATTTGGCTTCCAGATCGTCCAGTCTGCCTTTGCCTCGTCACTGGTGGACTCTGAGGCAGGACATAGTGGGATGGAGCTGGGGGGGAAGTGACCCGTAGCTCAGTAGGGGGGAAGTGACCAATAGGTCAGTGTGGGGGAAGTTAACCTAGATTTGTGGGGGAAATGGGGGAAAGTTACCCTAGCTAGGTTTGTTCAGCCTATCAGATGTAGGGGAATGACGTTGTCTTTAGACTACTCTGCTGTTCATGGCATCATCGCTCACTCTTGTTTTATTACATTCTGTGTCATGGAGCTCGCTATTACTATCAGTATACATAATTTTTTATTAAGACCATTTCAGAGCAGAATATAAAATGTACATAAACATTCATTATTTTAACATTAAGCAACTTGACAGCTTTTTAAAATCTGGTGTCTATCTTCCTTTTTGATTGTATTTGTATTGTTGTTTATGACATAACCATGCCCTTAAGATCCGTTACCAAACACACGCACATATAAGAAACATATATTAGTCAATTCTGGTATTATCATGTCAGGTAATGGAAATACAGAGTGTGGTTTGTAACCTATGGGTTAGTACATGCGTTCACTGGGTCATTTTGAAATGCTTTGTTATTATCAACATGCTGTATACAGCTGCGGTGAAACCGGCAAACCAAGCTTCCCCCTTACTTCAGACAGAGCTCCTGAAGGGGAGAGGCTGCAGATGGAACTCTGGAGTTCTCTGGAACAATGGAACTCTGGCCCAACTCTGAATAGAATCAGTCAATTATATCAGTTTCTGCAGGGCAAGGATAAAACCCTATGGCTGTTCCATTTGAGAATGTTCTGTTCTCTTATTACAGAATTTTACAGAACAGATGTATTTGTTAGTCACGTGAAATCAATTCTAGATATTCAACAGGGACCAAGTTCAGGTTTGACTATTAGAAATCGTGAGAAATGTAGAATATATTTTATTAAGTTATTGATTGCCCTGTACGCTTTGTGCACAAAGTTTTTTATGAATTGATGTTTGAGATGTCGATGTGTTGTGCGGATTTTAGTCAATAAGTTATGCTAGATACAGGAGGCCAACAAGAGAGCGACAGAGTATTTATGCTGAAATATCTGGGTGTGTTTGGTGCTCTCTGATATGTGTGCTTTTGTCCTACGAATCTAATCAACCAGAAGGCTTTTAGTCTTTAATTGTTTGTCAGATAATTTTGCTTTATCACTTTCAGTGCATTCCTGCTTTTATTTATAGTTATATTGTGATTGTAACAAGTGTATATAACATTCATTC
This sequence comes from Coregonus lavaretus, assembly GCF_964263955.1. Lineage (NCBI taxonomy): Eukaryota > Metazoa > Chordata > Actinopteri > Salmoniformes > Salmonidae > Coregonus > Coregonus lavaretus. The sequence continues at coordinate 39,528,904 of NC_139995.1, forward strand.
ATATACAGTGCATTCAGAAAGTATTCAGACCCCTTGACTTTTTCCACATTCTGTTACGTTTCAGCCTTATTCTAAAATTGATTTTTTTTTAAATTCCCCTCATCAATCTACACACAATACCCCATAATGACAATGCAAAAACAGGGTTTTAGATTTTTTTGCAAATTTATTAAAAATAAAAAAACGGAAATATCACATTTACATAAGTATTCAGACCCTTTACTCAGTACTTTGATGAAGCACCTTTGGCATCGATTACAGCGTTGAGTCTTCTTGGGTATGACGCTACAAGCTTGGCACACCTATATTTGGGGAGTTTCTCCCATTCTCTGTAGATCCTCTCAAGCTCTGTCAGGTTGGATGAGGAGCGTCGCTGCACAGCTATTTTCAGGTCTCCAGAGATGTTCGATCGGGTTCAAATCTGGGCTCTGGCTGGGCCACTCAAGGTCATTCAGAGACTTGTCCCGAAGCCACTCCTTTGTTGTCTTGGCTGTGTGCTTAGGGTCGTTGTCCTGTCTGAGATTCTGAGCGCTCCGGAGCAGGTTTTCATGAAAGATCTCTCTGTACTTTGCTCCGTTCATCTTTCCCTCGATCCTGACTATTCTCCCAGTAACTGCAGCTGAAAAAAAAATCCCACAGCTTGGTGCTGCCACCACCATGCTTCACCGTAGGGATGGTGCCAGGTTTCCTTCAGACATGACGCTTTGCATTCAGGCCAGAAAGTTCAATCTTGGCTTCATCAGACCAGATCATCTTTTTTCATGGTCTGAGGGTCTTTAAGTGCCTTTTGGCAAACTCCAAGTGGGCTGTCATGTGCCTTTTACTGAGGAGTGGCTTCCATCTGGCCGCTCTTCAATAAAGGCCTGATTGGTGGACCATCCGGTTCTTGGTCACCTCCCTGACCAAGGCCCTTCTCCCCCGATTGCTCAGTTTGGCCGGGCGGCCAGCTCTAAGAAGAGTCTTGATGGTGCCAAACTTCTTCCATTTAAGAATGATGGACGCCACTGTGTTCTTGGGGACGTTCAATGCTGCAGACATTTTTTGGTACCCTTCCCCAGATCTGTGCCTGGACACAATCCAGGCTCGGAGCTCTACGGACAATTACTTTGACCTCATGGCTTGGTTTTTGCTCTGACTTGCACTTTCAACTGTGGGACCTTATATAGACAGGTGTGTGCCTTTCCAAGTCATGTCCAATCAATTGAATTTACCACAGGTGGACTCCAATCAAGTTGTAGAAACATCTCAAGTATGATCAATGGAAACAGGATGCACCTGAGCTCAATTTCGACTCTCATAGCAAAGGGTCTGAATACTTATGTAAATAAGGTATTTCTGTTTTTGGTTTTTAATACATTTGCTAAAATTTCTAAAAACCTGTTTTCGCTTGGTCATGATGGGGTATTGTGTGAGGGGAAAAAAATATATTTAATCAATTTTAGATAAGGCTGTAACTTAACAAAGTGTATATATAATCAAACCTAATGCTTGATTTAATGTTGAATGGGGATCATATACAGTGGGGAAAAAAAGTATTTAGTCAGCCACCAATTGTGCAAGTTCTCCCACTTATAAAGATGAGAGAGGCCTGTAATTTTCATCATAGGTACACGTCAACTATGACAGACAAAATGAGAAAGAAAAATCCAGAAAATCACATTGTAGGATTTTTAATGAAATTATTAGCAAATTATGGTGGAAAATAAGTATTTGGTCAATAACAAAAGTTTCTCAATACTTTGTTATATACCCTTTGTTGGCAATGACACAGGTCAAACGTTTTCTGTAAGTCTTCACAAGGTTTTCACACACTGTTGCTGGTATTTTGGCCCATTCCTCCATGCAGATCTCCTCTAGAGCAGTGATGTTTTGGGGCTGTCGCTGGGCAACACGGACTTTCAACTCCCTCCAAAGCTTTTCTATGTGGTTGAGATCTGGAGACTGGCTAGGCCACTCCAGGACCTTGAAATGCTTCTTACGAAGCCACTCCTTCGTTGCCCGGGCGGAGTGTTTGGGATCATTGTCATGCTGAAAGACCCAGCCACGTTTCATCTTCAATGCCCTTGCTATTGGAAGGAGGTTTTCACTCAAAATCTCACGATACATGGCCCCATTAATTCTTTCCTTTACACGGATCAGTCGTCCTGGTCCCTTTGCAGAAAAACAGCCCCAAAGCATGATGTTTCCACCCCCATGCTTCACAGTAGGTATGGTGTTCTTTGGATGCAACTCAGCATTCTTTGTCCTCCAAACACGACGAGTTGAGTTTTTACCAAAAAGTTCTATTTTGGTTTCATCTGACCATATGACATTCTCCCAATCCTCTTCTGGATCATCCAAATGCACTCTAGCAAACTTCAGACGGGCCTGGACATGTACTGGCTTAAGCAGGGGGACACGTCTGGCACTGCAGGATTTGAGTCCCTGGCGGCGTAGTGTGTTACTCATGGTAGGCTTTGTTACTTTGGTCCCAGCTCTCTGCACGTCATTCACTAGGTCCCCCCGTGTGGTTCTGGGATTTTTGCTCACCGTTCTTGTGATCATTTTGACCCCACGGGGTGAGATCTTGCGTGGAGCCCCAGATCGAGGGAGATTATCAGTGGTCTTGTATGTCTTCCATTTCCTAATAATTGCTCCCACAGTTCATTTCTTCAAACCAAGCTGCTTACCTATTGCAGATTGAGTCTTCCCAGCCTGGTGCAGGTCTACAATTTTGTTTCTGGTGTCCTTTGACAGCTCTTTAGTCTTGGCCATAGTGGAGTTTGGAGTGTGACTGTTTGAGGTTGTGGACAGGTGTCTTTTATACTGATAACAAGTTCAAACTGGTGCCATTAATACAGGTAACGAGTGGAGGACAGAGGAGCCTCTTAAAGAAGAAGTTACAGGTCTGTGAGAGCCAGAAATCTTGCTTGTTTGTAGGTGACCAAATACTTATTTTCCACCATAATTTGCAAATAAATTCATTAAAAATCCTACAATGTGATTTTCTGGATTTTCTTTTCTCAATTTGTCTGTCATAGTTGACGTGTACCTATGATGATAATTACAGGCCTCTCTCATCTTTTAAGTGGGAGAACTTGCACAATTGGTGGCTGACTAAATACTTTTTTCCCCCACTGTATATAAAAGTTTTTTTTCCTTCCTTGCTAAGTTTTGGTGGTGGTGGTTAGGTTTTCCTCACTGTGAGCGCCCATGATCTGCTGTGTACTGTTCTGGACATAAATGTTTGTTGGGGTGGGGATGGGATGAGGTTGTTCACTGGATGGTGACAGAAGTATCCCTGTTCACTGTAGACCTGGGTTCAAAAAGTACTTGAAAGCATTTGCTTGAGTCTGGCTGGAGTGACAGATGGGTGGGATTTGAACTTGTGGGACTCTGCTATTGTGCCAGGTAAGCTAAATCAAATAGTATTTGAATCCAGGTCTGGTTCACTGTGCTGTTACCTTGTTCTGGTAGTGTATACTCTACCAGTTTAGTTCTGCCACCCATAGCTTTGATCAATCAGTCTGTTTAGGGCATATTAAGCCATTTTTATATCTCCACTGAATAGTGATGCTTTTCACACAGTGGATGGAGTAAAAATCAGTTTATAAAGGCCTGTTTTTTGTGTTATTTATTGGATAAGTAAGAGACGATGCTGTTTTAGAAATATGCTCATATGATAAGCAACACTGGTGATCACCAATACATGCTATTCAATTCATCTGCTGGTTTTGGTTGTTTATTTATCTCACCTGTTTTGGTACTTCAATTTATAGGATGTTTTTATTGATTGATTGCTTAGATACTTACCTGTGCTGTTTTATTGTATTGTTATGTTGGTCTGTTGCAAAGTGCCTTCCCAAAACTGATTGTGCACAGCAGTAGATTTGAAACACAAGATGAAAAAGGACCTATTTCTCTAAATGGTCAATCATGCGCAGTGACTTGCAATGACACTTTTGTACGCATAAAAACATGCACACACAGAAGATGTACATTTGTATATGTATGTTGGTATTTTGTCATTGTACTCTGCAAGATTGTTCAACTTTAAACATTTTTAAGTTACATGTTTTGTTATAAAACCTTTGGACATATTTCAATATAAGCATACTTTTCTATAGATGTCTGTTTTTGTACACTGTTTTTGAGTCTGCCATCTCTGTCTAACTGATACAGAGTTGGAGATGAAATAAATATGTATTTGAAACTGTTCCTGAGTGTATCTTCAGTGTGTTATTGTGCCATAGTTTTGGATCAGTTGACTTTGATTTACTCTTCATGACACATCATGGTTCACTTGTTTAGCCATGTCACTATGAATGGATTCAAGATCTTCATGTGGCCATAAGTAGAAAATAAAGACAATGTCACAATAAAACATTGCAGCGTAAAGGCTATATTATTGATGAAACACAATTTAGTGTAATATACACTACCTTTCAAAAGTTTGGGGTCACTTAGAAATGTCCTTGTTTTCGAAAGAAAAGCAAAAAGAAATGTGTCCATTAAAATAACATGAAATTGATCAGAAATCCCCTTTTAACCTCCTCTCCACTATTAGGCTGAATGATCAACCCAGGTGGTATAAAGGGTAACTATGTCATAGACAGGGGAGGGTTACCCTGCATTCATAACCAAGTGGGAAGGTGGTATTTACCACATACGACTGGTGAAAATCCATTTAATGCCCATGATTTTGGAATGAGATGTTCGACGAGCATGTAGTGTATATTCATATCATATCACATTTTGAATACAACTTTTTTTCTGTTCAGGTAAAATGTACAGTTCAACTGTTGGTCCCCCGTTTGCTACTATAACAGCCTCCACTCTTCTGGGAAGGCTTTCCACTAGATGCTGTAACATTGCTGCACGGACTTGCTTCCATTCAGCCACAAGAACATTAGTGAGGTCGGGCACTGATGTTGGGCGATTAGACCTGGCTCGCAGTCGGCGTTCCAATTCATCCAAAAGGTGTTTGATTGGGTTGAGGTCAGGGCTTTGTGCAGGCCAGTCAAGTTCTTCCACACCGATCTCGACAAACCATTTCTGTATGGACCTTGCCTTGTGCACGGGGGCCATTGTCATGCTGAAACAGGAAAGGGCCCAAACTGTTACCACAAAGTTGGAAGCACAGAATCATCTAGAATATCATTGTATGCTGTAGCATTAAGATTACCCTTCACTGGAACTAAGGGGCCTAGCCCAAACCATTATTCCTCCTCCACCAATCTTTACAGTTGGCACTATGCATTCGGGCAGGTAGCGTTTTCCTGGCATCCGCCAAACCCAGATTCGTCCGTCGGACTGCCAGATGCTGAAGCGTGATTCATCACTCCAGAGAACGCGTTTCCACTGCTCCAGAGTCCAATGGTGGCGAGCTTTACACCACTCCAACCGACGCTTGGCATTGCACATGGCGATCTTAGGTTTGTGTGCGGCTGCTCAGCCATGGAAACCATTTCATGAAGCACCCGACGAACATTGACATTGACATTGCTTCCAGAGGTAGTTTGGAACTCGGTAGTGAGTGTTGCAACTGAGGACAGACGATTTTTACTCGCTACGCGCTTTAGCACTCGGCGGTCCCATTCTGTGAGCTTGTGTGGCCTACTACTTCACGGCTGAGCCGTTGTTGCTCCTCACTGAGCTCTTCAGTACGGGCCATTCTACTGCCAATGTGTGTCTATGGAGATTGCATGGCTGTGTGCTCGATTTTATACATCTGTCATAGGGATTTGGTAAATCCTTGTCGCAATAAAAATATTGGTCATAAAAACCCCATCATAACTTTCCTGATCAGTTTATATAGAATTCACCATTAAGGCTTTATGTGGATTACATTCAACCCTTCAAGATATTGGCAGTGGCATACCGCAGTTTCCGAGCAAGGCCCCCCCCTTGCTGTTTTAAAGCTAATTTCCTGCAATTCTACACATTTTGCCATGGGGCAGAGAGAAACAATAAGAGTTGTATAGCTAATCTCATGCTATTCTACAAATTCTTCCATGAGGCTGAGAGAATATTTTGCAGTTTCAAAGCTAATTTCCTGTAATTCTAAACATTTTGCCAAGGCTTAATGACAGGGATCATCAACTAGATTCAGCCGCGGGCCGATTTCTTCTGGAGCGGATGGTTGGGGGGCCGGTACATAATTACAAATAATTTGTAGACTGCAAATTGACCGCAAGAAGCCCAAACAGATAATGTTTGACTAAAATAAAATAATGGGGTGGTATGCCCTATATCCCCACACATTGACTCTGTACCAGTACTCCCTGTATATAGCCTCCCTACTGTTATTTTATTTTACTGCTGCTCTTTAATAATTTTTTATTTTTAACTGAGCTATTTTGTACTTAACACTTTTTTTCTTAAAACTGAATTGTTGGTTAAGGGCTTGTAAGTAAGCATTTCACTGTAAGGTGTTCGGTGCATGTGGCAAATAACATTTGATTTGATTTTATGCCAGTGGATATGGGACCCACAACTCCTGTGTAAAGATGGGGTTATGACCACTTGGTATTTTCTTCAACAGATACTGGTAGACTATAGTTCACTACTTGATGCCAAAGGCACATTATTAAAATGAACAACTTTCAAAGTAAATACAGTCCATCCCCTAACACCTCTCTATACATAAGGCTTTCACTAAACAACTCAATACCAAATAATTACATATTATATAACCTTAGGATCTCTGTTTTCAACACAAACACATTTCTCTTCATGAGTTTATTGATGATGATTGAAAGGGAAAGGAAAGGAAACGGAATTCCTAGTCAGTTGTGCAACAATGCATTCAACTGAAATATGTCTTTCGCATTTAACCCAACCCTAAATTTCATTTTGAATTAAAGCAAATACACCTCTGTCTGCTTTTCCAAAACCAAGAGTATGGAAAATCATGTTTCCTGTGGGAAAACAGGTATTCTGACCTCAACGGGATCTCAAGCTAAATTAAAGTTAATTAATACACCTTAAATAGTGCTGTGGTCCAGTGTAGAGGTCGTAGTTCGTGGGTGAGAGAGCAGTGGGCCTACAGGGCAGTGGAGTGGCAGACCTCTCCCTGAGGGGCAGGTAGACCCTGCTTGTCCTGGCCCCTGTAGTTGAGCTTGTGGAACTCGCTGGCGTTAGCTGACAAGGTCTTTCCTTTGGTCTCAGGCAGAACCAGGCCCACGTACAGAGCAGACAGGAAACAGACAGCAGTGAACGGGATGAAGCAGAACTCACCCAGCTCACTCTGCAGAGAGACAGAACGAGACAAAGGTGTCGGAGAGGGAAGACACTAGCAGATGAGAGAAGATGGTTACACTGAGGTGAGCATGTTTTAGCCTTGTGTGAAAATAGATATCTTTCTTTTAACATTCTAATCCAAACAGTATGTCGGATAGGTGCTTTAACTGTTCTCGGAATGCAGGAAAAATTTACAAATATAACTTTTCTTACAGAGTGACTATTTCAAAGGTCTGTATTAGAGAGAGAGAGCGAGAGAGAGAGAGAGAGAGAGAGAGAAGAGAGAGAGAAGAGAGAGAGAGAGAGAGAGAGAGAGAGAGAGAGAGAGAGGAGAGAGAGAGAGAGAGAGAGAGAGAGGAGAGAGAGAGAGAGAGAGAGAGAGAGAGAGAGAGAGAGAGAGAGAGAGAGAGAGAGAGAGAGAGAGAGAGAGAGAGAGAGAGAGAGAGAGAGAGAGAGAGAGAGAGAGAGAGAGAGAGAATAACAATCCCTCCTTGCCTCTGGGGTGGTTAGTTAGTTACCAATACTTACTAACAACCATGTGTATTATAACTCAGGAATACTCACACATATTATACAGGCTGTGAATTCACATACACATACCAGTGGTGATATACAGTGGCTTGCGAAAGTATTCACCCCCTTGGCATTTTCCTATTTTGTTGCCTTACAACCTGGAATTAAAATGGATTTTTGGGGGGTTTGTATCATTTGATTTACACAACATGCCTACCACTTTGAAGATGCAAAATATTTTTTATTGTGAAACAAACAAGAAATAAGACAAAAAAACTGTAAACTTGAGCGTGCATAACTATTCACCCCCCCCAAAGTCAATACTTTGTAGAGCCACCTTTTGCAGCAATTACAGCTGCAAGTCTCTTGGGGTATGTCTCTATAAGCCTGGCACATGTAGCCACTGGGATTTTTGCCCATTCTTCAAGGCAAAACTGCTCCAGCTCCTTCAAGTTGGATGGGTTCCGCTGGTGTACAGCAATCTTTAAGATTCTCAATTGGATTGAGGTCTGGGCTTTGACTAGGCCATTCCAAGACATTTAAATGTTTCCCCTTAAACCACTTGAGTGTTGCTTTAGCAGTATGCTTAGGGTCATTGTCCTGCTGGAAGGGGAACCTCCGTCCCAGTCTCAAATTCTCTGGAAGACTGAAACAGGTTTCCCTCAAGAATTTCCCTGTATTTAGCGC